>NC_141691.1:1889164922-1889801238 GCF_964263255.1 Lissotriton vulgaris | reverse complement strand
TGGTGCAGGATGGGACAAGGATTGGTTCACCTTGAAGCTTTGAGATCTATTCAGGAGGATCGAAGAGAACCAGTCAAGCACTGGCCCAGACAACCCCATCCTGTGTTCCAGGAGGTCAATCAGGTTCTCCTGTTTGACAGTATCAAATGCTGACGAGAGGTCAAGATTTATCAGTAGGCATGACTCATTGTGGTCCAGCATTCTTAGGGCTTCATCAACAATATGCGCAGGGCCGGCCCTAGGCATGTGCAAACTGTGCACCTGCACAGGGCCGCCAAACCCCAGGGGCCGCCACGACCAGGATCGGATCGGAAGGATCACTGGAGTGGCAGCCCCCCTGGCAGGATTTGGCGGCCTCCGGGCTGCGGGCAATGGCACTGGCAGCGCGTGAGTCAGGCCCGTCCTGTCCTGGTTACAAGAGGCCAGCGCGCGGCACCTCTCCTGACTCACAGACACTCCTCTCGCGAAGGTCACACAGAAGCCGCTTCCCTCGCCTCTCACATAGCTGCCAAGGTTTCAGATTGCCATGAGTGACATTTTCGTAATTTTAGAGTAATTTTGAGTAACATTTCTAGGACTGTGAGTGACACTGTCTCGCGAGCAAAATCAAGCAATGAAGACCAGGGAAACACATAAATATCAAAAAGTACACCCATTTGAGAAACGGAAACTAAGTTAACTGCTGTAAGCCGTAAGAAATATAAACAACTTCCCTTTGTCAGACTGTAGCCAAAATGCAGACAGAAGTTAAAAGCACACTGAAAGACATTCATAATGTAATTATAATCTCGCAGACTCATACACAGCGACATGAGCAGTAAGCACAGGTGCATTAGAAAGCTGAGAGTAGGAGACACGCAATTAGGTCACGACTAAGCAGGCAGCTGTAATTTATGGAAGGGCACCGTAATTGACATGATCTACACTTTACACGTACAACTGGGTTAGCGGTTCACCTATATAAAAATGCATTAAATAAAATAAATACATCATAATAAATGTTTGCACTGTCCGTTTCCATTAGAGTAAATGGTAGAAATTCTTTGCACTTACTTTAAGAAGACGCCCTAATAATTCAAAAGTGAACTGTGCCATTTAATTGGGCACCAAGAAAAAGCGGACACAGGGAACGATATTAAGCAAGACGCTCTAATAAATATTTGTTCCCTATGGGAGATGGGTTGCTTGCTGTGCTGAGATAGCTGATCGGGCCGGGCACACTGAGGGTTTCTGAATTAACTATGTGAAGAATCCACCTTCAAGTGCTGCTTCTAACTTTTTCCCCTCTGCTTGTGAGAAGAGAGGCCTGCCGCTGTCAAGAACAGGGGGGGGGGAGGGGGCACCTTGACGACGAAATAAAACAGTCACAAACCACTTAAAATACTTGCTCTCCCAAGGCTCGACAGAGAGACTGAGGCACATCGGAACACATGGCATGAGGTTATATCAATATAAAATAAACACTGGCCTGACCTGACTCGGAACACCGTCGACTGCAATTGGCAGCCCCGCTGGCCGCAAGCAATGATATGCTGAGTACCACGGACTGACTGGCTCAGTCCTGCGGCAATCATTCTGCTGCTCAGCCCTGATTGCACACATGATTTTGGCGCTGGAGGGGCCGGGTCCGGTAGCAGCCGCCGGATACCGCAGGTTTGCAAGCTACCAAAAGTAAGCCAATAATGTTTGCAGCAGTCAACCATGGGGATGGGATCACGATTGCTCCAGTGGCCAATTTTGATATGTGTAGCGGCCTACCCGCTCCCGCAGCAGGAAGCAGGAGCCAGACCCACCTAGAGTCACTTGTCTGTCAAGACACTAGTTAGCAATTGCGCTCTGACCCGTCCTTTCAGGGATATTGCACCCTTAGTTTGCTGGCAGCAGTGCACACCGCGCGCCGCCACTGCAGCTTATATGGTGCTTTATGTTTATAGCAGCACTCCCAGCTTTACAGTTGAGGCTCTATAATGCGTGACTTTGCATTTCAGTGCGGTGATGCGGATCACCACACTGAAATGCGTTAGTTTCACTACTGATGCGTGACACTTGGCAGAGCTGCTCTCACGCGCCTGACTGCTGACCTGGTGGTCCGCGGTGAAACAGCTCTTCTTGGCAGATCGAGTTCCGGACCCTGCAGCTCGTGCGACATCAGCAGGCACCGCCTCCTCGGTAAGTGCAAGGGGAAAAGGAGCACTTTATAGAGTGTCCAGATTGGAGTCTGTCTAAGTCACACCCTCTTCCAACCCTCATTGAGGGAATCGCTTAGGACCTCACTCCAGGCTGTTGTCATCACGCCGTCATTGCTTTATGGAACTCAAAACAAAGTGTTAGGTGCCTGCGCCTACCTACCCCGTCTTAATAACCTTTCTCTTACTCGTGCGTTCTCTATTGATCGTACAAAAATAGCTTCAAGTCTTCACAGTGTTTGCTTTTATTATTAGCCCGTCTTCTGTGTTGATGCATAGATACAAATATTAGATGGCGTATAGTTACCCGCAGTCTCAGTCTCTCTGTATCTCTACTTTTACTTATTAGGGGCCTTCTTATTGTCCTCATTTGGGCAATATATAGGTGCTTGCATACTTGGGGCTGGGAGGACTGAAGATTCCTACTGAACCTCTGCACCTAAATTGGGAAATTCCAAGCTTCTAATCTACGGAATGGGGGAATAACTATGCAAATGGTAAATAACAAGTGGAAATCTCAATACTTTGCCTTGTTCTGAAGAATACTCCACTGACATTTACCTAATGCTGTTTGCAGGTGGAAAATATTTGCAAGGGACCAGGCATATCCGTCGTGGGGGCTGCGGCAAGGAAGGTGTTCCAGACCGTGGTAGGCTGGGGTAGCATTTTCTGCTCCAGCTGAGGTACTGTTGGGTGAAGTATTATGGGCACTAGCCCTTCATTAGGGATAACAAATGAGAAAGAGGCAGAGTGCTGTTAAGCTACTGGAGTCAGGGCACGCACAGAGCAACTCTTTCTTTATTGCCAGTGTCACTTTACTGGTGACACCTGTGGGGGTTTGGTGTATGAAAGTGTAGGACATTCCTATTAGGAGAGAGGGCCTGCACAGAAAAGGGGTACCCCTGGACACTACATTCCTCCCAAAAAACAAAGAAGCGTCAACACGTTCAACAGTGGAAAACAAAACAAATAAAACAAGTGACCACAATGAGTATATTGACATCAAAGCTCCGCCCCGTCCGGACCCCCTCTTCCGGGGCCCCCACCTACGCTCCCTGCACAGGGCCACCATGAGCCTAGAGCCGGCCCTGATATGCGCTAGTGCCGACACTGTGCTATGGCCCAGGCGGAAACCAGATTGGTATTAGTCCAGGAGTTGGAATTGGTCGATGTATTTGCAGAGTTGGGCAAGCACACATTTCTCAAGGAGTTTTGCCAGGGTGGGGATGTTGGAGATTGGGCGAAAGTTATGTAGGTCCATGGGATCAGCTGTTGGTTTCTTTAAAATCGGGGTAACTTGCCCCAATTTTATCCGGAATATCCCCTTGCTGAAGTGATGCATTGACGATCTTTGTACATAATGTTATTAAGGAGGATCTAACTTCCGGGGAAAAGTTCGATGTCAGAGGGTCTTTGTTATGATTGGAAAGTTTCAGAGTTGAAAGTGTTTTGCGTATAGTGCACTCATCCAGGGTTTGGAACAGACTCCAGGATTTTTGTTTTTAGCGGGGTCGGGATGCACAGGGTCAGAGATAGCCACGCCTAGTGGACAGAGCGAGGTCCGTGGACTGATCGATAGGTGGTCCTGGGTAGATCATAATTCAGTTTCAATCTTACTAGACTTAGCAGTGGAGACGTCTGCAAATTCTTCACAATTAGGCAGTGTCCCTTGACCAAGAGCGCCAGGTTCGGATGACTATTGGCTTGGGACTTGATGAGTTCGAACAGTTTTTTTGGATGGTTTTAGCTTGGTCTAGTTGAGTTCTGAAAAAGGTGGCCTTCGAACATCTGATGCATTTATTATTAATACTTCTCAGGGATCTCAGGTGGTAGAGATGCTCAAGGGAGGGTTAGGAACGCCATTGCCTATCAGCAAGCCTTATGTTTCTTCTTTCGGAATGAAGACTATCCGCAAACCAAGGTTTAGAGCGTTTAGAGGATTCTTTTAAGCTGTAGTGGTGCATCCGAGTCTAGTACGTTCAGCATTGCGTGGTTATAGTGGGCAGTAAGGTTGTGAACATCAGACATGCTCGGTGGGGGAGGGGGCAGGATGTTCTCGCAGAGAGCAGTTAGAACTTGCGGGTTGATTTTCCATAGGAATCTTTTCAACTGTTTTGGGTTCTTAGGCTGGGCTTTACATGCTCTTACTCTCTGTGATTCATTATTTGGCAGAGAATACCTACTGGAGATTCCTTACAGCCTCACCCAGGCCTCCCCGCTTTGTAGGGCTGGGATTATTCTCCCTTTCAGGGCCCTAGTTTTGCACATGACTATGTCAGTTACTTTGTGTTACTTTGTGGTTCTGCGCTTCTGGCGTGGAAAAGTACTGACGTCCACGTGCTTCTGTGGTGCCTATATAGGTACTGTGACGTCATAAC
The DNA here is from genome assembly GCF_964263255.1 of Lissotriton vulgaris. NCBI lineage: Eukaryota > Metazoa > Chordata > Amphibia > Caudata > Salamandridae > Lissotriton > Lissotriton vulgaris. The sequence continues at coordinate 1,889,796,674 of NC_141691.1, read as the reverse complement.
CGAAGCTGCCGCCGACGTCACACGGAACCGAATGAAGCCACCTGACAGCGCATGCAAGAGGTTAAATTTCCCACACGCCAGTCTGACGTGTGGGAAATTCAAAGGTAAGGAATCTGCAGCTAGATAGTCTCTACTAGATAATGTGTTACCGAAGGTAAGTAACGGGTTTTTCACTGAATGCATCTAAATCTGAGCTGAATATGCTCTAGCCATGCAGTAACTCAGTAACTAAGATTTTGCGATATATCACCCTTTCAAGGTAAATAAAGCGGAGAATTTAACCACAATAACGGTATAAATGCTCAGTTTCTTGTTTGCCTAGTAGTCCATGGAAAAACAGCTCACCAATAATAATAAAAAACTGTATGTTTGTGACATGTGGCTGTAGAAACTCATGCTTAGCATACTCCTGCCGTCTAGTTCTGGGTTTTTTGTTGGAAAAAGTCTCTCAAGTGACAAGATGTGGTGTGACTCCTTCTCTTGGTGTAAATTGGGCATGGACACCATCTCCACGCTACGTTGGTATTTTTTCACCATTTGGTTCGGCTCCAAGTTGACAGCCCTGTTTGCTTACTTCCATCCCATCAGGTCTGGTTTCGAGTTCCGGTGCATCCTCTGAGAGTCGTGAGCAATTTTTGTCAACAAAGCAGACTGATATTCATGGCCTTGTACCCCTTTAAGCCTGATCTGCTTCCAGGCTTTAGTCACCAGAGAATGCTGTGTGTGTGATGGAATATACATTCTGCCAGAACTGCCTTCTCTGCCATTCGAAATATGCATAGACAGACAGCTGCAAGGTGTGCAACCTGTGGCTGTACCCTAAACACAACATTATGCCCTGTCTGTTGTTCCTCACCTTCAGCTCTAAGAAGAACCTCAGGTGCTGAAGGAAATGACACTGGGCTCACAGGAAAATGTATCAACAGTTCACCCGGGATATCCAATAATATTTTTGGTGAATAACATACCCTCGGTGCCAAAAAACAAGAATAGGCAGGTCCCTATGATCTCCCAGCTGTGCAGCCAACACCAGCTCAAAGACCGCGTGCTCCAACAAGTCCAACCACCACAAGATGGAAGACTTTGAAACAGCCCTGAAGACCATGGCCATGGCCCTGAGAGCTCCTATTATTCCTCATGCACTCATCACCAAGCCAGGGAACCACATGAAGTCCAGAACTGAGGTATAGCACCATTCCTAACGAAGTCTGAAGTCTATGCACGAAGATTGAGGAAAAACTCCAAGGGCTCCTACTGTCTTCGGACTCCGGGCGGCATAGACAGATGGCTTCTGAGCACAGCAAATCTCCACCAAAGGGCATCGACCCACCCCCTGCCAGCCATTGAGCCAGATCCTTCCAAGTCCGCCTACCACCTTCACTCCCATGCAAAGCCGGCATCAGCGCCGTCACCAAAGATCAGCGAAAGCCAGTGGCGGCACCAAAATACTCATCGACTACAGAAGACAAGGATGTCAAGCATGGGCCTAAGAGGGCCGTCCTTTTTTGGAAAAAAAAGTAGTGACCGTAGAATTGCGTGGAAGAATGTGATTTACTTTCTCTCGCTGGGAGGAATTCACATGTGACTAGTCTGTATCAGCTAGTGTTAAACACAGCTACTGCCGCAAACACCATACAGCCTCATCCTACCCTATTCACACACCCTCAGCAAGGAACACTCATCCTTAAGGAAGAAGTGCATGACCTCCTACAGAAGGTTTCCAAAGAGAGGAAGCCCCCACTATCACCAGAGAAGCGGCATCTACGGTACTACTTTTTTCCTACAAAAAGGACTGCTCTCCTAGGCCCATGCTTGACATCAGGCCTCTCATCCACTACATCCTATCAGAACATTTTCGCAAGATAACTCTGGAGGATGTCATGCCCGCCCCAATCAAAGGGGTATCATGACGGTGCTCGAACTCTAGGATGCCTAATCCCTGTCAACCCTCTTCATCTGTGATGCATTTGCTTTGTGGTAATGGGTCAACACTACAAGTTAAAAGTATTTCCTTTTGGAGTCATCACAGATCCAGGGGTGTTTACAAAGTGTCTAACAGTGGTGGCTGCACATTTGCAATGAGAGGGCATTCATGTCTCTCTGTATCAATGATATCTGAAAGAAACACGTTAGTGATAGATTACTTACTTTAGAATATCCCCCAGGTGTCAGACTGGATCCGGGAAAGTTTTCGTCAGCAGTACCCCTGCGCGTCGTTGGCGTCGTAGTCGCAGAGATGACATCGCTGGAGCTGCTTGACGCGCCCGTGCGCGCTGACGTTAGTTCTTTCTTTTTCCGCGCCAGCAAGATCAGATACAGTGAGAGCGGTACCCCCAGTCCTTTTTTGACTGAGATTTTTAGGGTCTTTTGTCTCTGTTTTTTGAGTACCTACACTCCAGGTGCATAGGGATGCCTGGTTTTAAATCTTGCGTGGCCTGTCCCTGCACGATGTCGGTGATGGACCCACAGCGTGAGTGTCTCTACTGCCTTGGGTGCGACCATGACTCCGAGTTGTGCCCCCACTGCTGGGCCATGGCTCCGAAAACTTTGCGGGAGCTGTCCCGAAAGTGGCTAGAAGCTCGGGAGCCGGCTCCATGCTGTTCCAGGTCCCATGGGAGGTCGAGAGCCATCACCACCCTTCGAAGTCTTCGCACTCTGAGTCAGGTAAGGCGAAGCACAAGAAGTCGAAGAAGCGTTGTCGCTCTTTGCCTTCCCATAGCCGGTCGCACGACGCGGTTGAGGGTGCAGGTGGCACTGCCCCTGTGGCCCTGGCGGAGCCTCCGCAGTTGCCGATGGCCTACCAGCCCTTTCCGGGTCCATCGACGACTCCGGCCCAGCTTCAGGAATTCATGTCAACCATGGCACAAGTCTTTGGTTCGTCCGGCACGCCGGTGTGCCTTTGGGCCCCGCGGGCCCGACTGGGGGTCGTCGTTCTTCGATGTCGCCGGCTCCAGCCCGACGTCGTCAACGGCTTCGGTCTTGACGCCTAGAGAATCCCATGGATCCACGCATGGATCCCAGTCTATGCCGGTTGGCCCAGGATGATCTCCATCGGCCACGACACCGGCCCACGCCGTCCCTTGTCTCACCCCGGACGTGGAGCCTGTGCTGGCAGGGTGTCGACCGACGCCGATTCTGACGCCTTTTGGAGGCGTTTCTTTCCCTTTATTCACCCACCTCCTTATGTTCCACCTGTTCGGCAGCCTGTTGAGGACGGGGAGGAGTCTGAGGACCCTCTCGCAGCACAATGCGAGTTAGACCTGGACTGGGATGAGGATCTGGGGAATGCAGGTGACCAGGATTATACTCCTGAACTTGGCTCACTGTCTCATTTTACCGTGGTTACGGAGGAGGGTGGTTCCTACTCTATGGTGTTGCCTAGGGCGGCTGATGCTCTCCACCTCGAGCTTCCCTTCCGCACCACCGGACAGGGAATCCTAGAAACTGGAGCAATTTGGGAAGAAGATTTTTTTTTGGCAGTTCAGGACTGCGGTCTGTGAACACCGCATGTCTCTTGGGCCGTTATTCCCATTCTGTGTGGGATATGGTTGCGCAAATGCTGTCTCAGTGTCCCGTGGAGGCTCGGACAGTACTCTCCTATGCTGTTGCTGAGGGGAGAGACGCAGCCAAGTTTACGATCCGTGGTGGTCTTGACACTGCCGACTCGCTGGGCAGGACGATTTCCACGACAGTGGTGCTACGCCGCCACGCCAGGCTGAGAACGACTGGCTTTTCTGGGGATTTCCAGAACTCATTGATGGACATGCCCTTTGATGGCACTCGCCTGTTTAGCGATAAGGCGGATTGTGCGTTGGAGCGTTTTAAGGACTCGTTGGCTCCAGCCAAGTCCTTAGGCCTTTCGGCCACACACACTCCTTCTGATTCTGATTTTCACTCCTTTTGTGGTCAAGGAAGGGGCGTCCAAGCAGGTTCGTTGCAAAGCCACAGGCCTGCGCAGCAACAGTCTCAGCGCAAGCGCAGACGTGGGACCCGCAGAGGTGGGCCACGGGGCCAGCGTGCGGGTCTGTCCACCACCCCTCCTGCTGCCACTGCCTCCAAACCTTCCTAGTCCAGTGTTTCAGGCCCACCAGACACCAGTAGGTGGCAGGATTCGCCATCACCTCCACCACTGGCGCACCATCACATCGGACAGGTGGGTTCTGGAAATTGTCCGAAGGGGTTACTTCCTCCCCTTCGAGACAAACCCCCGGCCAAGCCACCACAGTATCACCGCATATCGGGGGATCACTTGGCACTCCTCCTGCAGGAAGTTACTGCCCTCTTGGCCCAGGGGGCCATCAAGCACATTCCGATGCCAGAAGTAGGTCGTGGTTGTTACTCCCACTACTTCCTGGTTCCAAAGAAGGACAAGGGCCTGCATCCTATCTTAGACCTTCAGAACGTCAATCGCTTTCTCCGGAAAGAGAAGTTCAAGATGCTCACACTTGCTCAGGTCTTGTATGCCTTTGACACGCAAGACTGGATGGTAACGTTGAACCTGCAGTACGCGTACTTTCATATCCCCGTCCTGCTGGCCCACCGACGTTACGTGCGATTCACGGTGGGACATGAGCATTTTCAGTTCACCGTGCTCCACTTTGGCCTTACCAGCGCCCCGCGAGTGTTCCAGAAAGTGATGGCGGTGTTTGCAGCTCATTTGCGCAGATCAGGGGTTTCATTCTTCCCTTTTCTTGACGAGTGGTTGTTGAAGGTGGGCTCGCCCCACACGGTCATCTCCCACCTCCAGACTACGGCCGACCTTTGCTGGGGTTCGCCATCAATGTGCCGAAGTCGCACCGGATTCCCTTTCAGAAACTCCACTTCATTTGAGCGGTTCTGGACACAGCGCAGTTTCGGGTTTATCCTCCGGAACAGCGAGTCAGGGACATTTGGGCTATGATTCCGATCTATCAGCCCTTGTCCTAGGTTTCGGTCACGACAACCTTAAGGCTGCTGGGCCTCATGCCCTTCTGCATTCTGCTAATCAACCATTCCAGAAGGCATATGCAGGCTCTGCAGTGGGACCTGAAGTTCCAGTGGGCGAAGCATCAGGGGAATCTGTCCGAATATGTCCAGATCTTGGAGGGCACTGCACAACAATTGAAGTGGTGGCTCACGGATCAGCATTGGGTCTGCGGCAGATCCTCCCTCTTCTCCAGCCGGAGCACACAGTGGTGACGGATGCGTCCCTCCTGGTATAGGTTGGCCACATGGGAGAGGTAGATATCAGAGGCCTCTGGTCTCCGGTGGAGTCCCGGGTCCATGTCAACCATATCCTCCATATCAACCATATCAACCTTCTGGAGCTTGTTGGAGTCAAGGCTGCTACCACTGTTGACATGCAGTTTTCCTGTACTACCTGGATGCCCCTCGAATACGTTCATGAAGCGCTACTGTTTTGACAGCCATGTTCGCCAAGAGGGGCATTTCGCCTGCTTGGTCTTACAGGGCTTTTTAGTTTCAACCAATTCACAGACCCTCCTCTGAATAGGTATTGCTTTGATATATGTATAAGAGGTGAGGAATCTGTGGTTATAAGTTTTTCTCAGAAGAACAAGTTACTTCCCTGTCTAACCACAGATTCCTCTCTAACCCTCCCATTCTCCTTCTTCAATTAAATGAACTCTGTCCATTAAAAAAAATCAGCACATCAATTCCAAAGTGAAACGGTGTCAGTGGGGAGCCACACGGCTCCACCTGACAGCATGCCGAGGTACTGCTCAAATGTTTCCAGATAGATTCTGTCACTCATTAAGTATTCAAAAGGTGCAAAATCGGTGTTTAGTCAGGGTATCTACCAGAAAAAGCTTTACAAAAGGCTAGTACCTTGTTCATTTATCCCAGTTATATTATAATGCCATAAGTATCTGGATTTTGGTCTTCATCTGTAGTAAAAAGGTGAAATGGCTTTATAGATTAGCTTTATTTATCCTCATGGTATTACAACATGTAAATGTCATTCTGCAAAAGAGTGAAGTACCTCTTTTGAGGGTGGAAAGTACTGCTGCATTATACATTATGACGGAATAAGAGGGAAATAAAATAATAAGTACTGTGGAAGTAAGCATGATAGGCTATTTTGTGGATTTGACTGTGACAGAATTGTTCTTTTAATGTGCACCATGTACATATTTGTAATACCCCTCAAATTACTGTTTTTATAGTCCTTTTAAACACGTAAATAGATACATAAAGGTACACTGTATAGGACAAATGTAAAAACAGTAAATATAAAATGTTATTAATATATATTTATTTAAAACACATTATTATTTTTTATTTGCAACAGTGTGCAAAAGTTTGGCAACCGAAGCAAAATGTAAGAATCTTTTTTTCCTGTTCCAGCTGGCCAAGAATGTAGGAAACAATAGTTTTAATGAAATTATGGAAGCAGAATTGCCCACTCCTTCCCCAAAACCCAAACCTGCAAGTGATATGTAAGTATTTTCAAAGGCATGCAAGAGTCAGCATTATATGCAATACCATTCTTGGGTATCGGATTGTTATCAGAAGCTACAGTATACATGTAATTTGAAATTCCTAATTTTCTTTTTCTAATTCAGACTCCTTAACCCTTTCGATGCTGATGACGAGCTCAGCTCGTCATGATGCACAGTTGAGCTGTGCTGATGACGAGCTGAGCTCGTCATGAATAAAGTAATAAAGCAATTTCCAGCACAGGGGGGGGAAACGCCTCGCAGCCAAGGTGTTAAGGTTTTGGCTCTGTTAGGTTATAACTTTAATCCTGAAACTATTTGATCCTCTGCTATAATACTAAGTTTGAATATGTTTGTCATGTTTAATTCTAGGACGTGGATCTTGCGCTTCATTCACTTGATATTTTCAGTTGTAATTTAGGGAGGAATTAGCAAGGGGAACATTGACTATTAAACACTATTTACCTTTTGCAATCCAAATTATATATGACTTGGCTAATGTTTCACCCCATTCTCATCATGTGTCCCTGCTGTTGGAGAAATACCTAGTCCATATTGCAGTCATCACATGAAGATGAATGCCAATTCCTACCAGGGATACAGCTTGAATTGTGAAACCATTTAATTCTATAAAGTGCTATGATTACATAATACAAATACACACTATCTGATTGTATTTCTTTTTTTAATACCCACGCAGTAGCAATCGAGAGTAATGAAGAATACAGCTATATTTGATACCCAAAATACATTAATGATGATTCACAAGCATTGAGCTTTTCTTAGGTTCACTAAAAAAACAAAATGATGGAATTAAACGCTATTCAAATTACCCTTAATGCCTATGTGTTTGTGCGCATGTGTGTGGTCTAGCTACCTCGCATTTGTAGTAGAAGCAATCATGTAGAAAGGCTTAGAACTCTACTCCACGAAAAGAACATCCTACCTCAGATTTTCAGCTACACACCGTGTGCATAGGAATCGTTGCCTGAGCTCATGCTCTTATCATTTGTGTCGGCTTTTTTTCGAGGGGTTTCCAGTCCCTCAGTTACAACGTTATGGGTTTTCAATCAGGGGTGCCTCCCTCCTTATTTCCCTATATTTACAGGTACTTTACTTTTTTACCATGGCAAGAGCACCTACACCTTTATCAAAAAAAAATATTTATTGTTTTTTTACATTTGTTAACAAATGTTAAATGTTGTATACTTGTAAAGCGCACAGCTGCCCCAGCAAAGGGGCGTCCCGGCGCTGTATACCGCTGGGGAACCCGTCCTGGCTTTCCCTGTGGGAGGGTCCCTACTGGGAATCCCCAAGGTGGAGCCAGGCATCCCCGGCGTTGATGGGGCCGTTGTGGAGATTAGGCAAGCTAATGCCCAGAGTTGCCGAGTGGGACCCCAGGTTAGAGTAGGCACCGAGGCGAGAATTGTCGAGTCCGCTGACCCTGGTCCACGACCCTACTGCGTCGGGAATTGAACCCTGGTCCCGGGTCGACTTCTGCTCTCGGGTCTGCCGCCTCTAACCAGTGAACTACACCACTCCACAACAGTTGCAGTACATATCAATACCATTAGTGTTTCCACATTCTATGATATATATTTTGCATATTTCTCCACCAACAGACACTTGGTATTTGTTTGAGCTATGACTGAATAACAATTGAATCTTCCACAATGCAGTAACATGCAGCTCTTAGACATTCGCCATCTACTAAACTGTAATAGCAATTAAGCAGGCTGCACACCTGCTTACCATCTTAGCAGTTTTCTCAATAGTGAGCAAAACGTTGCCAACCAGTCAATCTACACCTAAATGTACCTCTTGTGCCAACTTTCACTATATTGGCCGCAATGCCCCCTACATGGATCTTTATTGTCAACTGTCTTAATTTTCAACAAGACGATCAATTACAACCTCCCAATCAATGAAAACATCCTCTTTGTTGATAACCATAGACCCATTGCTAAAGAAGATGCACTACTCAATGTCATTGACTGACCTTGTTAAGCGCTCTTTGTTAGTGACTATTTCTTTTCCATGGTTATACACTCTATGTTGTCAGTGATCACTTTTAAGGATAAAAGTGTAAGCATAGCTTTCCATAGGTTCTTCAGGAAGATGGCTTTTAGGAGGGGGTGTAGGAAATGAAAAAAGTGCCAGAAGAAGGAAAGTTCCATCATGAGGCAGTCTGTGACTCCAGCCAGCTTCATATCCGCTTTCTTCCTGGTGAAGGTGGTGAAAAATGTGACATTTGAGCTTCCTTATCTCCATTCCACCTTTGCCAATGCATTCAGCCTTAAATATGTTAATTGTCAATGTGCAAATTCCAGCAGACATTTGTTGTGTGGCATGGCAAGCTGGTTAACTACTACTGGAGGGTCCCAGATCAATGTTTCATCACACCACTAACCATTCTTCTGTCTCAGTAACCACAGCACTCTCTGGCACCATGTATTATGGTTCATCTACCAAACCCAGCAGTGTTAGCCTCACGAGCATCAACGCCAGTGGAAACACCTGTGACTCTACTTTGTCGGTTAATTTATATAATTTATATCACTTCTGAGCAAGTTACCACATTTAAAACGTTATATCCTGTATTTTCCATGGTGAAGAAATGTGAGATGGGTTTTTAATCTGAGTTCTTGAAGCACTTTTATTGACTACTGAAGTATCAGAAAATTTTGTTTAGTGTACTTTGGGTGTGTTACTTGTGAGTGTGTTTTTTAGCCCAAGCATTTCAATTGAACACTAAAAGACTGCGGTATTTTTTGGGACAATCTTTAAATCTCAGGTGGCACTCTGGCTTGACTGATTGATGTAAGAAGTGACATCTTTGCTCTCTACTTAACTAATATGTAAGCACAATTTTTTAGAAGTTAGTAATTGGCGGCGGAGGGACACCTTTTGTGGTATACCTCGTAATCTTTTTGGTACCGCTGAGCGAGTCACCACTTTTAAAACCTTTTATCCAGTATTTTCACTGTGTGAAAATGTGTTTTAAATTTGGAGTACTTGGAGCACCGTAACTGACTACAGAGAATCGTGCATTTTCTATTACTGCAATTTACTTATGCTAATTGTAAATGTGTTTTTAAGCCAAGCCGGCGCCGTTACTGATGCCTTGTGTTCCTCCCCCGGCCCCTGCCCCGCCGTCGCGGTCTGCACCGCACATGTCAAAGGCTGAGGATGACAGGGATGGGTCTGAGGACCCTCTTGCTCGTCATTGCAACTCCGAGCAGGATTGAGTGGACGACTTGGAAGAGGCCGGCAGCCTCGTCGTCTCCTCTGACCCGGGGTTTGCCTGCCCCCCATCCAGGAAGGTGCCTCATATACAGTGGTGCTCCGTCGGCCAGCTGAGGTCCTTAACCTTGATCTCCCTACGGTGGCCCTGAAAACTAATATCCTCACTGAAGTGCTCCAGTCGGCGTCCACTTCATCGGAGCCACTGCTGCCGTTTAATGACGCCCTCACTGATGTCTTGTTGGACACGTAGTCGCAGCCGGCCACAGGGGCACCTGTAGATAAGAACGTCGACGGCTTCATCGCCCAGCGCCGGGTGATCCTACCTTTCTGATCACTCATCCTACGCCCGAGAGCCTTGGTCATTCAAGCTTCGACGTCCCAGAGTGCCTTTCCCACGGCTCCGCCGCATAAGGACTCTAAGAAGCTGGAGCAGTTCGGCAAGCGGTTGTTCCCGTCGGCCAGCTTGGGGCTGAGTCCGGTGAACACCGCATGCCTATTGGGCAACTATTCCCACGCAGTGTGGGATTCCATTGCTGAGGTGTTGCCTCAGTGTCCTGAAGAGGTCCGGGTTGTGCTGTCCCAGGCTGTGGCCGAGGGTAAGGACGCGGCTAAATTCGCCATTCGTTGTGGCTTAGATACCGCAGACTCTCTCTGTAGGGTGATTTCCACGACTGTGGCGCTTCGTCGTCACGCCTGGTTGCGATCTACTGGGCTCTCCTTGGCTGTCGAGAGCTCGCTCATGGACATGCCCTTCGATGGCCCTCGCCTGTTTGGTGATAAGGCTGACAGTGCGCTGGAGCGTTTTAAGGACTCTCGAGCTACGTCCAAGTCCTTAGGCCTTTCCGCCACACGCGCGGCCTAGTCTACTTTTCACTTCTTTCGTGGCCATGGAAGAGGCGCCCCTGCCCGCTTGTTCAGTCAAAGGCCTGCGCAGAACCCAACTCAGCGTGGTGGCTCCGGGGGCTGGCGTGAGGGCCAGTCCGCCTCCACGGCATTCGCCTCAAAACTTTCCTAGTCTGAGCTTCGGGGCGCACCCCATGCCAGTGGGTGGTAGGATTCAACATCACCTTGGATTTTGGTCACTTTCGACAAGGTGGTGCTGCAACTCGTCCGGAGGGGTTACTCCCTCGCCTTCGAGTCTACCCATGCCCCCTCAGTTCCACCGCATGTCGGGGGATCACTTTGCGCTTCTCCAGCAGGAAGTTATGGCCCTCTTGGCCAAGGGGGGCCCTCGAGCGTGTTCCTGGGCCAGAAGTAGGGCGTGGTTGTTATTCTAACTACTTTCTGGTCCCCAAGAAGGACAAAGGGGGCTTGCGCCCCATCTTGGACCTCAGGCACGTCAATTGCTTCCTTCAGAAAAAGAAGTTCAAGATGTTGACTCTGGCTCAGGTCTTGAATGGCCTCAACCTTGGAGACTAGATGGTAGAGTTGGACTTGCAGGATGCATATTTTCACATCAACGAGCCGGCCCACTGGTGTTACCTGTGGTTCACGGTAGGCCAGGAGCATTTTCAGTTTGCATTGCTCCCCTTTGGCATTACCAGTGCCCCTCGGGTGTTCACGAAAGTAATGGCGGTGGTCGCAGCTCACCTGCGCAGGTCGGGGAACATCTTTTATAATACAACTTTTACCATGCAGTGCCTTTACAACGCAACTATTACAACGCAAACCATTATAACGCATTGCTCTGGGGAGCGCTCTAGGATAGGGAATAGATTTAATTTACTATCCAACACATTCCCTAGTGTCCATGGGGACTGGAGTTGGAATAGTAAATTAAACTATTCACTATCCAGCACCCCAAAGCGCTATGCTTTGTAAAGGTTTGCGTTGTAATACTTAAGTTGTAAAAGCATGCGTTGTAAAAGCATGAGTTGTAATGTCATACATCCGCGCAGGTCAGGGGTGTCAGTCTTCTCCTACCTTGACGACTGGTTGTTGAAAGCGGGCTCGCCCCAGGCAGTCGTCAACCACCACCAGACTACGGCCAACCTCCTGCATTTGCTGGGGTTCTCCATCAATGTGCCGAAGTCGCACCGGAGTCCCTCTCAGAAGGATCCCTTCATCGGAGCAGTTCTGGATTCGACGCGGTTTCAGGTTTTTCCTCCCGGGCAGCGAGTCCGGGATATTCAGGCTATGATTCCAATCTTTCAGCCTCTGTCCCGGGTTTCAGTCAGGATGACCCTCCGGCTCCTGGGCCTGATGGCTTCCTGCATCCTGCTAGTGCAACATGCCAGATGGCATATGCAGGCTCTGCAGTAGGATCTGAAGTTCCAGTGGGCGCAGCATCAGGTCAACCTATCCGATCACATCCTGATCTCGGAGGGTACTGCACGAAAATTGCAGTGGTGGCTCACAAATCACGATTAGGTCAATGGCAGATCCATCTCCTTCCCCAACCGGAGCACACGGTGGTGACGGACGCGTCCCTTCTGGGATGGGGCGGCCACATGTGAGTGGCGGAGATCAGAGGCCTCTGGTCTCCGGTGGAGTCCTTGCTCCACATCAACCTTCTGGAGCTTCAGGCGATTCGTCTTGCACTCAAGGCATTCCTTCCCTGTGCCCGGGGAAGAGTAGTGCAGGTGTTCACAGACAACACCACTGCCATGTGGTACTGTAACAAACATGGTGGGTGTGGTCATGGGCCCTTTGTAAGGAGGCCCTCTCCCTCTGGATATGTCTGGAACATCAGGGCATATCCCTTGTGGTTCAACACCTGGCAGGTTCCCTGAATGCCAGGGCGGACAAACTCATCCTTAGGTGCATGATGGATCACGAATGGCATCTTCACCAAGAGGTCGTGCAAGGTCTATTTTGACAGTGGGGAGAGCCTCAGTTAGATCTATTCGCCACCGAAAAGATCGTGCTATGTCAGCAATTCTGCGTGTTGGAATTTCCAAGGCGGCACTCGCTAGGGGACACTTTTCGCTGCGGGTGGAGTTGCGGTCTGTTGTACGCCTTTACGCCTAAACTTCTGCCCAGAGTTCTGAAGAAGATAGGCGCGACTGGACCCAGGTCGTTCTTGTGGCTCTGGATTGGGCACGAAGAGTCTGGTATCCTGAGCTGCTCAACATGGCCATCAATCCTCTTATCAAGGAGGACCTTCTGTCGCAGCAGCATCGGACGGTCCTCCACCCGAACCTGTCCAGCCTCCACCTCCTTGCATGGAGATTGTGCAGCGGCAGTTGACATCTTTTGACCTGCTTCCTGAAGTTTGTGATCTAATCTTGGCAGCCAGGTGTCCCTCCACTAAGACATAATACTCCTGCCGGTAGAACAAGTTTGTGGCATGGTGCAAATCAAAGTATGTGGATCCCCTTTCTGACACTTTTTCTGAAGTTCTCTAGTTCCTTCTTTATTAAGCTCATCAGGGATCTGCTCTGGGCACTATCAAAAGCTATCTTTTGGCCATATCTGCCTTCCTTCGGCTTTCCAATCAGACATCTCTTTTCAAGTCCCCGGTTGTTAATCGTTTCTTGAAAGGCATAACTCATCTCTTTCCCCCTATCCCCTTCGTTATGTTTCAATGGGACTTGAATCTAGTTTTAACTTTTTTAATGTGTGCTCCCTTTGAGCCACTTTGCAACTGTCCTTTAAGTCTTCTGACGCTTAAAACTGTCTTCCTGGTAGCCATCATATCTGCCAGACGGGTGAGTAAGCTCCAGACCCGTTCCTCCAACCCTCCTTTCCTGTCTGTCCATCTGGACACAGTGATTCTTAAGACTCGTTCATATAAGTCCCTCCTGGCGCGCTGACGTCAGTTTCCTTCTTTTCTGCGTGCAACGCGGATCCGGAGCTTCACATCAGGAACAGTGTGCGATGCCTTCGGGCTTTAAAACTTGTAATTCCTTTTCGCTGCTGATGTCTGCAACGTACCCGCATTTTGTTTGTATTTGGTGTCTGGGCGAGCACCATGACTCCACGGACTGCGATGCCTGCCAACACCTGAAGCCGAAGTCTCGGTGGGAGTGCCGTATGAAGCTTCTCTCGGCACGGCTGTCCTGGTCGGAGTCGTCTCGTCCCTCGGCCTCTTCATCGCAGGCAGGTCCCTCTTCTGTCTGGTTCCGCTGTCGTTTGCCACTTTGTAAGTCGAGGCATTTGTCGTCGAGGTGTTCGACCTCCCTTTCTTCTGTTGTCGGGGGCACTGGTTCCCATAACATTCCGGACGTGTGCTTCCGACAGTGGCCCCCCCCTCTATCCACCCTTTCCAGGTGTTGGGATGACTCGGGCCCAAATGGAAGCATATGCCGCGGCTTTGCATGCATCCCTTCGGTCCTCTCCCGTTCCTGGGGCGTCCTTGGGGCCTCCGCTTCTTGTGGGATCCCCGACAGACTCGCCGGCGGGTTCGCCCCCGGCGTCTATTGAGCCTTTGCACCCAGGAACGTCGGAGATATGGTGGTGTGAAGGCGCAGCCCAGTTGGGTCCCCCTCTACCCACTGCGCCTCTGCCGCATAGCCCCATTAAGCTCCCTGTGGCGTCACAGGTGGTTGCCTTGTGCTCATAGCCCTGCCTTGAGCACACCCCGGCCTTCCGGGCAGGCAGCGGCCTGTCCGGTGGCGGGGTCGGAGCCGTTCTGATTCGCCTCCCCGGCTCCGCCTCAGCTTCTTTCTCCGAAGTCGGAGCCTGTCTTGGTTGAGGCAGAGTCGGCGCAGGTGTGGTGCCGGAGGCTTGCCTCCCCGGCTCCAGTGCCTTTTCCTTCTTCGGACATGGAGCTTGTCGTAGTTTCAGCGCTGACTCAACGCTGCATGCAGCCGAGTCGGCGACTGACAAGGCACGATCAGCACCGGCACGTGTCGTTTTGGCACTGTGTCGACCCCGGGTTGTAGACTCATCTCTTGAGGCCTCTGGAGAGAGTTTGGTGCCGCCCTCATGCCAGGCGACCCTGGAGGTATTGTTGCCAGTGCCCCGCTTGGAATTAGTGGAGCCTCCTCATTGCTCCCATATCCGGCAGTGTCTTCGCCTCCCCAGGAGCCCTATCAGGATCCTCATTCTTGAATGGGGCTCCCTTCCGTGTTGCATTGGTCGCACCCTCAGTGTCTTGGGAGGGTCAGCTTACAACCCTCCCCCACTGATGAGCTGTTGTCCCCTCCGCGGAGGGCTACCGAGGCTAGTGCGGCTTTTTTGAGACTGGTCTCATTGGCCACTCGCATTTTAAACATGCAACTCCCTTCTGCCCCCTTGTCTGTGGACCCCTTGCTTGAAGTCCTTCACCGTAGGTCCGGGAATGTGAAGCCGCTTCTACCCTTTGAGGCTTTCCTTAATGATGCCCTTTTGGGTACCTGGGTTCAGCCTGCTTCAGGTGATCCGGTGGCTTGTTCAGTTTTGCACCGCATCCGTCCAGCTCCACATGTTCCTGTTTGTCTTTTTGTGCACCCTGATGCCCAGGGGTTTTTGTTGCAGACTGCCTTTCCTTCCCTGCCCCCACTAACGCTTCCTCCCCCTCGGAGTCCAGATGGCTTGAGTCATGGGGTAGGAAATTCTTTCATCCACTAGTGCAGCCCTATGGTCCTTAAATACAGTGTTTATTTTGGCTCGGGCTACCTCTGCCCTGTGGGACTCTGCAGAGTCTTTGCTTTCTGCCAACTTTGAAGGTGCTCGCGTTGATCTCCTTCACCTCTTCCAAAATGGCCACGACCTTGCCGAATTCACAATCCACTCAGCCTTAGATACTGTGGATTCTTTGGGCTGAGCTATGGCGGGTTCTGTTGCCTTAAGGCGTCACGGGAGATAGCGTCTTCCCTGAAAATATCCGGGAGCGACTGGTTGACTTACCCATTGATGGGGGTTTGCTGTTTGATGATCACGCCGAGTTGGCGGTTCACCGGCTCCTTGCTGGCTTTGGTCCTCCCACTTAGGTTTTCTTCGGCCTGTCTTTCGTTGTGGTACTTTTTCATTTTGCATCCTTTAGATGCGCTCGGTGTTTAACATGGGCAGTGAGCCTTACGTCTTCTTTTTCTGTGGTCAACGGTGATTACCCTTTTATTGGCATCCCTTGGATGCATTTTGCTTTGAGCGGACTGTTGGCCTGCTGTGGCCCTGTTCTACAGGTTGCTGTGTCTGGTCCTCTGACTGGTATTGAGCCGGTGGTTCAGCTCGGTAATGTCATACTGCTCGGAATTCATGTTCACGGGTTCTGTTCGTTACTGTGCTCTTTTGGCTTGGCTTTATTGCCCTAAGAGGTGTTCCCCATTGTTTGGGGTGTGCATACTCCATGTGGGGTACTTGTATGCCATTATATAACTCTGTTTATCTCACGTGGGCCTGAGATCCTGTGGGATCCATGCGTCGCTTGGTGGTCCGTTGTACGGTGTTCTATGTTTTTCCCTAGTGCCATCTTCTTACGCCATGGTCATCCTGCCTGTTGCCTGTTCCAACTCCTTGGAAGGTTTCATGCTCTCCTCTTCAAAAGGGGCTCCTACCTGCCCTTACTGTACTCGTTATGATCTGGTATGGACATGTTCATGCTCCTGCTTAGTTCTGTCTCTACATATTTATATGTTTATACATTTATGTATACATGCCGGTTGCCTTGGTATTCCTCTTCCTACGTCTTTTCGACCTGCAAGGTCTGGACCAATATCTCCATGTGTGGGGCAGCTTTTTCGAGTTGTTGCAAGTTGCCCATAGGTTCCTCCTTGCTTCCGCCTACTGGAGTGACTTCCCAGTTGGACAAATGCCCCTTTGTGGTGTTTGACACTGTACTTGTCTTTTCTGGAGTGTTTAGTTTTCGATTCTGTGACTCTTCCACGATTTGTCACCTTGGTGTTTTTGGCCACTTCCTTCGGATATACCTTTTTTCCAAATTTTCACCTACTATTAATAAAGATATGCCTGCGGGACAGTTCTTCTGATGGCATTGGACCTTGACTACTGCCTGCAAGTCTATATTGTGGGTTGTTTCTCACTTTGGCTTCATACTGCCCGGCCCGGCACTCTTATGCTTCTTGTGTAGGCCTCTTTAATGTCTCAATGGCTGTTTGTCTGCTGCATGTTTCTACCTGCTTCAGCAGGTTTAAAATTTGCCCCTATTCCCCCTTTTTGAGATTGGATGTGCATTGGCGTGTTTCTTGTCCCTCTGGCTATTCCTAACGCATTGCTCAGGTTCTATCTCTTGCCTTTGGGCTCTTGGCACCAGCTCCTTCAGCCTTCCTTCTATAGGTTAGTCTGTTAGGCTCTGGTTGCATCTCTTCAGGTTCTTTTCGAGCTTGGGTCGGTGTACTCATCGTGCGCCATTAAGCGGAGAGTGGTCCTTCTTCCTCTCTCTCTTTCTTTGTTCTGGTTTATGGCGAATGCCGTTCTACCTGTCATTTTTATACGGGTATGGTGTAGCTCCATTCTGGCATTTTTAGGATATCTACCATCCCGTTATATCTGCTCTTCCGAGCTGCTTGGGTTGCTGTCTGGCTGTTCCGCCACAGCCTCCCCCCTTTATCCGTCACTCTGTTGCTGGATCGGATGCTTGGCGCTTTCTGTTGTTCTGTCGCAGACCCACCTCCCCTTTGGGGTATGGCTGTGGTATCTATTCTAAGTTAAGGAATCTGCGGCTAGATGTCTCTATCAGATGTACGAGTTACTTACCTTTGGTAACGATGTATCTGGTAGAGACATTGTCTTCCAGCAGATTCCTTAATGACCACCCGGCCTCCTCGTTCTGCGAGGACCTTGCCGAGTGGTGTTCTCCACTGGCCTCTTCAGTTGCCAATAGGTTATCTCTCACGGGAGTTCAGTTTGTTGCACCCATTTGAGTGTTTCCATATACAGTTAACTTCTGCTGAGGGACTTCTTTCCTGTAATACAGTGCCTTTTGTTCACAAGGAAATTAGTTTTCCTCTCCAGTTAACTTACTTTCCTTCCGTCTTCTCTATTGACTCGGGGTCCTGGTCTCCTCTTGGTCTTCCTCTTTGGGGGTCGGTTGTGCTCTGTTTTACACCTCCTTATTATAGGGAAATGGCCAATCTTTTTATACCATCCTACCGTGGACTGTTGTTCTTCTGTGCTCCGTTCTTAATAAACGGCACAGTTCTACATGGCAATATCAGTCTATTTCGATCTGTTGAGATGTTCTTCCCTTGTTGCACTCGGGGAAGGGTCTTTGCTTAGCTTGCTGGGCTCTTTCTCACAGCTTTTCACTTATATGTAGGCAGTGTCTAATTCTGTCTTTTATTGTGTTTTCCACCATCCTCCTTCTTTGTTCACGGATTTTTCATCTCTCGCACACTGTTCCCATACTTTCACAGTTTGCCGCAGAAAAGTTTCTCCGAAGAAAACTGACGTCAGCGCACTGGGAAGATCTTATATGACCTCGCTGACGTCACGTACGTGGACGACGTCAGGGCGGGGTCGTGTGGCGCCATCCCCCGGTGCGCAGAGGTGCTGCTGCAAAAAATTTCTGGATCCAGTCTAACGCCTGGGGATATTCTAAGTTAAGGAATCTGCGGCTAGAGATCGTCTGTACCAGATACTTCGTTCCCAAAGGTAAGTAACTCATAGATTCCTTACCGTCTCACCCATCCTCCCAGTTCTGCAAATTGATTTCTAGGGTTAATGATGTCCTTTCAGGGCCCTAGTTTTGTGCACCAGTGGTCAGTGTCTTGCATGGATCTGCATTTCTTGTGTGGAAAGTCGTGTACAGACGTGACTTCAGCGCATGAGGGTGGCGTCTAAGTAGATACCACAACCTCATCCCGGTGATCACGACATATGCGGAGCCAATGGACACCACCTTCTGACAAGCAGAGGTAATGCTGACGAAAAAACTTTCAGATTCCAGTGTGGCGCCTGGGGGTAATTCTAAGGTTAGGAATCTATAACTAACTAATGTTTCTTAGATATATCACTACTGAATGTAAGTAACTTGTTCTTTATGTAGATGTGTGATTCAGCTAACTATTTGGTCTTACCCTATAGATCCTGACTTGGTATTGCCATACCATTAATTTCTGTTTACTGGTTATTGTTTCAAAGATACATTGATCTTTTTTGCTAGTTTCTATAGTGGGTCCGCATTGTGGAGCGGAAGGTTTCACAAGTAACTGACGTCTGCGCGCCAAAGTGCAGTTATGACTCCATTGAATTTAATTGAATTGAATTGAAAAGCAATTTGTATTGCGCGACTAAAACCCGAAGGTATCAAGGCGCCTACCAAAACATAACTTAAAGGCCGAGCACAACTATAGGTATGTCCGCACAAAGAGATGGGTTTTCAAAGCATTTCTAAAAAGCTGAAGGGTGGGAAGGGACCTTAGTTCCAGTGGGAGGGTGTTCCACCACTTAGGTGCCAGATTGGAGAAGGCTTTACCGCCCCATCTGGTTCTCCGAATACGAGGGACTGAAAGAAGGAGTCTGTTAGAGGAACGTAAGTTCCTGCCGGGGCTGTAGCGAGACAGAATGGATCCAATTCCAGTGGGGCTGCTTTTTGCTAAGGCCCTGTAGATCATGCACATGGACTTGAACATTATACGGTCCTCTATAGGAAGCCAGTGAAGTGATTTTCTGGCAGAGGTAGCCATGGTGCACCGGGGTAGATCAAGAACAAACCTAGCCGCTGCATTCTAGACCACCTGCAAGCGCTGCAGCAGGCTTTTATTCAGTCCCGTATACAGCGCATTGCAGTAGTCCAGCCGTGAACCAACAAGGGCCACCGCAAGTTGTTTTCTTGCCTGCTGTGAGAGGTAGTGCTTAATCTTCCTCAGTATGTGAATGATACCCCAACAGGTCGATATTGTTCTGTTAACCTGTTGGCACATATTGAGGGTAGGATCTATCACAACCCCAAGGTTTTTAGCAGAAGAGGTAGGAACAGGGCAAGCTCCCAATGAGTCTGGCCACCAATCGGCTGACCATATCTCCTCCTTTCCTCCGAACACCATCACCTCCGTCTTCTCCCCATTCAGTTTCAACGAATTGTAGATCATCCATTGACCGACTGCCTCCATACAAGATCTAAAGTTGGAGGCAGTCTAAGTAACTGACTGGGAGAGTGAGACGAGGATCTGAGTGTCGTCCGCATATGAGACTACCTCCATCCCGAAAGATCTAATTAGTCTGGCAAGGGGGGTCATATAAATGTTAAAGAGGGTCGGGCTTAACGCCGACCCCTGAGGGACCCCACATTGCACAGACAGGGGTGGAGATAGAAATTTGCCCAGCATCACTCTTTGCTCTCTTTGATCGAGGAAAGAGGTGAGTAGCCTCAGGGCCGCCCCCTGAACCCCGATCTCCCCCAGACGAGATGTTAAGACTGAGGGAGAAAGGGTGTTGAAGGCCGCCGTAAGGTCTAGGAGTATCAGGAGGGAGGTCTGTCCCCGATCCACACGTGTGCGGATATTATCCAGCACTATGGTCAGGGCAGACTCGGTGCTATGCTCCCTCCTGAAACCATGCTGGGAGAGATCCAGACAACCCGAGCTTTCCACGAAGGCAGCGAGATGTTTATTTAGGTGTGTTTCTAACATCTTCACAGGAGCCGGGAGCAGTGAGATGGGGCGGAAGTTCTTTAATACCCCAGGATCAAGAGAAGGTTTCTTGAGTAAAGGTTTTACTACCCCATTTTTTCATTGCTGGGGAAAAATACCATCCCTCATAGCCCTATTCATGATGTTAACAAGAGGGGGCAGGAGGGATTCTCTACACTGCTTCAGGATCTTAAGCGGACAGGCATCTAGAGGGGAGCCGGATTTGGTTTTATTGAGGAGAATCTCTAAATCCTGTAGAGAGAGAGGAGAGAAAAATTCCAAACTTCCAGACGAGGGTTTCTCCGGGAGAACAGGGTCCAAGTCAACGGGAGCAGGGGGCTCGGTGGTAAGAGATCTCTGCAGTTCCAAGGGGGTATAAATGTCAGAGATTTTGGTCTGGAAGAATGAGGCTATACTGTCACAAAGCTCCTGTGAGGCAGTAACCGGGTCCGGGGTCTGGAGGGTTGTAAGGGAATCTACTATCCTAAACAGCTCTTTTGGAGAGGAGAGAGAGGTGGTGAGAGCCGTAAAGTATTCTTGTTTTGTTCTTATAACTTCCAACTTGTACATCTTTATCAGGATCGTATGGGCTTCCTTGTCCCTTAGATCCCAGCTAGTGTGCCAGAGAATCTCCCGTCTTCTAGCTTCCTGTCTGAGGAGTCTTAAGTGCTCCGATAACCATGGGGCAGATGGTCTTTTCCTGGCCGAGTAACAAAGCTGGATAGGGGCCAGTTCTTCCAGAGCCTCGGTAACGGTCTTTTCATATTGTAAGACCGCCGACTGGACATTATCCTCCTTGGATGTGGAAAGGCTAGATGTCCAGGGATCGAAGGAACTTTCCGTGATGTTCTTAAAATTCCTACGTGATTCCATTTTGCTCGGATTTTTTCTAGTTCTATCCGAGATCGGACAGGACACATCGAAAGGAACGGCTAGGTGATCTGACCATGAGAGGAAAAAGGGATCTTTTACCGTCAACCTCTGGTCATTAGAGAAAATCCCGTCGAGCGTATGACCCGCTCGATGGGTGGCCCCTTTCACCAATTGAGTGAGTCCACAGGCGGACATAACATCCAGCAGGGAGAGAGTGTCATGGGTCTCCAGCAGCTCCAGATGAAAATTAAAATCTCCCAAAACAGTTAGATTGTCACAACCAAAATAGGGTTCTAGGACATGGAGCAGCTGCTGTCCAAAGTCTGCTCTGGTGCCTGGGGGACGGTAGACCAGGATCCCATTGAATGCAAAGTTGTGGGAGCCTGTCAGAGAGAAATATAAAGCTTGAAAAGTATCCTTGGGGTCGGAGACTGGTAAAATATGGCAGTGGAAGCTATCCTTATAAAGAATCGCTAAACCACCTCCATTGAAATAATAACCGGAGTCGACGTCATCGCGGAGTCCATCACCTGAGTTGAATTAAAAAGTTGAGGAATCTGCGACTATACTATGTCTTAACCAGTTAATATTTTACCGAAAGTAAGTAACTTGTTCTACTCATGGATACATCTGCCTGTGGATTCCTCACCTTTTGAATTACCACTGCGCTAGCATGCTTTGGAAATTCTTTTCTTAGCCCTCCCACGTTAACGTTCTACAAAATTGGAAATCTGTTACTTTGGACTGTTGGGTTTTGAATCTTGTGAAAAATGGGTACGCCCTACCTTTTCAAGAGTTTCCACCTCCTTACCCTCCCCTGAATGACTGGTGTTCAGAGAATCATGTGCTGCTTTTGCAGCAGGAGTTTCGTGTCTTGTTGCAGAAAGGTGCGATAGAGATGGTTCCGGAGCAGTAAAGGGGTCAGGGATGCTACTCCTGTTATTCTTGATCCCAAAGAAGGATGGCCGGTTGAGACCGATCCTGGACCTCAGGGTTTTGAATTTTTACTTCAGGCAAGAAAAATTCAAGTTTTTGACCCTAGCCCAGGTTCTTTTGGCGCTGCAGCAGGAAGACTTGCAGGATGCATATTTCCACATCCCTATTCTTAAGTCGCATCAGAAGTATCTACGGTTTACGGTAGGGTCTCAACACTTCCAGTTTGCGGTCCTTCCGTTCAGTCTCACTTCCACACTACGGGTCTTGACAAAGGTGATAACGGTGGTTGCAGTACATCTCAGAAGGTCAGGGATTCCGGTTTTCCCCTATTTGGACGACTGACGGATCCAAGCAAAGTCACCAAAGATGGTGCTGCATCACTTGCAAGTAACAACACAACTGTTGTTCAACTTGGTTTTCTCAATAAATGTACCCAAATCTCACCTGGTGCCCTCTCAGCCCAGCCAGTTCACAGGGGCAGTACTGGACACTACTGTGTGTTGAGATTTCCTCAGGGCCGGACTGGGAACCAGAACCGGCCCTGGCAAAGTGCTCGGCCGGCCCCCCTCTCCCCCTCCGGGAGGAGAGGGGAGGGGGGAGAGGTGCGACCGCGCTCTGTGACAGGGCCGGTTTTCGGCCGTTTTTGTTACAGGGCCGTTTTTGCAGCATAACGGCCCTGTAACAAAAACGGCCCCAGGGGCCCAAAACCGGCCCCCAACCATGCGGCCCACCGGGGGATTGCCCGGTGCCCTCAACGGCCAGTCCGGGCCTGGATTTCCTGCCGCCGCATAGGATTCTCAACATTCAGGAGATGATTCCTTTGTTTCATGATGGAGCAGTTGTTCCAGACCTGAAGGTCCTATGCCTGCTTGGTCTGTCGCTTCCTGAATATTGTTGGTTAACGATGGACAGTGGCACATTAGTCACTCCAGTGGTACCTCTGCAGGCAGTGGTATCAGCATAATGGAGATCTCTGGGTTAAAGGTCAGAATCTCCAGAGACACTGCAAGGGTGCTAGCTTGTTGAAGTGTGCCGGGCAACCTGTCTCAATGAAAGCCTTTGCAACCTCTTTCCCCGGTTGCCACAGTAATTATGGAAGCCTCCACTCTAGGATCCGGTGCTCATCTGGGGGATCTAGAGATGAAGGGGCTTTGGTCTCCGGAGGAAAGGTTGCTTCCTATCAACCTTCTGGAATTTAGGGCAATGTGTTTGGCTCTCAAGGTCTTTTTTCCCTCTCTTAGCGGTCAGTCGATTCAAGTCCAGGCAGACAACATTACCGCAATGTGGTACCTAAACAAACAGGGAGGGGTAGGGTTGTATCGTCTCTGCATAGAGGCTTTGCGACTCTGGTCCTGGGCTCAGGGCCATAAGATTTGTGTGTTGGCAAATCATCTGGCCGGGGTGCTAAATGTGCATGCGGGGAGTCTGTCTGCAAAACCAGCCGATCACGAATGGCGGCTTCATCCGGAGGTGGTCCATTACATCATTCGAATGTGGGGGTTTCCTCGGTTAGAGCTTTTTGCCGCTCAGGAGAATGCGCACTGTCCAGCGTTCTGCAGTCTTCAGTACCCGATGCAGGGAGCATTGGGGTACGCGTTTCAATTGGATTGGAGCACAGACCTCCTTAACGCATTTCTTCCAATACCTTTGATTCATCGAGTTCTGAGGAAGATTCACTAAGACTGGGCCTGATGGCTTCGGATTGGCCAAGAAGGGTGTGGTACACAGATCTTCTTCACCTCTATTTGCACCCTCCGCTCTGTCTCCCTCTCAGGGCAGACCTCCTCCAACCTGAGTTCTTTCTCTCTCCCACCGGATGTGGTGGATGTTATTTTATCATCCAGGAGACACTCCTCCAACTCTATTTATTCCTCTAGGTGGTCCAAGTTTGTGAAATAGTGTGGAGAGAGGTACATTGATCCTTTAAAGGCCCATTTGTCTGACGTACTTGGCTTTTCAGTTTTCTTGGCTCAGCAAAGTTGTGCTGTGGCTATGGTAAAGGGTTACTTGTCGGCCTTTCTCTGTTTGCCGGACCATCCGTCTTTAACTAAGTCCCCCATTGTAATGCGGTTCATTAAGGGCCTCACTAATAGGTTTCCTCCCACTCCCTTCATTATGCCACAGTGGGATTTTAATTTAGTACTTTATTTCCTGATGGGTTCTCCTTTTGAGCCTCTTCATAGTTGCCTGTTGAGGCTTCTCACTTTCTAGACGGTTTTTCTGATTGCTATTACCTCAGCCGAGAGGGTAAGTGAGCTTCAGGCTCTTAGTTCTAAATCTCTGTTTTTAACCATTCATACAGAAAAGATGGTTCTCAGGACCAGGGCTGCTTTCCTGCTTAAGGTGGTCACTCCTTTCCATCTAGGGCAGTCTATTACCTTATCTACCTTCTATCCCCACCCTCACCCATTCCAAGGAGGAGGAGAGACTTCACCGCCTGGACCCTAGGAGGGCTGTCAGCTTCTACCTCTATAGAACCAGAGACATAAGACTGGATGACCAGCTGTTCGAGGGCTATGTTGGAAGGATGAAGGGCAAATCTGTCCACAAACGAACACTCTCCAGGTGGATCATCTTGTACATCAAGATCTGCTACGCCTTGTCCAAGGAGGCGCCACCTGAAGGTATTAGAGCTCATTCCAACAGAGCTAAGTCTTCTTCTTCTTCTGCTTTGGCTTGAGGTGTTCCTGTTGTAGAGAAAAGCAAGGCGGAATCTTAGGCCTCCCTCCACTCCTTTGCAAAGCATTACTGCTTGGATTCAGAGGTTAGGAAGGACGGCCATTTTGCACAGTCTGTGCTCTAAGATTTTTGGTATGAGAGGGAGGACACCCTCCTCCAAGAGAGGAAAATCTTGGGGATTCAATTCAAAAGGTGAGGAATCCACAGGCAGATGTATCCATCAGAAGAACAAGTTACTTACCTTCGGTAATGCTTTTTCTGGTGGATACAGTATCTGCCTGTGGATTCCTCACTGACCCACTCGTCTCCCCGTTGTCCACTTGCTTATACCGAAAAACTAACTGACGTTGTTATTTTTCATATGTCATTTATATACTATACAGTTTGTTGCTAGGAAATGCTTTAGTTTTTGGCTTTTCCTTTTTGTGTGTGTATATTTATATACATATAGATAGATAGATAGATAGATAGATAGATAGATAGATAGATAGATAGATAGATAGATAGATAGATAGATAGATAGATAGACATATTTTTTCAAACCAAAGTGCCCTAAAGCATTTCTGAGGGTACTCAACAGCGTTTAACCATCAGGCATTGAAATGCAGTTCGTCTCCCTCCTCCAACTGTAATTGTTCTGGCCAACGCGTGTCTGAAAGAAACAGGTTAGTGTTAGATTCATTACCTTAGAATATCCCCAGGCGTCAGACTGGATCCGGAAAGTTTTGTGTAGCAGTACCCCTGCGCGACGGTAGGCGTCGTCCTCCGCTCCGCGTCCTTTGTCGGTCCCCGTGATGACGTCGTCGGAGTACTTTGACGTCAGTTCTTCTTTTTTCCGTGCCGGCAAGCGCAGATCGGGAAAAAGCAGTACTTAAGTCACTTTTTGACTAAACTGTTTTCGATCCTTTTTGATCTCTCTTCGAGTCTTTACGACTCTCCGTGCCGGTAGGGATGCCTGGGTTCAAGCCTTCCTGATATATTTTATGAACAGGCCAAGACCGCGCAGCGGACGCGCGCAGCTGGCACGCCAAAGGCAAGCCCGTCTGCGCCCGTCCGCGCCGGCACCGGGCCCAGGGCCATAATCCCTGTACGAATAGATAAAGACCTAGGAGGGTAAGTCACTCAACTGAGGAGTTAATTGCTTTAAGACGCAGACCCTGTTGTCGCCGGATTTCTCCACTGTCAGAGACTAAACACTGTACAAAATGTCAGCTCAAGTTCGATTTTAAACCTTGTAGCAGTATGGGGCTACGATCTCTGTTTGCTAAACCGGAGAAAGAACCTTTCAGAGCAGGACTCATTAACGCCCGTTCGTTAGTTAAACATAACTCAGAAACGGCAGACCTCATCGAGGCCAAAAAGATTAGATCTAATTTTTATTACTGAGACGTGGGCAGACGAAGCTTCGGATACCGATTTACTATTGGCAATCCCTGAAGGGTACACAATAATCAGAGTAGACAGGAAAGAGAAACGGGGGGGGGGGGGGCTTGGCTATTATTGCCAGATATAAGCTACAGATGAAGGGATGCGACCAAGGCAGCAGTTTAGATTGCGAACTTTTGTCTCTCCATATCAAATTAACACACAATTACACTTTTAATGGTCTTTTGGTTTACAGACCACCAAAAGCCAAAATTAATTTGGCACCTTCACTGAACTCCTTTATAGAATCCAGCGTACATTACCCAGACTTTACCATCTTGGGGGATTTCAATCTCCACCTTGAAAATTATGACAATGCTGGGACAGCAGCATTGACCAATGCACTCTCTAATTTAGCCTTGAAACAGCAGGTGCACACGGACACACATAAAGCAGGGCACACTCTTGACGTAATTTTTACCTCCAACAAAGTATTAAAATAATTGACTGTCTCCCTGTTCCCTGGTCAGACCATAAAGTAATAATTTTCTCACTGAATCTGGACAACACAGAGGGGATACTGCCTCCCTATAGACATGACACGCCCGCTTTATACCTAGATTGGGCTAGGATAGACAAATACATATTGCAAAACATCTCACAGCCCAGGTACCAACACTGGCTCCAGAAATTAATATGGCCACTGACCAAATTTCTACATGGATAACAGCAGCCATAAAATCAGCAGTCCCAATAAAAAAGGCGACCTTTAGAAAAAAACAGCCATCTCAACCTTGGTTTTCAGAACATCTAAGGGATCAGAAGCGATTATGTAGAAAACTTGAAAGGACTTGGAGAATTAGCTACGACTTAAACAGTAAAACTGAATACAAAACCTTGCTAAATGTATATAAAAAATTAATCTTCTCAGCAAAAAGCCAATACTTTACTCAGAAAATAGAGAAGGCAAAAAACTCTAGCCGAGAACTTTTTTCCACTGTAAAAAAACATCAGAAGTAAGAACAAACATTAACATGCCAGTCAGTAGGGATTTCTGTAATACTCTGTGTCAATTCTTCATTGACAAAGTGACTTTGGTCTATGAATCCTTTAAATCAGCCGAACCCCAATCCCTCACTCTAGAAAAAACTGACCAAGTTAAGGAATTAGGTCCGAGTGCAGAACTTGAACTATGTTTTAATTTCTGCCCCCCAGAACACGAACAAGTCCACCAGGTAGTTATATAAACTAAATCAGGGGCTGCTGTAGACCCTTGTCCACCAAAAATATTCCTTCTCTTCCCGGAGCTTCTTAGTGTGCAACTGGTTAGGCTCATGGGACACATAGTGAACTCAGGTATCTATCCAGCAATTTGGAAATCAACGTCAGTCTTACCCCTTCTTTTTGGTGGTCTAAAGATCGAGCCAGCCAGCGAGTACAAATACTTGGGAGTCATATTTGACAGAAAAGGCTCATTTGTGCAGCAGAAGCAGGAAACAAGAAGGAGAGGAGCATTGATCGCCGTGACGCTGACAAATCGAGCTACCCAACTGACGGGACTGACCATGACTCCTTATCTGAAAGTCATTCAGGCGAAGCTACTTCCCTCGATCACTTATGGCAGCGAGGACTTGCGTGGAAGAGACTCCAAAAACCTGGACCACAAAGCCTACATAACAATGTTTTCGCTCCCGCTCCACACCTCCCCGGCTCAAATAAGATTGGAGTTTGTTCTGCAAAAACAAGATCTAGCCAGGCACGGAGCATACATTATTTGCTGTCACAAACTCAGATCCACCACCACAGAAACATTAAATTCTTTACTATGGCAGGACATACAAGGCAGGGACGCCTCTCAGGCAAGAACTTACTTGCAGGCAGCACTGGAAGTTACAAAACTCTCCGCGCATTAGGACTTGCAACTTGGGCACAGCGCTTTTAAAAAACTAGTGTGGAAAAATGTTAAATCACTTTCCCTATTAGAGGACAAGGTTCTTTTTTCCAAAAGATCTCATACATCGATGACCCTCAACACGTACAAAGTCTTGACACCACAAACATATTTTAGCCAGGGTTACCCAAAAGTAACAAAAATTAGGTTCCTGAAACACAGATTAGGGATTCTGCCAAGTACAGAGTATCTTCCGCCATGGCTCAGGACAGAGGACAACGAGGTTTGCCCGCTTTGCGACTCGGACAATTGGGACATTCTCCATGTCACTTGTCTATGTGAAGAACTTCAACAAGCACGACAACTGCTCCTCAAGGACCAGCTTAAGCAAAAAGGGATCAGCACCAGAAGGCAAGCGGTGCTCGCCTGCCTGAATCCTCAAAACACCAAACTGAACTGCAGATATGTCGAATTCCTCGCAATGTTCGAGCAAAGAATTACAAGACTGCCAAAACCGGGGATCAATAATGTATACACAGGTTATCAAGCAGACTGTCAGAAGGAAGTAAGGGAAACCACTGTCCAATCTTCGTAAAAAGGCGCATCGACAGCCACACTGTTCTTTTATGTAATTATATGCTCAATTTTGTTAACGGTTTTAAATCATGATATTTTATGATCCTTTTGTAACATGTTTTGCACTGGTTTTAATTAACTATGCATAATAAACTTTACCTTACCTTTTAAAGAAGTCTAACCTGGATCTAGCGGAACCTGGGAATTATAGGCCAATAGCTATGATTCCCTTTGGTGCTAAGGTACTGGAGAAAATACTAAATAGACAGCCTGCTCAATTTATTGCTGAAAAGGACATCCTCGACCCATAGCAATATGGGTTCCGTGAGGGGCACGGTAATGAAACAGCCTTGTTGATGGCGGTGGAGGAACTTAGGGGTGTACTGGATGCCCGGGGGAATGCTGCCTTGATCCTATTGGATCTCTCGGTGGCCTTCGATACAGTGAAGCATGGTACACTCCTGGACCGACTAACAACAGCTGGGGTCCACCGAGATGCAAGAAAACTGTTGTCCTCATTCTTAGACAATAGAACATTCACTGTGGAAGTAGGAGAGATTAAATCTAAACGCTTTAATTCCCCATGTGGGGTTCCGCAGGGGTCATCGTTGAGACCAACACTTTTCAAGTTATATGTAGCACCGCTGACTGGAATTATTAGGGCATGTGGTTTCCTTCCCGTGTCATATGCAGATGACACACAAATTGTGGTCTCAATCAAAGATGACACTTTAGACACTGCTGATAAGTTCAAGAATTACATGAAGCAGGTTAGCCTGTGGATGGAGGAAAACTGTCTAAAATTGAATGGGGATAAAAGCGAGGTTATGCTAATGGGAACAAATAAAGAAATCTGGTCCCCAGATTGGTGGCCGGTTTTTCTCGGTAACTGCCCATCACCGGTGCATAAAGTAAAAAACGTAGGCATTCAGTTGGACAACAGACTCACTTTTGATGCCCAAACGAACAAATTAGTATCCACCATGTGGTTTATTCTAAAAATGATTTGGAAACTACTGCTGTACATCCCTATGGATTCCCGAAAAACTGCGGTGACCACCTTAGCTTTGGCAAGACTCGATTACGGGAACGCGCTATATGCCGGGATGCTGGCCCAACCTCTGAACAAACTACAACGCCTGCAGAATTTGGCAGCAAGGGTAATATTAAATATACCAAGATCAGAACATATATCACATCATCTGGACACCTTACACTGGCTACCGCTGGTAAAGCGAATTAGGTTTAAATCACTATGTTTAACTTATAAGGCGCTTCAGGGTTCGGGATCCTTGTTCCTTAGAACTCACCTTAAGCCATATGTTCCTATAAGAGAGCTACGGTCCAGTCAGAAAAAACTGATACAGGTTCCCAGGTTCAAACAAGCCAGATGGGGGGGTAGAAGCTTCCTACTGCATGCATCTAAGGATTGGAATTGGCTTCCTCTCGCTATCAAGAACAGTACTTCCCTGCTGTCATTTAGGAGATCAGTCAAAACATGGCTGTTTAAACATCAATAAACTGTGTTCTCACTAGCGGCACCTGACATCATGTCTCTGTTCTAGTGCTAAGACGCCCAAGGGCATATGCGCGCTTTACAAACCTACAAATCAAATCAAATTCTGACTCCCGACGCTCGCGCGATGCGGTCGGGGGTTTGAGCGACACCGCCCACGCAGCTCCGCAGGAGCCGCAGGCGTCGTGGCCTGCTCCATACCCGCCGGTCCCTGGGAGGAGATTGATGCCTTCCTCATGGCCATTAGGTTGCTCTCTCCTCCGTCAGGTTCAGCGGCGCCTTCCGGCTCCATGGTCCCGGTTGGGAACCCAAGCGGGCCAGGTGCTTCGGCCCTGGCGCTGTCGGGTGCTTCAGCCCCGGCGCCGTCGGCGACTTCGGTCCCGGCACCGCAGGATCCCGCTGGATCCGGATCCGGGTCGCCGCTGGTCGACCTTACGACCCTGTTGGCGTCGACCCCTAGGGTGTCGCCCCCGGTGCCGTCCCTGGACGGCGCCGTCCCTGGTTCTTCCCCCGGTCCGGATCCAGCGCCGGCAGAAGAGCAATTCTTCTATGATCCGGCTCCATCCTTTGTACCTGATTTTCAGGAGATGGAGGGGGACTGGGAGGGGTCTGAGGGACCCTCTGACACAGGCGTGTCAGTCATTTCAGGACTGGACGAATGAGCTAGGGGAAGCCAGTGGTCTTGCCACTTCACCTGACACTGGCTTTGTCGCCCCTCCTACCGTGGCTACGAAGGAGGGGGCTGCTGACGAGGGCGGCCAGGGCCTTGGCTCTTGAGCTCCTCACTGGGGTCCTTGAACCGCAGGCAGGCTCTCCGGAGCCTTTACTGCCGTTTAATGAGGCTCTCACGGACGACCTGTTGGGCACCTGGTCCAGGCCCGCTACAGTTTCCCCTGTAGATAGGAGCGTCCCCAGGCGCCACCGCCCGGCTCCGGGGTGACCCTAGTTTTCTGTCCACCCACCCCACCCCGAGAGTCTTGTTATCCAGGCCTCTACATCTCAGTCTGCATTCCCGACTGCACCTCCAGTTCGGTAATCCAAAAGGTATGAACAGTTTGGCAAGAAACTGTTCTCCTCCCTCAGTTTGGGGTTGCGGTCAGTCAACACCGCTTGCCTTTTGGGCCGTTACACCCACTCTCTGTGGGATACGGTTGCGGCGTGCTGCCGGAGTGCCCGGAGGGGGCCCCGGCAAAGCTTGCTCAAGCCCTTGAGGAGGGACGAGGCGCAGCGCTGTATTCCATTCGATGTGGGCTGGATACCACAGACTCGCTGGGTAGGGCAATGTCAACGACGGTGGCGGTTCGCCGCCACGCCTGGCTGAAGTCTGCCAACTTCTCCGCTGATGTCCAGAACACCCTCATGGACATGCTGTACAATGGCAGCCACCTCTTTGGTGGGAAGGCAGATCATGTGCTTGAACGCGTCAAGGACTCCAGGGCTACGGCCAAGTCCTTGGGCCTGTCGGGCCAGCGTCGGCCATCTTCTGCCTTTCGCTCCTTTTGTGGCCAAGGAAGGGGCGCGCCTTCACGTCCTGCCAGCCACGGGCCGCAGTCTAACATCCAGTGCGGCGGCGGACGTGGTAACCGCCGTGGCGGTGCCAGGGGACAACGGCGAGGCCAGTCTACATCCACCCCCGCAGCATCTGCCTCAACGCCCTCCTAGTCCGAGCTTTCAGGCCTATTTGACGCCAGTGGGGGGCAGTGTAGGAAGGTGGATATCTGACTATGGTTATCCCCAACTTTTTGCCTAGTGTTTAGCTGGTTTTCGACTTAGTTGGCTTGGGATCCTGCTATTCAGGACCCCAGGCTTCCTGCTCTCTCTGTTAAAATGGACTCCATGTACCTTAGGTACATATCTAATTGGTATTGGGTCACTCTTGTAAGTCCTTGTACAGTGTACCATAGGTACCCAGGGCATAAGTGAATCCAAGGCCTACCAGGGGCTGCAGCATATATTATGCCACCCCTGGCTGGCCATCTAAATCTGACACAACTGGCTGATCAATCAGCTGGGGCA
This sequence comes from Lissotriton vulgaris, assembly GCF_964263255.1. Taxonomy (NCBI): domain Eukaryota; kingdom Metazoa; phylum Chordata; class Amphibia; order Caudata; family Salamandridae; genus Lissotriton; species Lissotriton vulgaris. The sequence continues at coordinate 1,889,764,685 of NC_141691.1, read as the reverse complement.
AGGTGGTGTAATCACCCTTTGCTCTAGATATAGTATACCTATATCTAACCCTAAAATGGACACATATACTCCTATAAGTCACTCCTATGGCAGGCCTTAACAATCCTGGAGGCAGAGTGCTTGGAATTATGTGAGATGGTGCTCTAGCATGAACTGAGCCTGTCTGCAGCTTTGGGAACCAAGTCCTTTAACTGTTTCCATGATAACGCTATACCATATGCTCTTAAGTGCATTATAATCCTCGCGGTTATTGCTAACTTAGCCATAGCATTATCAAAACGTTTCGAGTAAGGTGTCATACGAATTGGAATACTACCCCCTCGCCAGTTCTGGCGACGGGGGTAGCATTCCAACCTTTTAGAGGGACACGACATGTATGTAACTGTGAACCCCGGTTAAAGTTAACTCGAGCCTCAGCATCACAAAATGGATGCTGCCACCACAGACACATGTCTGACCTCCTGCTGCTGGGAGTCCTTCCAGTGAGGGAGGCCTGGACAAAGGGTTTCCTGCCTTGGGAGGTACTAGCACCACCCCAGACAGGATTTTGTGTATTAGGTAGGACAGGCCTGAAAGGAATGAGACATGCCTGGGGCACACAAGGTGCCCTGTGCATACTCCGGTTCAAACCAGTTGCTGGGGCACTCCAGCCCCAGCTCTGGCACGAAACCGGACAAAGGATAGGGGGTGTAACCACCCCCCTTCCTGGTCCCACCCATAGGAGGGACCTAGTCATAGTACAGCCCCCTTTAGGAGAATAAAGGTAGGAGATGGTCCCATTCCAAAGTAGATTAATCCTGATTTGAAACTATACAAGAAAAAAACTCTGGACTTCGACGTTCTGCTCCACAGAAGACTGAAGAAATCTCCCTTGTGGCCAAGGAGTGACCACCCTGCACAAGCAGGCACCATTAAGCGTTCCAGCGGTTCACTTTGTCGTCTTCCCTGGTGGATCCAGACTTCAAAGTCCGACGAGACCCGGACTTCCAGACCTCTCCGACCTCTACCTACATCTGATGCACAGCTGAGATCCGTGGGTGCGACAAGACACGTGGGAGAAACTGCACTTCGCTTCCAGCACGACTTCAGAGGCATCCTTGACGAAGTGCTTTGGGGATTGAGAAGCCCCAGCCCTGAGCAGCTCCTGCACAGAAGATCAGCCCTCCGGCATCCACGAGATCTGCGTGGGGCCCTTTTGCTTGATTGCTGCTCGACGCGTTGTCTGGTCACTTGCCGGCTGGCTAATGGCCTCCTAGACTACGATCCTTGAAATCCACACCGCTGGTCTGGTTGCTCCAGACTAGCCCCTGCTTCCCTGCAAAGGAGAAGCACCCCGGACCCTCCTGGTCCGCACCAGACGCCTTTTCCACTCACTGCGTGGGTTGCCTTTGCCAAGGCCTGTTGACGCCGAATCTGGATCCAACACCGCCGAGATGTTCCCTGAATGGATTTCCAGGATGGTGGACCACATTCACCTCAAACTGGCCCCCATAAATGCAGGTTAGACTTGGGGCAATTAAGGAGGGGACCCCGATCCAAGATGTCCGCCAAGCCTAATATGACAAGCTAGGTGTGCACAGTATAGTAGGTTTTTACTGACATACATGAGCGTTTTAAGCACACAGGCATTAGTAGCGACAGTAGCTACGAGTATTTTGAAGTAAAAGGTTGGTACAAGTGAGTCGGCACCTCCCCTCTTTTCTCCACTCGTTATTTGAAATTGTGACGCTTGGTACAACACTTTAGCGAAAAAGGACACAAACCAAGGGATCTCAAGTGGGTGGTCTTGGAGAGGGTGTTGGGAGAAACACATAACATTGACAAAATATTGGCAAGAAAAGAGGCCAGGTGGATCTTTCAAGAACAAGTGGACAGGGAGGGATTGAATGATTCCATTGAGTGGAAAAAGATCAGTAAATACTGAATGTGTTTTACATCTTTATTTCTGTAGTAACCTCCTGTCATCTTCTTTGAGAGTATTAGTGTTATGTGCACAAGCCTATGATAGCTTCTATTGGCTGTGTTGCACGTTGACATATTTAAACCATTCCTCCCTGACGTTTGGATATGAATGAAGGAATGAGGGAGTGAGATGATACAGTGAACTACCGAGATATGTCTCCCCCTTTGACGTCTCCCCCCCCCCCCTTTTTTTCGCACCTTGAAGTCTTGCTCAGGAATTTGAATAATGACGAAGGTATGAGCTTTCATATTGTGTGGAATGTAATGTTAATTGAGGAGGGGACCCCGTTCCAAGGTATCTGCCAAGCTAATATGACAAGCTAGGTGTGCGCAGTGCAGTAGGTTTTTACTGACATACATGAGCGTTTTAAGCACACAGGCATTAGTAGCGACCGTAGCTACGAGTATTTTGAAGTAGAACGTTGGTACAAGTGAGTCGGCACCTCTCCTCTTTTCTCCACTCGTTATTTAAAATTGTGACAGAATTGTTACGCGTTACGGGCACCGTATTAAACATTGAGTATTGGGTTGAAATACAATCTAGCGCGGAACCCGGGCGGGACTTAGAAGATTGATTGTATTACTGTAGATTGGAACAAGTTTACTCTAATATGGCCGCCACTTGTTGTCCACTGTTGTGGAGACCGGGTACCATGTGACCCTGGTGACATTTACGTGGGGCATCAGCCAAATACGCAGAATGCTGGAGGCGCCGGGTCGAGGTTCAAATCGGCGCCGGTGGGACTCGGCAGTGGTAAGAGGGAAGAAACCGGGTGACAGGATCCTTTCAGATAGTACGGGATCTAGTGATGGTGTGCCTGTGTATTGGGGTGACTCTTCACCACCGTTTGCACTATGCTTGCTGCACGTGATTTATTACATTGGAGTTTATGCTTCCTGTTGTGTGACGCCACAAGTAAATACTTAGGAGTGGTTAAAGAGAGTGAGAAGAAAGACATCATTGACGTGATCATTAGACAATGAGGGGCATTTGCATATATGGAGGTGATGGATATATTATACATTACATGTTTAATATTGTATAATTGTAGAATACCAGACTATAGCTGGTTTCCATAGGCACGCGTGATCGATTGACACGTGCGACCCAGGGATAAGGGTTGCAGGTATGCCGCAACGTCGCAATCCCTAGGTAACTACACTCTAAATGATGCAAGTGCCACCGTATTTCATAATGAATAACCACGCCTGGGTTGCAGATAATTGGTGGTTTCCACGGCTGGCTTAAGTCCGTTTTATGTCATTGTCTACCATCACAGGTGTTCTAATAAAACGCAAGAGTGAAAGAATGAGAAGATGAACCCATGTTTGCCCTGATGAAGTTGCGCAAAATATAGCAACAAAACATGTTGGCAACAGCAATGAATTGTTAAGATATGGTTTAATAGGAACCATTTTTAATTTGGAGTGCTTGCAGCCCAGAATAAAGGTTGATGGTCAGCATGCCCTGCAATTTTAGTGGTGAGAACTACACTTGTTATTTCTCACTGGGGTTCTATTGGTATATATGCACACATGATAGTAAGTGTTATTTATCTTACCTTACTGTTACACGAGTGACAGTCACAGTTTGTGGCTCTCGAGAGGGAGAACAAGCACTGTTTCTTTTGCTTTGTCTCTTTCACTTTTTTCACTGATTCTTTTCTTTCACTTAAAAGAGAGGGAGTTACCTATGATGAGAAGTGGGTACACTGGTAATTGTTACCCTGTAACCCCGTTGCCGGTTCTACCGCGAGGTACTCTCTCTCTTCTCCCACATTTTCTCATTGAATGGAAGTTGGGGGGTTTGGATGGTAGCGGACAATTTTATTCAATTTTTTGCAAAACGTGACACTGTGACTTTAATGAGTAGCTGCATTATACAAACATACGGGTATTGTTTAGAAAAAAATGTTTAAACCCTGGTATTGTCATAATAAATAGGAATTAGTGTCTTGAGGGTGAGGCTACATTTTATGTATGGTGGTCGCAGCTTATCTGCGCAGATTACGGGTGTCAGTCTTCCCCTATCTCGACGACTGGTTGTTGAAGGCGGGCTCGCCGCAGACAGTCGTCAGCCACCTCCAGACTACGGCCGACCTCCTGCACTTGCTGGGGTTTTCCATCAATGTGCTGAAGTCACACCTGTGTCCCTCTCAAAAGCTCCTCTTCATCGGAGCGGTTCTGGATTCAGCGCAGTTTCAGGTTTATCCTCCCGAGCAGCGGGTTCGAGATATTCAGGCTCTGATTCTGATCTTTCAGCCTTTATCCCGGGTCTCGGTCAGGTTGATGCTGCGGCTTCTGGGGCTGATGGCCTCCTGCATCCTTCTGGTGCATCAGGCCAGGTGGCGGATGTGAGCTCTGCAGTGGGACCTGAAGTTTCAGTGGGCCCAGCATCAGGGCAACCTGTCCGACCATGTCCTGATCTCGGAGGGCACTGCGAGATGGTTGCAGTGGTGGCTCACGGACTGCGATTGGGTCAGCAGCAGATCCCTCTCCCTACCCCAACCGGAGCACATAGTTGTGACGGATGCGTCCCTACTGGGCTGGGGGGGCCACATGGGAGAGGCGGAGATCAGAGGCCTCTGGTCTCCGGCGGAGTCCGGGCTCCACATCAACCTTCTGGAGCTGCGGGCGATCCAGCTTGCATTGAAGGCATTCCTTCCCTCTGTCCCGGGAAGTGTGGTGCAGGTGTTCACGGACAACACCACCGCCATGTGGTACTGCAACAAACAGAGCGGGGTGGGATCGTGGACCCTTTGCCAGGAGGCTCTGCGCCTCTGGCAATGGCTGGAACACCAGGGCGTCTCCCTGGTGGTTCAACACCTGGCAAGTTCCCTGAACACCAGGGCGGACGAAGTCAGCTGTCGGTGCATGATGGATCACAAATGGCGTCTGAATTCAGACGTGGCGCTTGGTCTCTTTCGGCAGTGGGGAGAGCCTTGGTTAGATCTATTCGCCACAGAAGAGAACTCACAATGTCATAAGTTTGGTGCGTTGGAATTTCCAAGGCGGCACTCGCTCGGCGACGCTTTTCATTGCGAGTGGAGTTGCGGTCTGTTGTACGCCTTTCCGCCTATACCACTTCTGCCCAGAGTGCTGAAGAAGATCAGGCGCGACCAAGCCCAAGTAATCCTTGTGGCTCCGGACTGGACACGAAGGTACTGGTATCCCGAGCTACTCAGCATGTCAGTCAATCCCCTGATTAGTCTGCCTCTTCATGAGTACCTTCTGTCGCAGCAGCAGGGGATGGTCCTCCACCCAAACCTATCCAGCCTCCACCTCCATGCGTGGAGATTGAGCGGCGGCAGTTGAGGCCATTTGACTTGCCTCCTGAAGTCTGTGATATCATTCTGGCAGCCAGGCGTCCCTCCACAAAAGCGGTATACTCCTGCAGGTGGAACAGATTTGTGGCATGGTGCACAGCAAAGGCTGTGGATCCCCTTTCTGCCCCTCTTTCAGAGGTTCTCCTCTTTCTTCTTTCACTTGCCGACCAGGGATCTGCTCTGGGCACTATCAAAGCCTACCTCTCTGCCATTTCAGCCTTCTTGAGGTTCCCTGATCAGCCTTCTCTTTTCAAGTCCCCTGTTGTAAATAGATTCTTGAAGGGCATGTTTCCTCCTGTTCCTTTCGTGATGCCTCAGTGGGACTTGATCCTTGTTGTAACTTATTTGATGTGCGCTCCCTTTGAGCCACTTCACAATTGTCCTCTCCGTCTTCTTACTTTTAAGACTGCATTCCTGGTTGCCATCACATCTGCCAGGAGGGTGAGCGAGCTACAGGCTCTTTTTTCTAAGCCTCCTTTCCTTTCTGTCCATCCGGACACAGTTGTCTTAAAAACACGTCCCTCTTTCCTGCCCAAGGTTGTTACAGCCTTCCACATCTGACAGTCCATCACCTTGCCCACCTTCTTTCAGCCTCCGCATCCCTCAAAAGAGGAAGAGAGGCTCCACTGTCTGGACGCAAAACGTGCGCTCTCATTTTATTTGGACCGCACGTGCCAGTTCCGGGTGGATGACCAGCTCTTTGTTGGTTACGTGGGCACTAAGAAGGGAGGGGCAGTGCACAAACGCACCATTTCTCGATGTGTCGTTTTGTGCATTAAGGCCTGTTATTCTCTGGCTAAGAAGGAGCCTCCGGTGGGGCTGCGTGCCCACTCCACTCGGGCCACGGAGGCTACTACTGCCCTGGGTCGGGGAGTCCCCTTGCAGGACATCTGTCAGGCAGCTACGTGGGCCTCGCTGCACACGTTAGCTAGACACTACTGCCTGTACAGCCAAGTCCGGAGAGATGGCTTCTTTGGCCGTTCCGAGCTCCAGGACTTTCTGGTGTGATCTTGGTTTGCAGACCCACCACCGGGGTTGGTATTGCTGGGTTATCTATTCTAAGGTAAGGAATCTAACACTAACCTGTTTCTTTTAGATGCACAAGTTACTTAACTTCGGTAACGATATATCTGTAAGAAACAGTAGTTAGTGTTCGATTCCTTACCGCCCCACCCATCCTCCCCGTTCTGCGAACCGATATCTAGGGTTAAGGTCATTCCTTTGAGGGCCCTAGTTTCATGGCACCAGTGTCGGTTTTTATCATGGCTCTGCGTTTTTGGCGCGGTAGAGCTATGTATAAGAACTGACGTCAGCGTGCGAGAACGGCGTCTAAGTACTCCGACGTCATCATGGCGCCAACGATGCCGACGACTGACGCAAAGCCGCGGACGACGTCTACCGACGCGCATGGGTACTGCTACGCAAAACTTTCCGGATCCAGTCTGACGCCTGGGGATATTCTAAGGTAAGGAATCTTAACACTAACTACTGTTACTGAAGGTAAGTAACTTGTGCTTCAAGGCTACAAGGCCTCTTCATCATGGGCTGCTGGGAAATTCATTAAAGGCTCACACCAACTAATTTCTGGCGTTATTTATTTCTTTACTAGCCCCCAGTGGGCTTCTGATAAAGTGCCATTATCCTACTGCATGGTCAGACATAGAGTCCGTAGTGTGGGCTAAAATTTCACTTTTGTAACTTCAATGTTCGTTCCATATTTAAAAAGCAATTATTTTTACCTTAGTAGGCATTGGAGCAAGAAGACTCACTTAATTAGCATATTAAACGCTGTGCTGCAACGATGTCGAACAGTACAACATCTCAGCTTCTGCCACTAGCGATGGTGCTCCTCTGCACGACTGGGCCGCTGTGTGTAAGCATTTCAAACCAAAGTGCCCTAAAGCATTTCAGAGGGCACTCAACAGCATTTAACCATCAGGCATTGATAATATTCTCTAAGCAGCCTATGAGTAAGAGGCTGGAAACCTCGAAACGCGTCAGGCTCAAAGAATAAAAGACACCGGAATGCTGCAGTTGGTTTTTCGTGAAAATAATTACATTTGCGATTGAGTGCGCTCACGGGCTTTCTGGCACTTTGATGGACATATATATGTGTATACTGTATGCATTTGTGTATATATTTTGTATACTGTGTATACATGTACTATGTTGCCGGTCCATCCGTTCGCCACGAGGGCAAGGAAAAAGTGGGTGGAACTGACGTCAGCACGCCAACGAGGTCTTCTTATGGCTCTCGTGACGTCATACAGAGTCTCGAGCGGAGCCATGCTATTGTGACATCCTCGTCGACGTGGGAGAGCTAAGAAAATAATTTCCGGGGAATGCTGGTGCAGGGGTAATTCAAAAGGTGAGGAATCCACAGACAGATACTGTATCTACCAGAAAAAGCTTTACCGAAGGTGTGTAATTTGTTCTTTAGGGTGTGTTCCTGTGTGTAAGGGCTACTGTTCTTTTCGTTTGTCAGAAACAAACTCTGAAGGTGCTCCAGCGTGTGAGTGGAGCTTTTTTTTTTTTTTTTTTAAGCAGAAAGGCCTGCCATTGCGGAGGTCTCCCTTAAACATGGTGAGAGATCTGCTGCTGAGCGAATAAAGGCAGTGGTCTGCTGTTCATGTCAATTCTATATTCTAGATTCTATAACACCCACCCCAAGCCTTGTTTCTTAATGATACAGTAATCTTGTATTAGTCTGCACATCTTATTGATTTAAAAAAGAGATGACACCTTATATAACAATGTGTTTGAGGCATATGAGCTGCAGATACTACACTATGCATTAGATCGCCACCTGGTGTTGGGCTCGGATGATTGCATGTTGTTGTCGTCTTGGATGAAGTCTTTTGTAGTCACGAGATGGGTGACTCCTCCCTTGGACGATAGTGCGCATGGGCATCAGTTCCATCTTTAGATTGTTTTTTTCCGCCACTGGGTTCGGATGAAAGTTTTCCACTCCGGCTAGAAATCGACTTTTCAAGCACTTCGAAGCGCAAAAAACGTCCCAAAACTCTTCAAACTAACTTCGATACCGACTAACATCGTTTCGATTCCATCATCTCGATTCCGGTCATCGACCCGGGCAGTTGGGCCTATCCACTCCGTGAGGCCTACATCTCATGGAAAGGACGCCATTCAAGAAATGCCCCGGGTGTGGAGCAAAGTTTCCACGCAGTGACCACCACGAGCTCTGCAACCTGTGCTTATCGCCAGAATACAACGAATCCAGCTGTACAGCCTGCGAGTCCTTTTGATCCAAGAAAACCATCATAGATCGGAGGGCCCGTCGATACGACATGCAGAGATCAGCTCCGGAACCGGTGGATATCTTAGACGAGAAGGTTCCGCTCATCCTGAAGAAGATTCAGATGATCTCCAGATCGTATCAGAGGCAGACAACTCAGATAACTCCATACCATCGGGTCAGCGCGTGAGTACTACTGCCCCTGCACCACACACACAGCACCCAGATCAAAGGCAAAGGTCAACACTCCGCCTCCGGGGCCCAGTCGCGACCGAAAGACCACTTCGACAGCCCCGCCATCGAGTCCGAAGAAACTAGCTAAGCCTTCCGGTACCTCGGTACCGAGCAAGCCGCATGTGCTGATCCCACCAGCTCCCTCGGCACCGAAACCGAAAGAAGTCTCGGCTCCGAAACAATCAACTTCTAAAGACAAGGGTACGAAGCCAGCGTCCGACGCCTCGAAGCCGACAAGCCCAGCTTCCACTACGAAGACATCGTCTTCGATGCCGAAACCGACAAGGCCTGATTCTGACGCGTCCAAAGCCTCGAAACAGCCCACGACACCGAAAACAACACCCTCGGTGTCGAACTACGCCAAAGGACACTGTAACAACCCCTAAGGCTAAAGATAAGCCCGGAACCTGAAAAAATCGGCGCCGACAAAAGTTTCGGAAGCAGGAGAACTTTTCCAGCCAGATCCTCTGCAAAAGAAGATCTACATCGACCCCAAGACAGGTCAGGTGTCCACCACACCACATAAGAAGAGAAAGGCAGATGAAACATCCACTCCTGTGGTTCCTGCCAAGTAGAAGGACTCTGCCACCCTTCTTCACCTATACTTCCTTCTCCTTCATCTCCTGCTCTTCTTAACAATTCATCACAGATTTCTCCTTCACATTCTCCTCTTTTGTCACCACAATCACCTCAAAATGATGATGAGTATAGTTTAGGAGGAGGGATGGACACAGTTGAGCCTTTCCCATACCCTACAGATGACACAGTCTGGGAGTACCCAAACCAACAGGATATACCAGACATTCCTGACCCACAGTCATACCCATCAAATTCTTCTCTCCCAGAAGATAACATTGGTTTTGGGCACCTATTGAACAGAGCTGCCATTTACCACGGGGTCACTATGCATTCTGACGAGTCAGAGGAAGATTTCCTATTAGATACATTTGAACCATCACAGAGATCTGTTCAAATTCTTTCTATGATTAAAGGGGTCATCAAACATGCTCCAGAAATTTTAAAGACCCTGTACGTACTAGGATTTTAAACACTAAAATTCAGAAAAAATATAGTCCTGCACCTGCAGATACAGCCTACATTAAAGGGCAACTACCATTAGATTCCCTAGTCTAGGAAGAGAGCAAACTCACAAACTTCAGGTGAGGCACCTCCACCTGACAAAGAATCCAAGGTCATAGATGCCTCAGGCAAAAGAATAGCTGCACAAGCAACCAACATATGGCGTATAGCAAATACACAAGCCCTCCTTTCCCGATATGATAGGGCTCATTATAATCAGTAAGAGAAACTGATAGACCATCTGCCTGACCAATATAAGGCACAAGCAAATGATCTTATACAAGAAGGCAAACTCATTTCCAATGCCTCTATTAACACCTTTAGCGCGGCGCGAATTTTCGCGCTGTGCTGAAGGTTCTAATGAGCCAACGTGCTCATGATGGAACGGTTCCGTCATGAGCACAGGCCACCCGACGCTCATGACGGAACCGTTCCGTCATGAGCATCGAAGGGGTTAAGTGCGCACTAGACGTTGCCGCTACTGCATCTAGAGCTGTAAATACTAGTGTAGTACTTAGAAGACAGGCGTGGCTACGCATTTCAGGATTTAAACAAGAAGTCCAAACTACCATTTTAAATCAACCATTTAATCAAAACCAATTGTTTGGACCAGAGGTAGACACATCACTGGAGAAAATGAAGAAGGATACAGACACTGCCAAATCTATGGGAGCTTTACAGTCCACACAAACTTCTATAGAGGGGTCTCCAAACAAACCGTTGCAGACAACACAACATCCTTCAAATCCAGCACACAAACATCCTCTAACAAGGGATATTTTAGAGGAGGATATACAGGGAATAACAACAAGGGAAGAGGTCGGGGTAACAACAGTAATCAAACCTCTTCTGCCACAAAACAGTGACTTCCCTCTGCTCCCCCAACAGCATTCACCTCCTGTGGGGGGCAGATTAAACCAATTCCTGCCTGTCTGGCACTCCATTACAACAGACAAGTGGGTAATTTTCCAGTATGGCTACTGCCTGGAACTTACAGCAACCCCTCCCCACATACCACCCAGGCAGCATCCAATGTCTACAGAACACCCTACTCTGCTCAAACAAGGAGTTATGTCACTTCTACAAAAGGACGCAATACAATTAGTTCCTTTACAAGAAGAAGGAACAGGGGTTTACTCGCTGTATTTTCTAATTCCCAAGAAGGACGGGGCACTAGGACCATACCTCGATCTCAGGCCCCTCAATCATTACATACAATCAGATCATTTTCATATGATCACTTTACAACAAGTGCCCCCATTGTTACAACAAGGCAATTTCCTTACAGCACTAGATCTGAGGTACGCCTACTTCCACATTCCTATACATCCTGCTCACAGAAAGTATCTAAGGTAGGACGGACAACATTATCCGTTTAACGTCCTTTTATTCAGAGTGACAACGGCACCACAAGTATTCACAAAGTGCCTAGCAGTGGTAGCAGCACACCTCAGAAAACAAGAAATACATGTCTTCCCTTATCTAGACGACTGGCTCATAAAAGCCAAGTCATTCAATCAGTGTGTCCACCACACACATCAGACAATTCAAACATTACACGACTTAGGGTTCACAATAAACCTCACCAAGTCGCACCTCCAGCCCTCTCACATACATCAGTATCTAGGGGCTACAACAAATACATCTACAGCTCTAGCGTATCCCAGTCCAGCAAGGATACAGAGCATTCAAGCCTTAGTCACAATCTTTCAACAGCAACAATCTCTGCAAGCCAGAATGTTCATGAGACTAATAGGCATGATGGCATCTTGCATCTTCATAGTACCATATGCAAGACTGCAGATGCGCCCATTACAAGAATGTCTAGCACAGCAATGGAACCAGGCACAAGGGTGTTGGTAGACAGCCGCACTCATCACTCTCTGCAGTGGTGGAACACCAAAAACTTGACAAAGGGGCGGCCGTTCCTCGAGCCTGTTCCACAACTAGTGCTTACAGCAGACGCATCCCTCACAGGATGGGGTGCTCATCTCCTACACCATACAACTCAAGGACAATGGAACAGTCAACAACGATTGCTCCATATCAATCATCTAGAGCTGCAGGCAATTTTCTTAGCACTCAAAACATTCCAAGTACAAGTACAGAACAAAGCTGTCTTGATCCGGACGGACAACATGACAGCCATGTTTTACATACAAAAACAGGGGGGACACACACTCTACAACTGTCCCAACTCGCACAGAGCATTTGGAGGTGGCCATTCCACAAAACATATATCTGTTAGCAGAGCACCTTCCAGGAGTTCACAATCAGATAGCAGATCTGTTGAGTCGGCAGACACAACAAATTCACGAATGGGAACTACATCCGCAGGTTCTTCAACCATTCTTTCACGAGTGTTGTCATGCAGACCTAGATCTGTTCCCCATACACGAAAACGCAAAATGCCCAACCTTCGCTGCCAGGTTTCCACACCCGCTGTCCAAGGGCAATGCGATATGGATGAACTGGTCAGGCAGATTTGCGTACGCTTTACCACCCATACCACTAATACCATTAGTAGTACGCAAGCTCAGACAACAGTCTCTAAAACTGATCCTGGTAGCTCCCACATGGGCACACCAACCGTGGTTCACCACACTGCTAGAACTACCTCTAGTTCCACACCAAAAGCTACGACTGACTCCATCCCTGCTCCTGCAGAACCATGGAGACATCCGACAATCAGATCCAAATCAACTGAATCTGGCGATCTGGCTCCTGAAGTCTTAGAGTTTGGTTATCTTCACCTACCACCAGACTGTATGAACATCATTAAAGAGGCCAGGAGACCTACTACCAGAGATTGTTATGCTGCTAAATGGAAAAGATTTGCCATTTACTGTAATAATAATCAAATTGATCCCCTGGATATCCAAATATCATTTGCTACCTTTTACATTTACAAAGGTGTAACTTGGCATATTCATCCATACGCCTGCACCTTGCAGCAATTGCGGCATACTTACAGAACAGACAACATCTGTCTCTTTTTAGAGTACTTGCAATTAAAGCATTTATGGAAGGATTAAAAAGAATCATTCCACCCAGGTTACCACCTTCTCCAGTGTGGAACCTCAACGTGGTTCTTACAAGGCTCATGGGACCCCCTTTTGAACCTCTCCACGAATGTGAACTGCAATTCCTCACATGGAAAAAAAGCTTTCCTTATTGCTATCACCTCTCTTAGAAGAGTAAGTGAAATACAAGCTTTCACTATTCAAGAACCTTTTTTACAACTACATCGTAACAAAGTTGTTCTAAGAACTAATCCTAAATTCCTTCCAAAGGAAATTACTCCTTTTCAATTAAACCAATCTGTAGAGTTACCAGTGTTTTTCCAAAACCTGGACTCTGTAGCAGAAAGAGCTCTACACACTCTAGACGTTAAAAGAGCTCTTCTCTACTATATAGATAGGACTATATCTTTTCGGAAAACAAACAATTATTTGTATCTTTCTCTCCACCTCATAAAGGCAACCCCATCTCTAAGGGTGGAATTGCAAGGTGGATTGTAAAATGTATACAAGTCTGCTATCAAAAGCAAAACGTACATTAACAGTTCCTCCTAGAGCGCACTCCACATGCAAGCTAGGAGCCTCCATGGCTTTCTTAGGGAACATCCCCTTAGAAGACATATGCAAGGCAGCAACATGGTCTACAACACACACCTTCACTAAACACTACTGTGTTGATGTGCAAGCCAAGCAGCAATCTGCAGTAGGCCAAGCTGTTCTTAAAACTCTTTTTCAAACAACTGCAACAGATACAGGTGACCTCCGCTAGGGGAGACACTGCTGCACAATCGATGCACAGTGTAGTATCTGCAGCTCATATGATATGCAGAAAATGCTTCTTACCAGTATGCATCTGTTCTTGGCATGTAGAGCTGCAGATCACTACATGCCCTCCCGCGTCCCTGGGACTTGTATCTGTTCCAGTTTCTATCTTACTTAGATGCACCCACATGGGCATCTTTTTCTTTACTTCTACTAACTCCATCATTTCCAATCATGGCAAAAAACAATCTAAGGATGGAGCCGATGCCCATGCGCACTATCGTCCAAGGGAGGAGTCCCCTATCTCGTGACTACAAAAGACTTCTTCCAAGACGACAACAACATGCAATCATCCGAGCCCAACACCAGGTGGCGATCTAATGCATAGTGAAGTGATCTACAGCTCTAAATGCCAAGAACAGATGCATACTGGTAAGTAGCATTTTCCTTTCTACATTCACCTATATTTTATACATTCTTTTTTAAAAGTATTTATGTTTACTGCAAGCTGGGAAAGACAAAGCGTGGTATGACGACACACAAATTGTGTGCTCGATGCATAACACTTCCAATGAGACGAGTCATTGCATTCTGCAATGCATGAGACATAATAACATTTGAATGGATAAACACTGTCTCAAGCTTAATGCGGGGAAAACAAAGGTGATTTCGGTTGGGTATAACCCAAACTTTTGGTCAGCTTCTTGCTGTCCGGTCTAATTGGATCCCCTCCCTTTTCCAACTTGCCAAGCAAAGAGCTTGGGAGTCATTTTAGATGATCACCTAAACTTAGGCAAGCAAGTTAATGCAGTAATCTCATCATCATACAATGTGCTGATGATTTTAAAGAAAATAATGAATTTCCTCCCTATTGCAGTTAGGAAATTAAGTTCTCTTCCAGGGGATCCTCATCAATAGTCATAAGCATTAGAATATTCCCGCCCATGCGCGGGACCCCGGAAACAATATATTATATGTGCCCCACATATATATAGACATATATATATATATATATATATATAAAAATAAGCAATTGCAGCCAAATAAAACAGTAGAGCTGGAATATGCTGTGAAGAATTTCCACCATACATGTGTATTTGCATTAGAAACATGAGAAACAACACCAATACTTGTTTAGAAACTGTTTTAATGCTTAGAAAACAGTAGAAATTCTTATAACACACTGTAAGCATATACAGCTCCCAGGCTGCATTGCAAATACCCAGTCTAAAAAGACTGAAAAGCTAACCTGTAGCTGAATGTACTAAAACTGACGCTGTGCCTTTAAGGCACCTCTGCCCCTAGCTTCCCATCATGCCTCAGGGGTTACAGTTAGGGCAGTTGTTCTTTCCGGCTCCTTCAGGAAGGACCCTGGATACACAGCTCCACACTTTTCTGCCTTTTTCAGTCAGAAAATCTTCTGAAGAACAATTTTTTGATTTACTTTGACTTTTAACAACAGTGTCAAGTAAATAACTGCTTAGCAGTCGATTTTTTGTGAGGTTTTCCTGTCAGGATGCCCACACTATTTGATAATTGCCCTTCTTGTGGCCACAAGAAGGCAAAATCAGACTCTCATGAGGTCTGTATTTTATGCTTGCCAGAGGATCATGATCCTAAAGACTGTTCACATTGTAGAAATCTGTCTGACAGGACTCTTAAAGACAGAGAGAGGAACAGGCTCTATGGTCTGGCCCAGGGATCCATCAGGGGAAGATCTACAGAGAGGAAGAGTTCAAAGAGACCCAGAACTCCCTCCAAAGGCAAGTCAGAGAGTCCATCAACCTCAGCGTCGGGCTCGGCGCTGAAAAAACAACATCTGATGGACAGTTCTAGAGAGAAAACTCCGTCGACGTCGGGACCGGCGTTGATGAAGAAATCGTCGTCGAAAAGAAGTTCACCGACGACGAAGAAAGCTCCGTCGTCGTCAACTAGGCGACGATCGGCGTCGAGAGAAGCCACGAGATCACCGTCGACGAGAAGATCGGCGTCAAGACATAAGTCAACTCCGCCGTCGTCAACCAGGCGACGATCGGCGTCGAGAGACAGATCACACTCGCCGTCGTCTCAACGTCGACAGGCTTCGAAGAGTGTGACACCTCCGCCGACGTCTCCACGGAGGCGCTCGGCGTCGAGGAGCAAGAGCCCCCTCGGTCGCTCGCCGTCGAGGAAGGGATCATCGTCGATGGCGCGTCGGCGCTCGACGTCGAGAATGTCTAATCCTCCGCCGTCGCCACGTGTCCGTTCGACGTCGAGGGCATCGTCGACGACAGGACAACGTCGATTGCCATCTCCGTCGCCGGCAGACCAAGGTCGGTCGACGTCGAGACCCCCGTCGACGGCAGGGCAACGTCGTTCGATGTCGAGACCTCCGTCGAAGGCAGGGCAACGCCGTTCGACGTCGAGGGAGAAGACTCCGTCGTCGGCTCAACATCGCCGGTCGACGTCGAGGGACCACGGGTCATCGTCGAGGCGTTCGACGTCGAAGGTTATCACTCCGTCGACGCCGCAGAGGCGTTCGACGTCGAGGGAAAGACTTTTGAGACGTCCTCCAACACCGGTGAGACGAAGATCTCCTTCAGTGCCTTCAACTGTTCTAGTGACACAATCGGCTTCTCACCATTCCTCCTTAAGAACCTCTGGCTCATCGAGGTCCTCTTCTAGGAGTAGGAGTCCGTTGCCCCAGCGACAGTATGTCACACAGACAAGACACTCGCCAAGATGGAATGCTCCGTTGAGCCAGTGGAAGGATTCTGGAGCGACGGAGAGGCTACGAAGATATGTAAGCCCACTCCACAGGTCACCTCTTCAGAGACTGATAGAAGAGGCAGACAGACAGAGCCCTGTCAGGGACCGATCACGCTCTCGGGAGAGGAGAGCGGAAAGGTCGCATACCCCCAGGGTCTCCCGATCACCACGGAGGGAGCAGCCCAGATCTCGAACACCGAGAAGGGAGGAACGGGCAGAGAGGTCGAGTTCTCCCCGAAGGGAACATCGGAGAAAATCACGTTCTCCTCGAAGGGAAGAACGACCGAGAAGATCACCAGTGAGGAAGGAGAAATCTCACCACAGGAGAAGGAGAACTCCATCATCCTCTTCTTCATCTTCATCTAGATGTTCTAAAGGGGATTACTCTCCAACGCTGGCAGACAGCCCTCGCTCCAGAGCTTCGCCGATTGACGACGTCAACACGTATCTGGACGTCTTACAAAGGGGGGCTCACAAACTTAATATAGAGATGGCTGTTCCAGTGGTGTCCACGACTGTGATTTTTGAGACCCTTCGTCACAAATCATATACCCGGCCTATACTCCCATTGGTTCCGGGGATAATGGACCCAATCAAAGAGGTTTTCCTCATGCCAGCAACGATCAAGGCGGTACCGGCACGTATCCAGAAGAAATATAGGCCGGCCGACTCAGATCCTATCTTTGTTAAGGGAGAGCCTGCGGCGGACTCAGTCATAGTAGCCTCAGCTAAAAAGAATCACACAGTCGCTCCTTCTTCTTCGGTCCCTCCTGACAAAGACAGCAAGACCCAAGATTCTTGGGGACGCAAGGTATGCAGCACAGCAGCTTCATCCCTGAAAGTCTCTAGTGCATCAGCCCTTCTGGGAAGGTACGATAGAGCCCTATGGGACTCCATGGAACGATTCAAGGAGAAATTGCCCAAGGAGGACCAGAAGGACTTTGAGGAGACAGTGACGGAGGGCTGTTTGGTGGCGAACCAAATGATTAGTTCATCAGCAGATAACGCCCTTCTAGCAGGACATGCCTACTCACATGGGGTATGTGCGAGGAGATCATCTTGGCTGCGTTTAACTGGTCTCAAACCAGATGCCCAGCAGCGCATCCTCAATCTACCTTTTTCCGGATCTTCACTCTTCGGAGAGCATGCCGATCAGGAGATGACCCGCATGAAGACAGAGTTGGACACAGTGAAGGCGGTTGGTCTGAAGAAAAAGAAAGAGCAGTTCAAACGACGCTTCAAGACCAACAAGAACCGGGGAGGCCAACAGAGGGTTCAAACCCCTCAATGGTCTCAAAACAAACCACAAGGAAAGGCGCAATACAGAGGAGGAAAATCGGGCAGAGGCAGAGGCGGACATCATCAGTCCTCTACCACGCCTAGAGGAGGCAAGGCCTGAGCAGTGGCTTCCTCTGGCGCCGTTACCCACTCCAGTGGGAGGAAGTGCTTCGCAACACCTGGCAGAGTGGGTCAGCATCACCAAAGATCGGTGGGTGCTGAATATACTGCGCAATGGATATGCGCTACGTTTCCGGAAGAGACCACAACCGATTCCTCCAAAAAAGACTCGCTCGTACCATCTAAAACTCCTCGCAAGGGAGGTGAACGCCCTCTTAAAGAAAAACGCAATCGAAGAGGTACCCCCATCCCAAAGGGGGAGAGGAGTGTATTCAAGATATTTTCTAGTCCCCAAAAGAGACCAAGAGGACAAGTTCAGACCGATTTTGGATCTTCGAACCCTCAACAAGGTGGTGGTCAAAGAGAAGTTTTGCATGCTTGCACTTCATCAGATATGTCCTCATCTACAAATTGGAGATTGGATGTGTTCGGTGGATTTACAAGACGCGTACTTCCACATTCCTATAACACCAGGTCATCGGAAGTACTTGCGATTCCTGGTAGGGAAAAAGCATTACCAGTACAAAGTGCTTCCCTTCGGTCTCAAATCCGCACCAAGGGTATTCACCAAATGCATGGCAGTGGTAGCGGCATACCTTCACAAAAGAGGTCTCTTTGTATACCCATATCTAGACGACTGGCTCTTGAAGAGTCCGTCCCCTCGTCAAGCCACCAAAGACTGTCACCTGTGTCTCCAACAACTACACAGGCTCGGCCTCCACGTGAACACAGAAAAGTCCGTCCTGCAGCCCACGCAAACTATCCACTATCTGGGAGCAGTTCTAGACACAAAGTTAGGAAGAGCGTTTCCTTCGCAGGAGAGACTATCTTCCATGGGGCAGAAATGCAAAAAGTTACTTCAGTTTCCTCGTCCAAAGGTGCGAGAAGTAGCATCTCTACTGGGCTCCATGGCGTCCTGCATCTTCCTAATACCGAACGCCAGGTTGAGGATGCGGCCTCTACAAGAGTCTGTGGAAGATCAATGGGACCAAGCGACAGGAGATTGGGAGGATCGAATCATCCTGTCTCAAGCAGCATTGACCTCCATACAGTGGTGGACTTGCCCTCGGAATGTCCTGCAGGGAGTCCCTTTTCAGCAACCTCTTCCTTCGCTGTCTGTGGTAACGGACGCATCTCTAAAGCTGGGGTGCTCACATGGGTCATCTTCAGATTCAAGGTCGTTGGTCGACCAACCTCCAAACATACCACATCAACATGCTGGAGCTGCGAGCAGTTCATCTGGCTCTCAAAGCGTTCCTTCCAGCAATAACAACGGACAAAATCCTGGTTCAGACGGACAACACTACAACTATGTTCTATCTGAACAAGCAGGGAGGCACTCGATCTCGCCCTCTGTCTCTGGAGGCCCAGGCAATCTGGCACTGGCTTCTGGCTCGGGGACTGTCGGTGGTGGCAGTGCACCTCCCAGGCGAGCTAAACACAAAAGCAGACGCACTCAGCAGGCACTTCGTAGATCAGCCAGACTGGGTGCTAAACGACGAAGTAGTCGAAGAACTCTTCCGTTGCTGGGGTCGTCCAGACATAGACTTATTTGCGGACGACGAAAACGCCAAATGCCACGCCTTCGCATCCAGGTTCCACCGTCCAGGGACGCAAGGGAACGCTCTCCTGCTGGAGTGGACAGGAATGTTCGCCTATGCGTTTCCTCCTCTGGCACTGATTCCGAAGGTGGTGGCCAAGCTCATCAGATCGAGCATGGACATGATCCTGATTGCTCCGGATTGGCCGCGACAATGGTGGTATCCAGACCTGTTACATCTGTCGCTGTGTCCACACAGACGCCTGCCGTGCAGCCCAGACCTGTTGAGCAAAATGAACGGGAGGATCCTGCATCCCAACCTCCCGTCGCTGAACCTGACTGCATGGCTCCTGAGGTCTTGCAATATGGACACTTAAATCTGCCTCCGGAATGTATGAATATTTTAAGACAGGCAAAGAGACCTTCCACAAGGGCGTCTTATGCGTTCAAGTGGAAAAGATTTTTCATTTGGTGTAAGGACCATGGCTTTGATCCCACCAAAGGACAAGAAGAGGTAGTCCTTCCATACCTCCTTTACTTGGCTACATCAGGGTTGAAATACGCTTCTATTAGGGTTCATCTATCCGCCATAGTAGCGTACAGGAAATCACCTACACAAACATCGTTTTTTCAAGTCCCAGTGGTTAAGGATTTCCTTCAGGGGTTAAAGAAGGTCTATCCCCCTGTGAGAAATCCTTCTCCTCCCTGGGAGTTGAACCTGGTTCTCTCCAGGCTGATGTCTACACCGTTTGAGCCTATACACAAGGCCTCCTTGCAGCATCTCACTTGGAAGGCGGCCTTCTTGGTGGCAATAACCTCTGCTCGCAGGGTTAGCGAGATACAAGCACTCTGCACCAAGGAACCTTACACTGTGTTTCACCACAACAGAGTGGTAATGAGGGCTCATCCATCTTTCCTTCCAAAGGTGGTCTCGGATTTTCATATAAATCAAACGATTACCCTTCCTTCGTTCTTTCCTAACCCATCGACCCCAGCTGAGAGGTCGTTGCACTCGTTAGATCTAAAACGGGTACTAAAGTTTTACCTAGAAAAGACGAAGGACACCAGAAAGACAGACCACCTCTTTGTCAATTATGGTTCAATGAGGACGGGGTTTGCAGCAAACAAAAGATCCATCTCCAGATGGATTGTCTCCTGTATCAGGCTAGCATACCAGCTGGCTGGCAAACCTTTGTTACAATCACCCAAAGCTCATTCCACTAGAGGAAAAGCAGCCACAATAGCGTTTTTACATGACATCCCTATGTCAGAAATATGCAAGGCTGCAACATGGAAATCAGTCCATACCTTTACAAGGCATTATTGCCTAGAGTCTGATTCCAGAGCGGAGTCTCAAGTAGGGCAAGCCTCCTTGAGAAACCTATTTGGGTAGAATAAGGCCTACTGTTTGGGCCTACGGATATGAATGTTATCTGTTGATTCCTTTGCCCGCAGGGATGAGCTGAGGCTCGCTACTCTATTCTAATGCTTATGACTATTGATGAGGATCCCCTGGAAGAGAAGGATTAGTTACTTACCCGTAATCCTAGTTCTCTTCCAGGGGTATCCTCATCAAAGTCATAAGCAACCCTCCCGCCTCCCCGGGCAAAGGACTTTGTTTATTAAGTAGGAGATTTTTTAACCTGTTATTACCATGGTTTGGTTTTCAGTCTCCGAAAAGAACAACTGACCTAACTGTAACCCCTGAGGCATGATGGGAAGCTAGGGGCAGAGGTGCCTTAAAGGCACAGCGTCAGTTTTAGTACATTCAGCTACAGGTTAGCTTTTCAGTCTTTTTAGACTGGGTATTTGCAATGCAGCCTGAGAGCTGTATATGCTTACAGTCTGTTATAAGAATTTCTACTGTTTTCTAAGCATTAAAACAGTTTCTAAACAAGCATTGGTGTTGTTTCTCATGTTTCTAATGCAAATACACATGTATGGTGGAAATTCTTCACAGCATATTCCAGCTCTACTGTTTTATTTGGCTGCAATTGCTTATTTTTATATATATATATATATATTTATATTTATATATATATGTCTATATATACGTGGGGCACATATAATATATTGTTTCCGGGGTCCCGCGCATGGGCGGGAATATTCTAATGCTTATGACTTTGATGAGGATACCCCTGGAAGAGAACTAGGATTACAGGTAAGTAACTAATCCTTATCTCCACACTCGTTTTTATCGAAAATCGATTATTGTATCCGTCTCTACAATGGCTTACAGGCCCAATATTTGAACATACTGCAAGTTTTACAAAGCTCTGCAGCTAGGTCATTATTGGGACTCCTCAGATACCAATCTTCCGCCCAGGCACTGAAAGACCTTCGCTGGTTGAAGGTCAAACACAGAATCACGTTTAAGGCACTCCGTCTTACTTACAGAGCTCTTCATAACTCTGGATCTTTGTTTTTGAAAAAAATACTAACCTGGTATACACCCACTAGAAATTTAAGATCATTAGGTGCTTTTAAAGTCCATGTTATCAGATTTAAAAAAGGAAAATGGGGAGGACGCTGTTTTGTGGTGAGAGCGTCAAGAGCTTGGAACCTTCTTCCGCTACCCCTAAGGGCAGCACAATCCCTTCTCCAATTCAGAAAAAAAGTTTAAAGATGTGGCTTTTTAATCAGTAGGCTCTTGTTTTAAGTTGACTTACAGTTGTTTGCAGGAATAGCGCCAAGACCCCTCTGGGGAAAAGATTGTACTCTATAAATTGACTAACATAACGTATGTGTGGATTATGAGCGTTTGGGCGTATCTGATGGCTACGCTGTGCGCTTCAATATATCTCTAGGGTTTACGTCTTTACTGTGAGTTCCGGCCTGTAAAACTACTGGTGGGATTTATTAACTAATTTAGATGAGGCTCAAACTGAGGTCGGGGGGGGGGGGATCAGGGGGAGGAGTTGTGATGTGCCCAGGCAGGTGCATTTCGTGTATGGGCTGTTATGCTGTTTGTTCCACATCTCTTAGTGATATGTGTTCAGTGTACTTTGCATGCGATTTAGATAAGAGCAGGTTGCCATGGAGGTAGACATAACCTGCAAATCTGCCACATCTGCAAGTATATAAGTACCACGGTTATTAAAAAGGGTTTAAGGAGAACATATCCTTAATCTTGCTAGCCACTCTAGTAATAATTTATTACCATCATTATGAGCTCTAAAAATGTATAAAGTGTGCTAAGTATTTTTAAATGCTGGAATTGTGCTGCATTGTATTCCAGCAGTTGTGTTGCAGAGTTATACTGCATCAATTGAAGAAAAGTGTAAATCTCTAATATTTCAGAGCTCGGAATGTTCAACTCGGTGTTAGTGTATCTTTTCCAGTGACTCAACAATTATGTGAGACTTTCTGACTTATCTCTTTAAAAACTGATTCTGTGTAAACACACACTTATATGTTTGGGGGAACACCACGTCATTTTGGTTGTAGGCTGGTGTACAGACCATTACCCTAGGCAATCAATGGTAAAACACAACAATAGAATGGTAGGAAACATACACTGCTAGAATTTCAATTTACTTGTTTTTGAACTTGATGCTTCCGGTCTTAGTCAAAACATTAAACATGGCTGCAGAACTTATGAGGAGAATGTCTCTTGAAAATACTAATGTTACAGATCTGTTTGATCAGAAACACAGATACAAATTTTAGCAAGTAACCATTTTTGTTTCCTTTCCATAGGACTGCACGTAAAGAATATATCACTGCTAAATATGTAGACCGTAGGTTTGCAAAAAAAAAATTTGAGCCTTCTGCAACTAAACTGAATGAACTATTTGAAGCTGTGAAATCCAGGGATTTGCTTGCACTAATTCAGGTTTATGCGGAAGGAGCAGAGTTAATGGAGCCACTCTTAGAGCCTGGACAGGTAAGCTCTTTTACATCGCAGAAGAAATGAGCAAATATTTAGTAAATTTGCAGTAAGACTATTTTTATTCATCTAAGCAGTAGAATTATCGCTATCTAAAAATATTAAAAGTCATCTTTAAAATAACACCATGAGCCTAGCTGATAGAAATGGCACTTTGCATGTGGCATATGGGAATACCTTACAGTCAAATTTTATTGACTGTGGTCTGCAAAGCAGCTCACGGCCCCTTTTGCAGAAATCTGTTCTGTAGAGGACATGAAGGGATGTAGGTTAAGACCGATCTCCAAAAAGAGAAGGCTTACTTCCAACAGTCCACAAATTTTACTCCCACCAGCTGGTAAAAGGTTAGAACTTGAGGTAGCTGGGCTAAAGGCCAGAGGCAAACGACGATCCTTAATATGTGTGTATTCCATGTGGTGTTCAGTATTGAGGATGTGAGGTACATTCCAAGAGCTTTCAATTCCGACCTCAGTTTGGAGAGGATGACCCCCTGCTTTATAAATCGCACTAAATCAAATTCTATCATATTTTGATTGACACTTCTATCTCCATAGTCCTCACCTTAGAATATCAACTAAGTGCTAGATGAATCTGGAGAAAGTTATAGCAGTGCTCACGCTTGCTGATAAATGCTTTGTGCAGCTCCACATAGACTTCATGCTTACCTGGAAGTTATAGACCAGAGCGGCATATAAGAGCCACTCCTGCAGTCTACTATCAGGTCCTTTCTTTCCATACCTTTCAATGCTGATTCAAAGTTCCACTTCAAACTTTCAGTCTTCTGATGACTGTAAAACCTTTCCTGAGTGTGCTATAGAACATCTGAAAGAGACATGTTAGTGATAGATTCCTTACCTTAGAATATCCCCAGGCGTCAGACTGGATCCGGAAAGTTTTGCGTAGCAGTACCCTTGCGCGTCGGTAGGCGTCGTCTGCGGCTCCGCGTCCGTCGTCGGCGTCGTGGGCGCCGTGATGACGTCGTGGGAGTACTTAGACGCCGCCTCTGCGTGCTGACGTCAGTTCTTCTTTTTTCCGCGCCAGCCAGCGCAGATCTGGAAAAAGCAGTTCCCTAGTCATTTTTTGACTAACTTTTTGGATCTTTTGATCTATTTCGAAGTCTTCACGACTCCGACGGTGCCGTTAAGGATGCCCGGCTTCAAGCACTGCGACGAGTGCGAACGCCTCATGTCGATTACGGATCCGCACCGCCTGTGCCTGACGTGTTTGGGCGTCGACCATGACGACGAGGCCTGCTCCGACTGTCGGGCCCTCTCGAGGAAGGCCAGGCGGGAGCGGTCCCGCAGGCGACTCGAGATCCGCCAGTCGGCCCCGCGCCGTGTGAGGTCCCGGTCCCACGGGAGGTCGAGGGACAGGTCGCGGGGGCGGAGCCGTCACAGCTCCGGGAGTCGGCGCCACTCCTCCGGGTCCAAGTCGTCAGGTAAGAAGCATAAGAAGTCGAAGAGACATCATCGCTCTTCCGACTCCCCCCGACGCTCGCGCGATGCGGCCGGGGGTTCGGGTGACACTGCCCACGCGGCTCCTCAGGAGTCGCGGGCGCCGCGTTCGGCTCCATACCCCCCCGTCCCTGGGCTGAACGCGACGCCGGAGGAGATAGAGCGCTTCCTCATGGCCATGAGGTCCCTTTCTTCTCCGACGGGTTCCGCGGCGCCTTCGGGCCCAGCGAACCCGTCTGGGGGCCCTAGTGGGTCGGGGGCTGCGACCCCGACGCCGTCGGGTGCTTCGGCCTCGACGCCGCCGGCGTCTTCGGCGCCGGCGCCGCAGGGCTCCACGATCCCGACGCCGCCGCTGCCCTCGGGCTCGGCGCCGCAGGGTTCAGCGGTCCCGGCGTCGTCGGTGCCTTCGTACCCGACGCCGCAGGGTGCCGTTCGGCCCTCGTCGGGCGCTGTACCGTCCCCGGTGGACCTTACGACCCCCCCGGGGTCGGTCCCGTCCCCAATGCCTCCTCTGTATGGGTTCCGGCGTCGGGACGGGGCCTGTCGGCGCCGATCTCGACGCCGGTCGGGGATTTCCATCCCTATGACCCATCCTCATTCACTTACGACCCTGAGTCTCAGGAGATGGGGGAAGAGGAGGATTGGGAGGGGTCTGAGGACCCTCTGACAAGGGAATGTCAGTCTAACATGGACTGGACAGGAGACCTTGGGGAGGCCAGTGGCCTGGACACCTCTCCAGACACTGGATTCGTCTCTCCTCCTTCCGTGGCTTCGGAGGAGGGCGCAACATATAGTGTGGTGTTGATGAGGGCTGCTAAGGCGTTGGGCCTTGAGCTCCCCGTCGCGGCCGTGAGGACTAACCTCCTCACTGAGGTCCTTAAGCCGCAGTCATGCTCCATGGAGCCTATGCTGCCGTTTAATGAGGCCTTGTCGGACGTTCTTTTGGGCACTTGGTCCAGGCCCGCTACAGGTTCGCCTGTAGATAGGAACGTGGCCCGACGCCACCGCCCGGCTACGGGCGACCCATGTTTCCTGTCCACCCACCCCACCCCCGAGAGTCTGGTTATCCAGGCCTCTAACTCCCAGACCGCCTTCCCGTCGGCTTCCCCTGACCGGGAATCCAAGAGGTACGAGGCCTTTGGCAAAAAGGTATTCTCGTCCCTTAGCTTAGGACTGCGATCTTCCAACACCGCATGCCTCTTGGGCCGTTACACCCATTCTATATGGGAAACGGTGGCGGAATTGCTGCCAGAGTGTCCGTTGGAGGTACGGGCCAAACTCGGCCAAGCCCTAGTGGAGGGCCGGGACGCAGCGAAGTATTCGATCAGGTGCGGACTGGATACAACTGACTCGCTGGGCAGAGCGATGGCTACGACGGTGGCGATTCGACGCCACGCCTGGCTCAGATCCGCCAACTTCTCGGCTGATGTCAAGAATACCCTCATGGACATGCCGTTCGATGGCCGTCGCCTCTTTGGCGACAAGGCAGTCCACGCGCTCGAGCGCTTTAAGGACTCAAGGGCTACGGCCAAGTCCTTGGGCCTCTCGGCCCCGCGCCAGCAAGTGGGTGCCTTTCGCTCCTTTCGTGGCCAAGGAAGGGGCGTCCCCATGCGTGCCGCCAGCCATTTGCCGCAAACTGTCGTCCAGCGCGGCGGCGGCCGCGGAAACCGCCGTGGAGGCGGTCGCGGAGGCAAGCGGAGCCAGTCCACACCTGCCCCCGCAGCATCCGCCTCTAAACCCTCCTAGTCTGTGCTTTTCGGCCCATGTGACGCCAGTGGGGGGCAGGGTTCGCCATCACCACTCTCACTGGCGCACAGTCACTTCGGACAGGTGGGTGCTGCAAATCGTCCGAAGGGGCTACTCCCTCCCCTTCGAGACGACCCCTCAAGCCATGCCACCGCAACACCACCGCGTATCGGGGGATCATTTGCGGCTCCTGCAGGAGGAAGTTTCGGCCCTCTTGGCCAAGGGGGCCATTGAGCGCGTTCCTGGGCCAGAAGTAGGTCGTGGTTGCTACTCCCACTACTTCCTGGTACCCAAGAAGGGCAAAGGGGGCCTACGCCCTATCTTGGATCTGAGGAACGTCAACGGCTTCCTCCGGAAGGAGAAGTTCAAAATGCTGACACTGGCTCAGGTCTTGGCTGCCCTAGACCCAGGAGACTGGATGGTAGCGTTGGACTTGCAGGATGCGTATTTCCACATCCCCGTCCTGCCGGCCCACCGGCGTTACCTGCGGTTCACGGTAGGCCTCGAGCACTTTCAGTTTACCGTGCTCCCCTTCGGCCTTACCAGCGCCCCACGGGTGTTCACGAAGGTGATGGCGGTGGTCGCAGCTCACCTGCGCAGGTTAGGGGTTTCAGTCTTCCCCTACCTAGACGACTGGTTGTTGAAGGCGGGCTCGCCCCAGGCAGTCGTCAACCACCTCCAGACTACGGCGGATCTCCTGCACAGGCTGGGATTTTCCATCAATGTGCCGAAGTCACACCTGTGCCCCTCTCAGAAGCTCCTTTTCATCGGAGCGGTTCTCGACTCGGCGCAGTTTCGGGTTTACCCCCCCCCGAACAGCGAGTCCGGGATATTCAGGCCCTGATTCCGATCTTCGGGCCGTTATCCCGGGTTTCGGTCAGGCTGATGCTGCGGCTTCTGGGGCTGATGGCCTCCTGCATCCTTCTGGTGCATCACGCTCGGTGGCGGATGCAGGCTCTGCAGTGGGACCTGAAGTTTCAGTGGGCCCAGCACCGGGGCAACCTTTCCGACCATGTCCTGATCTCGGAGGGCACTGCGAGACAGCTGCAGTGGTGGCTCACGGACCGCGATTGGGTCAACGGCAGATCCCTCTCCCTTCCCCAACC
The DNA here is from genome assembly GCF_964263255.1 of Lissotriton vulgaris. Classification (NCBI taxonomy): domain Eukaryota; kingdom Metazoa; phylum Chordata; class Amphibia; order Caudata; family Salamandridae; genus Lissotriton; species Lissotriton vulgaris. The sequence goes on along the minus strand of NC_141691.1, from coordinate 1,889,737,164 downwards.
GGAGCACGTAGTTGTGACGGCCGCGTCCCTCCAGGGCTGGGGTGGCCACTTGGGAGAGGCGGAGATCAGAGGACTCTGGTCTCCGGCGGAGTCCCGGCTCCATATCAATCTGTTGGAGCTGCGGGCGATTCGTCTGGCACTGAAAGCATTCCTCCCGTCTGTCCGAGGGAGTGCAGTGCAGGTGTTCACGGACAACACCACCGCCATGTGGTACTGCAACAAACAGGGCGGTGTGGGGTCGTGGACCCTATGCCAGGAGGCTCTGCGCCTCTGGCAATGGCTGGAACATCAGGGCGTGACTCTGGTGGTTCAACACCTGGCAGGTTCTCTGAACGCCAGGGCGGACAAACTCAGCCGTCGGTGCTCGATGGATCACGAATGGCGTCTGAACTCGGACGTGGCGCAAGGCCTCTTTCTGCGTTGGGGAGAGCCTTGGTTAGATCTATTCGCCACCGAAGAGAACGCGCAATGTCATCAGTTCTGCGCGTTGGAATTTCCAAGGCGGCACTCGCTCGGAGACGCTTTTCGTCGCGAGTGGAACTGCGGTCTGTTGTACGCCTTTCCGCCTATACCTCTTCTGCCCAGAGTGCTGAAGCAGATCAAGCGCGACCGGGCACAAGTCATCCATGTGGCTCCGGACTGGGCACGAAGGTACTGGTATCCCGAGCTAGTCAGTATGTCAGTCGATCCCCCGATTCGTCTGCCTCTTCAGGAGGACCTTCTGTCGCAGCAGCAGGGGACGGTCCTCCACCCGAACCTGTCCAGTCTCCACCTCCATGCATGGAGATTGAGCGGCGACAGTTGAGGCCATTTGACTTGCCTCCTGAAGTTTGCAACATCATTCTGGCAGCCAGGCGTCCCTCCACGAAAACGGTATACGCCTGCAGGTGGAACAGATTTGTGGCATGGTGCACAGCAAAGGCTGTGGATCCTCTCAATGCCCCTCTCTCTGAGATTCTTCTCTTCCTTCTTTCTCTTGCCCAGCAGGGCTCTGCTCTGGGCACTATCAAGGGCTATCTTTCGGCTCTTTCAGCCTTTCTGAGGCTGCCTGACCAACCTTCTTTGTTCAAGTCCTCTATAGTAAACAGATTTCTGAAAGGCATCACTCATACCTTTCCTCCTGTTCCTTTTGTGATGCCTCAGTGGGACTTGAACCTGGTTCTAACATTTCTGATGTGCGCTCCCTTTGAGCCACTTCATAACTGTCCACTTCGCCTTCTTTCTTTGAAGACTGCCTTCCTGGTAGCCATCACCTCTGCCAGGAGAGTGAGTGAGCTCCAGGCCCTCTCTTGTAAGCCTCCTTTCCTTTCAGTCCATCCGGACAAGGTTGTTTTGAGGACTAGGCCCTCCTTCTTGCCTAAGGTGGTCACGGCCTTCCACATGGGGCAGTCCATCACATTGCCCACCTTCTTTCCGCCTCCGCACCCCTCGAGAGAGGAGGAGAGGCTCCACCGTCTGGACCCAAAACGTGCGCTCTCGTTCTATCTGGATCGCACACGCCAGTTCCGGGTGGATGATCAACTCTTTGTTGGGTACGCGGGCGCTAAGAAAGGGAAAGCGGTGCACAAGAGGACCATTTCTCAATGGATTATCATGTGCATCCAGGCGTGTTACTCCTTGGCTAAGAAGGAACCACCTGTTGGGCTGCGGGCTCATTCCACTCGAGCCACGGCCACTACAACTGCCTTGGGCCGAGGTGTGCCCTTGCAGGACATTTGCCAGGCTGCTACGTGGGCTTCGTTGCACACGTTTGCGAGGCACTACTGCCTGGACAGTCAAGTCCGGAGGGATGGCTACTTCGGCCGTTCCGTTCTCCAGGACTTTCTGGTGTGAATATTGGTTCGCAGACCCACCACCACGGGGATGGTATTGCTGGGGTATCTATTCTAAGGTAAGGAATCTATCACTAACGTGTCTCTTTCAGATGCACCAGTTACTACTTGTGTAACGATATATCTGTAAGAGACATTAGTTAGTGATAGATTCCTTACCGACCCACCCATCCTCCCCGTTCTGCGAACCGATATCTAGGGTTAAGGTCATCCCCTTTCAGGGCCCTAGTTTCTTGGCACCAGTGTCGGTTTTTGTCATGGCTCTGCGCTTCTGGCGCGGAAAAGCTGTGGCTAAGAACTGACGTCAGCACGCGGAGGCGGCGTCTAAGTACTCCGACGACGTCATCACGGCGCCCACGACGCCGACGACGGACGCGGAGCCGCAGACGACGCCTACCGACGCGCAAGGGTACTGCTACGCAAAACTTTCCGGATCCAGTCTGACGCCTGGGGATATTCTAAGGTAAGGAATCTATCACTAACTAATGTCTCTTACAGATATATCGTTACACAAGTAGTAACTTGTGCGACGGTTGCACCAAAAATAACAGGATTTAAGCAGTGCAGCCACTGTGGAAAACAGATGTCGATCACAGACACACACAAGGTGTGCTTATGATGCCTGTGCCGGGTACATGACTCTAAGTTGTGTAACAAATGCTCCCTAATGCCCCAAAGTGGATTCAGGACTAGGAGGCAAAATTATATGTCACCAGACACAAGAAGTAATCATGGTCTTGTACAGATTCTGCTCCCCATCCAATTTGTGTGTCTGGTTACCGGTCCATTCCTGCTCCTTCTCTACTTCCCACTTGAAGTTCTCTGGTAAGTTGAAGTCCTGTGGTAAGTCAAACTCCAAAAGCAAGTGTGAGGAAATGGGGTGTTTTATATGGTTTGGTTGTGCGACCTCACTCTGTAATCTACTTATTTGAAAGAGACACATTAGTGATAGATTCCTTACCTTAGAATATCCTCAGGTGTTAGACTGGATCCGGATTGAGCAAGTACCCTAGTCACTTTTTGACTACTTTTTGTCTCCCCCTCTTCTTCTTTGGTGCACTTAGGGATGCCTGGCTTTAAGTCCTGTGGGACTTGCCTCCGTAATATGTCAGTGGCGGACCCCAATGATGTTTGCCTCTACTGCCTGGAGACTGATCACGACTCCCAGGACTGCTGGGACAGTCGAGCCAATGCCCCGAAGGCCTTGCGGGAGCGTTGCTGGAAATTGCTGGAGGCCTGGCATTCCTCTCACCGCCGCTCCGGGTCTAGGGGCCGTTTCCGGGACCACTTGTGGGACCGGAGCCGTCGCTCCTTGGGCTCCAATACTTCGCCTTCGGATTCGGGTAAGCGACGTGTCATAAAATGAAGTCGAAGCGTGTTCGCTCTCCGACATCCTCCTGTCACTCCTCGGAGGTGGACGAGGGGAACAGGTGCTCCGCCCCTGCGGCTCTTCTGGAGCCTGGGAGTCCCACGGTCTACCCGCCCTACCCAGGTCCGTCGAGACTCCTGAACAGGTGCAAGAGTTTCTTGCTACCATGGACCGCCTATTCAGGTCTCTGGCTCCCACCGGCGTGCTTTCGGGCCCTGCGGTCCCGTGTCCAGATCCTGTTGGCCCGGCGTCTCCGCCAGCGGTGCCACAGGATCCTACGCCATTGACTCCGGCGCCACTAGGTGCAGCATTGCCGGCCCCGGCACCACCTTCGGCGCCGCACTGGGTGCTGTTTATCCCACCTTTGCCCTGGTTCCAGGACCACTTTGTTCCGGCCTGGGATCCGCATTGAGAGGCAGTGCTGGCACGGCCCCTGCCGGCGCCGTTCTCGGCGCCGTTTCCGACGCGTTTGTTCCTTCTCTGGCTCCGGCCTTGCAGGTGCAACCGGCCCCTCCGGAGGCAGACAAGGACTGGAAAGGATACAAGGACCCTCTTGCCCGGCAGTGTTGGCAGGATTGGGTGAATGATCTAGATGACGCCGGCGATCTCGATTGCTCTTCTGACCCAGGGTTTGCCTCTCCTCCGCCTACGATGGAGGAGGGCGTTTCCTACACTATGGTGCTCCGTCGGGTTGCTGAGGCCCTCAAAACCAACCTCCTCACCAAGGTGCTCCAGACGGCATCTACTTCGTCCAAGCCGTTGCTTCCCTTCAATGACGCCCTTACTGATGTCCTCTTGGGCACTTGGTTGCGACCAGCAATGTGGGCTCCTGTGGATAAAAACACTGCCAGACGCCGGCGCCGGGCGACCCTGCCTTTCTGACCATCCATCTCGCGCCTGAGAGTCTGGTCATCCAGGCCTCGACATCGCAGACTGCTTTTCCCACCGCTCCATCGGATAAGGACTCCAAGAAACTGGATCAGTTTCGTAAGCGGTCGCTCTCTTCGGCCAGCCTGGGGTTCCGGTGGGCCCCAAAAAAGGTCGGGCTGTGCACAAGCGGACCATCTCCCGGTGGTTCGTTCTGTGCATCATAGCATGTTACTCCTTGGCTTAGAAGGAGCCTCCTCTGGGGTGCGTGCTCATTCCACCAGGGCAACGGCAGCCACTACTGCCTTGGGACGTGCCGTTCCCTTGCAGGACATTTGTCAGGCAGCTACGTGGGCCTCGCTGCACACCTTTACCAAGCACTACTGCCTTGACAGTCCGGTCCGGAGAGACGGCTTCTTTGGCCGTTCTGTGGTCCGGGACTTTCTGGTGTAATCATGTTCGCGGATCCACCACCGGGTTTGGTATTGCTGGGGTATCTATTCTAAGGTAAGGAATCTATCACTAACGGGTCTCTTTCAGATGCACAAGTTACTACTTGTGTAATGACATATCTGTAAGAGACATTAGTTAGTGATAGATTCCTTACTGCCCCACCCATCCTCCCCGTTATGCGAACTGATTAGTAGGGTGAAGGTCATAACTTTGAGGGCCCTAGTTTTATGCACCAATGGTCAGCATCTTGCATGGGTCTGCGACCCTGGCGCGGAAAGTCGTGTACAGAACTGATATCAGAACGCATGGGTGGCGCCTAAGTTGTCTCCGTGACGTCATCTCGGCGCTTACGACGCTAGTGACTGACGCGGAGCCGCAGGATGCCACGTACTGACGCACAGGGGTACTGCCAAGCAAAACTTCCCAGATCCAGTCTGACTCCTGGGAATATTCTAAGGCAGAGGTCTTCAAACTTTTTTAGGTTGAGCCTCCCCAGCTGAATTTATTTAGATGTCGGGCCCCCCCACCACTTGACAAAAAATTCTGTAACCTGGTATTCTACATAATCGACCGTCATCCGCATTTCCCAGTCCATATCTGGCTAATAATGTTAAACACAGTAAGAGTGTTTAGAAAACTGCAGGTTTGAGAGTTGGTGCGGTGAAATGACAGAGGCTTACTACACAGTCCAAAACTACATTTTTCAAGATAAAATGTGTGCAAATTGTTATTGGTTCTCCACTTAATTCTTACAAAGCCTCCTCAAAGAAACTTCTGTGGTCAATAAAATGAGTACCATTCAAAGACCAGGCTCTCCACTGAGAAGCACTGTCCAATGGCATTTAAAAAATAAAATTTCAACTCTGGCCATCCTAAACAGCACTGTCCCATTTTCACCTCCCAGAAAAAAACTCCCCATCCCTGCACTGCCCATCCTATCACAGCTTCTCTTTCTATGAAAAAAAGCGGTTGACTCCCTGTGCCAGGCATTGAGGTAAGCAGTTTATTTGATACACAGGTTGTAGCAGGTGTCTTCCCTAGCAGAGATGTTTTAAGACATAGGCAACGTGGGCTCTGGCCCAGGGCCCCAGCCTTTAAGGGGGACCCCTGATAGAGCCAGCTCTGTTCTGGAGAGAGTCTTAGCCTGACTATCTTGAATCATTCTAAAACAGATTGTTTTAAATAGCATTTTACTTTAATTTATTTTTACTGTAGTGATGTGTGAGAGTCTACGAAAGACATTTTGCAGACAAATGTGTTTAAGTTTTATGCAACACCCATAAAAAAAGTTTATTTTAGAACAAAACAGCACTGCACACGCAAGAAATGGGAGGGTGTCACAGAGATTATTTGCAGTAATATTAGTGAGTTGCCGCTGTGTTACAATATTGAATACACACGTCACTGTCCCTGAATATGAAATGTCAACACATTTAGAATTTGGACCAGTGTGCCAGTGCACGGTCAGTGACAAGACTGGAGAGGGCATGAAAGAGCTGAAACTGGATCATAAATTCAAAGCTGTTCTGAATCTGCCCCCCCCCCCCCCAAATCCTTAAGGTGTCCCTGTTCCCTGGTCCTGGGAGTGAGGCAGGTTTCTTCTTTGGGACAATGGTAGTGGCCAGGATTTCTGGGATCAGGTGAAGCAGGTCGCTCCTCTGGGGTAGTGATTGGTACAAGTTCATCCCTGGGCTAGACTATGAGGCTGAAGGCTTTCTCCTTCACAGCCGATGAAAAGGAACTTCCTACTTCTGTAGTGCTCTAGACCCTGCATTTTTATCATAATGCTAGTGATTTGCTTCTGAAGGGTGCAAGTTTGAAAATATAACAATAGACCAAAGGATGCCCAATGTCTGGGATGTGTGACCTAGGAGGTTAATGTCCCAGCTGCTGTGCCTAAAAATGTCAGGTGTATACCACATGTGGAAGGGTGCCCTGGGGGGTACATTTTAGTATGTTGCTGTATTTATGGGTGCTCTGGCGCAAGATGCCAAGTCTGTCCCAGGAATGTGAAGATTGGAGAAAGGGGCTGTATTTGGAGGTGCCCCTCTGAAAAAGACAACCCTGCACCATATCTAGGTGAGGGACTATGATGCTGAGGTTAGAGTAGGGTGCTAAACTGGAAGATGCAAAGCCTCTGCCTATTGTGCAGTGGATGTTGTAGGGGGCTTTAATTAGGGTGATCTGAAAGAAACAGGTTAGTATTAGATGCCTTACCTTAGAATTTCCCCAGGCGTCAGACTGGATCCGGAAATTTTTGCGTAGCAGTATCCTTGCGCGTCAGTAGGTGTCGTCAGCGGCTCAGCGTCCGTCGTCGGCGCCCTGATAGCGTCGTCGAAGTACTTAGACGCCGTCTCCGCGCGCTGACGTCAGTTCTTCTATTTTCCGCGCCAGCAGCGCAGATCCGAAAAAAGTGGTACCCATAGTCAATTTTTGACTAACTTTTTCGATCCCTTTTTATCATTTTTCGAAGTCTTCTCGATTCCGAACGGTGCCGGTAGGGATGCCTAGATTTAAACACTTTGAGGACTGCGACCGACTGATGTCGGTTACCGACCCTCACCGCTGGTGCCTTCACTGTCTTGGTTTCGACCACGACGACAAGGCCTGCCCCGACTGCCGAGCCCTGACGCCGAAAGCTAGGCGGGAGCGGTCCCGCAAGCGGCTCGAGCTCCGGCAGTCGGCCCCGCGCCGTGAGAGGTCCCGGTCCGGACAGAGGTCGAGGGACCGGTCGCGGGGTCGGAGCCATCATAGCTCCGGGAGACACCATCGGTCTTCGGGCTCGAAGTCGTCAGGTAAGCACAAGAAGTCGAAGAGACGTCATCGCTCTTCTGACTCCCCCCGACGCTCGCACGACACGGCCGGGGGTTCGGGTGACACCGCCCACGCTGCTCCCTCGGAGTCGCGGGCGTCACGGCCTGCTTCATACCCTCTGGTCCCTGGGCAGGACGCAATGCCGAAGGAGATCGAGCGTTTCCTCAAGGCCATGAGGTCGCTCTCTTCTCCAACGGGCTCCGCCAAGCCTTTGGGCCCAGCAGACCCGTCTTGGGGGCCCCGACGCCGGCGGGTGCTTCGGCCCGGATGCCGCCGCCACCTTCGGGCCTGGCGCCGCAGGGCCCCGCTGGATCTGCTTCCGGATCCGGGTCGTCGCCGGTTGACCTGACTACCTCACTGGCGCTGATCCCTAGGGTGTCACCTCCGGCGCCGCCTTCGGGCGACACCGTCCCCGATGCCTCCCTCGATCCGGTTCCGTCGCCGGAGCGGCGCCGTATTAGACGCCGATGGGAGATTTTTACTTCCAACGATCCGGCCCCATCCTTTGACAACCCTGATTATCAGGAGATGGGTGATGAGGTGTATTGGGAGGGGTCTGAGGACCCTCTGACACGTGATTGTCAGTCCCAGCAGGACTGGACAGGTGAACTTGGGGATGCCAGTGGTATTGAACTTCGCCCGACACTGGTTTTGTCTCACCTCCTACCGTGGGTACGGAGAAGGGGCAACCTACAGTGTGGTGCTGACGCGAGCGGCAAAGGCCTTGGGCCTTGAGCTCCCCGTCGCGGCCGTGTGGATGAACCTCCTCACTGAGGTCCTTAAACCGCAGTCAAGCTCGGCTGAGCCTCTGCTACCGTTTAATGGGGCCTTGACTGACGTTCTTTTGGGCACTTGGTCCAGGCCCGCTACAGGTCCGCCTGTAGATAGGAACGTGGCCAGACGCCACCACCCGGCCCCGGGCGACCCTTGTTTCCTGTCCACCCATCCCACCCCGAGAGCCTGGTCATCCAGGCCTCCAACTCCCAGACCGCATTCCTGACGGCTCCGCCCGATCGGGAATCCAAGAGGTACGAGCAATACGGCAAAAAGGTATTCTCCTCCCTGAGTTTGGGACTGCGGTCTTCCAACACCGCTGGCTTCTTGGGCCGCTACACCCACTCTGTGGACACGGTTGCGGACGTGCTGCCAGAATGCCCGGCGGAGGCCAGGGCTAAACTCACCCAAGCCCTTGTGGAGGGTCGAGATGCAGCACGTTTTTCCATCCGGTGTGGGCTGGATACCACCGACTCACTGGGCAGATCGATGGCAACTGTAGGAGAGTAGGGTCTGCAATCCTATGATCACCCAGATTTTTTGCTTTTGTTTCACTGGTTTACGACTTTCTCTGGCTGTGGGCCTGCCAATCAGACCCACAGCCTGGCTGTTCTCTCTCTAAATGACTACATGTACCCTAGGTGCATTTACCAATTGGTACTGGGCCACCTTATCAGACCCTGTAACTCAGGGCATAGGTGTACCCAGGGCTGCCAGGGGCTGCAGCATGTATTATGCCACCCCTGGCTGGCCTCCTAAATTTGACACAACTGGCTGCATGACAGCTGGGGCAAAGTCGTGTAATCACCCTTTGCTGTAGGTGTAGTATACCTATACCTAACCCTAAAATGGACACACAGATTCCTATCAGTCACTCCTATGGCAGGCCTTGACAATCCTGAAGGCAGAGTGCTTGGAATCGTGTGAGATGGTGCTCTGGCATGAGCTGAGCCTGTCTGCAGCTTGCGGAACCAAGTCCTAATAGCTGTTCCATGATATCGCATACCATATACTCTTAAGTGCATTATAATCCTCGCGGTTAAATGCTATCTTTGGTATTGCTTTATCAAAACATGTCGAGTAAGGTGTCATACGAATTGGAATCCTAACCCCTCGCCAATTCTGGCGACGGGGTTAGCATTCCACCCTTCTAGAGGGACACGACATGTATGTAACTGTGAACCCCGGTTAAAGTTAAACGAAGCCTCAGCTCCATAAAATGGATGCTGCCACCACAGACACGAGTCTGACCCCCTGCAGCTGGGAGTCCTTCCAGCGAGGGGAGCCTGGACAAAGGGTTTCCTGTCAGGGGCGGTGCTAGCACCGTCCCAGACATGGTTTTGTGTATCCTGGGTAGGCAGGGCTTTACAGGAAGGTGACTGCTGAGTGGCACCCCGGTGCTCACTACGCATAGGCCGGTCAGAACCAGTTCCAGGGGCACACCAGCCCCTGGCCTGGGGGAAGTCCGGCATGGCAGAGGGGTGTAACCACCCCCCTCCTAGTCCCACCCATAGGCAGGACCTAGTCACCGGGTCAGCCCCCTTTTTTAGTATAAAGATGGGAGCGGGCCCCTGTTCAAATCAGATCATCTTTGGAATCAAGACACGACTTTCTGCGAAAGACATCAAGATTTCCTTCTTCAAGATTCTCCCTTGTGGCTAAGGAGCAGTCACCCTGCATCCGCAGGCACCATCCTAAGAACACTGCGGTCTGCTGCAAGTCCTTCTTCACGAATCCGACGACCCAGCTCGACGAGACTCGGCTTCCCTGGCACCTCTGACCTCTACTCACCTCTACAGCAAAGCTGAGAACTGTGAGTGCGACGAGACCTCGAGGGACCGACGATCGCCAAGACTGCACGACTTCTTTGCAACAAGCCCACCGTGTGCTCCACTGGTGAGTGCTTTGGGGTCCGAGAAGCCCCAACCCTGAGCAGCTCCAGCACCGAAGATCCGCCCTCCAGCATCTCCACGATCTGCGTGGGGCCCTTCTGCTTTTGCGTGCTCACCGCTCTGTGTGGCTACTAGCCGGCTGGCTTGTGGCCTTCTTCACGACGCCCGACGACATCACTGCTGCTGGTCTGGTTGCTCCAGACTGGCCCTTGCTTCCTTCTTCAAGAGAGGCACCCCGGACCCTCCTGGTCCACTCCAGACGCCATTTTGAGTCCACCGCGTGGGCTTGAATTTGCCAAGGCTTTGTTGCCCAATCCTGGGTCCAGCGACGCCGACAGCTTCATCCATCGTGGGACAGCTCGCTCCTCCATCCTGGTCGCCGACAACGCCTCCTGGTCCGTGAGATCTGCGAGCACAGCGTCACCCACTCACCTAGTCGAGGTGACTACCATCCGGTGCCCTCCTGGTGCCACCTGACTACTGCCTAGTAGTCTCGAACTTGGTCCCCTCTGCTTTCAGGTGTCATCTTCCTTCGATCCAGGCTTGGATCCATCGAACTTTCTTCACTGGTCGCCTGCCAGCAACTTCTTTCTTCCAGGCTCCTGGTCCGTCTACGTGGATTCCCGACGTCTTTTGAGACCTATGCAGCTGCAGCCCCTGGGCTAGGTAACTTCGGCATTTCGGTGCCCCAGCATAGCCTCACTATCCAAGGGTCAGGATCCACTTTCGTTTTCCTCCTACCAGGTCGGGTTCGCCCGAGAACACTAACTTTGTCATTACTAGCTACCATAGACTTTGTCCCGCATCACGCGTGAGAGTGCACACTCTGCACCCGAGTCCCCTAGGCCTCCTAGAAGTAATCTGAAGATTCTATAGTCAAGTCCTAGCGATTCCTAAGCCTATTAGTACTGTACTTACCTGCTAGTAATTTCGCATTCCACTTTCAGAGTATATGGTTTTCCGTGCCCCTCGGGCATTTGTATATACTGTGCTAACTTAAGTATTTTCTTAAGAGTTTTGTTTTGTGCTTAGTACCCTGTCCTCATAAAGAGTACAGGGCTGTTGTGATTCTTAATAAATATCTTGTTTATTTTCATAACACTTGTGTGGTGTCCTTTCACTGGGTATTCAAGGGGTATATGTGTGGTAAACAGCTGGCTTAACACGCCCTCTCGAGTCTTTAGCCTTAGACTGCTCGTATCCATGCTACTAGGATAGCTGGTCTATAAGGTTGACTTACAACCAATCATCAATAAGGGTTGCTGGACTGATACATAGTGTTCACTAGAATAGTGAGCACTGCATATCAGGCCACCTTCTCACAGCAACGACGGTGGCGATTCGTCGCCACACCTGGTTGAGGTCCGCCAACTTTTCGACCGATGTCCAGAATACACTCATGGACATGCCGTTTGATGGCCGTCGCCTTTTTGGCGACAAGGCAGACCATGCGCTTGATCGCTTTAAGGACTCCAGGGCTACGGCCAAGTCCTGGGCTTCTCGGCCCCGCGCCAGCAAACGGGTGCCCTTTGTGGCCAAGGAAGAGGCGCCCCCACACGGGCTGCCAGCCACGCACTGCAGAGTGATTTCAAAAGCGGTGGCGGCCTTGGAAACCGTTGTGGCGGCGGTCGGGGACAACGGCTAGGTCAGTCCACACCTTCCCCCGCAGCATCTGCCTCTAAAGCCTCCTAGTCCGTGCTTTTAGGCCCACGTGACGCCAGTGGGGGGCAGGGTTCACCATCACTACTTCCACTGGCGCACTGTCACTTCGGACAGGTGGGTGCTGCAAATCGTCCGAAGGGGCTACTCCCTCCCCTTCGAGGCGACCCCTCCAGCCATGCCACTGCAATACCACCGCGTGTCGGGGGATCACTTTCGACTACTGCAAGAGGAAGTTACGGCCCTCTTGGCCAAGGGGGCCATCGAGCGCATTCTTGGACCAGAAGTATGGTGTGGTTGCTACTCCCACTACTTTCTGGTACCCAAGAAGGGCAAAGGGGGCCTACGCCCTATCTTGGATCTACGGAACGTCAACGTCTTTCACCGGAAGGAGAAGTTCAAAATGCTGACTCTAGCTCAGGTCTTAGCTGCCCTGGACCCAGGAGACTCGCTGGTAGCGTTGGACTTGCAGGACGCTTATTTCCACATTCCCGTCCTGCCGGCCCACCGGCGCTACCTGCGGTTCACGGTAGGCCACGAGCACTTTCAGTTTACCGTGCTCCCCTGTGGCCTTACCTGCGCCCCACGGGTGTTCACGAAGGTGATGGCGGTGGTCTCAGCTCATCTGCGCAGGTTAGTGGTCTCAGTCTTCCCCTAACTTGACGACTGGTTGTTGAAGTCGGTCTCGCCCCAGACAGTCGTCAGCCACCTCCAGACGACGGCAGACCTCCTGCACCAGCTGGGGTTCTCCATCAATATGCCGAAGTCGCACCTGTGCCCCTCCCACAAGCTCCTCTTCATCGGAGTGTTGTATTTCTATCTAGGACCCTAATTCGATATTCCTGATTCATGCCCTTATGTCCTTATAAAGGCATTAGAATCATATCCATATTTAGTAATAGCCCATGCAGTCCAAATCACAGTAAGGCTACTCCCATAGACTCCTAGAAAGCACAACTCATTCTTTAAACAAACCAAGCCTCCAGCAGCCCGGGAAAACCCCCTGCTTTTGTTTTGATTTGCACAAGAACTCTTAGAGTCCAGAAAGAACTGTTAGTTCTCGGTGACGTCTTATGTCCAACCTTAGGTCAAACCCGGCACCTTTCAGGTATAAATATACCAACGTTGCCTTAAGCAAACACACGGTGGTTGGGAGCAGAGTGACGTTCTACTTGCCCGGGAGCCCAGCTCTTATGAGAGCAGAAAGAAACTGCCCCTCCCCTTGACTCACTGAAAGAGACGCTGTCTTTTTCTCCAGCCGAGAAAATCCAGCTCCGGTGATCCCAAGTCACCCTCGCGGGTTGCTGGGAGATCGAGTCCTGAGATGCGAGATACAAGACCTCCTTCATTCTATTACCAAGGTACGGAGCTGATTAAAACCTTAGAGAGAATTCTTGATTCCAATACTTGGCAAAACTTAACTTAACTTAAAAACGGCAACTTACTTACTCCTTCCCACGTATTAGGCTTAGGTCAGGTACACTGGGGTACGCGTATCTTAGAAGCACCAGTTGAGTTCGTTAGTCAATGTTTTTATGTATGTATATATTTTATCCATTTTAAAGTATCATATGGCTATGAAACCATATCAATGCTTTTACAGTATTATTTCATAATACATAATACTACTTTTACTGTACGCACTTTACTTTAAAATAAGTATTGCAATTGTGGCAATTCATTTCTCTTGCATGAGAAAGAAGACTGCTCAATAAAATAACACCTTTTATTGAAAACGCCCGTCTCTCTATTTCTCTGCACTCTGGTGGAACTAAGCATGCACGATTGACTGAGTGAAATAGCTGTCTATTGTTTTCACGCGACTCTAGAGATACACTCTTTATTCTGAGGGAGCAAAGTTGTCATGTTTATGCGGTTGTCAGAAACTAATCCCTTCTTGTCTAAATCAGGACGGTCAACCCTTATCTGAACATTCGAGAAAGTTTCTAGTGACCTCTGAGCTAGCTGGAAAAACTAATTAAGTCTAACATAGTCAGTAGAGACCTAGATGACCTCATTCCTATGTCTACACTGCTGTTTATGTTATTCCAATGCGCAGAGCCTATTGGGAATATAGGAAGGACACTACAGGAGCGGTTCTCGACTCAGCGCAGTTTCGGGTTTATCCTCCCGAACAGCGCGTTCGGGATATTCAGGCTCTGATTCCGATCTTTCAGCCTTCATCCCGAGTCTCGGTCAGGTTGACGCTGCGGCTTCTGGGGCTGATGGCCTCCTGCATCCTTCTGGTGCATCACGTCCGATGGCGGATGCGGGCTCTGCAGTGGGACCTGAAGTTGAAGTGGGGCCAGCATTAGGGCAACCTGTCCGACCATGTCCTGATCTCGGAGGGCACTGCGAGACAGCTGCAGTGGTGGCTCACGGACCGCGATTGGGTCAGCGGAAGATCCCTCTCCCTTCCCCAACCGGAGCACGTAGTTGTGACGGATGCGTCCCGCCAGGGCTGGGGAGGCCACATGGGAGAGGCGGAGATCAGAGGCCTCTGGTCTCCGGCGGAGTCCCAGCTCCATATCAACCTTTTGGAGCTGCGGGCTATTCGTCTAGCACTTAAGGCATTCCTCCCCTCTGTCTGGGGGGAGTGTAGTGTAGGTGTTCGTGGACCCTCTGCCAGGAGGCTCTGCGCCTCTGGCAATGGCTGGAACATCAGGACGTGACCCTGGTGGTTCAACACCTGGCAGGTCCTCTGAACGCCAGGGCGGACGATCTCACCCGTCGGTGCATGATCGATCACGAATGTCGTCTGAAGTCGGACGTGGCGCAAGGCCTCTTTCAGCAGTGGGGAGAGCCTTGGTTAGATCTATTCGCCACAGAAGAGAACGCACAATGTCATCAGTTCTGCGCGTTGAAATTTCCAAGGCGGCACTCGCTCTGAGGCGCTTTTCGTCGCGTGTGGAGTTGCGGTCTGTTGTACGCCTCTCCGCCTATACCACTTCTGCCCAGAGTGCTGACGAAGATCAAGCGCGACCGGGCCCAAGTCATCCTTGTGGCTCCGGACTGGGCACCAAGATACTGGTATCCCGAGCTACGCAGTATGTCAGTCGATCCCCCAGTTTGTCTGCCTCTTCAGGAGGACATTCTGTCGCAGCAGCAGGGGACGGTCCTCCACCCGAACCTGTCCAGTCTCCACCTCCATGCTTGGAGATTGAGCGGCGACAGTTGAGGCCATTTGACTTGCCTCCTGAAGTCTGTAATGTAATTCTGGCAGCCAGGCGTCTCTCCACAAAGTCGGTATACGCCTGCAGGTGGAACAGATTTGTGGCATGGTGCACAGCAAAGGCTGTGTATCCTCTCTCTGCCCCTCTTTCTGAGGTTCATCTCTTCCTTCTTTCTCTTGCCCAGGAGGGCTCTGCTCTGGGCACTATCAAGGGCTACCTTTCTGCCCTTTCAGCCTTTCTAAGGCTGCCTGATCTGTCGTAAATATTTAATTTACCGTCTTAATTTCTATGCAGGTAAGTACTTAATCAATAATAACTCAATCGGAAAGAAAAAAACAGAGTCCGTGGTGTTAGAGTTCTTAGGGGTTTTATTCCTTAAAAAGGAATCGTTCCGGAACTGGATATCATGTTCCTGCAACCACAAGGGGTTCAGGAAGGGATAGAGCAATATTTTATTGACAATACATAGCTTATATACTTAAGGCACATCATAGAAACCAATATAGTAGGCGTAACAGCTGAGAGAAGACAAGATAACAGCATCCACGTGTTAGGAGTACGTAATCAGAAGGCGTGAACTAGGCGTGAACTAGAGGTGTGTTCTAGAAACGTCACAGGTAGGTGTCATAAGTGGGTGGCACGAAACAGAAATGTTGTAATGTCAGCAGAAATCGGAGGCTTGGATGCGCGCGCAGCTGCATGACGTGTGATTGACGTGGAGGGTGCAGGGGACTTGACATTTACACTGGCGGAAAGAGACAGAAGTCTGGCATGTCAGATCAACTCGTACTTCTATCATATCTGATATCTGATGTTTGGGAACCATATTATCTGAACGGAAAAGGTCTCTGGGGCAGAAGCTATTCTATACTGACTGTGAGTGCGTGTATAAGCGCCTAAGTGTCTGCATGAGAAGCGTGGGGGCATGGGCCTTCCATGGGAGCATGGTAACAGAGGCTATGAATTACTTGCACGGAGACAGTGAGGCCGGCCTTTCGCCCTGCAGCTGGGATGATGTTTACTTAAACTAGTAGGCAGGAATGTATTTTCGAGGAGCGGAACAGATAATTCGAAGGTTGAAGTCAGTCTTGGCAGGCAGCAGGCTGAGCTGAGCGCGGTGGGCCGCGCTGGAAGTAAGTCAGAGTTCACGGGTACAGAGACAGCCTGGGCTGAGGCTTTCGGAGTCAGAAGCCAGGAAAAGGCTCGATGGCAGAAATTCAGGGCCTACTTTGCCAGAGCTGAAAAACGTGTAAAGTACACTACAAAAAGACGTTGGCATAGCATACTTAGGAACGGACTATTCAACCCATTCAGGGTGGGTCTGAAAGAGGACATGTTAACGTTGGACGCAAATGTATTTGCGTCTTCATAGCTGGCTCAGGAGGGAAGTTACATGCACTTTAAGCTGGTACATGGAGACGGTGGGGTACACGATAGGGAACACAACTTGACCATAACATTTATATTTCCTCATTCCCTCCTTGTTCCCTACGGACCTTTCATGATATATCGATCCTCATGAATCGATCAGTTTGTTCTTGTAACATCATTTGCTCTTCTTTCTTTCTTTGACGTTGTGAGAGAAAACTGGAATGTTCAATGCATGATGTGGCACACAGTCCACAAATCGCTGGCCCACACTGTAGGCACAGGCAGCAACTGAATACTAGGACTAGGCCAATGCCTAGGAAGGATAGGATCTTCCATCCCCATGCGGTTAACGTTGTCCAGAACCAACCGGACCAAGTCCAGGTGCCTGGATTCTGATGTATCAGATTGGCAATTTTATGAAGACGGGTAATAGCTTTGTATACGGATGGCGCGTTTTCTGGAATGAAAACACAGCAACTTGACCCGATGACCTTACAGGCTCCACCTCTATCTGCCAAGATGACGTCAATAACAAGACGATTCTGAAGGACAACAACCCGCATGGCGGACTGCTCTTCGGTTAAGTTACCTAGGGCGGAGGCAGTTTCATTCACTACTGCTTCAAGTGTTCTAGTTAATCTGCGTATTAGTTTACTATTTTGGACGGGGCCTAAAAAGAAAAAGAATCCTTTATTAAAATCGGTGTATTGTTCCCATGCCGTTTCTGTGTAGTCGACAAGCGAGAGATCTCTTCTGAGTCTATTCTTTACTAGATTTGTATTTCTGTGATAATCAGGAGGGGCTAGAAAAACAGGTGGCAGAAGGAATGCAATATAACAGGTACCATCCCAATCTGGAGGTAAACGTATGTATGCGGTATGACCACAAACAAAATAAGAATGACGGATAGCTTTAAAGGACGATTTACCATGATCACTGAATTCGACCACAGTAGTACATTTACTATGACCTAAGTGTACTGAACCTTTCTTACTGACACATAATTCACCAGTGACTGGTAATACTGACATAGCGGGCAGAACTGGTGCAGCTTCGGATTCAACAGTAAGAATCATAAGGTTAATTGTGTAATTACCTAATCCATATACTTCATTTTCTAGATCAGTTCCTATTCTAGTGGGGAGTCCCTCCTTATCAGGGTAACAGACATCGAGCAGAACTAAGTTCAAGTTTCCCCAAACCCAGCTCCCTTTGAAAACAGCAATATCTGGATCTAAGGAATTAATTATTTTAAACCATGCACCACAGGAGCCATTGTGAGTGAACGGGTACGGAAAGAGGGGCAGAGCTCCCTTGTAATTCTGGTAGGGAAGGAGTCGGCCACATATCCAGCAGTTTGTAGCATTATTAGTCTGATGGGAATGATGTAACATACTAATGAATGTGTTGTTGCGCAGCGCGAGTCTGTAAGAAAGTTCATGTGGAGGTAACTCACTAAAAGAATGTTCAGCAGAAACATTGTAAGCAGATTGTTCACGCTTAAAAATAGGGTAATAGATAGGAAGCAGTATACTTGCAACAATAATCAGAAGACTTAGAAAAAACATAATTAATAATGTCACTATACAGTGACTACGCAGTGATTTGCAATATGTACGTTTCTTGAGTTGTCTCTCTCTCTCTCTATCTCGATCTAGGGGATACATGTCAGAAACTATTTAACCGATTCATCTAGGGGAGGACTTAAACAATTAAACTGTCTGACTTGCTAGATCGAAGTTTCAGTTTATACTCCTCTTGGGGAGTTTTCTCTCGTTCGGGAACTTTAAAGTCACTAGGCTCGATACAGTCTTTGGAAGGGGTGGACGAGTCTGGGTCTGGTTTCAGTTCATTGCATTGTTTAATATGACTCGTGTGTATCCACCCCTTTCTGCCTTCGACCTTTACTGCGGTCCTCGTAGTAAGAAGGACGGTCTTCGGCGCTTTCCAGCGGGGCTCCAGCGGACTTTTCCTGTCAAAGTTCCTAATCAAGACCAGGTCCCCGGGACGGACATCATGCGGCTTTACATCAGTGTTGTCAGGGAAGGCTGCGGCAACCTGTGAACGACATGATTGGAGTGCAGACATCAAGGAGGCAAGGTAATCTGTCAACATGTTACAATCAACATCAGTAATTTTCTTAGGAATGGGCGTCCCCCACATATTCGGTGGTCTACCAAAGACCACTTCGTACGGGGATAGTCCTGATCTCGAGTGGGCAACCATTCTCATGTAGAACAGTGCAACTGGCAGGGCGACTATCCAGTCGACCCCTTTCTCTTGACATATTTTAGCAAGGCGGGTCTTTAGTGTCTGATTATGCCTCTCTACAAGGCCTGCGGCTTCGGGATGTCGGACACAATGGAATTTCCACTGATATCCTAGCAGCAAGGAAACTTGTTTCATTAATTCGGATGAGAATGGCTGTCCGTTATCTGAGTACACGACACGAGGCAAGCCGTACCGTGGGAAGAATTCTCGAACCAGCTGCTTGGCAGTGGTCGGAGCAGTGTAATCTGAGACTGGATATGCTTCGGTCCAACGGGAAAGTGCACAAACAATTACGAGGACATATTTGAATCCTCGACAACGGTCCATCTGGATATAATCCATCTGGAGGACTTCAAAAGGGTGATGGGGAGGATGAAATCCACCTTGCTCTACAGGGACGCTTTTACCTGGATTGAACTGACAACAGATCATGCAAGTACGCACTTTCTGTTTTGCTGCTGCTCGTAAGTGTTTATTGCTCCAAAGATTTTGTAAACTGTCTAAAATCGCTTTCTCTCCTAGATGTGCTGGACTATGTGCTGTATTGATTATGACTTGAACCATAGAGTCAGGGAGAAACCATGTAGATTTTCCCTTCGTCATCCAACCTTGATCTGTCTGGATCCCTCCTAGTTCAGTCCATTTCTTTATTTCATCCGGGGTAGCATGTGTCTGAATATCGATTACATCTAGTGTGGGATCCCTGACTGTCATACAATTTGTCGGTACTATTGTCTTTGTCACATCAGTTGTCTGGGTGTGAGTCAATGCTGTATGTTTTGCTGTCTGATCTGCCAGGTCGTTACCCTGGGAAACAGAATCTGTAACTTTAGTATGTGCTTTACACTTCATGACGGATATGCCTGAAGGCAGATGTATTGCTTCTAACAGTGCTTGAATGAGGGGACCGTGTTGAATCTTGGCACCATGAGAGGTCAAGAAACCTCGTTCTTGCCATAACATTCCGAAGTCGTGTACAACTCCGAACGCATAACGGGAATCAGTGTATATGTTAACATTTCTGTTCTTGGCTAGTATACAGGCTCGGGTCAGAGCAATGAGCTCTGCCGCTTGAGCGGACAATGTGTCAATACGATGTGTTTCTTTAACTTCCGTTTCAGTGGTCACTGCATACGCGGCCACTAATTCTCCTGTACTTGTTCTCATACATGAACCATCCACATAAAGTGTCAGGTCTGGATTTGTCAATGGAACATCGGTTAAGTCTGGTCGAGGCTTTGTTACTGCATTAATGATCTCTATACAATCATGCGGGGCTGGATCTGTCATAATTGTAGGTAACAATGTTGCGGGGTTCAGAATGCTGCAGCGTCTGATTTCTATGTGTGGCTGGAATAGCGTTAATTCGTAACCTGTCAGTCGTGCTATAGTCAAGTGCTGAGTCTGAGTTCTGTTTAAAAGAACCTCTACAGAATGTGGAACTTGTACTGTTAACTGATGGTCTAAAACAATTGAATCGCTCTGTCTGATTTGCTAATGCTGTTGCTGCTACTGACTTTAAGCACGCAGGGAGTGTCTGGGCTACTGAATCCAATGTACTTGAAAAATAAGCGCAAGGCTTATGTGAACCTGCTTGGTCTTGAGTGAGGACAGACAACGCTGTACCATCACGTTCTGTAAGAAAAAGTGTAAAAGGTTTGCTGTAACATGGTGTCGCTAAAACTGGTGCTTGGCATAAAGCTTTCTTTAATTCTTCAAAGGCTTGTGTGTGTTCCTGAGTCCAAGGGAGGACAGTCGAAGTCGCTGCCTCCTGTGTTGTTAACTGAATGAGTGGTTTGGCTAGAAATGCATACTGAGGGATCCATTGTCTGCAGTACGAGGTGAGGCCTATAAAGGCCCGCACTTCCTTTTGTGTCTGGGGTTGTGGCATATTTACAATTAACTGAATGCGATCGGGAGTGAGCTGTCTCCCCACTTTGGACAGCAAGTGACCCAAGTACACAACTTGCTGAACACAGAATTGTAGCTTCGAAGGAGACACCTTGTGTCCCTTGTCGGCCAGAAAATGTAGAACTGTCAGTGATGCTTGTTCACATTCGGGCTCACTTCGTGCGGTGATCAGCAGATCATCGACGTATTGCAGTAAAGCGGTGTTAACTGGCATTTGAATACAATCTAGTTGTCTTTTCAGTGCTTGACTATAGATGCTGGGGCTTTCTGTGAATCCTTGAGGTGCGCGGGAAAATTTGAAACTTCGTCCATTTAAACTGAATCCGAAGAGGTATTGGCTCTCTGGATCAATCGGTACACTAAAGAAGGCGTTCTTGAGGTCAATTACAGTGAAGAACGTTGCTTAAGAATCAATAGCAGTCAATAAGGAAGAGATATCGGGGACCACAGGATACTGTGGAACAATGCATTTATTCAGTTCTCTTAAATCAATCACCAGCCGATATACTGGCGGTGCATTGGGATCAGTACGTTTAAGAATCGGAATGATGGGTGAATTACAGATATTGGAGTCGGTCTCTACGACCACTCCTTGGGCAATGAGCTCTTCAATTATTTCCAGTAAAGCCACTACAGCATCAGGTGGTAACTTGTATTGTCTGATTCGGGGTAAAACAACTCCTGGCTTGAGTGTAACACGATATGGTGTGATATGCATACAACCTACATCAGTTGGGCCTTGTGCCCACAAGTGATCTGGTACATTTTTCAATCTGACATCAAACTCTCGTAATACATAGTGACCCTTGAAATCCCGCAGAAAGAGTCTAACTCCCTCCGGGGAACAACATATTATGGCTCCTAGAGCCTTCAATGTCTTTATTCCTAACAGATTTTCTGGACATGATTTCGTAAGTAACAGGTCTGTGACACGTGATAACGGACCCACAGCCAGGGGAACGGGTTCTGATACCTCGTTTACAATAGGCTGTCCTGAAAAACCAAGGGAAACATTCTGTGAGCCTGAGAGGGGTGCCCCTGGGACTTCGTCATGGCTGATTGTTGTGCGGCTTGCCCCTGTGTCAATTAAAAACTTTCTGTCTTTTCCCAATACTTGACTGTGTACGTAAGGACCCTCTTGATCTACAGGAATTTCAATAAGAGGCAAGCCCAACTCCCTCTCAAGGCTGTTTCATGTGTATCGTTGGTAATCGGGGTAAGCAGATTGGGCATACTGGTACATCTGTTGGGAAACTTGTTGAGTCGCGGCAATGGGCTGTGGCTGTGATACCGCTACTGTCTGTGCTGTATGAGATGAAGCATGCATAGGCTGCGTATTCTGCACGGGCTGTACGTTCTGTGAAGTCTGTTGCTGGGCCTGATCTTGTCTCGGTGGATGCGGTCTCTCTTTAGTTTTACCTGTTGCTATGTTATGTTTCAGAACTGGACATTCATGTACGTAGTGACCTGGCTGCTTGCAATAGTTGCATGTCCCTTTAACGGGAGCTGCGGTGTGACCTGTCTGGGTCGTACCCTTTCTTTGACCGTCGGCTGGAACTGATTGGGCTACTAACATTTTCATTTTCGTGTCTTTCATGCGTTTCTGTTCATGATCTTGTTCTTCTCTAATTCTGTTCTGATGGTATTGTAACATTTGTAACATCTGTGATGGCGTATTTGCTTGCCATGTACTCTCGACCTTGTATACACGGTTTTTAACTGCTAACAGGGAATTCTCAACTAACTTTGATACAAAAAGATGCGGGTACGACTCGCTACTTGGTTTAAGACCACTATTAATAATAAAACATTTCTCAAATCTTGAATAGAAGTCACTAGTATCTTCGTCGGGTTTCTGTTTACATGCTGAGATTGCGTCCCAGTCTTCCTTTCTAGTTGTCAATAATCTTGGCAGAACCTGTACTATCAAACCTGGTAATGCTTTAGTTTTCTCCCCAAGGCCTACCCCTGGGATACGTTTGTTCTCTTCGTCTTCTATTTCTGCCCATACTATCTTTTTCTCTCCCACCTCCCATTCTTTTTCCTTTAGTTTCTCGTAGATGCCGGTAGGCAACAATACCTTTAACATTTTCATGATATCTTCATATGTGTAATCCCCCATCAGTAACATGTCTTTAAGTTCTCTGTGAAAACCTGCAGGGTCTTTATCATGACACGGTACTAGTTTCTTCATTTCTAACAGTTCTAACTTGGTCAGAGGCGTGTGTACATACACACGTTTCAAGTTGTGATCGGCACCCATAACTGGATGTACTTCTCGTAAGGGGTTCTGACTCTCAATGTCATGCAGACGTTCCATATGATACATTTTCCTTTCTGGTGGCGGAGCGGGAACATATTCGGAGCTTACGAAAGTGTTATATCTATGTCGTTGTTCTAGAATTATTTGTATTAACTTGGTACTTAGACCTCTCCATCTATCCATGAGTAGTGCTTCTAATGTATCGTGTAAGGGACCTGGATCAGAATGTTGGTTTCTGTATAACGTGAGAAGGTGCTGAATCATGTATACACCTGCTAATTTCTGCTCGTCTGGGGAAAGGTTCAGAAATGTCTGCGCTACTGTGTCATCATTGTATATGTTTGGATTGTCAGCCCATAATACTGCTGACCGGGCTAGTTCTTGTTCATCCATAGAATTGAGTACGTGGTACCCTATTCGGTCTCGAAGCCTTTTATCAGTCTCCTGGAACTGATGTTCAGGAGAATTCGGTTTTGTTATGCCAGAGAGAAAAACTCTCTTGCTTTCTGGACGAATGCCTTTCCTAAGGTAAGTTCCCTTACCTACATACGCAATCGTGTCTGTAGTCTTTTCTGATTCTTCAGGTTCTTCTTCCCCCTCGGAGGAAGCCTTTTCTTTCTCTTTTTCGTGTATTTCTATCACTGCTTTTCTTATTTTCTTGTACATACTGGCTATGCAACTCCCTTTATCATGCTTTCCATCGGATATATTTTGACCCCACTTGTTGAGTGCTTCCAGTTCATCCTGTTCTGTTTCAGGCCTGTCTCTTTCTCTTATTAGGCAATTTATGAAAAAGCGTAGTATATATGCTTGAGTGTCAACTTTCTGATGCTCCATGGCATCCTTAATACTTTCAGGGTCCTTCCCAGTCTGAACAAAGTGATATATTCTATCTAGGTGCTCTTTCATTCCTGCAAATAACAGCAGGTAATCGGCAGCACATCGTAACCGTAGTGATGCCATCATCATTCTATCGTCTTTGCCGGGTACTGGATCATATCTGCAAACTGCAAGTGGTTCTTTGAGTAGGTCGAGACGGGGTGATTTGAACGTGAAAGGACTCTGCATATCCCTAAGGTGTTTTCTGTGTGTTAATGGCGGGGTCCGAAGACCCCCTATCGCACCTCCTGAGGCGGAAGCTTGGATATTATCTCTCTGCGGAGTCTGTATCTGTACTTGAACTTGCCTCTTAATAGGATCAGGCAGAAGCGGTCTCGGCATATCAATTTTAGGTACGGGAAGTGGTGGAGGTGGAGGAGCGACAGGCTGTCGGACGGGAAAACCTGATTGCAGTAACGGTGGGATATGGTCTGGGGGCGGGTTGCCACCTCCGTCACCGTCAGTAGGCGGGACGCGGACAGGCAGATTGTGTAAGCGGGTGCTACATCCTCTAGATAGGAATTCAGGAATATGTCTTTAGTGGTCCTGTGAGTTACTTTAGTTGGAACCAATGGTGGCGGCAGATTTTTCGGTATTTCTGAAGTGGTCTCAGGCGAACCCTCGGCCACGAGATACATACCGTTTACGAGATTGTTTCGTGCACGGTCTATTTGCTCCGATTTTACTCGGATCCCTTCAGTAACTAATTCGTTTTCTTGGGCTTTATCTGATTCTTTAAGTCTGTCTTCTCTACGTAGTGCTCTTTCAGCACGCTTATGTGATTCCTTACGCCAAAACTCTATGGCGTCTTTCTGAGATTGTTTGGCTTTCTTTTTCCATAGTGCTTCCTCTACCTTCATGATGCACTCGGCATCCCATGTTCCGATAACAGGCCATCTGTGTCTCTCGTCTAGATGCTTAGTATAATCGGCCCATAAATCTAGATACAATATGGCATCTAAGCCGTGCTTGTGGTACATAAAATTTCCAGGAGTGTCCCTAGGGGGGATAGGAATTTCTTCCTCTAGTATCCCTTTCCTAGTTCCTATCTGCTTTAACTTGTTGAAAAACGGCATCTTGTTTACTTAATACTGAATGCTCAATCCTTGCTACTTAATTCTGAATACAGCTAGTTACACAAGAACACAATAATGCACATTAAAAACAGTCACACTCATACCACGACATTAATCACATGAAAAGACATTTGAGACATATATGACTACCCCCTTTACCGGATGTACTGCTAAACAGCACAGATACACTGTCAGAGACAATGCAAAAACTTGAATAACTGATGTACTGCTAAACAGTACAGATACACTGTCTAAAACAGTGCAGACCGGACTTGTGTACCCAAACCCGTCTTGATACGTCCCAGCAATGGTACTCACCGGGAAGCACGGAAACAGAAGGCCTCGGAAAACTCGACTGGACTGGACCGGACTCGACTCGACTCGACTCGACACGTGGATACTTCGGAAACTGGTGGGCCTCTTGACACCTCGGATCTTGCTTCTTTCGGCTAGGCTCTGGTCGGGATACTCCGCACTCCTCACCGCCTCGTCTGGGTGCTGATTGCAGTCTTCGTCACCTCCGTGGGCCAGAGGGAGATACAGGAAATCCTGCCGGTACGCGTAGTTTCCGTCTAACTGATGGCAGGGGACAGAGCTTGCAACGCACCAACCGGCGCGTGGGGTGGGGGAGGGGTCCCTGTTCGGGCGCCAAAATGTCGTAAATATTTAATTTACCGTCTTAATTTCTATGCAGGTAAGTACTTAATCAATAATAACTCAATCGGAAAGAAAAAAACAGAGTCCGTGGTGTTAGAGTTCTTAGGGGTTTTATTCCTTAAAAAGGAATCGTTCCGGAACTGGATATCATGTTCCTGCAACCACAAGGGGTTCAGGAAGGGATAGAGCAATATTTTATTGACAATACATAGCTTATATACTTAAGGCACATCATAGAAACCAATATAGTAGGCGTAACAGCTGAGAGAAGACACGATAACAGCATCCACGTGTTAGGAGTACGTAATCAGAAGGCGTGAACTAGGCGTGAACTAGAGGTGTGTGCTAGAAACGTCACAGGTAGGTGTCATAAGTGGGTGGCACGAAACAGAAATGTTGTAATGTCAGCAGAAATCGGAGGCTTGGATGCGCGCGCAGCTGCATGACGTGTGATTGACGTGGAAACTGGAGGGTGCAGGGGACTTGACATTTACACTGGCGGAAAGAGACAGAAGTCTGGCATGTCAGATCAACTCGTACTTCTATCATATCTGATATCTGATGTTTGGGAACCATATTATCTGAACGGAAAAGGTCTCTGGGGCAGAAGCTATTCTATACTGACTGTGAGTGCGTGTATAAGCGCCTAAGTGTCTGCATGAGAAGCGTGGGGGCATGGGCCTTCCATGGGAGCATGGTAACAGAGGCTATGAATTACTTGCACGGAGACAGTGAGGCCGGCCTTTCGCCCTGCAGCTGGGATGATGTTTACTTAAACTAGTAGGCAGGAATGTATTTTCGAGGAGCGGAACAGATAATTCGAAGGTTGAAGTCAGTCTTGGCAGGCAGCAGGCTGAGCTGAACGCGGTGGGCCGCGCTGGAAGTAAGTCAGAGTTCACGGGTACAGAGACAGCCTGGGCTGAGGCTTTCGGAGTCAGAAGCCAGGAAAAGGCTCGATGGCAGAAATTCAGGGCCTACTTTGCCAGAGCTGAAAAACGTGTAAAGTACACTACAAAAAGACGTTGGCATAGCATACTTAGGAACGGACTATTCAACCCATTCAGGGTGGGTCTGAAAGAGGACATGTTAACGTTGGACGCAAATGTATTTGCGTCTTCATAGCTGGCTCAGGAGGGAAGTTACATGCACTTTAAGCTGGTACATGGAGACGGTGGGGTACACGATAGGGAACACAACTTGACCATAAAATTTATATTTCCTCAGATCAACCATCTTTGTTCAAGTCCCCTATTGTAACTCGTTTTCTGAAAGGCATCACACACATGTTTCCCCCTGTTCCGTTTATGATGCCTCAGTGGGACTTGAACCTTATTCTTACCTATCTGATGTGCGCTCCCTTTGAGCCACTTCACAACTGTCCTCTCCGTCTTCTTACTCTTAAGACTGCCTTCCTGGTTGCCATCACCTCTGCCAGGAGAGTGAGTGAGCTCCAGGCTGTTTCTTCCAAACCTCCTTTCCTTTCTGTCCATCTGGACAAGGTTGTGTTGCGGACTAGACCCTCTTTCCTGCCCAAGGTTGTCACGGCCTTCCACATCGGGCCCACCTTCTTTCCGCCTCCGCATCCCTCAAAGGAGGAAGAGCGGCTCCACCGTCTGGACCAAAAAACGTGCGCGTTCGTTCTATCTAGATCGCACACGCCAGTTCTGGGTGGATGACCAACTAATTGTTGGTTACGTGGGCGCTAAGAAGGGACTGGCGGTGCACAAGCGGACCATCTCTCGGTGGGTCGTCTTGTGTATCAAGGCTTGTTACTCCTTGGCGAAGAAGGAGCCTTCTGTTGGGCTGAGTGCCCATTCCACTCGGGCCACGGCGGCTACAACTGCCCTGGGCCGGGAAGTCCCTTTGCAGGACATCTGTCAGGCAGCTACGTGGGCCTCGCTGCACACGTTTGCAAGACACTACTGCCTGGACAGCCAAGTTCGGAGGGATGGCTTCTTTGGCCATTCCGTCCTCCATTACTCTCTGGTGTGATTATTGGTTCGCAGACCCACCACCGGGGTTGGTATTGCTGGGGTATCTATTCTAAGGTAAGTAATCTAATACTAACCTGTTTCTTTCAGATGAACAAGTTACTTACATTCGGTAACAATATATCTGTAAGAAACAGTAGTTAATATTAGATTCCTTACCGCCCCACCCATCCTCCCCGTTCTGCGAACCGATATCTAGGGTTAAGGTCATCCCCTTTCAGGGCCCTAGTTTCAATGGCACCAGTCTTGGTTTTTAACATGGCTCTGCGTTTCTGGCGCGGAAAAGCTGTGTATAAGAACTGACGTCAGCGCGCGGAGGTGGCGTCTAAGTACTCCGAAGTCATCACGGCGCCCACGACTCCGACGACGGACGCGGAGCCGCGGACGACACCTACCGGATCCAGTCTGACGCCTGGGGATATTCTAAGGTAAGGAATCTAATACGAACTACTGTTTCTTACAGATATATCGTTACCGAAGGTAAGTAACTTGTTCTTTTATACCTGAGGGTGCCAGGCTTAAATCAAAACTGCTCAGTGAAGTAACCAAACGTTTACTGGCAGGGGGTTATAAAACTCCCAAATAAATAAACAATGGAACTAAAGAAACAGACAGACATTAAGTGAGACAGTCAAAAATAGGATACAGGGAGTATGCGATGTTCACTATGCTGTGAAACGGAAAGTGAACATACTGCTTTCAGGCAAGCAGATGCCCTATGAAGGACTGTCTGTTCGCTTTCTCTTCAGATCTGACTTACCTGTTGGTGATTTTAAAATGCTCAGAGGCATAATCCTTCAAAGCGAGGCAGCACGCAGGGCAAACAGCAGGAGTTAAGAAGTGCCACACTATCAAAAGGTAGTAGTATGCAGGAGCTTTTTGCACGCAAATTTCGCGTCACTTCCTGCCATCTATGGTGCTGTCCACTTCATTGTTTGCACGTCAGTGGTGACATTACTATATGCTAATTGGCTGCTGGTCTCTATTCCAAAGCCCCATTTGAAATGGGTGAAGAACAGGCGCGCAATGCCGATTGGACTTAAAGGTCCCCCCTCCGCCACCCTCTCCTGCGTCTGAGGGTGGCAGCCCGGGATGAGACCGCTTCGCAATTTGTTTTTTGAGGACATAAGACGTTTATTAAGAAATACTGTGCTGAAAAGCAAGCATGGTTGCAAGCTTAAAAGGACAAAGAGGAAGTCTGTGGCTTTGTGCGGGAAAGAAGTAGGACAGTTTGGGACCAGAAGAGTGGAGGGGAGGTCTGGACTGGCCCAAATTGGGAATGGACGGTGAGCTAACTTAAAAGAGGGCAGTTTGGAGTGAAGCAGCAAGTGGCACAGCAAGCGAGTAAAGGACGCTCTGCGCTGAGTGGGCAGAGGGAATAGAAGGATCCGCTGGTGGCCCCAACGCAGGGCAGTGTGGATAAAAGAGGAGTATTCAGCTGGTTTAAGTGTATCCGAGAGGCGCTGACCTGGAACTTGCAGTGCAGTATGGATCAGGCAGCAAAACAACACCCACGTGAGCCTCTTGCCAACGTGAAAGGGATATGAACCAATGGGTGGTTCCACCTGATGTGGTATAGGGTGGGAGGAGAGGTTTCATTCTGGCTCACTCTTCCTGTAGCGGCAGCCCTTCTTGACACAACGGGCACTTTGGAACACTGCGAAGGCTGAACCCTGGAGAACAAGGTGAAAGTGAAGCACTGCCAGAGAATAAAGAAGTGCTGTATCCTTAAAAATCCAGAAGCAGCTGCGGTAGCACCTTCTCCAGATGTTCAATGTCAACAATTGGCACCTCCTCTGCTTCAGCCTGTCTTGCTGCCCGAGCGGCTGCCTCTCGGACGAAAACTTTCAGCATCTCAGACATCAGAAGCAGAGCGTCATTACTGACTCAAATTATATCATCTTTGAAATTGAGCTGTAGTAGCTTATTCACGGTCTTCTTTTTGAACTTGGGCCCCTCTTCGTTTTCGCGCTCCATCTCCGGTTTCGCTAGTCTCCGCTCCTCCTCACGCACCAAAGTTTCTTGCCAACAAATGTATTTTATTGCGCCTATATAAAAACCGGAAAGGTTTTCGAGACTCCCATACTCCCTGCTAATTGGATGTTTACGTCACCGAATGAAGGCGGGATATTTCAACATTACTTCTGAATAGTCTGCCCTCCTTTTCACCTGCTGTTTTGCCGTCTCTTCACAGGTCTTTTAAAGACCTTTTGCTTGTTGATTAGGCTTTGATGGTCTTCACCCCTTCCTAGGGCCCATGCAGCTCCACTCTGCCTCTCCGCCTTGGGAAACAATGAAAAGTGAAATTTTATGATGGAGTGCGCGCCCCACATTTTGAATAACTCTGTTCTAAGGTAAT
This sequence comes from Lissotriton vulgaris, assembly GCF_964263255.1. NCBI lineage: Eukaryota > Metazoa > Chordata > Amphibia > Caudata > Salamandridae > Lissotriton > Lissotriton vulgaris. The sequence continues at coordinate 1,889,707,553 of NC_141691.1, read as the reverse complement.
TAATCTATCACTAACTAATGTCTCTTATAGATATACTGTTACACAAGTAGTAACTTCTGCACCAATCCCCTTTAGGACCAGTAGTTTTTTTTGTTAAACCTCAGTTCAACCTTGGATAGCTGTGACTCTGAGCGGCAAGACTTACACGAAGGGACACATGTAAAGCATTTAAATAGCACCCAAACAGTTAAAATTCAACACCAATTTATACAAATATTTATATGCATTTTTAGACCCCAAAATGGAAAAAAAGATCCATTGAAGAGCTCCAGAGTGTAGGAAGCTGGCTATTTATGCAGTGGGCCAATGTAGGGGCACACCATTCAAAAAGTCCAGAGGAACCTTATTGGTTTACAGGACTTACTTTAATAATCTCAAGTAATGTATTTGTGGTAGTGTGTTCGGGCAGCTTATCAGAGGGTAATGTTAAGCATTTGTTGCATACACTCAATAAATGGTACACACACTCAAGAAATCTGAGACCAATTTATAAACATAGCTCAGAATTTAATATAATTTTAGACACCAAGATCACCAGAATAGAGTAAGTGCTTTCGAAGCTATGCATATTACAAGAAAGCAGTGAAATACACAAAGCGGTTTTTGATGTATGAGCCTCGAACGAGGTAATGTTATCCTACGGGAGGAAAGACCTATACTTCAAACATATATTTGTAGTCGAAGTTCGTGGGTGCCCTTTGGAGCTAAAGCTGCTTTGGGGCCATGGTCCAAACAACTACCATCAGTTTTAGTTTACCTTCCCTGGTGTGTCCGGGTGCCGAGGTTCTGGTTGGGTTAGTAGCCTTGAGCGCTACACCATTGAAGTCAATGGACACCTGAAAACTAAAGGCTCCAAGGGGGGACTTGGGGACAAGTCTGGCAGATCCCAAAGTAGGTCTCAACTTCTGAGGGTATTCAGAGCAAGGGGGCGCAGTCGGTTGTGGTGAACCCAGGCTGTGGGGCTCGGATTCAGAGGTGTTTGGCCGGCTCGCCACTTGTTTTAGATGCTCTCACAGTTCTCGATCTGACCTGTAGAGGGGAGGAAAACAAGACAGTGGGCCACTCTCAGAGTAAGCCTCCTGGGTCTTGAAGTCCCTAGTCTTGCAGTGGAGAGACGGGACTGGCCTCCTGGAACCATGGTAAACGCTTCCTGGCGTGATGCTCCCTCTGTGGGCCCGATGGCCAGCAAAACGATGTACCAGACATGTGCAGTCAGTGCCTGCAGATGCAGGGGGATGGCTCCTCCACCTCAAGGGAGATGCTAGATTGTTGGCAAAGTGCTGGGCAGTCATCCCAGTGTTGAGGAGGATGAAAACTTTTATACGAGTCAGGTGATTGCAGTTGCCGAGATGCCAGCAGCTAGACAGGGTGTTGTGCCATGCTCTGTGTAGGTCCTCACTTCTTGTGGTGACGGCTCTTTTTTTTCCTTCTGTTCCTAAGTAGAATAATCTGTAACTCTGGTTTCAGGGGGACCCCTAAATACTTAAGTTAGGGGTGTTTAGGCCAGTAGCCAATGGGCTACCTACCCCTGGCGTTTCTGCACCCCCTATATGACCACTTCTGAGAGGAGTGGACATAATCCTGACCCAGTGTTCCTAATTTCATTAAAACCAAGATGGTGAAACCATTTTTCGACTGCTCACTTCAGGTGACCTAACTTCGGGATGTGCCTAGCCTTTAAGTTTGACTATCTAATTTCCCACCTTCACTGGTGCCAAATAGGCCTCAGGGCAGGGGGTGGAGTTCCCCAGGTCTGGGGGTAAGGCAAGGTTGCATTTCAAAGGCAGTAGAGGCTTTGAAGCCTCTGGCCTTGAGATGCTAATCTGTTAGCCATCCTGCTGGAGGAGGTGTGAACACCTTCCCCCGGAGCAGGCATTGTTTCTGACCTCTGAGGGTGGGGTTTCTTCCTTGCATGGGTCAAAAACTCATCTGTGGTGGCAGGCTGGAAGATACCAGTCAGCCAGCACACTATATAACTAGTAGAGTTTCAGGGGACACCTCTAGGGTGCCCTCTGGGTGCATGTCATAATAAATCCAAACCTGGCATCAATATAGATTTATTAAGGCAAGGTGTTTGATACCAAACACCATTACTTTCAGTGAAGCCATCATGTAGTTGGGTAACTCGTTATGACAAGTGCCCAGTACACGTCCTTAAGATGACTTCCTGATCACTGGCAATGTCTAGCAATGGAATGAGGCTGTACAGGGACTCTGTTGATGCAGATGTACCCTCACGTGTAATCTAAGGAAGCCCGCCTTAGGGCTCTATGGCCTGCTGTGGGGTGACTTACAAATAGTACATGCAGCTTCGATGTGCATGGCACACAATGAGTGTGCCATGTCGTGTTTTCGGAATGGCTTTCGCCATTTCACGCTTCCTTGCAATGGCAGTCTGCATGCGATTTTGTATGTGGGTCTCTGATGGCATAATGCATGCTGAAGCGCTTAGGGGACCCTCTTAAGTACCCATGCCCTAGGTACCAGGTGTACCATTCACTCTGAACTTACAGGGGTGCTAAAGGCCTTGCCAATTGTGGTACTATTAGACAGTTACTTTGTTTTAAGGGAAAGAGCTGTTCGAGCCATGTGAGCTGTAGATCACCTGCTTTACATAAGCCTGCCATCTAGTGTTGGGTCCAGATGCTTGCACTTTGTTTTTCTTCGAAGAAGTCTTTTCAAGTCAAGAGGTAGTTGACTCCTCCTTTCGGTGATAGTGCACATGGGCATCAACTACATTGTTAGATTTTTTTTTTCTGCTATGTGGTTCGGACGTGAATCGCTCCGCCCTGGTTCAACATAGTTTCTCGGGGTTCCCCGTAGCGTGCAATCCACTACCCTCAGCGGTATTGTTTATCAATCGCGTTTCCCCTATTCGGTGTATCATTTCCATTCAAAGTTTTCGATCGGAAGATTCGTGGAGGGCCGTTGGGCCTCCGTGCGTCGCAGTTGATGGAACGGACCCGATTTAAATTCTGCCCCGGGTGCCGCTCTAACTATCCGCTCACCGACTTGCACGAAGTGTGCAAATGTCTGTCCCCGGAACACGACGAACAGGACTGTGATCCATGCCGATCATTTCGATCTAAGAAGACGCTCTGTGATTGTTGGGTTCAACGTCACGAAATGCATCAACAAAGCAACATTTTCGGAGAAGATTGTGACCAGGAAGAATTCCACGCACAAGGAGCCGGAGAAAAGGAAGAACACATCTCTGTGTCCGAAGCCAACTCCGATACGGAAGAGCAAGTAACACCAGGTCAACATACGGTGAGTACTGATACTCCCCTACCCCAATACTTACCGAAGAAAAAGGCTCTGGTCCTTAATCTGCCCTCGGGCCAAGGTCGGCACAGAGAAAAAGTTTCGAACCCTCCGACTCGGCACCGAAACATAGAGCAAAGTCTTTGGCATCTAAATTCATGCATGTACTCGTGACCATCCCTTTGGCACCGAAAACTAAATCTTCGGATCCGAAACCTTAGGAGCCGAAACCTGCAACAATTCTGGCACCAGAAACTAAACTGCCTCCTCTTCCATCCAAAGAGCCTTGTTTTGACTTTCAACCTACTAACACGGACCCGAAACAAAAGAAACTGGCCATCAATCCAGACAATGGACATATTCATGTGAAATTACCAACTAACAGGAAACTAGAATTACTAAAGGACTATCACATTCCACTTAAAAGAAAGAATGTGGGTACTAATACTTCTTCTCCTCCTATTACACCTCCTTCACCCATTGATCCAAATTTATTGATTACACCCACAAATTCTCCACAACAGCAGTCCCCTGATCACCAAGATGATGGGGATGGTGATATACCTCAGGACATTATTCCTGATACATGGGAGGATTACAATACAGATCCTAATACTGATAACAAACTCGATCTATACCCTTCCAAACCCTCCCCACCAAATGACAATATAGGATACATAGAGCTACTCAATAGGGCTGCTGAGTATCAATGGGCCCATCTTCATAAGGAGGCTCTTGAAGAAGATTTTTATCTTTGAGTCTTTAAGTTCCTCTCAAAGAGCAACACAAACACTACCTATGCTCAAGGGAATGCTTAAACATGCAGACAAGATTTTTGAAGACCCTGTACGTGCAAGGATTGTCACACCCAGAGTAGACAAGAAGTATTCTGACACCTACTTACCCTATACACATCAAGGGCCAAGTTCCATTAGACTCCATGGTAGTCTCTAACATTCGCAAAAGAGCAAACTCACAGAACACAGGATATGCCCCTCCTCCTGATAAGGAATCCAAACTCATAGATGCCTCTGGCAAAAGAGTAGCTGTGCAAGCAGCCAATCACTGTTGAATTAGAAATACCCAAGCTCTTTTAGCTCGCTATGACTGGGCTCATTATGACAGGCTATAAAAAATTAATAACATTTTTACCAGATGAAAATAGGAGTAAAGCTAGTGACCTAATTTAAGAAGGGAAATAAATTTCCAACACATCCATTAGGTGCGCTTTAGACGCTGCTGATACCTCAGCTCGTGCAGTGAAGACTAGCGTTCTGTTACGGAGACACGCTTGGCTCAGAATTCCTGGGTTTAAACCCGAGGTCCAAGCCTCTATTTGAAATCAGCCCTTTGATAATGAGCACCTCTTCAGGATTACCGTAGATACTTAGAGGGTTCTTCCGAGCACTCCAAATAATTTTCCAAGATCAACAGTTCTCCAGTTTTTATATTACAGTTGGCAATGTCCAAGTTTAATTTTCTTCAGTAAATCAATATCCAGTTCACATAGAAAGCGCAGCCAACACGTGTTTCATCTAGTCAGTACATTGACTTTAAGACTTCTTCAGGGCTGCAACCCAAATAACAGAAATTAAAATAGAGTACAACCAACATTAAGATACCATAGCATAGTGTAGTATCTATAACTACTTATCTAAAATTAAGGGATACACCCTCACACCACCCAGTGTCATTAGAAAGGAGTAACACAGTATAAGAAAGAAGCAACCACGACCAAGTTCCGACTATAATCACCAAAAGTCTGTGCAAAGACGTAAAACCAAAAATTGCCATTCTAATTAAAGTTATCATGTAAGATTAGTAAAACACAAAAGTATGGAGGCTACAACCACCTACCATCCTTATTGTACTCCTCCGTACTAAATATTATATACTTGATAATCCATATAAATCAACGATTCTTCAGTCACCATGAGATCTAGGAGTAATAACAAACCAAAAGTTCCATGTCTTAGTTTACTAAAATATTTCATGACAATTAACCTTATCCTAGATCTAACAGCATATGTTGCCCGCCAACTTCATCAAGGCGCCTAAAAAGCAACTCACCTAATTAGTAGGTATTTCCACTTCATAGATCTCTGTATTCCCCAAAATTCGTATCACCGCTAATTCTTATTCAATAACTAAGCCACGTGTTTTTGTTCTGAAAGTAAATAAAATTGCACGTAAGCAACATGACTAATATCGATGTATACCCCCTTTAGGCACCCTCTGGTTCCGGAGCTCATCTAGTTATCCCTCTATCGATCCACAGTAAATTCCGGCGTTCAGCACGGTCGCCATATTGGAGTGGCATTTTATACTAACAAAACATGAGCGCCATCTTGTAGTAGTAGATTGCGGTGTTCAGTATAGTCTCCATATTGGAGTGGTATTTAGCCAACAAATCATGGGTGCCATCTTATAGTAATAGAATTCAGCGTCCAAAAGATCTCCATATTAAAGTAAATAATAACGAGTATAGTTTGAACATAATAAAGTATGGGCGCCATCTTATAGTAGATAAAGCGCAAAACTCCCGAACCAATATCAGATAGGGTCGTAATACCAACAAATCATCCAATTAGTCTCTCCTCAAACCTAAACTTAATAGACTAATCGTAACCATGTTATGCTCGATCGTAAGAGTATGACGCGTATATACATTAAAGCATACTATAATCATCAAGCCATCATATTATTGTAAAAGACAAACAGAATATCCAAAATTCAGAGAATATCTAAGTTCTATTTTACAGTTTGAAAATAGGTCGTTTCGTACATCAAAAGTAGTACGCAAAAGTTAACAGTAAACGTACCCAAGTATAGACGCCATCTTATAGTGGCTGCTATACTAATATTTCTACTTGGGTTGATCATTCACTCATAATAGTATAATCATACTATTAACAATATTGTCACATTAAGAAAGTCTCCTTACCAGTGGGTAACTCGAGGGGCAGCATATTCATCTCGCACTATTAATTACTATTTCTAGGTATAATAATATTTCTCAAATCCACCTCTATAATATCAGGTGACCACTAAATTCCTATTAATCTCTGTATGAAGATGCCTAAAATAGATCTCCACAGGGATTCAGTGAACATTGTAACAATCACTCTTATCTGAAATAGGTTGTGCCTCCAATAATTAAAAATATAATATGTTAAGTAAAATATTACTTATAAAGAGCCAGGATGGGAGAAAAAGAAGAAAATGCAGAGGAAGGAGAATCTATGTAAATAAAAAACATTCATACATTGATTCAAGTCATAGTAATAATCATTACTAAACAGCAGGAAATGCACCACTCAGGTCCATCACTATGGTATATATATTATACATTACAGAAGTCCCAATTCGACATTAGTCTCATACAATGTGTAATGTTACAGATTGAATTATATTCAGTCTTGACCTAGATAATATTCAAATTCATGATCCACATTTAAACCTCTCTCCACGGCTTTTAACTTCATTAACCACAGGACCTCACGTCTCCGCAGTTGCAGTTGTCTGTTACCCCCTCTGGGGTCCTGTTTAATATTATCAATGCCATGAAAGCTAAAAACATGTTGATCTCTCTTTTCATTATTTCTAACTACATGTGACGCAATTGGGTAGCGAGTATCACCATTTTTAAGCGCTCTAAAGTGCTCCATCAGTCTATCCCTCAATCTTCTAATAGTGCTGCCAACATAAATCATACTGCAGGAGCACACTATAACATACACCACATATGTTGTATCACAATTTATAAACGTATCAATAGTGTAATCTCCTGAGTCATTATAATTAAAAGTATTTACTTTACCTCCTGCTCATCTGCATGAGCTACATTTCCCACATTTATGAAAGCCCTTAAGTCTGTTCTTAAGCCAAATTCCACTCTCTTGTTTCCTCAGGTAACTGGGGCTAATCAGATTGGCCAATGTAGTGTCTCTTTTGAATGTTATAGCTGGTATATTATTAAGAAAAGGTAACAGGTCACTGTCCATTTGAAGTAAATGCCAATGTCTATTAAAGATAGTGTAAAGCTTGGCACTCTCCGTATTATAATTTGTAATCATCCGTACCGTCTCTACCCCTTGTATTCCATCATGTTGTCGTTTGCATAAGGTTTTACCATGTTTCAGCTTCCTTGCTCTAGCTTTAGCTTTCTTGATTATTTCTTCATCATAACCACAATTGATAAACCTGAGGGACAAATCCTTCAAATTGTACTCAAAATCCTTCTCATTTGTACAATTACGTCTTGCCCTAGTCATTTCACCGCATGGTTTAGCATTTATCTGACTGCTGGGATGGCAGCTACTAGCATGCAAAACTGCATTGCAGCTAGTGGGTTTCCTGAACATCCTACTACCAAACTTGTCTCCATCAACAAACAATTCAATATCCAAAAATGTAATGTGGTCATTATCATAATGTGTAGTAAACTTCAGGTTAAGATTATTCTCATTCAAGTAAGAAAAAAAAACTTTAAGCTCATCCACCGATCCCGTCCATATCAATAGGCAGTCGTCAATAAAACGTCCCCAATAATGTATATATTGTACCCATCTTTGTCCACCATGGCCCCAGATTCGCTCTGCCTCGAACCACCCCACGAAAAGGTTGTCAAAAGACGGAGCGAATCTTTATCCCATAGCAGTCCCCAGGTGCTGTCTAAACCAGTGCCCGTCAAACAAAAAGACATTATTTTTTAACACTATTTCTGTCATTTCAGAATCATCTGAGTATGTTCATAATATTCAGCCGGTCTACGACTTAAAAAGTAATCCAGTGCGTGTATCCCTTGTTCATGTTCAATATTTGTATATAGCGACACAACGTCTAGTGTTGCCATTATCATATCATCTTCCCATACCATATCATTTATAATGTTAAGTACATGCTTTGTATCTTCAATGAAGGAAGGTAAATTGGGAACATGTAGTCTGAGAAAGTTATCCACATATTGGGACAAACGCTCCGTTGGCCCACCAATACCCGAAACAATGGGCCTCCCCGGGGGCCTGTCCAAACACTTATGCACTTTATGCAGTGTATACATACAAGGTGCTCTCGGTGTCGTTATCAGCAAATACATGTATTCATCATAATCTAATAGAGAAAGGTCATACCAATATTTAAGTTGCTGATTAATATCCTTAGTAAGGGCTCCTAGAGGGTTAGTGGACAATCTTTCATAGTACTGTGTATTATTCAGTTGCGAGTATACTTCATCTTTGTAAGAAGGTGTATCCTGAACAACAATATTACCACCTTTATCCGCTCTACGGATGATTATATTCTTGTTGTTACTAAGTTCACTCAGGGCTACCCTTTCATCACTCGTAAGATTATCCGCCTTCACCCTCATCCGTTTCGGATGTTTCTTATCAATCAATCTATCAATCTCCACATTAACTGCCTTGTAAAAAGCATCAATAGTGCTACTAGTTGCTAATTGTGGTGACCATTTAACTTTCAGCCCACTACCCTCACTTTGAAAGCGATCAATTTCAGATTCATCAAGCAGTTTTGAAATTGTCACTGGGTCATCTTCCTTTTCTGTAAGGGAGAGCAGTAGCTGAGTTTCTTTAAGTTCTTGAATCGTAAAATTGCCCACAGGTTTTATTTTTGCATGTTTGACTTTCTCAGGTACATTAGCAAAAAACTTTGTAAGTTTAAGTCTTCGCACAAATTTATACAAATCAATCTTTGCCATAAACCAATCAGATTTAATTAACGAGCAAAACCCCATTCCTTTCTTAAGCAGAATAATCATATCATCAGATAACTCACATGATGACAGATTTATAATCTCAATATCTCTCACACTTGAATCATTTTCTGTGGTTATTGTTTCCAAGACCTCAGTCTCATTCCCACTCTTACTCCTTGCTCTCCTCCTTCCTCTCCTCCCTCTCCTGGTCTTTTTACATTGAAATCTCGGTTCCTGTTCTTCGTATCCCGATTCCCTCTCCTCAGTCTCCAAACTTCCTCTAAAAAAAGTATTTTCTGGGGTCGGGAGCAAAGTAGGTTCAGGTACATCCTCATTCTCGCTGCTGGATAAGTTACTTGAGGATGCCTCAGCGTCACTACTAGAAGGGACACCAACTTTGTGTTTAAGAACATGTGCTTTCTTCATTAAGTAATAAAAAATTTTGGCAAATGTATATACACGACCAGAATGGTAATCATTCTCGTCGCGTCTTAATTTTCTGGCCTTTCTCTTTTTTATGTCCGTCTGTAATTCATTAAGTTTCTCATCTAATACATTATAGTTCTTAATCGTAGCTTCAGGGGAGTTGAGCTCTTTCATTTCATCCTCAACCTTTTGTATTTCTACAGCAGTTTAGCTCTCTTCCTTTCAGCATTCTCAATAAGAATATTAATAAGGTTCCTAGAGCTAGCATTTAGCTCTTTCTCCCAGTTTACATATAAGTCAGGTTCCAAATCTTCATACGTTGGTATAATTTGGGATCTGAGTCCACGTGGTATCCTATTAAGCGCTAAGTACTGTTTCAGTGTGGCGGCATCCCACCATTTATTAAGTTCTGTTCTTTTAAGTTATTCTAGTCTGATGAACTTAGCCCTCAGACCCTCTTTCTTATTACTGTCTGTAGGAGTTCCTACGGCTGCTCCTATAGTGTCACCCGCAGCCAAATTACTAAACAGTAACTCTGCCTCTTTATCTCTGTTCATGTTAATCTACGCGGCTGCTCTCAAACTACAAACAATGACTAAATAAGGGTAACAGTTACCCTTATTTAGTCACTACAGTAGATACCTCTTTAGAGAAAATGAAGAAAGATATAAAAGTCACAAAATCCATGGGGGCTTTGCAGCTTCCTTCCAATCAGGGATCCATTCGCTGCTCCTTTTAGAGGTGGGGGGGGGGGGGGGGGGGGAGAGACTCAAAGTACATATCAGAAAATCCCTCCTCCTCTTAAAAAGGCAATAATCAGTCGCCCTCTTCAAGAGGTTTCTTTAGAGGTAATAATGGCAAGGGAAGAGGTAGAGGCATCTCAACACCTACTTCCCCTGCAAGCAACAAACAGTGACTTCCTTGCTCTACTCCCAATCATTCCACTCCTGTCGGGGGATGTCTCTCCCAATTTCAATCCGTCTGGAATACAATAACCTCAGACAGATGGGTTCTACAAATTATCCAATATTGTTATTGGTGGGAACTTACCGCCACTCCCCCAAACATTCCTCCAAGGTCACTCATGTCCCAAGAGCATCTCAACCTTCTCAAACAAGAAGTTCTCTCTTTATTGGAAAGAGGAGCTATAGAACTAGTCCCACCTGAGTATCAAGGGGCCGGCGTATACTCCCTATTCTTTCTAATACCCAAAAAGGACGTCTCTCTCAGGCCTGAGAGACCTAAATCTGTACATCCAATCAGACCATTTTCACATGCTCCCAATTCTTCAGCAAGGCGAATTTCTTATCTACTTTAGACTTAAAGGATGCCTACTTCCATATTCCAATACAACCCGCTCATCACAAACACCTCAGGTTTGTGGTAGCAGGACAACATTACCAGTTGTAAGTGCTTCCATTCGGAGTCACTACTGCTCCCAGAGTATTCACCATTTGCGTAGACAACTCATTCATGCCTTCACATACTTAGACAACTGGCTTATCAAAGACAGCTCACAAGCAAATTGTCTCCAACACACTCACAGAACAGTACAGCTGCTACACGATCTTGGATTCACTGTAAACCTGTCCAAGTCCCATCTCCAACCCTCTAACAGGCAAACATATTCAGGAGCCAATCTCAATACACAAAAAGCTCTAGCCGGTCCCAATCCAGCCAGAATCCGCAACATTCAGTCTCTAATTTCTCAGTTCCAGCCTCACCACTCATTGCCAGCTCGGGTATTCATGCAGGTACTGGAAAGGATGGCGTCTTGCATCTTAATAGTTCCCTGTGCAAGACTTCAAATGCGTCTCCTTCAGGAATGTTTAGCACATCAGTGGAATCAGTCTCAGGGTCAGTTATCAGGTCTACTGTTGGTGGACGGCCACACTCATCACTCTCTGCAGTGGTGGAATCCACAAAACCTTTCCAAGGGGCGGCCCTTCATCAACCCGGTTCCACCGACATTGCTAACAGCAGACGCATCGCTCATCTACAAACTCACACACTTCAGGGCATGTGGAGTCAACAGTAAAAGCAGCTCCACATTAATCACCTAGAGCAACTAGTAGTATTTCTAGTGCTCAAAGCCTTACAAGTTCACTTTGTAGGCAAAGCTGCCAGTTAAGTACAGACAACATGACAGCCATGTATTATATTCAAAAACAAGGGGGACACATTCTCTCCAGCTGTCACAACTTGCACAGGACATTTGGAGGTGGGCCATGTGTCACAAAATCTATCTCCTTGCAGAACACCTTCTGGGAGTAGACAATCAAATGGCAGAACTGCTCATCAGGTAGAGACAACAGATTCATGAGTGGGAACTCCGCCCTCAAGTTCTCCTCCCCTCTTTCAGATGTGGGGCTTCTCAGACGTAGATCTGTTCACCACGCATCAAAACACAAAATACCCAAGCTTCGCCTCCAGGTGTCCACACCCATTGTCCAAGGGCAATGCACTATGGATCAACTGGTCAGGGATATTTGCCTACGCTATTCCGCCTCTCCCACTCATTCCACTAGTGGTTTGGAAGCTCAGGCAAGCATCTCTCACGCTAATCCTAATAGCTCCCACATGGGCCCGTCAACCTTGGTTCACCACCCTGTTGGAGCTCTTAGTAGTTACTTATCAAAAACTATACCTCACATCCAATCACCTCCCATGGAGTCGTGGGGAGATAAAACACTCAGATCCCAGACAACTTAACCTAGCGCTCTGTTATCTGAAGTCATAGAGTTTGACTATCTCAATCTTCTGCCAGATTGTAGGAACATTATTAAAGAGGCTAGGCGTCCAACTATAAGAGCTTGCTATGCAGCAAAATGGAAGCAGTTTGTTATTTACTGTGAAAACAACAATATCAACCCGCTTGATGCTTCAGTTCAAAACATAATTTGCTATTTACTGCATTTACCATGCTAAAATTAAGCGTACACATCCAAACGCTTACATCTCGCTGCAATAGCTGCATACCTTCGAAACAGACCACATCTGTCTCTTTTCAGAGTGCCTGTTATTAAGGCATGTATGGAAGGACTCAAAAGAGTTATTCCCGCAAGACTTCCACCTGCCCCAGTGTGGAATCTTAATATTATTCTCACCAGATTGATGGGTCCACCCTTTGAGCCATTGCATACATGTGAATTAAAACTTCTCACTTGGAAAGTGGCTTTCCTCATTGCTATTACATCACTTAAGAGAGTGGGTGAGCTTCAGGCACTAACCATAAAAGAACCATTTTTACAAATACACCTTAACAAAGTAGTTCTTCGTACTAACCCTAAATTCATACCAAAAGTAGTATCTGCATTCCACATCAACCAATCTTTTGAGTTGCCTGTGTTCTTTCTTTAACCAGATTCAGTAGCAGAACGAGCATTACAAACATCAGATGTGAAAAGAGCATTACTTTATTACATAGAAATAACAAAAAACTTTTCTTAAGATTAAACAACTCCGTGTTGCTTTTGCTCCACCACATAAAAGCAGTTCCATTTCAAAATCAGTTATTGTAAGGTGAACAGTCAAATGTATTCAGACATGCTATGCAAAAGCAAAAAGAACTTCAAATTTCCCTAAGAGCGCATTCCACTCGCAAACTGGGGGCTTCTATTGCTTTCTTGGGAAACATCCCCATAGCTGACATCTGCAAAGCGCAACATGTTCTACGCCTCACACATTTACAAAATACATCTACACAATAAATAGTCGTAATTTAATTTATTGTGTAGATCTGTTAACAAGACAGCAACCTAATGTAGGCCAGGCAGTTCTACGTACACTGTTTCAAACCACTGCAACAGCTACAGGTTAGCCACGGCTTTCTGAAGATTACTGCTGTATAGTCTATGTAAAGTATATGATCTACAGCTCATATGCCTCAAACGAAAAATGCTACTTCCCCAGTATGCATCTGTTCCTTGGCATGTAGAGCTGCAGATTCACAAGCGCCCACCCACCTCCCCGGGTACCTATCTATACATGTTGTAGTAATATCTTACTTAAATACATACACATGGACATATTTAGTCTACTCTTACTAACTCCATTCTTACCCTCTGCTGGAAAACAATCTAACAATGGAGTCGATGCCCATGCGCACTATCACCGAAAGGAGGAGTCACCTACCTTGTCACTGGAAAAGACTTCTTCGAAGAAAAACAAAGTGCAAGCATCCAGACCCAACGCTAGACGGCGGGCTTATGCAAAGCTTGTGAATCTACAGCTCTACATGCCAAGAACAGATGCATACTGGGGAAGTAGCATTTTCCATTGTGTCCCTGTGCTGTGAACAGAAGGTCTGCCAGCTGAATCTTGGAGTCTCTGCTTTGGCTGGGCCATGGTGATAGCTTCTTCACGAGCCAGGCACAGCAGGCAGAGTCCCTCTCCCTTGCTAGCCACCAGGTTTAAGCAGGTGCAGTCCACACAGGTGCAGACTCTCTTTGTCAGTTTTGCGATGTAGTCAAGATCTGAGTTATGGGTGCCGGTGGTGCCCTATTTATGTTCAGTAAGTGCCCTCTGGGTAGACGCAGTCAGTAGCCAATGGACTACTAGGTTCCTCCCTCCTGATGACCACTTCCTGGGAAGTGTTTCATCTGACTATCCCAAGATGCACCATTCCGCCCACTCCCAACATGGCAGAACCCTTCACTTGGCTTCGAGAGCTCCCTAGAACCAACCCAGAGGTGTGGCTACTATTTACACACCCCTGAAAAACCGGTTTGTTAACAGGTGTCTCCTCTCCTTCCTGGGTTCTAGCTAGTTTGTTAAAAAAGTGGGCTCTGCCCACTCGTTCAGCTCCCCCCCCCCCAAATGAGTGTTCACCATTTGCTCGTCAAAAGCAGCTTCAGCTTTGATTTGAAGCTTGCCCTTAGGGCCAACACCTGTGTGGTCTTGCAGGAGGGAGGAAACACAAGTTGCAAACTGTAACTTGTTACAATAATTTCGACTTGACAATCAAGTCGGGCTTAGTGTTACAAGTTGTTTGACACCATAGCGTATCAACTTTGGTTGCACCATGCAGTAGTTAGCACAGCTGAGGGGTCAGCTTGTAACCCTGTGCTCGCCAATGGGGTGACCAAGCCTTTCCAAAGTAAAGTTTTGTGTTTTTACTGCCACAGCAAGTAAAATACATGATCTGGCCATAAAATATGCTGTAGCCTGCCTTCACGCTCGGTAGGCCTACCATAAGGGTAACTTACATATTTTTCAAGGGGACATTTGACTTTTCCATGGCTTTAAATGTCATCATCGGTCCAGGAGTTGGAAACTGCTCTTCCATTCTGCAATGGTGCACTGGGAGACTGTTTCACTTTTGTCACACCCAGGGTGGCACGACCAGTGCTGAAATCACTGAGGTGACTCTCTAACTTACAGTCCCCGAGTACCCAGGGTACTACATATTAGGAACTTTCAGGTAAGTTAGCCTATACCAATTGGGTATAGCCAATGTAACATACACTTTTTGGGGTCAGGGCACTGACCCTGAGGTCTGGTTAGCCGACTCCAGTGCACTCTGAGTTGAAAATCCAACAGCATCAGTCAAAAAACATGGTTGACCATACAACAAGAGACATTTCCTTACAGCAAGCATAAGAAAGTGAACCTGTTGTTGACACCATTGTGAGGTGCGGGTCGTCAAGGTGTGAAACGCACTCCCACAAGGTCACCTGTCTCGGAACCAAATTCCAAAGGTGGTCCCAATTTGCTGAGAGTTCTCCAGTTGGCCATCAACCCCATAGCAGATCAAGACCTTCTAAGAGACCGTGCTGCAAATTTTTACAGCGCTCCCTGTTCTCTTTGGTATGTCTTTGCGCATCAAAGAACTGGAGGGGCCCGGTATTATTTGATCCCTTAGAACTTGTTACTGAGTCCCTACCTGTGCAGACATTCGCCCCAGCCCTGAGATGCACTTCAGTTTCCACTTGGCAGACACCACCTATGCCGGTGGATGATCTGGTGCTAACACCCATTTAGGATGCTGAGCCGACTTCGGATTGAGCTTGACTGATATAGTCAACATGTTGTCATGCATCCTGACTCTAACCTAGTGCCTCTACAGTTTCGTAGCTACCAGCAAAGACTCCATTATCTTTTCGTTTCTGACACCTGTGGCTTTGCAGGGTATACCTCATAATATTGAAGATGATGGTGAAGGGAATTGCTCGCTCCCTCCACATTATTTTGATCATCAATGAGCTTTATACCTCTCCGGAGAAAGAGCTTTGCTCACCACATGGGCCACTAATGAAAGAAAGTACCTAATTTGCAGTGGGTATTCGGAGGTTAGCCATCCAAAGTACTAGAATTGCAATTGCCCTTCATTGAGAGTAAAACAAATGTTTACAATCTGAGCCCTTGCTCACAGTTATGACACCCTCTCCGATATTTTGGTGGCTACCTAATAGAAATTGTCTGTTCGAGGCATGTGGGGCTATAGATGTACATGCTGTGCATAATCTTGCCATCTAGTGTTGGGCTCGGATGTGTGCAAGTTTTTTTTCTTTTAACAAAGTTTTTCGAGTCACAAGATATTGTGATTTCTCCTCTTGATGGTAATCTGCATGGTCATCAGTCCCATTGTTAGATTGTTTTCTTCCAACATCGGGTCAGACATGTGTACCGGTTTGACACCCTTATGGTTCACTCTTATTGGTTTACACAGTTCCTACCTCCAACAGTATTGTTATTGATGGTGTTCCTATTTCACTTCCATTCACTTTGACGACTCCTGAATCGACTGGTTGGATTTTCAATAGCCCTCGTTCCACATAGGCATTCACCCTATGGAGCCTTTTTCTGTCCTTAGGCCTATTTCCCCTACCATGTTCACATGGTGATGGAACAAATGCCTTTCTGTTACTGTTCTCAGCGTCATGCAAAATACCATCAGGTCTGCAATCTGTGTCACTCCCCCAAGCACAACGAAGCTGATTGTGACGCTTGCCGCACCTTCCATTTAAAGAAAACCGTTTGTTTGCGTCAGTCAAACTCGACGACTCAAAATGTCACGGAGGAGCAGAGATGACACAATGGTCCTTTTGGGCACCGAGGATATCGAGGGGGAATACCATGCACAAGCGTATGCTGTGGAAAAAGCACCAGCACCAGAACCCCTCAGCTCTCACCTAGCCCAGATCATTTGAAAATGGGCTCTCTATCACAAAATCCACCTCTAAGCAAAATACTTGCCGGGAATGGACAACTTTGCTGACCTCCTCAGCAGGATGTGGCAACAAGTCCACGAGTGGGAACTCTACCCACAAGTCCTCCACCACTTCTTTTAGCATTGGTGACTATCAGAGATGGACCTGTTTTCCACAGCAGAAAATGCCAAATTCACAAACTTCGCCACCAGGTTTCCACAGTCCAGGGGAAATGTTATGTTATGTTATGTTATGTTATGCGATTTTATTAGGCGCACAGATGCTTCAGCAAAGGAGCGTCCTGGCGCCCGACAAGGTAGCAGCACAACACAACGAAAACAACAAACAGAGAAATTTAAAACTAAGGGAATAAAAAGGTTTTCACCGCACGGCGAAAGGAAAGCAGATCCCTAAGGGCGCGAATCGCCGGGGGAAGGGAGTTCCAAAGCACCGCCGCACGGACTTGGAAAGAGCGTCCGCCAGCTCTGCTCCGCTTAAAACGGGGAACAACAGCCAGTTCTAGGTCAGCAGATCTTAAAGCTCGCGCTGGGATGTAATGCACCAGGACTTTGGAAAGAATCATGGCTGGAGACCCCTTGAGTATTTTATAGGCAACACAGAGGACCTTAAACTGAATCCGCTGAGCCACCGGGAGCCAGTGCAACGAGCGCAGGGTACTGGAAGTGGGGCACGATCTAGGTAATCCTACCACCGATCTCGCTGCGGCATTCTGGATCCGCTGCAGGCGTCCAATTTCTGCCTGGTTCAGGCCTGCTAATAGGGAGCTCGCGTAATCCAGCCTAGAGATGACAGTGGCTTGGATCATGAGCTGCCTAGTGGCAGCATCAAAAAACTTAAGCACAGGACGGAGCCCCCGCAAGATGCCGAAGCAACAGGCCGCCGTACGTTTGGTATGACATACAAACGTAAGGGAAGGGTCCAACCAGACCCCGAGGTTTTTAAGCTCAGGGACTGGGGTGGGTGTAGGACCCAAATCCCCTGGCCACCATCTCTCTCCCCAAAGTTCCGGTTGTCTGCCAAAAATCATGACTTCGGTCTTACTGGCGTTCAGCTGGAGACAGTTGGACGTCATCCAGCCGGCGACCGCCCGCAGTCCTTGTTGGAATCTGGGTGCATCCACATCGGCATCCCCGCTGATCGTGACCGCTAGCTGGGTATCATCGGCGTATGACACCATTGTCATACCCCATTGCCGGACAACCTCAGCCAGCGGCCTTACGTATAGGTTAAACAACGTAGGACTCAGCGAGGAGCCTTGGGGGACCCCCAGACCCAACGGATGGTAGTTGGACTGAAACGGTGGGACGGTCACGCTAAAGGCCCGATTGGCTAAAAAAGACCGGAGCCATTGGAGAGCGATGCCGGTGACACCAGCCTCCTCTAAACGACGCAGAAGGATGGGGTGCGATACGGTGTCAAAGGCGGCGCTCAGATCTAATAACACCAGCGCCGCCGTTTGACCCGCACGGAGCGCAAATGCTCCACCATATACAGTAGAGCCGTCTCCGTGCTATGACCGGCCCGAAACCCATTCTGCGTCATATCAAGGATATCAGCTTAGTGTAGATGTTCCGAGAGGACCGCGTTAACATGCGCCTCAGTCACCTTGGCAGGCCACGGCAGGAGTGAAATTGGCCGATAGCTTTCGGGCTTGCTACCATCCAAGTTAGGTTTCTTGAGAATAGGCCGAACCATGGCCTGTTTCCACTTGTGTGGAACTACGCCGGATGTAAGCGACGTATTGATCAAAGAGCATAGCGGTGAGATGTCATGCACAGCCAAGTCTTTAAACACAGCCGGACAAAGCGGATCCGCTGGGGACCCCGACTTCACTTGGTGAGCCAGTTTACCAAGGCTTTCAGATGTTAAGTTCGGAAATGAGTGCAGCTCCTCAGATGTCAAAGATTTAATAGGGACGTCTGCAGATGGGATAGCCGACGGAAAAGCCCGATAGATCGCATTGACCTTTTCCAAGAAGAAATCCGCCAATATTTCACAGTGCTCAGCAGAGCTCTGGTAGGTTGCAGTCACCTTTTTGGCGGTAAGATCTTTCAACACCTTGAAAATGGCCTTGGAGGGGTTAGAGCTAGTCCGAAATTGTAAGGCATAGAAGGCAGCGCGGGTTCTGCACACTGCCCGATGATAGAGTTTCACAGTGGCCAGATACAAAACCTTTTTCTCGGTGTTATAGGTTTTGCGCCATGCCCGCTCAGCACGCCTACAAGTGGTCTTAAGCGCCCGTAGCGAATCATCGTACCATAGGCTGGCATTCCTGGCCCCCGATTTACACCAAACTATAGGGATGAGGGAATCTAATGCCCTGGTCACCCAGTTACAAAAGCCGTCGTAGCCCTGATCTGCCGACCCAGTTATATCCAGTGGGTCGGACGACAGGAGATGGAAAAACTCGTCCAGCTTCAGTTTATTCCAGCGCCGTCTGGGAATTGGGCACACCACTGGTTTGGGCTGCATAGCAGGTATGGGGCACCGAATCTGTATCAAATAATGATCAGTCCATGCCAACGGTGTAAGGCTAGAAATGCTGGCTTCCGCAAAGTTGGTAAACAACGGGTCGAGGGTGTGACCCCCTATATGGGTAGGCTGTGACACCAGCTGAACCAGCTGGAGCGCTTCAAGATCTGCTATAAAACTAGACACTGTAGGGCTAGATAGATTGTCAAAGTGCAGATTCAAATCCCCAATAATGGAGAAGTTGGAACACCCTACAGCCAGATTACTGATGGCATCTGGTAATGCCGCTCTAAAGGCCACTTCACTCCCTGGGGGCCGATAGATCAATAGCCCCGACAGAGTAAAGTTGCACAGGGATTTTTTCTTATGTTTTTCCTCCTCGCCCTCAGTTTGGTTCGAAAACTTCAACATTTATCTCTCAGCCTCATCTTGGTGGCTCCCACATGGGCACGACAGCCATGTTTCCTCACCCTCCTCGAGCTTCAGTGTTCCCACACGAGACACTCCCCAACAGACAGCACCTTATTATGCAGAACCATGGAGAATTCAGGCACCCGGATTCCAGGTCTCCCAACCTTGCGATCTCGCTCCTTAGGTCCTAGAATTTGCATAACTTACTTTCCCACCAGAATGCATGGACATTCTCAAACATGTGTGGAGGCCTACTACTCGTGCCAGTTATGCTGCTAGATTGAAGAGATTTGTTCATTATTGTCGTTCAAAACCTGTTGACCCCTTAGCTGCCAAAGTTCAAGACATTGTGGGCTACCTCTTTCACTTACGAACTTCTGGTTTCGCTTTCAGATCCATGAGGCTACACCTAGTGGTTGTAGTTGCTTATCTTCAGAACCAGCAACACATTTCCCAATTCCTGTGATCGAAGCCTTCATGGAAGATCTGAAGAGTCATTCCTCCTTGGGTGCCATCCCCCATCCCACGGACATGGAATTTTAACGTATTGACAAGATTAATGGCACTTCCTTTAGAACCCTCCAGCCCCCTCCAGTTTCTTTCCTGTAAAATTACAGTTCGAGGCATATGGGCTGCAGATGGTACATTATGAATAGATCGCCATCTGGTGTTGGGCTCGGATGATTGCACTTTGTTTTTCTCTTGGAGAGTCTTTTGTATGTTGGTGACTCCTCCCTTAGTTGGTAGTGCGCATGGGCATCGGCTCCATCCTTAGATTGTTTTTTTCCGCCATCGGGTTCGGATGAAGATCGAGACGCTCCAGATCAACTTCAGAAGAAAGTGATTTTTCGGCGCGTATTCCCTTTCCAATTCGACGGTATTGTTAGCGAACGCACATTTCTGGTCGCCATCACTTCCCTTGGATGTGTCAGTGAGCTTCACCCACTAACCATGGAAGGACCCCTCTTTCAAATACATAGAAATAGGGTTGTACTCCACAGCAACCCTAAGTTTCTCCAAAGGTGGTTTCACATAGTTGTTAAACGAGACCTCATGTATTATATTGACAGAACTAAATCTTTTTTGTAAAAATGATTTTTTTCCATCAGATGTGGGTGGAGCCCAAGTTATTGAATATTTCTCAACTTTCTCTTGATGTGTTGGTGTCATTTATTTTTGCAATATTACTTTTCTTCCACAGGCATCAACGTTCAAATCATGTAAGACATGCAGAAGGCAGTAGCATTTTGCTAACCCTCTGTAGGAAGCTGTCTTTTTATGCGGTAGTGCCAATATAATGGCAAACCAAGCAAAAAGTACAGAGGACCCTCTTAAATTAATAATTCCAAGTGCTCTATTGGTGGTAGTGTGGTTGAGCAGTTTAGGCTTATCAGATAGTATTTAAAGCATTTGTTGTGTACACTGAGTCAATAAATGATACACACACGCAAGAAGAAACTCAAGACCAATTTAGAAAAATAACATATTTTTATGTAATTTTAAACACCTAGATCATCGGAATCAGCGCAGTACTTTCAGAGTTATAGAGTTTTGTAATGTTAGAAAAATCCAGTCATATAACAGTTTTGAGCCTCGCACGCGATAATGCTATCCTATGAGAGAAACCTACCCTTCATAAGTTCAAATATTTTTGGAGGATGCCTTCTAGGTCTTAAGGTGCTTAGGGGCCAAGGTTCAAGGGACCATCAGCAGTTTGAGTTTACCTGCCCTGGGGTGTCCGGAAGCAGAGGTACGAGTCGCGCTGGTAGCTTCTAGTGCTTTATAGTAAATTCAATGGAGAAGTAAATGTAAAAAGAAAACAGGACAGCAGGGCCACTCTGGATGAAGACCTTGTGGATCCTGAAGTCCTTCGACAGCAAGTTGGCGTCCTCTATGTCCATACTGGACACACAACAATTCTTGGTGGTTGCAAGAGCTCCGGTACCCAGGGTATTGGTGCTGAGAGGCTCTCGGAGGGGTCAGCGGCTTAACGCTTGGTGAGAGCGATAGGGTTGGCCTCCTGGACTCATGACAACTTCCAACTGGCGAGTTGCTTCCTCGGTGGGCCCTATGGCAAACAAGATGAAGTCCCAGGTCTGTGCAGGAGGTGCCTGCAGATGCAGCGGGTGGCTCCTCCACCCCAAGGGATATGCTGCTTGATTATTGAAGGTAAGAACAGTCCTCCAACGGTTTGGGTTGGCTGTTCAGCTTCTGGAAGAGTCGGCCTTTGAGACTGTCACAGTGCAAACAGCCTGGCAGGGTTTGGTCCAATTTGAGAGCAGGACCTCTGTTCTCATGAGTTAAGCTCTTTTTTGTCCTTCCTTCGGTTCCCAGTAGATGAACCCGAGTTTCTGGTTTCAAGGGTACCCCTAAATACTGAATTTAGGGGCGTTTAGGGGAGTGTAGGATGGTAGTCAATGGGCTGTGTACCCCTGGGGTGACTACACCCCTTATATGACCATTCCTGACCCAGAGTTCCTAGTTTCACTTAGTTCTAAATGGTGAAACCCTTCCTTGGCTGTCCACTTCAGGTGACCCACCAAAGGGGTGTGCCTACCCTGAAAGTGTGACGCGCCACCTGACGAACTGGGCCCCAGGGCAGAGGGTGGTGTTTCCCAGGTCTGGGGGGGAGCCTGTTGTCACATATTTAAGGCGATAGAGGCTTTGAAGCATCAGGTCTTTACATGCTAATTCATTTGCCATACTGCTAGAGGAGGTGTGAACACCTTTCTTCGAAACAGCCAGGGCCGGACTGGCAGTAGCGGGCAATGGGCATTTCCCTGGTGAGCTGGAGGGGTGGGAACCGGTTTTGTACCTTTGGGGGTCGGTTCTGTTACAGGGGAATGGTTTTGCAGTAGTTCTGCAATATCGGCCCCCTGTAACAAAGGAGGGAGCGTTGCGTTTCGCTAGCACCAACCCCCGTCCGCTCCCAGTGCCAGTCGGCCTGCAATCGCCAGGGCTGGTTGCTATTCCCAGTCTGGCCCTGGCAGCAGCCATTGTTTCAGGCCTCTGAGAGCGTGGGCTCTCACCAACAGGGTGTCAGAAACATATCTGTGGTGGCAGGCTGGGTGATGCCAGTCAGCCAGCTCACTAGAAGACTAGTACATTTTCAGGGAGCACCTCTAAGGTGTCCTCTGGGTGCATGTCTTGATAAATCTAGTGCTGGCATTAGTACAGATCAAGTAAGATGAGGTGTTTGGTACCAAACACCATAGGTTTCAGCGCAGCCATCATGTAGCTGAGTAACTCATAATGACCAGTGCCCAGTACATGTCCTTAAGAAGCCTGCCTGATCGCTTGCAAAATCCAGTATTGGAATGAGAAATCAAAGGCCCCCATTTGTTCTTTTGCCCTGACATATAACATAATGCACCCTCACTTAGGGCTCATAGGCCTGCTGTAAGGGTGACTTACATATACTATATTCAGTGTCCATGACCATGGCACACACACAGTGTGCCATGTTGTGTTTTCAAAAAATGGTTTGCTTCACTTCACACATCCTGCATTGGCAGGCTGCATGCAGTTTTTGTGTGGGTCCCTTTGGGTGGCATAATTTATGCTGCAGCTCATAGGGATCCTCTTAAGTACCCATTCCCTGGGTACCAGAGGTACCTTTTACTGCAGACTTAAAAGGGTGATAAAGTCCTTGCCAATTGTGTTACAATTAGACATTTACCTCGCTTTAAGGGAAAGAGCACTGTTAGCAGGCACCCAGTGCATTTTCGATACTTTGCCAAAAAATTGGGGTGACCATGTCAAAAAGGGGCACTTTCCTAAACCCTCATGCATCTTGCCATTGGTTTCTGGGGAAGGGAATTAACCCACCTACCTTTCAGAATTCATCTAATAGGATTGCGGGAGCCACAACCAAAACTTGTTTTGACTTTGTTGAAGGAGGGCTTTTATTTTCCTAATTGACATTTGAGTTAAAAAACAGTCACAATCCAGATCTCAATCCGCATATCGTAGAAGTCACGTCATAAAAATGACAAAAAAGAGCACTGTTCGCATCACAGTGCAGAGGTCTAAGAAGCAGCTCAGGGGTCTGCAACCCCCTTTTCACAGCCGGTTCTTGCATTGCAGCATATCACTCAAGTGAGCTTTTGTGTTGCTTATTTGTCTGTATATCAAATTGAGGCCTTCGTATAGTGTGTTAAAAATCTGGGCCATATTTTCCTTTGAGATACCTCTGTGGGGTTAGTATGTGGTTCTTAATTTTTCTTCGATGTGGGCAGCTACTACAGTTACTTTGGTGATACTGGTTCAAGCTCTCTCATCAATGGGAAATCATGACTCCCTGCTATTAATGGAAACTCCCAGGACAAGGAAATTGTATTGTATGAAAACTCCCTAGGCAGCCAATTATTCACTTGCAAAAAAAAAAAAAGAAAAAAAAAAAAAAAAAATATATATATATATATATATATATATATATATATATATATATATATATATATATATATATATATATATATATATATATATATAATATATATATATATATATGTATATATACACATATATATATATACACATACATACATACATACATACATACACACACACCCCAAGAAAGGTAAAAGCATGTGTACTTTAGATACACATGCTATGCATACTCCTGCCATCTAGTGTTTGGTGCAGATGTTTGCAAGTTGGTTTTCTCCGAAGAAGCCTTTCCTAGTCAGGAGGTTAGGTGACTCCTCCTTTCAGTGATAGAGAGCATGGTCATCAACTCCATTGTTAGATAGTTTTTTTCCGCCATCGAGTTTGGACGTGCATTGCTGCGCTTCGGTTCGAAACTCTTCTTCGGGTTACCTTCGATGCGTAATCCTCTCTACCCTCAACGGTATTGTTTCTGTACGCGTTCCCCACTTCTCCACGTATTATTTCGAGATCAGAATCGACTTTCGATTGGAAAGCTTCGTGGACGGCCTTCGAGGCCTAACCGTGCCTGGTCAGCTCTCCGTCGATGGATCGGACTCTGTTTAAATTCTGTCCTCAGGGCCACCAAAAGTATCCGTGCACTGACTCACACAAGGTGTGCAACTTGTGCTGGTCTCCAGAGCACAAGGAAGAAGACTGCGATGATTGCAGATCGTTCCGATTGAAAAAGACTCTTCGCGAACGTCGGGCTTGACGTCGAGAGATGCAGCATCGAAGACACGCCGGACATCTTCGGTGAAGACTCTGGCCAAGAAGACATTGAGGCGTCAGCGGCAGAGGAGGTAGAAACGTCTCTCAACATGACTCAGAGCTTGAGATTGACCTTGATGCCGAAAAACTGCTGCAGGGACAAGGTGACGTGAGTACCGTAGACCTCTTGCCCCCACAAACTCTGAAAAAACACAAGGCTTCGGCACCACCTCTGCCTCCTGGCCAAAGTCAGCACTGAGACGTTTCTGACGCCCCACCTCCGGGGCGTCAAAAACATCAAGCCTTCTGGCTCAGTACTGAGCTGACAAAAGTCTTCCTCAAAGCGGAAAGCCTCCGGTTCCAAGCACAAGTCAGGCTCGGAGCCGAAAGCCAAGCAGCCTTTGGAGCCAAAACCTTCCGCGCCGAACGGTCAGCCTCCGTCTGCACCAAAAGAGACCCCTTCAGGTCCAAGAACCCTATTCCACTAACACCCGATCCGAAGCAAAAGAGGCTGCATATTAACGCTGACACTGGCCATATTCACGTAAAGGTACCACAGAAATGCAAGCTTCAAGAAGAGGACACTAACAAATCCCCTTTAAGAGAAAGTCTGTGGCTACAAGTTCTTTTAATTTACCATCCCCTCCAACTCCAGCACCTCTCTCACCACCAGAGAATCCTTTGCAAATTACACCTCGGGATTCTCCTCAATCTCATCATGACAATGATGATGCAGATGATAGGGGGGATAAATATTCCAACAGATCCATGGACAGATTACACAGTGGATCCCCCAGGTGAAACTGATCCGGACCTGTACCCAGCCAAACTATCTCCTCCAGATGACAGTGCATCACACCAGGAACTCATTGCCAGAGCTGCACATTACCACGGGGTAGAGCTCGACAAAAAATCACTAGAAAAAGATTTTTTTTAGACATTAGCCTTCACACATAGGTCATCACAATCACTTCCAATGCTTAAGGGCATGATCCGACACACTGATGAGATTTTTAAAGATCCAGTCAGAGCCTGCATCTTAGTGCCTAGAGTAGACAAAAAATATAAGGCCTCTCCTACAGACCCCATTTTTATCAAGGGACAAGTGCCATTAGATTCCCTAGTCGTATTGAATGCTTGTATGAGAGCAAATTCTCAAACATCAGGGGATGTTCCCCCACCAGATAGAATCCAAACTAATTGATGCTTTTGGCAACTACCCAAGGCCTTTTAGCCAGATATGACAGCACACTGGGACGAAATGGAGCAATTGCTCCAAAATCTCCCAGATGAGCATAAGGCTAAAGCACAAGACTTGGTGAATAAGGGTAAGCTCATTTTGAATTAATCTATTCATTGTGCTCTAGATGCTGTAGACACCACAGCTAGAAAGATTAACACCAGCATCCTGCTCGGAAGACCCGCTTGGTTAAGGATTTCTGGTTTTAAACCATAGGTCTAACAATCCATTCTTTAATACACCATTTGATAAGGAACCCCTATTTGGCCTTAACGTTAACCAGGCATTAGAAACGATGAAAAAAGACACTGAAGTCGCTAGATCTATGGGAACGCTTCAGAGTGCATCCAACAGAGGTTCCTTTTGTTGATGCTCATACAGAGGAAGGTCAAAGACCACATCCCCAGATTGAAATACCTTGGCTTACAAAGATAACAACCAGTACTCTCCCTTCAGAGGTTTTTTCTGAGGAGTTTATAGAGGCAACAACTTCAAGGATAGGGGTAAGGGTAACACACCCCGTAACGCTCCTTTCCCCAACAAACAGTGACTTGCCCATGCTATCCCCCGATTATACCACACCTGTCGGGGGAAGACTTCAGCAATTCATCCCAATTTGGCAGTTTATTACATCAGACAAATGGGTTCTTGGAATTATCCAACATGGCTATTGCCTGGAGCATACCAGCACTCCCCCAAACATTCCACGGCGCTCTCACAAGTTATCTCAAGTACACATACACTTGCTAAAACAAGAGGTCCAGTCCCTTTTACTAAAAGGAGCAATAGAGCCAGTTCCAATACAGGGCTCAGGGGTTTACTCTCTGTACTTTCTCATCCCCAAAAAGTATGGTTCTCTAAGACCTAGTCTAGATCTGAGAGAGCTAAACTATTGCATGCTGTTAGAGCGTTTTCACATGATGACACTTCAACAGGTACTCCCAATTTTACAAACAGCAGACTTTGTCTACTCTAGATGTAAAAGACACATGTTTTCATTTTCCAATTTATCCAGCCCATCGAAACTACCTAAGATTTGTGACGGCTGGCAAGGACTACCAGTTCAAGGTACTTCCCTTCGGAGTGACTACAGCACCCAGAGTTTTTACCCATACCTGGCAGTAGTTGCTGCTCATCTCAGAAGACAGCAAATTCATGTCTTCCCCCACCTAGACGACTGGCTCATCAAAGCCAGCACTCACCAATACTGTCTGCAGCATACACAGATCACAATAGATCTACTTAATCGACTGGGCTTTACCAACAGTGCACTAAAGTCTCACCTACATCCCTCACAGGTGCAGTCTTATCCTGGATCCACTCTAGACACAGTCAAGGCTCTATCCTCTCCCAATGGTGCCAGAATACACGATATTTAGGCTACCATGCAACAGTTTTAGTACAACCAAGCATTACCAGCCAGAGTGTTCATGCAACCACTGGGAATGATGGCGTCTTGCATAGCAATTGTACTCCATGCAAGGCTTCAAATGCACCCCCTACAATAGTGCTTAGCACATCAGTGGAATCAATCACAGGGTCTATTAATCGATCTAGTTTTGGTAGACAGCCGTACACATCACCCTCTGCAGTGATGTAACCCACAAAAATCAGCAGGCCGGCCCTTCATCGACCCTATTACACAGATCATGCTCACAGCAGACGCAGGTCTAACAGGTTGGGGGGGTGGGGGGTGGGAGGGGGGGGCTCACTTCAAAGATAGCACAATACAAGGCATGTGGAGCAATAAGCAGAAAACTCTCCACATCAACTAGCTAGAGCTCTTAGATATCTTCCTAACACTAAAAGCTTTTCACACTCCTCATCTCATAGCCAAAACTTATAGTCTGGGCGGACAACATGACAACAATGTATTATGTGCAGAAGCAAGAGGGGACACACTCTCTCCAACTGTCAACACTCGCTCAAGCCATTTTGAATTGAGTGATCCATCACAAGATTTATCTTCTGGCAGAACATCTCCCAGGAGTAAACAATCAAATTGCCGATCTGCTCAGCAGAATAAGGCAACAAATTCACAAGTGGAAACTTCACCCCCAAGTTCTCCTGCCGTACTTCCAACAGTGGGGATTTCCACAAATAGACCTAGTCGCCACAGCCGAAAAAGCAAACTGCCCAAATTTCAGCTCCAGGTACTCACACCCGCGATCAAAGGGCAGTACCCTGTGGATGAACTGGTCAGGAATATTTGCCTATGTTTTTCCGCTTCTCCCGCTCATTCGATGGGTGGTTCGGAAGCTCAGGCAAACATTCCTCACACTAATTCTGATAGCTCCCGCATGGGCTCGCCAACCATGGTCCCCCACCCTGTCGGAACTGTCACCAGTTCCACATCAAAAACTACATCTGAAATCCAGTCTCCTCACACAAAACCTAGGAGAAATCAGACATCCAAATCCCAAAGAACTGAATTTAGCGATCTCACAACTGAAATCGAGTTTGGTTATTTAAATTTCTCCAGTATTACATCTTTCATAGATTCACATGCTTGTATCTTCCCCGTCGTCATGGTGGGAGTCTCACGGTAACAGAATGACCAAGCAGTATCATAGAGAAGAAAACTGCATAGAAAATCCCCATAGGGACTGTAGTATTTGATAACCAGACCATTTCCTTGTTTGGTCCAAAAGTCAGCCAATCAGCATTGCTGCCCTGCCCTCACACTCCCCAGCAGAAGCTTCCTGCCTCAGATTTCCAACCGCCTTCGTGTGAGAAAGGAGTCTCCCTGAGCTCTGCTCAGTTTACTGTTCCTGAGTGAACTATTGACCTTTTGGTTCTAATATCCTGTCTACTGGATTAAGGTATTGTGTGTACCTATTTTCTTCATTATGGCTGAAAGCTCTAAAAAGAGGCTGTTCAGGCCTTGCAGATCCTGTGGGAAAGCCAGGCTTTACTCAGAAGATCCTCACAAGGACTGCCTATACTGTCTTCATCCTAAACATGTTGCTAAGGATTGTAAACACTGTAGAACATTTTCTGTCAAAACTCTTAGAGACAGAGAGGCTCGCTTGCTGTTATGGCTTCAGAAGAAGAAGGCCACATCAGACTCAGATTCTGGGGAGGAATCTTCTCAAATGACACCTAGGAAGAGAAAGGCCTCTATTTCTGAGGAGAAAGCGGAGCCTAAAAAGAGTAAATCTAAAGAGAAGGCAGCATCCTCTCTTCCTATTACTCCTCTGAAGAAGCAGTCAAGTCTAAAAGGGTCAGGGTCCGCTCCGTCGACCAGTTCCCTAGCTTCTACTTCAAAATCTGTGGTAAAGACTTCAGCTCCGTCGACGACTTCACCGTCGACGACGACGGCTTCGTCGACGATAGGATCTAAAGCTGCGTCGACGTCGACGACAACAACGTCGACAAGTAAAATTACCCTGTCGACGAAGAGACCGTCGACGAGGTTCGACGACGAGGTTGTCGACGGGGGCCTCGTCGACGGTGGTCCCGTCGACGACGGCTCCGTCGACGGTGACCGCGTCGTCGACGGCACCGTCGCCGAAAATCATTCTGTCAACGGCGAAAGCTTTCAAATCGCCACAGTCGAAGACTATGATCTCTATCTACAACAACAACAAAGGAGTTTATAAAGCGCCTGGTGACGCCATCTCGGCGTGTCCCCGCGCTGTGGAAAGAAGTCAGGTGCATAGATGGAGTTACAGGGAGAACAGGTGAGTTTTCAAGCTTTTCCTGAAAGCAGTCTCCGAGTCCGCTAGTCTAATCTCCATAGGGAGAGCATTCCATTCTTTGGCGGCCATAACCCGAAAAGAGCGGCCACCCATTCTGGCCTTCCTGATACGGGGTACTGTGAGCAAGCCAGTTCCCCTGGAGCGAAGAGTTCTATTGGGCTCATAGGGAATGGCTAAGTCTTTCATGTAGGAAGGAGCTTTTTGGGAGATGATCCTATAGCATATTAATAAAGCTTTAAAAAGAATTCTCTTTTTTATGGGTAGCCAGTGGAGGGTATCTAGAGATGGTTTGGAAGGGGCTCTCTTGGGAAGCCTAAGGACTAGACGTGCTGCTGTGTTCTGCAGGACTTGAAGTCTCCTGATGTTTTTTTGCGATGTTCCGAGCAGAAGCACATTCCCATAGTCTATTCTGGAAGTCACGAGCGCTTGGGTCATGGTGCGCCTTGCTTCAAGGGGGAGGAGATCCAGGGTGCGATTAAGGGTCTTTAAGACCCCGTAGCATTTACCGACCACCCTGTTCACGTGGCAGTCGTAGGAGAGTTTAGGGTCAACCCAAATCCCCAGATTTTTGGCTGCTTCACAGGGGGTGGGTAGCGGTCCCAGACAAGAAGGCCACCACTCCTTGGTCCAGCTAGAATCACTACCTCCCATAACAAGAACCTCTGTTTTCGAGCCATTCAGCTTCAGGCAGTGTTGGGTCATCCAAACCGCCAGAGCTTGCATGCAGGATTTAAAGTTGTCTGGAGAAACAGAGGGAGCTTGGGATAGGGAGATGAGAAGTTGGGTATCGTCGGCATATGAGACTAGTTCAATGCCGAACGATTGAACAACTTCCGCCAGAGGGGCCATATACAGATTGAAGATATCTGGTCTTTTCAGTCGTCCAGGGGTTCGGCGACTATCAGCAAATCTGCGGAATTCACATCATGGACGCAGATTTCACCTCTACCACCATCTTCATTGTTGGAACAGGACTCACATGGAGAGGAGTCTTCAGGTGCCGCCTACAGTCCTTCACAGCTCCAAATAAAGAGCCAGGAAGTATTTTCCTTCAAGGACAGAACTCAATCTTCTAGATACGAGTCTTTCCAAGAAACCGGTGATTATAATGAGGAGGAGGAGCAACAAGGGGAATCACGAGAGGAAGAGCGGCAGGAGACGGTTTCCATACCTGTGTCTCTTGTATCTGACCTCAGGTTCATGATAAACGACTACTACCGTTGTTTTCCAGAGGCAAACGCCCCTCAATCATCTACGCCGGTGGCTTCTTCACAGCCTCCAAAGACAAATTCTACCTCTCAAGAACAAGTGGTGAGATCACCGCCAGTAATTACAATAAGGGATGACCTAACAGAATCCGACGAGGATGAACAACCTGAAGAAGGAGAACTTGTTCATGATTCTTCGGGGCAGGAATGGAATGAATACATTTTGCCATCGGCTCCGTCACCTAACCCTCTACCATCTACCTCCCCTCCTCAAGACATCGGAGGGTTCCATGACATCATGGAGAAGGCGGCTAAGAGGTTCAATTTAGATGTGGAAGTTCAAGAAACTGAATGTTTCTTGTATGATTTCAAGGACGATGCCAAAAGATCGGTTCGTTCAATACCAATTATCCCTCACGTCTGGGAAGAGGGCCTGAAAATTTTAAAGACACCGGCTTCCATAGCGGTTTCTGTTGCAAGGATTGAAAAGAAGTATAGAGCGCCAGAGTCTGCTGCAGCCTGTCTCATAGGACACCCCAGACGGGAGTCAGTTCTGACGCAGGCGGCGCAGAGAAATTCAATAAACCCGGTGGCTACTTCCTTGGTGCCGCCAGACTAGGAAGGACGGAGAATGGATGGTGCCGGTAAGAGGTTTGCGGTCATGGCAGCCTCCACTATTAAGGCAGCCAATGCTATGGCTCTTATTAGCCGTTTCAACAGGCAAATGTGGTCAGATCTTGCACCCATACTATCTGCGCTACCGGAAGATAGGAAGGAGGAAGCAGCGGCTATCCTTAAAGACGGAGCAAGGTCCGCTGCCGAATCAATTGACATCGCCATGGATGTTTCATCTATGGCCTTCAGACAGATGGCTGGGGCAGTTTCGCTTCGCAGGCAAGGCTGGCTTAAAGCAACATCGTTTCGTCCGGAGGTGCAGGCAAAAATTGTGGATATGCCTTTTGATGGCGAAAATTTATTTGGGAAACATATAGACGAAGCGCTACAAGGCATCAAATCTGACACGGATACTGCTAGAGCGCTGGGGTCCCTTCAACAAGGACGGTTCCAGTCCTTTCGTAAAAGGGATGCAAGAGGTCAATTCAATCAGAGATCCTCTTATCAGACCAATAGATATCAGCCTTATAACCAACAGGGATATCGACAATACAATCCTAACAACCAGTACAGGCCCTCCAACTCCTCTTACCAGCAGCAGTCTAGGGGCAAACCAAACACCAGAGGGAAAAATCAACAGTCTAACAGACGTCAATGATTTCAGGCCGGCGCTCCCCACACAGCAGATCCCGGAAAACGACCACTATCTGTCTCAATACTTCAACAACTGGATGTCCATAACATCGGACAAATGGGTTCTAGATGTCATAAGCAGGGGTCATACCCTGGAATTTGTAGAAATGCCACCAGATCATCCCCCGGTGCTCAGGCTCAACCAACATCGTCAGGAAATGCAGAAGGAGGTCCACTCGCTTCTGCAAAAGGGAGCCATAGAAGAAGTGCCGCAACATCTCAGAGGGAAAGGCTTCTATTCGGATTTCTTCCTCATCAAAAAGAAGCAAACCCTGAAATGGAGACAGGTATTGGATTTGAGGGATCTGAATCAATACATAAAGAAGATTCCCTTCAGAATGCTCTCATTACAAGAGATCCTACAAATGTTAAAGAAAAAAGACTACATGGCGTCTTTGGATCTCATGGATGCGTACTTCCATATTCCCATTCATCGGAAGCACAGGAAATATTTAAGATTCATCGTGGAGAGTCGCCACTTTCAATTCAAGGTCCTTCCATTCGGCCTCAAATCGGCCCCGAGAGTGTTCACCAAATGCATGGACCCGGTGGCGGCCCATTTAAGATTGCAAGGGCATTACATTTATCCATATATGGACGACTGGCTGGTGACAGGTCCATCATTCAGAGAAGCAACAAGATCTCTTCAGTGCTGCATTCGGCTATTTCAACGCTTGGGACTAAGGACCAACTTGGAGAAATCCTCGCTGACTCCAGCCCAGGGCATCCAATTCTTAGGGGCATGGATATGCACCAAGGCAGTGAAAGCTTATCCTTCAAAAGACCGAATGAGAAAGATAATGGGTCTAGCGGCGACACTTCAGACAAAAAGGTTCACTTCTGTGAGAATGTACAAGTCCATGTTGGGGATGATATCATCCTGCATCCCACTGGTACCAAATTGCCGTCTTCGAATGAGGCCTTTGCAGGAACAACTGGACGAGCAGTGGGTCCAGTCCAAAGGAACCTTCGAGGATCGAATTACCATCACAAGCCGTATGAAGGTGGCCATGTCATGATGGAAGGTTCAGAAGAACTTGGATCAGGGCTTGAACTTTGTTCCTCAAGATCACGATTATGTGATGACAACGGACGACTCGTTGAAAGGATGGGGTGCGCATCTTCAGGAGCTAGAGATTCAGGGCCTTTGGTCAGACTGGGAAGCACAGCTTCACATAAACATGTTGGAGCTCAAAGCGGTGTTTCTGGGGCTTCAAGCCTTCCTTCCCAGGATACGACACTCGTCGGTACTTATTCAAACGGACAGCACCACGACTATGTTTTACTTGCTAAAACAGGGTGGAACAAGATCCAAACAACTGTCGACGTTGGCGCAAAGAATCTGTAAATGGCTGATAAACCACGGCATTTCAATTCAGGTACAACATATACAGGGCATCCTCAACATACGGGCAGATGCCCTGAGTAGCACATCAAACGTGACGCACGAGTGGGAACTGCACGACACTCAGCTTCACAACCTGTTTCAAAGGTGGGGCACTCCCACATTAGACTTGTTCGCAACCAGAGACAATTCAAAGTGCGTCCAGTTTGCGTCCAGGTACCATCAGCAAGGATCCAAGGGAAATGCATTCCACATGGACTGGACAGGAAGGTTTGCCTACGCGTTCCCTCCGTTTCCATTAATACCGCGAGTGCTTCGCAAAATGAGATTAGAACCGTGTCATGTCATACTGATAGCACCAGCCTGGCCGAGGCAGGCATGGTTTTCAGAACTACTACAGATGTCGAAGGGCAGCAAGATCCAGCTTCCGACATTCCAGAACCTCATTTCCATGAAAGACGGTCAGATTTTGCATCCGGATCTACAATCGCTAAAATTGTCAGCATGGAACCTCATGAGCGGGAATTCCAAGACTTAAACATTACACAGGAATGCAGGCATATTCTGTCGCAAGCCAGAGCTATGTCAACAAACAAGACATATGCAGCAAAATGGACTCGTTTCTGCCACTGGTGCGACAGTCAATACTTACATCCGTTAACAGTACACCCCGAAGGTATTCTACCTTACCTGCTGTCGCTATCTAAGGCAGGTCTGTTGCATGCCTCGGTGAAGGTACACTTGGCAGCAATATCACGCTTCAGGAAGAAGCCAAATGAGCCATCTCTCTGGTCTTCCAGGATAATAAAGGAATTTATCAAAGGACTTTTTAGAGTTTTTCCACCCATCCGGCGCCCACCAGTGCCGTGGCACCTCAATACAGTCCTGTCACAACTTATGAGTCCACCTTTCGAGCCTATACACAAAACAGACTTACAGTTCCTATCATGGAAGACAGCCCTACTGCTTGCCCTAACATCAGCAAGGAGGGTTAGCGAAATTCAGGCCTTTTCAGTGGAAGAGCCCTTTTTACAATTTCGCCAGGATAGGGTTATATTAAGGACAAATCCAACTTTTATACCCAAAGTTCCTACGTCTTTTCACCTCAATGAGCCTATCATTTTGCCTACCTTTTTCAGCAATCCCTCATCGGAAGCAGAAAGAGCATTGCACTCTTTAGACATCTCTAGATGTTTGAAGTTCTACATTGAACGGACAAAGACATTCCGCAAATCCAAACAGCTATTTATTGAATTTGAAGGCCAAAGGAGAGGCCTTCCTCTGTCAAGAATGAGTATTGCCAGATGGATATCATCAGCTATCCTGAAATGTCATGAGAAAGCGGGGAAGCCGCTCTGTTCTAAAGTGAATGCACATTTCAAAAGGAAGATGGCGACTTCAATGGCCTTGTTTGCAGGAGTGTCGCTGCCTGACATCTGCAGAGCAGCAACGTGGAAGAGCGTGCATTCATTTACAAGACACTACTGTCTAGACACTGCGTGGAAAGAGGACACGGCAGTGGGACAAGCTGTTCTGAAACACCTATTTTAGTAAGGTATGATTTGATTGTATGATTATCTTTCTATGCAGTACTTGGATTTATGTTTGTACATGTATATATATATATATATATCTGCATATATGGTATTATCTTGATATGTATTGTTATATCATTGCTTTGCTACAGAGCTTCCTTCTGGGTTCTGTCCTGGAAACGCTGCAAATTTTGTGAGCACTGCTTACTACTCTGATACAAGCATGTGAATCTATGAAAGATGTAATACTGGAGAAGGAATTAGTTACTTACCTGTACACTATAGTTCTCCAGTATTATCTTTCATAGATTCACATGCGCCCGCCCGCCTCCCCGTTTCTCAGGCAGAACCTGTTTCTCGGTATTATCCATGTCTCTCACTCGGGGACGGAAATCTGAGGCAGGAAGCTTCTGCTGGGGAGTGTGAGGGCAGGGCAGCAATGCTGATTGGCTGACTTTTGGACCAAACAAGGAAATGGTCTGGTTACCAAATACTACAGTCCCTATGGGGATTTTCTATGCAGTTTTCTTCTCTATGATACTGCTTGGTCATTCTGTTACCGTGAGACTCCCACCATAACGACGGGGAAGATACAAGCATGTGAATCTATGAAAGATAATACTGGAGAACTATAGTGTACAGGTAAGTAACTAATTCCTTACCACTACACTGTGTGAATATTCTAAAAGAAAAGTCTATCACCAGAGCTTGCTATATCTGCAATATGGAAAAGATTTGCTGTATATTAAAATAAGAACAAAATCAATCCTTTAGATGCTTCTGTAAAAAATATTATTTCTTATTTGTTACATTTACCATGAACAGGACTGGCTTACACGTCTATTTGTTTGCACCTTGCAGCTGTAGCTGCGTACTTACAAAATAGGCAACATCTGTCACTATTCAGAGTTCCAGTAATCAAGGCCTTCATGGAAGGTTTAAAAAGGGTAGTACCACCAAGGATTCCTCCTGCTCCAGTGTGGAATCTCAACATTATCCTCACAAGGCTCACGAGTCCACCTTTTGATCCATTACACAAATGCCCTTTACAGTTCCTCTCATGGAAAGTTGCTTTCCTCATTGCTATCACATCACTGAGGAGAGTTGGTGAGCCATAGGCATTATCGCTAGAGGAATCTTTCTTTCAGCTACACAAAGACTGGATAGTTCTCTGTCCAACCCTGAATTCCTTCCTAAAGTAGTTTCAGCTTTTCATATAAACCAATTGGTTGAGTTACCAGTTTTCTTTCCTCAACCTGATTACAAAGCAGAACGTGCTCTTCACACGCTTGACGTTAAAACTTTATTGTACTACATAGATAGGACAAAGGACTACCACAAAACAACTGTTTGTGGCATTTGCTCCACCTGATTAGGGCAATCCTACCTCTAAATCTGGTATTGCGAGATGGATTGTTCAATGCATTCAAACATGCTATACTAAACCCAAAAGGACTTTGACTATACCCCCTAGAGCGCATTCCATGTGCAAAATAGGGCTTCTGTGGTCTTTTTGAGGTAACCTCTCTCTAGCTGACATATGTAAAGCAGCTACATGGTCTTCACTACACACATTTACCAAACACTATTGTGTAGATGTGTTAGCACAACAACAGGCTAATGTAGGCCAAGCAGTACTTATAACACTGTCCCAAACAACTGCAACATCTACAGGATAGCCACCGCTTTGGGAGTATACTGCTTTACAGTCTGTGCAAAGCATGTGTATCTGATAGAGACTACTAGCCGCAGATTCCTTCACGTAGAATTATCCCCAGGCGTGAGACTGGATCCATAAACGTTTTTGCCACAGCATCCCTGCGCGCCGGGGGGCCGGGCGAAATCACGCGACTCCGCCCTGGCGTCGTTTGGTACGTGACGTCAGCGACCCGCCCCGGCATGCCTATGTCAGTTTTTTCCTTTTCCACGTGCAAGTCGGAACCGGTCCTTGCTACAGGCATGTTTAGGGCCCCTTTATTTTTTTCTCTACTTTTTGGTGGGACAGTGTGTGAATGCCTTCAGGCTTCAACACTTACACGTTTTGTGGGCGTCTTATGTCGGCGACTGAATCTCACCTCATTTGTATGTGGTGTTTGGGGGAGGATCACGTCACCACTGATTGTGAGGCATGCCAACAGTTGAAGCCGAAGTCACGGCGTAAGCGCTGCATGAAATTCCTCTCGGCGCGTTTCTCCAGGTCGACGTCCTCCCCTCGGTCTGCTTCGGCGGACAGCTTCAGATACAGCCGTGGTCATCGTCCTCGCCCTTCTCCAATATCACGTGAGCGTCGCTCCTCGGTGGGTAAGTCTCGCAGTTTGTCCCCATGGGCTGGTTTCCGGCCTGCTGGGGGCGTGGACTCATAGCAGGTGATGCTGCCCCTGTGTCGTCCTAGCCACCATTTCCCGTTGTTGGGCGTCGAGAGTCCAAATGTACACATACGCAGCGGCTTTGCAGGCCTCACTGGTGTCTCCTCCTCCTTCCCCTCCTGTGGCATCGGCGGATCTCTCGGCTTGCGCAAAGCCCTCAGCAGCGCCGCTGGTGGCTCCGGCCCCGGCTGGTTTGGATACAGAATTGGAGGATGTGGTGTTGTTGGAGTGCGTCTCCTCTGGGGCACCACCTTTAGGCCATGGCGTCTCTGCCTCACCGCACACTTTCGCGGGAGTCCCTGTGGTGGCATGGGAGGTCCCCGAGCCCCTCTCGGTCCTTTGACAAGGTGGTCCTGTCTAAGGCTGAGGGGATGCCGCTATGGCGCCGGCAGCAACTGGACCGTGCAGAGACACAGGGGTCGGGGGACCCTCCTCGTCCTGCTCCGGGTCGAGGCCGGGTGAGAACCCGGGCCCCTCTCGTCCCTCCCCAATGGCGGCTGCCTCGTCAGAGGGCAAGTCAGAGGTTGAGTTGTCCCTGGCACCGCCACATGGGTTGCCGGGCGATCTCCGCCACATTCTGGGCCGTGGCTGGTGGAGGGCTTTGTGTCACTCCCCAGCCTATCTCGATCCCCCAAGCAGGTGGCTGCCTCGAAGGGGGTCGGGTCAGCATCGTTCTGGCGCCGTCCCAGAGCCGGTGCTGCTCCCGCTCCACTCTGGTCTCCACTCCGGGGTGTCCGGCTCCACGCAGGGGTCATACCGCGGATTCGTCTTCGGACGCTCCTCCTACTCCGGAGGCAGGCTGTATAGTGGTATCGTCCTCCCCGGAGACTGGTCGCCCTTCCTGAGGCAGAGGTGTTCGTCGAAGAGCGGCAGGTCCCTCATTCTCCGGCTCCTTCTGACTTCCAGGTCTGGCCCTTGCCCATCCCACTTGGCCTCGGGGACGGCCACCTTAGTTTGCAGCTGTTGCCCACGGAGGAGCTGCTTTCTCCGCCTGGGGCCCTACGGAGGCAGATGCCGCCTTCTCCCACGCGGTGTCCACGGCTGTGAGCATCCTGCGCATGGGCGACCCGTTGGCTCACTTTCTGGCGGACCATCTCCTGGAGGTCCTCCACTAGGGCTCTGGTGGAAGGGAAATCTTACTTCCCTTCTGAAGGTTCATTCCTTTCTTCCCAGACGGGGGCTTAGAGACGTCTTGCCTCTGGGGATCCGGTGCCTCAGCATCTTCTGCACCAGCACCTTCCGGCACTAAGTGACCTGGCGTGTCTTTCCCTTCATTCCTCGGCCACCAGCCTCCTTTTGGGGACTGCTTTTCCCCTCCTTGCCACCACTCTTGATTCATCCGTCCTGGGAGGCCCGTTGGCTGGACTCTTGGGGGCGCAACATGTTCGCCTCGACCAGCGCTGCCCTGCTGGCCCTTAACACCTTGTGTGTTCTGTCTAGGGCCTCCTCCTGTTTGTGGGACTCAGCTGAGTCTCTGGGATCCGCAGCGTCCCAGGAGACTGGTCAGGTGTGTAAGAAAGTGGCTCTATGTATACTGGACCAAAGTAAGGTACAGTGTGTGTGCAGTCCCCAGTCTCCAGAGATATGACAGAGGTTACAGTTAGATATAACCTTACTCTCTAAAGTGGTAGCTTGGTTGAGCAGTAAGGCAGTATCAGAGGACAGTGTAAAGCATTTGTTCTACACACTCAGTAAGCAAATGGTCTCTGACACTCAATAACTGAACTCTAGGCCAATTGTTTTATATCCAAAGATATAGTTGTTTTATTTTAGAACCAACAGGTATCAAAATATACTTTTCTCAATATGAGTGACTTCAGGACAGGGTATTCCCTGAGAATATTCGGGAGCGACTCATCGACCTTCCATTCAATGGCTCCTCCATCCAAAAACTCTTGACGGGGCTCTGTCCTCCTCCTCCTCCTCCACCTTATCCTCCGCCTCCTCCTCCTCCGTCCCCTCCTCAGTGACTCCTGGGTTGGGCTGATTCTGGGCTTTCCTATGCCTGTTGTTCTGGCTGTGGAGTGTGTTTTCTGGCCATTTGCTTCCTTCCTTGGGACTTTGGCATTGTTGACTGCTGCTGCTGTTGATTATGTGTGTGTTCTGCTGGAGTTGTTGCGCAGACTTGGCCCTGAGATTAGGCCTTCTGCTTGCTTGGGCTGCTTGTCAAGCCTTTGGCGTGGGTGCTTTTTTTCCCCGGGCTCTTTTTTTTTTTCCTCTGTTGCGGAAGTTCTTCCAAAGAGGGTTCCCATATTTTGGGACTTACCGTACCCTAGGTGAGGTAGTGGTAGCTGTCATATGGCTTGTTGTCTGCTAGGGAGTTCTGGTCACCTTCGGGTACCTGTTCTCCGTGCTTTTGCTTCTTGAGGTCATGTGCGCAGCCACTCATAGTGGTGTGCCCTGGCATCTCCTCCTCTCCCTGCTCCTGTTCTGAGGTCTGGGATGATCCTGTGTTCTCCGGGCCAGGCGCCGCCTACTCGGCCTTCCTGGGGCCTCTGGCTGTTTCTCTTGCTTCTGGTGGGTTTGACTGCCGCCGCTGTTCTGGCTGGCGGGTTGCTCTCCATCTGGAGTGGGTTCACCTTCTTTTCTCTCGCTTCCTTGGGTCCTCTGGGCTTCTTCTTTCTCTCTTCCTGTCTTGGCATTGGGTGAAAGCTATGTTGCCTTGTGGGGGAATGGGTGCTTCGGCCTCCTCGACCTTGCCCTTGGTTCCTCTGCTGTGAGTTTACGGGCCACTTCAGCCTTCTTCTCCCTCCTACATCCTCTTGGAGCCGGTGGGGTTTTGCTTGTGGGGGGGATGAGGTTCTACCTGGTCCACAGATCTGGCCCTCTGTTCTGTATGGGCTGGTGGGGTCCTTTCACTTACCCTCCTTCCCAGGAGGTATTGCTAGGGTATCCATTCTACGTGAAGGAATCTGTGGCAAGTAGTCAGATGTACGAGTTACTTACCTTTGGTAACGATGTATCTGGTCGAGACGTTTCTAGCTGCAGATTCCTTCACGGCCCGCCCTTCCTCCCCTATTCTGCGAGGGCCCTTGGGTTGGTCTTCGGTACTCGCCTCCCGGTGGGGGGCTGTGTCTCCTGTGATTGCCTTCCTTGTTCTTGATGGTTGGCTCCGTCTGGGGGCGGTTCATTCCTCCTTTGGTTCTTGGAGGATGGGGTTCCGGTGCCCTGCTGCTCTGGTTACTCCAGGTTTAGGGGGGATTCTTTTCTATCCCTGTCCTTCCCTCCCCTCCCCTCCCTTCCTTCCATTGCTATCCTCTGATTAAGGGTCATCTGGCCATGTCTTGCCCTTGTCTCTTGTGGGTGGTTGCTCTCTATGTTGGGGTGGCTTGGATGTTGTTGTTCCTGTCTGTCTTGTGACTGGTCCCCTTCCTTGCTCAGGATGGGGGTGAGAGGTTACTACTTGTGCATGACTTTTACACATGTTCCTTGCCACTGGGGCACAGGGGTGGGAGGCTGTCCATGTGCTGGCAGGGTGGCTGCGCAGGGCTCTGCTTGCTCTTTCTTCTTTCCCTTCCTTTGGGTTCTGCGGTGTTGCCACTACTCTTGTGGTATTGTTAGTCACTGTTTCTTTCCTATTTTTTTCTGCTTTTCGCACACTGTTCCCATGCTTCCACAGTTTTTTGTGTAGTGGTTCCACGTTGTGGTGCCGAAAGTTTTTTGAAGAAAACGGACGTAGGCGCGCCGGGGCAGGTCTTATGTGACCTTGCAGACGTCACATATACGAACGCCACCTGGGCGGGGTTGCATGATGTTTCCCACCGGCGCGCTGGGATGCTGTGGCAAAAAAGTTCAGAATCCAGTCTCACGCATGGGGATAATTCTACTTGAAGGAATCTGCGGCTAGAATCGTCTCTACCAGATCTGCGGCTAGAATCGTCTCTACCAGATACATCGTTACCGAAGGTAAGTAACTCGTACATCTACAGCACACATGCCTCAAACGGATAGTGTTACTTACCCAGTAAGCATCTGTTCTTGGCATGTAGAACTGTAGATTGACATGTGCTCACCCGCCTCCCCGGGTACCTGTAGTTGTTGCAGTTCTTCATTATGCATTCATACGCATGGACATCTCTAAACTACACTTACTTACTCAATTCTCACCCTCTTGTGGGATAACAATGGAATTGATGACTATGTGCACTATCACCGAAAGGCGAAGTCACCTAACCTTGTGAAACAACTTGCAAAAATCCAGACTCAACACTAGATGGCAGGAGTGTGCAAGGCCTGTGAGTTCACTGCTCTCCATGCCAAGAACAGATGCTTACTGTGTAAGTAACATTATCCTTTTTTATCACAGTTGGAGTTATAAACCAGTAACATATACAACTGAATTATTCACAGAATACTATCCTATGTGTAGTCTGAAACATTAGCTCCATGCATCAATTAATGTTTTAATAGAGTATGCAAATTGTGTCTCAATGAGTAGATCAAATGGCTATTACGCTTATTTGCAAAACAATTCATATATCAGAACGTTAGTGGCTTAGATCATTACCGATTCTTTGTAGGATAGCAACTCATGAATACCAGAAGCTGAGGGAAGATACCAGTGGAATGAATATGCTTACCAGTGGATAAAACAATCTCCAGGTTGGATGAAGTGGGGTGGCAACAGATGCTTGAATGGACTGCTAAAACGAGACAGCAGATGAATGTAAAGATTACTAATGGATGTCTTACATATTTTTATCAGTAACTTGGTAGTTAAACAGATCTAAAGTTGAGAAGGTGCGATAGGGGGAAAAATGGTGGTGTACCTGGTTGATTTGTTCTCCATACACATTAAAATGTATAATTTCCATGAATCATTGCGATACATGTTGAACAGACCTCAGTCTGTCTAGTATCTGAGGTGTTCTAAAAAAAGAGATATTGGTAGAGTTGAGTTCCATGAATAAAGGTAGGAATCTGATATTTAACAGGCATTCAGGGACGGGGGAAAGTAATATTAACCAAAACCGATATATATAACCACAAATGGATGGTAAAACTGTGATGAATCCTTATAATTGATGATGAATTTTAGAGTGGAAGGATGTCATTCACGTTACTTCATGCATATATCTGGACCAGTATTGGCACACTTCACAGAAAACTTTGTATAAGTAGCAGTCAAAGGGACATCATAATGGTTGTCATTGTAGAACAGGAGAACTGGTGTAAACCCTGACAAATGTCTGAACAGCTCTCTCATCTGCAATATCTAGCATGAAGTTTATGTGGAAAATGCATGAGACCTGTTGCTTTTGTGCCTTTGGCGGCATTGATCGTTGGACTGCCATTCCACAGGTGCCTTTCGTAGAGCAAAGTTT
The DNA here is from genome assembly GCF_964263255.1 of Lissotriton vulgaris. Lineage (NCBI taxonomy): Eukaryota > Metazoa > Chordata > Amphibia > Caudata > Salamandridae > Lissotriton > Lissotriton vulgaris. Next base: position 1,889,664,929 of record NC_141691.1, on the reverse strand, counting down.
GAAATTTGCAAAGCCAAAATCGACAAGTTCCTGAAGAAAAATACGTTCCTATTTAACCATCCTTTGCGTCTGGAACCCTATCACCACTGAAGACACCATCCGCCTGATGAACTCCATCCACTCAGGATCGCCAACCGACCCATGTCCCCACCACATTTTCAACAAAGCAGACTCCATGATTGCACCCCATCTCCGAGACGTCATCAATTGCTCCCTCAACTCCTCTACCTTCCCGGAAAGCTGGAAACATGCCGAACTCAGCGCCCCCCTGAAGAAACCCACAGCAGACCCCACCGAACTTAATAACTACCGCCCCATTTCGCTCCTCCCATTCCCTGCCAAAGTCCTTGAGAAAACAGTCAATAGTCAGCTCGCCGCCTTCCTCGAATCCAACAAATCACTCGACCCGTCACAGTCCGGCTTCCGAGCCAAACACAGCACCGAAACCGCCCTCATCGCAGCAACAGACGACATTCGAACTCTACTGGACAACGGAGAAACAGCTGCCCTCATCCTACTTGACCTCTCTGCAGCCTTCGACATAGTGTGTCATAGCACCCTTGTACAACGCCTCAGTAATGTCGGAATACAAGGAAATATTTACAACAAGGGGTGGTGAGGGACAGAGTCTCTGAATTAAGCAGAAAGCTCTCACCCAGTCAAGAGATCAGGGCTAGATCCAACACCGTTTTTTAGCTCACTGCACCATCCCAGTTTCAGAACCTGGCTGTATGCTAATTAGTCTGTTCCTGTCCCAGTGCATGATGGGAACAGGGCAAACCAAACTACAAAAGCCAATTCTTACACTGGGAAGGAAACAAGCTCCCGGGGACCGGTTTCTGGCATTACAGCCGTCTTCGGACCGGTTTGCTTGAATCCTGATGGTGCAATGAGCAAGGGTCTCACATCTGAGAATACCCTTCCACGCTTAGGGTGGACAAAAATATTTACAACAAGGGGTGGTGAGGGACAGAGTCTCTGAATTAAGCAGAAAGCTCTCACCCAGTCAAGAGATCAGGGCTAGATCCAACACCGTTTTTTAGCTCACTGCACCATCCCAGTTTCAGAACCTGGCTGTATGCAAATTAGTCTGTTCCTGTCCCAGTGCATGATGGGAACAGGGCAAACCAAACTACAAAAGCCAATTCTTACACTGGGATAGCCAGGTTCTGAGCTGGGATGGGGCAGTGAGATAATTAACGGTGATGGATCAAGCCCTGATCTGTGGACTGGGTAAGAGTGGTCTGTTTAACTCAGACACTCTGTTCATCACCACCCCCTTTTCTAAATCGGAATACAAGGAAAAGCCTTGGACTGGATCATCTCGTTCCTCGCCGGAAGAACCCAGAGAGTCCGCCTCTCCCCTTTCAAATCGGAAGCCACTGAAGTCATCTGCGGCGTTCCACAAGGATCAATACTCATTCCCACCCTCTTCAACGTATACATGAGTCCCCTCGCATCCATCGCGCGCCAACACAACCTCAACATCATCTCCTACGCAGACGACACCCAACTGATCCTCTCCCTCACCAAAGACCCAAACACCGCCAAAACCAACCTACACGATGGGATGAAAGAAGTGGCCGAATGGATGAAGAACAGCCGTTTAAAATTGAACTCGGACAAAACGGAAGTCCTCATCTTAGGATCATCCCCCTCCGCCTGGGACGACTCATGCTGGCCACCGGCCCTGGGAAACGCACCCAAACCAATGGACCACGCACGTAACCTGGGCTTCATCCTGGACTCCTCCCTCTCGATGACCAGACAAGTCAACGCCGTCACATCATCATGCTTTAACATCCTACATATGCTCAAAAAAATCTTCCGTTGGATCCCCACCAAAACAAGAAAGAAGGTCAATCATGCACTGGTCACAAGCCGACTAGACTACGGAAACACACTTTACGCCGGAACCACAGCCAAACTACAGAAAAAACTCCAACGCATCCAAAACGCCTCAGCCAGACTCATCCTAGACATCCCCCGCCAAGCTCACATCTCCGGTCACCTGAAAGACCTCCACTGGCTCCCCGTCAACTAGAGAATAACGTTCCGTCTCCTCACCCACGCACACAAAGCCCTCTACGACCTAGGACCCGAATACCTCAACACGCGCCTGTCCTTTTACACCCCCACCCGCCAACTACGATCATCCAACCAAGCCCTCGCCGCAAATCCACGCATCCAAAGATCAACCATGGGAGGAAGATCCTTCTCCTACCTAGCGGCCAAGACCTGGAATTCTCTCCCCACCCACCTCCGCCTTACACAGAACCACCTCTCCTTCAGAAAACAACTAAAAACCTGGATATTCGATAAGTAATGTACCCCCCTTCCCTCCCTCAAACGCCTTGAGACCCTCTGGGTGAGTAGTGCGCTATACAAATTTTAAACTTGAACTTGAACTCTTGCACTACACCAATCCAGTAGATCAGAACTCTGATTCTAAAGTGTGATGCTTTTTTCCACTCCTAGAGAGATCAATGCTTGCATACATTAGTAATGTAATCAGTTGAGTGTTCTCCCAAGACCAATCTGCAAAAAGCCAAAGTGCTTGCTGCAGTTTAGCAGGTTCTTAATGCTGCAGTTGTCACAAAGGCTGCTGAAATGTTAAATATTCAACTTAAACAGCAACAAGAATCATCCCTTTTTTACATAGATCCTGACTAGGGAGCAGACAGAAGACATTTGGACAATCAGTGAGGCTGTTATTGATTAGGTATAGGATCTGCGTGCCAAGCTTCCTGCTACTCCTTCTAAGGCAAGAGCACCTTCAAAGAAGTTATCTTCTATTTTCATATATTTATTGAGTCACCCAGCATCAGAGACCTTGATTGTAGAAGCTTCAGCAAGTAAAGAAAAGCAAGATACCATACCTCTCAATTCTGCTAACAGATAATCTAAGACATTTGATGCTCTAGGTAAAAAGAGGTTTGCTGATGCAGTTTGTCCAACGCTGCAGGTCTGCATACACAGTAGAACCATTCCCTATGGAAATTGCTGCTTTGGAAGTGCACTTAATACCAGATCGTATGAGAGTTCTTGTAGGAAACCCACCTCTCCATATAGTGCACCACTGTTGAGTACACTGTGTAGAGAAGTCGGGGAGACCCTTATTGGTTTACAGAGGCAAAAATAGATAATACTAATGCTCTATTTTGTGGTAGTGTGGGTGAGCATTTGGCTTATCAGAGGGTAGTGCTAAGCATGTGTTCTACTCACAGAGGCAGTAAATGATACTTAATTAATTAAGTTGAGATCAAATTAATAAAATACTTCTTTTTATGTAAATATTTAGACCAAGAATTTCGAGTACATACTACTCTCAATACTAGAAAATCATAATAAAGGCATTGATCAATTATACACAATACATTTCCTGTGGAAGGACAAAAAGACAATTGAAAAATAAATGCAATGTAGTCGCTGAGGTGGTTCACCTCTGAGAATTGGAAGGTTCGGGGGCCAAGGTCCACAGTTACGAAGCCAGGATCTCAGGAGCTTTGCAGAATTCTCTAGGAGCAAGGAAAAACAGGAACTTTGTAGTTGGCATGCTATGAGGACAGGGACCGCCTGCAAAAGCAAAGCTAAGGGGGACTTGCAGGGAAGTCTGAGGGCCCTCAAGGGAGAGTAGATGTCGTATGGGCTCTGGGGCAACCGGAGGAAAGCTGGATTGAAGATGCCCAAGGCGGGCTGGGCACAGAGAAGATGTGCAGATGGTCAATGGTGCGCAAAGAGACACCTCGTGGTTAGGGGCTGGAGCCTTGGCGCGACAATTCTGGTGCTGCTGGGCCACTGCTGAGGTGGATCTCCAGAGTCCTCAAGTCCCTCAATGGGTGATTTCTCACTGTAGAATTGGAGTCCGCCTGGACTCAGTTTTGTAGTTTTCTGTAGAAAGAGTTCCGATATCCCATATATTGGTGCCTTTCAGCTCTGATGGGTCCTGGGGCCTGAAGACTTGGTGTAGAGACCGAGCTGACCCTCCAGAGCGGGCTAAGTGAATGCTCGAGGCAGATAGATATAATGCAGGGGTGTTTATTCAATTAATCAAGTCCCGAAATGTGCACAACAAAAATCCAATTGGTTACAACCTTGCTCTTTTCACTGGGGAATTGGCTCTTCGCTCTTCTGGGGTCGCGTTGTTCCTAATGGACTCTCCAAGCAGCGGTATGCGAGAGGGAAAAAAAGAAACACAGCCTTACTATCAGGCTAATTCTTTGATGAGGGAGGGGGACGTGAGGGAGCACCAGCATGGCCGGGACATGAGGGCAAGAGGGAACCAGCACCAAGACCTGGGGACATCCCGACATGCAAGGTTAAGGATCCCGCCCGTATTAGCTGCCACTCGGGAAAGAGGTAACCGCCCGTCTCCCTGACCCCCGCAGCCGATCACGCACCTGTTGGAGCCACGAACCTCCAGGTCCCTGGCCGGGCGCTTAGTGGGGAAAGCATCCTGGCTCCTTGCTGTCCTGTCTGAAGTCGGGATTCGGTTCCGCCGCAGCCGTCCTTCCTTAGAGTTCCGCTCCTCTCGGGTTCTCCTGAATGTCTTCTTCCCCGCTTTTCTCTTCCCATTCCTGATTGGAGGTCCAGCCTTTTGAAAGGGGCGAATCCTTTCCTGCGTTGTGTTCATGGGCGGGGCCTTGCTGTAGGTTAGCTTCAGTGTTAAAGGGCCAGAAGCCCGGATGTCCGGATTTCTCGGGCCGCTAATGGCAACCTCAGCGTCCGGGAGCTGAAAATAAGAAGAGAAGTTTGCGAAAGGTGAGTCCCTAGATTGTTCCACAGTGCCGGTAAGGGGTGAACCCTGACACATTCTGAGACGTTGGTGGGGCTGTGGAGCTTAACGATGCTGGACCGGTGTTCGCAGGTTAAGAGACCTCCATCGCAGGTTTAGAGACCTCCAGCTGCAGGGAGTTAGTACCTCTATGTCAAATGAGTTTCTCTGATGATTTGCGATTTGCTGAAGAGACTCTGGTGTTTGTGGAGGCCACACAGCGGCGAGACAAAATAGAGGATGGCGATTGTCGTGTTCTGTGGCGGCAGGCAGAAGTTTACACCCAAATTCCATTTTACACCCAGATTCCTGGGATGGAGCGGCCACATGGGAGAGGCAGAGATCTGAGGGTTATGGTCTCCGGCGGAGTCCCGGCTCCATATCAACCTTCTGGAGCTTCAAGCGTTCCTTCTTGCACTGAAGGCATTCCTTCCCTCTGTCAATGGGAAGGTAGTGCAGGTGTTCACAGACAACACCACTGCCATGGGGTATTGCAACAAACAAGGCGGGGTGGGGTAGTGGACCCTGTGTTAGGAGCCTCAGCATATCGCTAGAACGTCAAGGCATTTAGTTGACGGTTCAACACCTGGCAAGTTCTTTGAACACAAGGGCTGACAAACTCAGCCGCCGGAGCCTGATGGATCACGAGTGGCGTCTTCACTCTGTGGTGGCGAAGGTCTCTTTCGACAGTGGGGAGTGCCTTGGTTAGATCTACTCGCCACCAAATAAAACGTGCAATGTCAGCTGTTCTGCTCATTGGAATTTCCAAGGCGGCACTTGTTCGGCTACGCTTTTTGTCTCGAGTGGAGCTGCGGTCTATTGTACACCTTTCCGCCTATCCCACTTCTACCCAGAGTGCTGAAGAAGATCAGGCGCGACCGGGCCCAAGTCATTCTTGTGGCTCGGGACTGGGCTCGAAGAGTTTGGTATCACTAGCTACTCAGTATGAGCATGGATCCCCAATCCGTCTGCCTCTTCAGGAGGATCTTCTGTCGCAGCAGCAGGGGTCTGTCCTCCACCCAAACCTGTCCAGTCTCCACCAACATGCGTGGAGATTGAGCGGCGCCAATTGTTTCTGTTGACTTGCCTCCTGAAGTCTGTGATGTCATTCTGGCAGCCAGGCATCCCTCCACTAAATCGGTATACGCCTGCAGGTGGAACACATTTGTGGCATGGTGTACAGCAAATGCTGTAGATCCCCTTTCTGTCCCTCTTTCAGAGGTCCTTTTGTTCCTTCGTTCTCTGGCCCGGCAGGGCTCTGCTCCTGGCACTCTTAAGGGCTATCTTTATGCTATCTCGCCCTTTCTCAGGCTCCCTGATCAGCCCTCTCTTTTTAAGTCCCCAGTTGTGAATAGATTTCTCAAAGGCATTACTCACCTTTTCATTCCTATTCCGTTTGTGACGCCGCAGTGGGACTTGAATCTGGTTCTTACTTTTTTGATGTGCGCTCCTTTTGAGCCGTTTCACAACTGTTCTCTTCGTTTACTGTCTTTGAAGACTGCTTTCCTGGTTGCCATCACCTCTGGTAGGCGCGTGAGTGAGCTCCAGGCTCTTTCTTGTAAGCCTCCTTTTCTGTCGATTCAACTGGACAAGGTTGTGCTTAGCACTCATCCTTCCTTCGTGCCAAAGACTGTCACTGCCTTCCCCATTTGGCAAACTATGACCTTGCCCACTTTCCTTCCACCTCCGCATCCTTCCAGAGAGGAAGAGAGGCCACACCATCTGGACCCAAAACGTGAGCTTTCATTCTATTTGAATCGCACACAACAGTTCCGGTTGGATGACCAGCTCTTTGTTGGCTACGTGGGCACCCAGAAAGGCCAGGCTGGACACAAAAGGACTATCTCCTGCTGGGTCATCTTGTGTAATAAAGCTAAAAAGGTACATCCGGTGGGGTTGCGCGCCCTTTCTACCAGGGCGACAGCAGCTACTACTGCATTGGGACGTGGTGTCCCCCTGCAAGACCTCTGTCAGGCAGCCACGTGGGCCTCGCTGCACACTTATACTAAGCATTATTGCCTTGATAGTCAAGTCCGGAGAGACAGCTTCTTTGACTGTTTTGTTCTCCGTGACTTTCTGGTGTGATCTTTGTTCGCAGACCCTCCACCGGGGTTGGTATTGCTGGGGTATCTATTCTAAGGTAAGGAATCTTTCACTAACCTGTCTTTTTCAGATGCACAAGTTACGTACTTGTGTAACAATATATCTGTAAGAGACATTAGCCAGTGATACCTTACCGCCCCACCCATCCTCCCCGTTCTGCGAACTGATTTCTAGAGTTAAGGTCATCCCTTTTAGGGCCCTAGTTTCAATGCACCAGTGGTCAGTATCTTGCATGGCTGTGTTCCTGGCGTGGAAAGTCGTGTACAGAACTGACATCAGTGCACGTGGGTGCATCCAAGTAGCTCCAGCGACGTCATCTCTGCGACTATGACGCCAACGACGTACGCTGAAATGTACGACGACGCCTACCAACCAGCAGGGGTACTGCTGACAAAAACTTTATGGATCCAGTATGACACCTGGGGATATTCGAAGGTAAGGAATCTGTCACTAACTAATGTCTCTTACAGATATATCGTTACACAAGTAAGTAACGTGTGCTTTAGGCCGCTATAGTCCACACAAAACCTCATTACTTTCTTACTACTCTGGGTATGAGATTTGGGATCTAGAACAACTGGGATGGCCCTGAGCTCTCAGATGGCTCTATGACTCCCAATTTCAGCATCTTGCGTACTTCAGCCTCGAAGCTCTCTTTCACATGATCAGACTGCCTGTATACTTTATTCTAGACATGTAGGCTTTCACTAGTGTCCACATCATGGGTACACCAGCTAATCAGACCCAGGGTCAAAGATAAGAGGTCTGCAAACTGATGTGACCAGCCTGCAATTAGTCTGCTTTTGGGAAAGGAGGGCGTCTTACAAGACCACTCCTTCTACTGACCTATCGTTTGGATTGTTGGACAGGAGGTCAGACAGAGGTTCACTCTCTGCTTCCTGATCCTCATCTGTAACCATGAGCATGGGCACATCTGCTCTGTCATGGAAGGGTTTAAGGCGATTTACTTGGTTGACCCTTTTGTGGTCCCTGCAAAAGCCAAGGCCCACCAGATAGTTGACCTCCCCTTTTCTTTCTGGGATAGGTTAGGGTCCATGTATGATCTGCTGTGGGTTTGGCATGTACAAGTGAGGGGCGCTCAAACAGTGCGGGTGGGGTTTGGTGATGGAAGTTGGTGAGATTATAATACAACGGTGCAGACTTTATAGAGGAAACCCTGTAACCTCTAACTAACATTTAGGCATGAGGTGCCTGAACATTATGAAACATACAAACAATTACTGTGCACACGTCAGATAAACAATTCGGTATCAATGTATTTCAGGACAAACAGAGATGAAGCTGTTGGTTTGGTGAAAGCTTTATATGGTTCTTTTTGTTGAATATACAAACGCCAGCCGACATGTGTTTCATCAAACAGGACGAAGCCTGTGAATCATCAGGGCTGTAAAACATATATATTCCATTGTAAATTGAAATCCTGAAGGGTACAAAGTTAGAAAAACAGCGGAAAACAACACATCAAATAATAAAAACCATGTGCACATTAGATTCATGTACAACACAAGTAGGACGTGAGTGCTCGGTGAATGATCGCATGAGGTGATAGCTATACATAGTGAGTGGGGGTAAGCAGCGAAAAAAACAGAGCAGCCTCTCGGTGCAAGAAAAGGTGCATATCATCTGCAAATGGGTGATATTGGGAATACGAACATGATGAGTAAAGGACGGATGCCCGTTAGACCCGGGACGGTCCAGAAGATCGTGTAAATTATTGGGATGTAGTAACTAAGATTTTGAATTTAACAGTGCCTAAGAAGCGGAAAAAGGCAAGTGGCGCCATGTGCGGTGTAGAGTAGCAATAATCCGTGCGTGTGGTTGAGAGTAGAATTGCACGATGGTGGAGGCATGTTAACTAAATGCAGTCCAGTGCCCAAGATTTGAGTAGAAAATTATATAGTATTATCAACTCTGGAGATACCTTGCATGCAAAGGTGACAATCCGGGTCGAGAGAAAACACACACTATGTCAGTACATAAGACACAATATTATAGTACATAAATTCAGTAGAGTGGTGGTGGAGGACCGAACTGATGTCCAAATGGGGAAAGCCCCAATCCCTTCAGTAGCACTTCCTTGTAGGCAAAAAGCAGGCATGAAAGTAAGACACCCCATCTTCTTCTCAGTTTTTAAGGTAGTCCACCAATCATACCTTTTGTGAACTTGTTGAATCTTTCAACAAGGCCATTACACTGGGTATAGTAGGGGGTAGTGAACCGGTCGGTCATCTCCACACTCCTTCCGCATGTGTTTGAGGTAGCCAGATCCGAAGTTTGTACCTCAGTCTGACACCACCTCCTTGGGGAAGTCCACACTGGTAATACCAATGAGGGCCTTGACCACTGCAGGGTCAGTGATAGTCCTAAGGGGAATAGCCTCAGGATACCCTGTGGCATAATCCACTACAACCAGAATAGATCTGTTTCCTGATGCTGTAAGAAGGTCAAGGAGACCAACAATGTCCATCCCTACCCTCTTAAAGGGAATCCTAACCACTAGGAGTGGAATTAAGGGGGCCTTTTCAGTGGCCATCTGCCTTGCCTCAGGCTTGACTGGTGACACATGAGTAACAAAACTCCTTCACCTTGTGCGTCCCTGGCCAGTAGACGTCGCTTACTAGCCTACTCCAAGTCTTGGTCTGGCCAAGTTGTCCAGCCAGGGAATGTAATGTGCCAAAGTTAAGGAGGAAGTCCCTAAACGCCTGAGGCACTACCACTCTCCTAGTGGCTCCAGGTTTGGGGTCTCTGGCCCACTGTAAAGGATCCTCTCCTCCCAATAGGTCCTGTTGGAACCACTGACATCATCTCCTTCCTATGTAGCAGCTTGCTCTCGTAGGTTCTCAAGAGTGGTACAGGTCCTCTGCCCCTGGCACAAATTAGCTCAGTCTGGTAAGGCTCCAGCTCCAAACCCTTCTACCTTTTTTTTTGAAGGGCCGGGCCATTATCCAGGAGGAGTGCTCGAGCACCTCTTTTTCACTCTGGGCTCTGCTCTGTGCTCTGCATTTTACGCGCACCCAATGTGGTATTCCAAGCATTTCTACATGGATGCTCAGTTCTGTCTCAGCCCAGGCTGAGGACTTCAAATCATTACCAAGCAAACAGTCGACTGGTATTGAAGAAGACACTGCTACCTTTTTCTTTCCAGCAACCCCTTTCCAGTCAAATTACACCATCGCCATGGGATGGCTTTTTGTCACATTGTCAGGATTGGTGACTGGATAGGTCCTTCCAGGCAGATACTGTTCAGAGAACACTAGTTGTTCACACCTCAATGCCTCCACCCTACCCCCATTATTAAAATGATGCAGTCTGTATTTTTGCATATTAGTGGGCCACATAGGTAAGGTGGCTACATCCACATCCCTACGAGGGTCACATCAGTGAGCTCCCTGACATGTCCGTGTTCCGCTGAGATCCCACCTGAAGATTGGCATTTAATGCAGGTTGACTAGAGGCATATTACTCATTTTTTATAGCCAGTCTCCAGTTCAGTGCCCTGTGGTTCTACAGTCATGGTACCAAGTCTTCTTGGGATCCCAGTTTGTTCGCTGGTACCTGCCCTTTGGCTGTGAAGAGTATTGGGGCCCACCCCCCGAACAGGTTTTTGGAGCTTGGAGAAGACTTTGTTTTTTGGGTAACCCTCTTTCCCTTGGGAGGGGGGGCTAGTTGGCCTCTTTCTTTTGATCTCCCACACAAGTAGTAGTCTTGGTCATCCTTGTCTTGACCCAGTGGTCTGCCTTCTTCCCCAACTCTTGAGGAGAAAGTGGGCCTAGGTCTACAAGAAATTGATGTAACTTCTCTTGGTAGCAATTACTTCAAAGATTTGGCGTGGATTGCGGGCCCAAGATGGCGGACGCACTCTAGTGAGGCTCCGCACCTACAGCCCCATTTTCCAACTATTATCCTGCCGCCAATGAGACACCAGCGCTGACAACTGTACCCACAGCTTTCCTGCCTTGTTTGCCTTTTGATGATGCCGGTTGTGGGGTTGTAGAGGGGCTGAGGACGTTATTGCAGGGGTGCAGCCTGTCTACTGGGTTGTGGCTGATACAGGGGCCAGGACTGGAGACCATAATCTGATTGACGCAGCAGTGGCGACACTTCACCTGACGCTACTTGTGGCCTCTGAACCAAGATCCTTACGGAGGAGATGCATGCGGCTCTGGCGTGGCACCCGCATGTGTCTGGATCAGTGTAGGAAAGTAGGCTCTGCTTTCATGGTTACACCACTTTTTGCTTGGTGTCAGTATGTTTTTCACCTATTTTGATTGTGATCCTGCTAATCAGCACCCCAGTCACTGTGCTTTCTCCCCTAAATTGACATAGTAAGTACTTTGGTACCTCCACAGTTGGCTGCTGGTGTCGGCTTGCAAGTACCTAGTGTATGGTACTAAGGTACCCAGGGCTTAGGTACACCAGGGGTCCCCCAAGGGCTGCTGCATGTATTTTGCCACCTAAGGGAGTCCACTTAAACTGGGACTACAGGTCTGCCATTGTAGCCTGTGTGAGTTGGTCTTTGCACCTCTCACAACAGATATAAGTTCCCTTATATCTGAGGTCACTGTATTTAAAATCTACTAGTCACTCCTATGGCAGGCTCTCCAGTCCTGATTACAGGGTGCTTTGGTGTAAGTGTGAGGGTGCCCATGCAGGAGCAGGACACCCCTACAAACCCCAGAGTCAAATTTCCAGACTTTGTACATGTGGGCAGCCATTTTAATACATATAGTGAACATCAGTCATTACGAGATGTCTAACTATATAGTGGATACACTGAACCTAGTCATGTTTGGTATAAAACATGTTGGAATCATACCCCAACACCAATTCCAGTGTTGGAAGTATGATCCCATGTATTGAGGGGGCTCCTTAGTGGTACCCCCCAATACTCCTGGTAACAGCCTTTCATTGTATATTGTATTGTATTGTAGTGTATATTGGATTTATATAGCGCTTATCACCCAGGGGTCTCTAAGCGCTTGCCTTGGGAACCCGTCCTGGCTTTTCCCTGTGAGATAGCCCCTACAGGGCATCCCCAAGGTGAAAGCCAGGCATCCCGCCGCGGGGGGCCATTGTGGAGATTAAGCAAGCTTAATGCCCAGAGTTGCAGAGTGTGAACCCATGATTAGGTCAGGCACCGAAGCGAGAATTATCGAGTCCGTGGACATTTGAGCTCAAGACCCTGCTGCGTCGGGAATTGAACCCTGGTCCCGGGTCTGACCTCTGCTTCAGGGTCTGCCTGCTCTAACCAGTGAGCCACACTTCTCCACAGACACGGTACTGCCCTCCTGCTGCTGAGCCAAGCTCGAGCAGGGGAAGGTAGAACAATAGGTTTCCTGTCACAGGGAGGTGTGACCACCTCCCAGACAGGAGTTAGTTTATTGGGCTGAGATGGGTGCGCTTGCCAGCACCACCAGACTGCTTTGAAGGGCACATGTGGTGCCCTCCTTGCATATTCCAGTTTGAGCAACTGGACAAAGCACATGGGAGTATCCTCCCCTCTGTCCAGCCCCTTCTCTGAGAGGGATCCTAAGTTGTTCTAATCCTTTCCTTAGGGAACTTAAGGGCTTGTCTGTCATGGGGCAAGACTCGACCCTGAAACTACGTCACTCTTCGACCTTCTGGACACTTGGACTTGGTTGGGCCTCGACTGGAACCAAGACTACACCAAGGAATTTTCCTGAAGCTCCTGGTCCTGCTGTTCTTCAAGTCTTCTTCATTGTCTGTGCTTCTGCCAGGTTCTTCAGCAGACCTGTGGGCATCAAGGACACCCAGAGAAATCCCCCTTGGAGTGAAGCAGTCACTCTCCTCCATCTGCAGCCACCGGAACAAAGCTGTCAGATCTACCACTCCTGTCGTTGTACGGACTTCCTGAGGCCCAGCAACACTTGGTGTTGGTTCTGCTGCTCCCTAGAGGCCTGCCCTGTTTTCTCTGCAATTTTGAGGACATTATCCCTTGACTGTGCCGCTGTGACAAAACCCCTGTGCACCGCGTTGACTTGCTCTTGCCATTGTTTGTTGGCTCTGCACTCTAGAGACCTTATCCCTCGAAGAACAGCGTCCTCAATATATCCTGTGCACCGTGGGCCTCCATCTTTGGTGAGCTGCTTGAGGTCCTCTTGCGACTTCTGTGCCTTTGGCCTGAGGGTCTTTCTCTGCTTCAGTGGACTCCCCTGCTTGCTCGGGTCTGCTCTGACTCTCCTGCACTTGGTGAGTCCCTTGGACCTTGCAGGCCCCAACTTGTGCATCCCTTTGCTCTCCACGCCAGCTGTGGCTTCTAAGGCTTGTTGGTGCTCCCGCTGGACAGCGACCACCTAGACACAGACATTCGACGTGGGACAGCTTGTGCACTGCTCCTGGTCTTCATCAGCATCGCTTAGTTCTCACAGCTGCAGCAACAAGGTACCATCTTCACTCCTGAACCTCTCGACATTGGTGGGTATTTTGCTTCTGTGCCTCAATGTCCCATCTGAAAGGCCTCGACTCCGTCCCCTCTGCTTGCAGGTTTTCCTCTTCAAGAATCTACCCTTGGATTCCACCGGACTCCTTCGCAGGCTTCTCCAGAGGCATCTTCTTCAAAGTCTCCCATTGTCATCTAGGGCAGGTTCCGACATCACTTCACCCCTATGGACCCGGCTTCCCTGGTGCAGGGAACCTGGAGCATCCAAAGGTGGGCTGGCTCTCCAACCTTCTGTGTTCCAAATGGTTTCTTCGGGGTCCTCCGGGAAGGCTCCTTATTCTTTAAAACTGCATCAGCGACTTCTGCATTGACTTCCAGTGGTCACGCGGCTGTGTTTCCATTCTTCACACATCCTCAGTGTAGTTCCTGGGTACTTTTCTTGGGTGATTCCTTGTGTCCCCAGCTCCTCTGATTCTTCTGGTCCAATTCCTGTTCTCCTTTGCAGCATTTCACTTTCTTAGTAATAGCTTGGTCTCCCCCTGGAGACCAGTGACACTGTCGGGCTACTACAGAGGAGGAGGAGGAGCCACGTACCACAGCGAGTTGCCGCTTCCACCATTCTCTGCTCTGCTCCGCCGCCGCCGTTTCCACCCTCGCCCCTGCTCACCCCTGCTCCCGCTCCTAGTCTGGTTGTTGCCGCCGCCACACCGCCTCTGCTGGTCAGTGGTTGGTGTTGGCGCTGGGGGTTGCCCGGACTCTGGCTTGGGGAGCTCCTGCGGCGTGCGGGGAGTCGGAGCGGACAGGCAGGGAGGAGGAGGTGGTGCTGCCGCGGGTCCGCGCGGATTGCCTGTGTGCACCGGAGCGTGGTGAGCCGCAGATTGTTTTCCCTGGCGTGGCAGAGGCAGAGGTGGATGCAGAGAGCCTCTCTGTGGGGCAAGAGACAGGAGACAGGAGACATAAATATTTCCTGAATGTGGCAGAAAAGCTAAAGAACAGCTGTGATTTCTGGGTTGCCTCCAAAACACGGCCTGGAGCCGAAATAAAAAAAAAACTTTCTTTTAAACGAAAGCTGTGAGTCACTTCTAATGTGACAGTGCTCTCTGAGGAGTTTATTCCGGGCGCATTTCTGGCTGCTTGGCAAGAGAACCGGAGGGGACCAGTGTGAGCGGTGGAGCGCTGAAGCGCATACTTCCCCTTTTCTTCTCTGTTTTGATTCCAGATGAGGTGAGAGGAACAGGAGAGAAGGCAAGGGAGAGGGGGCAAGTCACAGCCGCAGGCTGTGTGGCACCACTGATAAAAATCTTGATGATTTGGTCCCCGAACAATTTGAGAAAAACTGAAACTATCTAGGTGTTCTGTGTTCTATTGAAATACATGGACAAACTGTGACAACTTTGAAGCCAATTGAACGCACATACATCTCTCACTCTTACTCAGTTTACCAAACTACGGTAGGAGCACTCCTGGCATAAGTTGTTAAGCTACTTAGGATAAATATTCTGAGTGTGCTGCCTTGCAAGGTGCTATCAAGTTGGGTCTCTCTGTGGTGGGTTGATTACTACTTTTAGATCTTGTATACGCTCTCAAAAAAATAATAATGCGCTCAGGAAGGGAAAGGCCATTTGGTCCTCCAGCATGAAGGCCACGGAAATCTCAAGCACCGACTATTTTAAAAAAAGCCAAAGCACAACCTAAGGGATTGAATTAGACGCTTATATCACCAATAGTGAGGATGTTTGAAAAATCCTTAAAAATCCCTTATAAATTTGTGATTTTCTAAAGGACCCAACGGGGGTTATGATGTCAATACAAAGTGACCCAGAAATAAGAAACTTACAGACACCTATCAAGCCCATTAGTAACCTGAAGGTATTGACCAGACAATTTGGGCAAAATCAAGATCTTGAGGAAAAAATTATTAATGGGGACATCAAGCCCAATATACCAGCGAAGTCAATAAATCAAACACCTACTCAAGTTACCAACCATGAATCAATGTGTATAACATCTTCATGCAAAAGGTATCTAAACTTAGGGAATATTGCGGAGCCTACAAAAGTGAGATCTCATTCGAAGAAATGACCATGAAATCTGGAATAGTAACAATGTCATCTAGGTTACCTATAGAGGTCAATGTTGAAATAAGGAAAAATACTGCTCAAAGTTTGGTTCCGACAACTGATAACCACAATATATCTAAAGACAAAAAAAACGGATGACTCTTTCCAGGAAAGTCAATTTAAGAAAAAAGGAAATGCCTTTCCTATGTTGGAGATAGCTATGAACTCAAATAATGACAACGCTATAAACCTACAAACACACTGTAATGATCGGAGCATTCAGGGAAACGAACTATCCAAACTATTGTCTAGTACCCTAGTCAGGCAACCAGATAAATTAAGATTGGGTGAAGAAACAACACAACTTATAGGAACTAATCTAAGACGGGATTTGGAATCAGTACAACTAGTACAATCTGACTGCTACAACAGGAACCATCAAAAAAATTCCCCTATTACCAAACAGGAACCTCGATTGAATAAAAACACTAAGACCATTGATAATCAGGATTTGGGTTCTATCTGGGATATTTTTTATCAAACTTCATCACTTACCCTTGAAGCATTGACACTTCAGTCGAACAAAATGGATATGCAAATGTAAATATTAGGTACAATGGCAAACGCGGTCGCAGGAATAGATCATAAACTAGCTGACCTTAATTGTTTGATAACTAGAGCTCAAGCAGATCCATCAACTACTTATATAGAATGTTCTTGTGTGCCAATAATTAATTAACTAACTACAATACCTGAAGTTATTAGTACTATATTGGAGGATGTTAAGGCAAGTCTCCAATGGAATGGAAACAGGAAAATAGCGGATTAAGAAAGTACATGTTTTACAGCGGAAAGTAAGCTCACCAAGATGGATGATCTAACAGCTCAAAATTCTATAAATGGCAAATCGTCTGATCAAGCTGTGGAAAAGCTAAAGGATGATGAAATAGATCTGGTTTCGACACCTTTTATGACGACAAAAAGGCATAGAAAAAAATTACGCAAAGCAATAAATAAAGCTAAGGCGCAGGATCGAACAGACTCAGATTCATTTGAGGGAACGAAACAAAATAAGAATTATAAGGGAAAACTACTCTCGAAGGAAACAATTGGAATACAAATGGATACAGGTAGTGACCCGTCAATACCAACCATCACAACAAAAACTCAGTATTTTGATATTTTTGTAAAAGCTGGAAACCATATGAATTCTCAAAAACACCTGAAAAGGAAGACGCCAATAGATAAAGTAAATGTAAGCGATACCATAGATCTTACACTTGATAAATCTCCTGAAGTGTGGAAAAAAAAATTCCTATTAAAGGAGCACCTGTATGATAAGTCTGGAAAATAGGTCCAAGAAGGACATCCCAAATGGAATGCAACTAAAGAGCGACCAAACAATGAGTTTGTCAAACCCAGAAATAACTACAATTGAGGTAGATAAAAAGTATCCAGGTTTATTGAATAGGGGCATTGCGGAACAACAATCATTATCGCGAAATCTTAATAAGGATCTAAACACAAAACAACTTCCCACCCATTATGTTTCCTCTAATAATGAATTAGTGAAACTATCAGATGAAACAGAGCTAATAGAGGATACAACCCAATCAATAAAACTGATCATCTAGTAATAGTAAGAAGTGGTAATAATAAACGGTTTATAAATATAGTTCAGCAAGAATTAAATAGCAGCGAAAGGGAACTGGTGAGTCAAAGGATGTAACAACTCATTTTCAAACCAGTATATGAGTCCAGAGGGCAACAAGATATGATAAATAGAGGCAATCTCTTGTGCCTATTTAAATCTGTTCCATCCCTAGCTAATGTGTCAACTAAAGTTATTGAATGTGTTGGCTTCTTACAAAACCCAGAAGGTTCACTGCCATTAACAGTAATAACAGTAACATCACCATCTATAGTGGAACAAATTATGAAGGAACAAGAAGTTTTTCGTAGTTGGGGAATAATGATTAGTAAAGTTGTTCCAAAGGAATACCCCACACCATTGATAAAAGCAGAACATTTTTTAACATTTGAGAAAGAAAAAAAGGGGCCACCAACCTTCTCTGTATTAAAAAATCCGATACAAAAAATAGATAGAGGTGTCGCAAATCCATCCGGCGACAAAAAGATAGAGAATGTCAATGGGATAAATGAATCATGGATTACGATGGCTTTACATGGAAATGATAAACAATGACAAGTAAATAAAAAAAAAATAACACTCAAAAACTTAAAAAATGGCAATGAAACAATAATGATCTGCTCATGGAACATAAATGGAGTAGGCAAAAATCTGGACAATATAACTCAACTACTTAAGTGTTATCAGATTATTATTCATGGATATAAAGGATATTTCGAGCTTGCTATTAAGCAAAGTAACTATGGTCGCCCTTGTGGCGGCTTAGCAATATACATTTCAATTGATTTAAAAGCAGAACATATGCAATTGGTTACGAACAACTGTAATGTTCAGACGGTAATGTTAAAATACAAGATATATGATCAAGAAAAATCGCTAAAGCTGGTTAATATATACATCCCCCTAACATTTACCTCAAGGAAGACCATGTGTGCTACTCTTTCCACCTATCTAGTAGAGCAATGGATAGAGGACCCCCTTACGGATTTTATAATCACAGGAGATTTTAATTTAAACCTGTTAATACCTTTTACAAGAGACGATGGGACATAGTCACAAGATCAGCAATGGTTAATTCCCGTACAAGTAATAGAGACCACACCTAAACCAAGACAAAATAAAACCGGTCTAAATCTAGTGAAGGATATGGAAGCTTTGGGATTACGAATACTCAACAGTAGATTCCCAACTGATTCTCCTCCAGCATGGTCCTGTTACACCCACAATGCAAAATCTCGAATCGATTATACAATGGCATCGCTGAATATCTTTATCAACTGTACCGCGTATTACCTAAAGAAGGTCCCAGAGAGCGATCACAGCCAGCAAATAATCACTACATCACTTAAGAATACAAAACATCAATTGTATTTAACAACGCATGGTCAGATTGGAACCATCAATTACCGGAAATTAAACTGGAAACCGTATAACAAACGACTGACCAGTGATTTAGCACAAAAACTGGTTATTGAATGCTTCCAGGAAAAAACGGCTATATCTGTAATTGATCAATGGGCAAGCTTTATATGCAAGTTACTTAACCAACATGTTAACTGCATTGAATCTAGAGAAAGATATGTAATTCGGATGGATAAAAAGGTAACCAATATCAACCTTACATACGCGGTACAGAAAATAAACTGAGGAAAGAGCTGACAAAGTTTCCCAACAAAGAAGAAACGAAAGCTAATATAAAGGAGTTAAATCAAAACCTGAGGAAATTAATCTGGAACGAAAAAGAACGAAGCTAATAACGACCTTTGGACTCAAATATTTTATGCCTGTAATCAAGGAAATTTAAGGGAGTTTTGGAAGATGATAAACAGCTTAACAAGACCAGATAAAGCTGTAGTTTCATCAGTGTTGACTGAGACTGAATGGGTGAAATTTCTGGCGCACCATTTAAACCCGGATTGCAGGAAAATTGAAAATGAAGTCAACTATATATGGAAGGAAACTTCAAATCCAAAGAAAGAAACTGAACTTGAAATTACTCAAGAACAAGTTGACAAGCTAATAAAAAAACAAAAAGATGGAGCACCAGGTCCGAACGGTATTCCCTTTGCCCTGTATAAGAGGATCCAGATATATGGGCAGAACATCTCACCAAAGTTTTCAAAGAAGTAGTCCAGATAGGGGTAACACCTGAATCCTGGAGAGGGTCCCTAATATCCCCCATCTTCAAAAAAGGAGATTGGGCCCTGCCTGAGAACTATTGTTTAATTACCTTACAGGACACTGATGCAAAACTGTTTGCAGGGATTTTGTTGACAATCTTATCTGACTGGGCAAAGGACAATTACGTTCTCCCGCCTAACCAAACCGGTTTCATTAAAGGCCTAGGAGCAGCTACCAACATCTTAGCTCTATCTGTTTTAATCGACAAGGCAATTTAAAAAAACAACCTTTGTATTTATGCTTTGTTGATTTTAAATCTGTGTTTGATTGTTTAGATAGAGAACGATTGTGGGAAAAATTACATATACAAGGGATTCCACCTTTGTCATTACACCTGATTCGTCTCCTGCATATACACCCTTGGGTCAGAGTAGGTATCGGAAATGGTCGGTCACTTACCAATGAAATACCAACGACAGGCGGACTGAAGCAAGGGTGTGTATTGGCTCCTTTATTATTTAACCTGCTTTTAGCTGATTTGACGGAGGTCTTGAATGACATAAATGCTCACTCACCTAAGCTTGCCGATAAACACATATCAAATCTACTCTATGCAGATGACGTCATTCTTTTAAGCAATACAAAGGTGGGCTTACAACGTTCAATATCACGCACATTGGAGTACGCCACAGAAAATAGAATGGTAATAAATGAAACTAAATCTAAAGTTATGGTCATCAAGACAGAAATATAATTCCAAATGGTTTCTGGGAAAGGAGAACTTGGAACAAGTTGAAACCTATAGATATCTGGGAGCCATATTTAATGACAATGGCAATTTTACCCCTCAGAAACATGATATCAATAGGAAAGCAAATGCTTTACAAGCTGCATTTAGGATTATTAAAAAATCAACGAGTGACCTAACTTATTAACCTCTCCTTAAGATGATATCTGCCAAATTACTACCCCCCCTAACTTATGGCAGTGAGGCCTTAAACGGAAAAGATGCAGTTATCATTAACAATGCTATCTCAAAAACATTTAGATCTCTTTTCCACCTTCCTAAAAACGCGTCACAAGCCCAAGTTAGGCTGGAATTCGATTTGAATAATCAGCTGTAATCAAAGTATGGAATAGAGTGAAAAATTATAAGGAGAACTTAATGTCGAAGCTATTGTGGAAAGAAATTAAAGGAAACAATAAATCATCTGCCTGGAGATATCTGGACATGGCTCTGGACGAATTTGAGGTTAGGCCGCAGAGGTCTTCAAACTTTTTGATGCCGAGACCCCCTTGTAAAACCTTTTTAGGCGTAAGTGTAGTGTAGTTCCTAGTTTCCCACTAGGCCCTGCGCATTGGAATAACATAAACAGTAGTATCGACGTGGAACTGCGGATATTCCAGGCCTCCACTGACTATGCTAAACTTAATTGGGTTGTGTTACCAACTAGCTCAGAGGTCACTGGAAACTTTCTTCTCTGCATAGGAAGTGATCAGCTTCCTTGGCACAGACAAGAAGGGATTCAGCTTTCCAACAACCGTGCAACATGACAACTTTGCTCCTCAGATCAAGAGTCGATCTCTAGGGTCGTGTGAAACAATAGACATAGATTTCACTCAGTCAGTCTAGTGCAGTTTACTTTCACGGTATGTAGAGAATAGAGAGACGGGCGTTTGTCAATAAAGGGTTAACATTTATTGAACAGTCTTTCTTCTCATACAAGAGAAATGTATTGCCACAATTGCAATAACTGTTATTATGAAAAGTACGTACAGTAAGATAAGAATAGCGAAATAGAACTGTAAAAGCATTGATATGGTGTCTTAGCCATACAATGGTTTAAAAGTAATAAAACATATATACAGTCATATATACATTAGGCTAACATACTCAACTGGTGCTTCTAACTAAGCCTACCCCAGTGTGCCTGACCTAGGCCTAACACGTGAGAAGGGGGAGTAAGTAAGTAGCTTAAGTTAAGTTGGTTTTGCCAAGGTTTGTTTCAAGAATTCTCGTCTAAGGGTTTAGTCAACACCATACCTCTGAATAGAATGATGGAGGATTGGTATCTCCTTCAGGGGTCTCTCTCGATATCCCAGTCACCTGCGAGGGTAAACTGGAAGCGCCGGGACTGGATTTCTCTGCACGAGAAAGGCAGCGGCTTCTCTCAGCGCGTCTGGAGGAAGGAGGGGTGACAGCGTCCGCGGGCAGCTGGGCTGGATGTCTTCGCAGAGGACGGCTGCACGGCTCCTCAAGCGTACTGCACCATAGTTCGCGCTGTAGCGGCGATAATGGTAATCAGTAGCTTCACCACCACAGGATAGCAGGCTGCAGCGACAGGCAACGCTCAACAGCAGTTAGCTTCGCTCTCACAGCTCACAGCTTCGTATTGCTTAAGGCAACGTTGGTAATATTTATACCTGACAGGTGCCGGGTTTGACGCAAGTTTGCTGGACATAAGACGTCAATTAAAGATGTCACTAGGAAGTGGCAGCTATCAGTTGCTCATTAGAGTTCTATTACTAATCAAAACATAGCAAGCGGGGATTTCCAGGTTTGCTAAGTTTTTATCTTGTTGAAGAACTCGGAGTGTTATCTAGGAATATCAGATAGTGACTGCTGCTCTGTCATTGCACTAATTGGTCGCAAAGGAAGTAGCAGAGAGTCATGCTGGAATGTGGCTCTGTGGCTCTGCTCGTGTGAGGCCAGAGATGACTTTACAGAAAATCGCACTTGAACGGTTATGCCAATATAGGGAATAAATGGATTTATAGCCGAATAGGGGCATAAGGTCACAGTATCGATCAGGAACCTAGATAAGCACATGACACCCACTCCACGAATTCATGTCCATCAAAATTACTAAAACTAAGCAATTAGATGTATGTGTAACATGGTGTAACATAGCCCACCCCAAAATACATAAATGCATTCGAAATAGGCGTACTTGTAATGCATGGAATTTAGGTACTGTACGTTTTTTAAAAACATAGTAATCATTCAAAATTATTGCATATGAAATCAATGAACGATTATGCATAGAGAATTACACATGAAGTATCTCTGACAGAAGAAAGGCGAGATAAATCATCACATAAAAATGCATTGTAATAATATGTGTGCTAGAGGCTGGTGTTATGTTATTATGTCTCTAGATGTGTTTAGAAATAGAAGTGTGAAGCTTCTGTTCTCTAAGAATAGTTTTTACGTTAAGCAAAGAATTGTTCGTGCCAAAAAGAGAGGGTCAATATTTTAAAAAATTGTCCAATTCAAAGAAAAATCAGTTTACCAAAGCTCCTGGCAGTTTTATGTTGATCAAAACTGAAGGCCGAATACAGAGTTCATGGGAGCGCTGTGTGTCGGAAAGCTTCTCAAAAGTTTATTGTTTCTCTGTGGGTGAGAACATCGTATCAGACAGGCTCGCAAAGAATTGGTCTACAAAATCAGGTGATAGTTCAACCAAATTAGATAGCGCTGAAACTTGGCAGGTGTGAGAATGATTGCTGTCATCGAATGCAGGATCAGCAATGCTCACAGAACGTTGTACCTGGATGATGTTGCTTTTGTCACTCGCTCCACTGTTACCACTTGGCTGTAGTACAGGAGTCTCCACGAATGCCGTCATCAGGATTGGTAGCCGCTGGGGACAACACAATGCGTGAGCCGTTATTGGACTTAGCAAAGTATCGACGTCCATTGGTACTGCTGATGGAAGTGAAAGACAGATGTCCAACACGCATTCCTCGCCGCAAAGCATACACCGTAGCACAGGTAAAATGCAATTTTGCCATATCGGTCTGAATGAAAGGAACCAGGTCATGTTTAGATCTCTCAGCCTGGCCAATCCGAGGACGTTAGTTATCCTGTCCCTGTAGCGCATTGCTAGGATTGTTTCTTCCATTCCCATGGGAGCTATGTCTGAGCCGAGGCTTGCCATAACGTAGCAGAAGGGTCAAAAATAGAATCCCTGCGATGAGTCCAAAAAATAGTGGGATACCACCAAAGATGGAGTGTACAAAATTAGGAAAGATTCCCAAAATTGCCTGGAAGGGTGTTAGCAGTCCCGTAAAGACTGTCTTAAATATGCCTGGGATGCTTGTAGCACTAGACATGTTAAGGAGTTGGTCGAGCATTTGTACGAAATGCACGGGGCAATTTGTTGATAAAAGGTCATGGACCTCAGTAGCCGTCCTTGCGACTAGAAGATCATACGTCTCTTTAGATGACGTTATAGGCACTGTTGTCTGTAAAAGCACAGATTTCATTTTGCTTAATGTATCAATTCGTATAGAATAGAGATTCAGACGAGGCCAGAGGGGAGTCACTAAGTCTGGAGGCCCGCTCGGGAACAATGCTTGCATACAACATTTGACCATGGACGTTACTTCTACTAGATAACTTAGTCCGGGCGCGAGGCCACAGCACCTGTGATCCGTTCTTAGAATGTAACTCCCGTTTGCGAGTTGCATAAAGAAGGGCTCTATCTGAGTTGCAGGTGTGACTAGCTGGTGGCATGAAAGGTTGTTTGAATTACCATCGCATGCTCCGTGTAAATTAATACCCTGACACAAAAGTATACCGCTTAGTGAGTGTTTACAGTTGTCACCACTAAGAAATACATTTTTGTCGCTGTCACTATAGCAAGAATGAGTGTATGGTAATTTCCATTCGGATTTTACATATCCCTTACCCAATTGTTCATACTGGCCAGCAGGTATGTATTCAAGGCATTTTTTAAAGCGGAAAGTTGTTATCGGAATTGTGATAATTCCGTGTATTATCCATTCAATGACAGGACTCTCTGACATTGTTAATGGTAATCTCTCGAGTTTCTCGATGCTCAAAATTGTATAGTCTGCTCCTTTCTGTGCCAAACTGATCTGTTTATCAGTAAGGTTAAAAATGGAAAATAATGACGTTGTGTTTATCAGACGCCAAGGCACATAGCCTGAACGAAGATTTTGCAGCGTCCAGCCTAGTTCTATAATAGAGCGTAATTGAGACTGGCCATGTTGTAACATTAGCAAATCTCTGTCTATCACATCAAAGGCAGAGGATACAATATTGTCCAAAGAATATATTCTGGAAGACAGAGTCATTAACCCATTGTCTACCACAGAAAGTGATTTTTCCAAATTGATACGATCAATTTCTCGTATCTTTTCAGCAGTTTCAATTTGCTTTACTTTCCAAGCCTCGTTGTAAGCAGCATAGATGCTGGTCGCTATGAAACGCTTTTGACGCTGTTTGCGTGGTCCAAGAATGAAATCGCGCAAATCAGCACCATCTTTTAGTAAAGACAAGTGTTGCTTAATTTCAGCCAGTGTGGATGTAGTTAGCCATTCAAGGCAGAGTTTCCCTACACTGTATGTGGTTATAATTCCTGGATGTTGTCTCTGGGAATATCTAGGGTCTAATCTGGTCATTTTTAAACCCTGTGTTTTATTCAGGAATCTATCTTGACAGCTATTTGTGTCTGTAGGCCAGATTAACCACTTTTTCCAATCAGGATTTGTTCTGTTGAAATGTAAAATTTGTGACACGTCTAACTCATTATCAGCTGTTGCATTTTCAGGTATTGGCTTTGGTATAGACGGTGTTTTCAGGTCTTTGTTCTTGGCTAGGCCAAGACAAGATGTTTGGTGTACAGTGTCATTTAGAAATAACATTTGTTCTGGTATCATGCAGGTTCTAAACAGTGCTTCTATGCCTTGCACCTGCCAATCTTTTGTACCCCAAATTGATTTTGTTTCAATATTATTTTTCCAATAATCAAAACCAAATGTCATCATTTTGTCATAAAATGCTTCTGAATATATCAATTTAGAATTTGTCAGCATTGTTTTCATTCCTGTTTTATCTAACAGTTTATAATAAAACGTTTCTGCATCACTGGTGTTAAACCCTGAAAAATATTTGAATTTCTCAAAAAATGCTTTAGAACTGCTTTTAGGTGGTGTAGAACAATGTTCCCATTGATTATACATAAAAACATTTCTAGGCTGTGCAGATTTATGCAAGTAATGATCCCCATAGTGGGTATAACAGAATAACTGCTCATAACTAGATGAACCTTGTAAATAATCATGATCTGTGAATCTAGCTGACATTACTAAATCAGACATCATGTCATTAATACTGTTAAAGTCCCAATCATCAGAGAATGTACTAGGTGTAACAAAGTCACTTAAGGAAACCTTTAGTTGATGAGGATACTTCAGGATTTCGACCGGACCATAGATCTCATAGTCTGTTTTCTCCCATACTACCCCACCAGGTATTGGAATTGCTGTGACATTTACTGTTGACAGTTCTCTTTTCTTCACGTGGGATGATCTGTGTGGTTTCAGGACTAGGTTGATGTTCTGACTTGCTGTGTCCATTGTAATATATTTTCCTTCAATGAATTTTCCCAAACACAGTACCATGATGAGCCAAAGCAGGAGGAAAAATACACCTAGACCGAACCAGAACTCTAGCCAAGGGGAAATGAGGTATATTTCCTTCAGTTGTTGAAAGAGTTCAGTTGCTTTTTCTTTAAAAGACTTTTTTGTTTCTGGCATCACTTCGGGGTCGTTAAAATCTTCAGAGAAGTTGTCGAAGTTGATGAAATAACCAGAGGCAGTTCTGTCAATTGATGGGATTGTTCTTTCAATCTGTCTCTCGGTAGCACTTTCTGATGCCACATTATTGTAGACTGGTGCTGTTACTTGATGAACTGTTTCAATCTGTGTTTCAAGAGGCACGAGTTCCATGGCATTATTGCATAGTCCTTCATTGTGCACTGCAGGCTGATCGAATGTGATTAGTCTTTCAGTTTGAACCTCTTGGATTGTTGCAAGTTTGGGTATTCTGTTGTTTCTTGGGAGTCCACTGGGCCTACTGTTGATTATAGGCCACATGCTTGTGGTTTTACCAGGTCGATGGACACGACTCTGTTCTCCTTTTTACCAGCAAGGGGCGGTAGCACAACTGATCTTGTTCCGGTGACTGCTAAGACAGGTACTGCTTTTCTGTAAGAAGGCCCAAATTCCTTCTTCACCGCGATCTTTTCTCTGACTAGATCCCCAATCTTTGGAATCCAGACAGGCCTTGCTGGGGCTGTTGCGGGTGGTGCCTCGTCAGTGGTATTTGGCTGTTGCTTTAACTTTATGTTGCTTAATGATTTTCTTGTTTCATTCAGTTCCTGTAAAACAGCCAAACGGTCTTTTACTTCAAACTGCTTTGTTTCTTCTTGTACCACTGACATCTGACTATCGAGGTCCTGAACGCGCATTCTTATTCCGAACAATAGTTCGTATGGGCTGAAACCTTTTAGAGAATTTCTTGGCATGTTGTTAAGACTAGTCTGGACACTTATTAAATGTTTGACCCACCCAGCGCCTGAACCTAATACCTTCGCTGTTATAGATTGCTTTATGTCCCGGTTTTTTCTTTCTACCACACTATTCCCTTCGGGATGCGACGGACAAGAATACCGCAACCCAATTCCCATGCTGGCCATGGCCTCCCTATAAGCTCGAGAGCTGAAAGCAGGACCCTGGTCAGAATGGAACGTGGTAATTGCGTATGTGCCGATAAAGACTCGCAAATCTTTTATAACCGTTCTAGCGTCAGCCGAGCGCTGGAGGCCTCATTTTTTAAGTGCATTTCGTCTTAAACGTTGTACACTGGGACGCGCTTCTCTTCTTTGATTGCGCAGATAGACCGCCTTATGCTGTCTAGAAGGGATCCTGAAACTACACTGGCCTGTTCGTTTCTGCGATCTCGGTTGCAGTTTTCACAATTTTGAGCAAAATATTGAATATCTATACTCATTCCTGGCCACCAGTACTCTGATTGCAATTCTTTCAGAGAGGCTTTGATTGTTTGGTGTTTCAGACCCAACCCCATGTGTGCTTCCAGTAAGAGGAAGCCCCTCCTGCTCCTGTTTGGAATTACTCTGTCCCCCACTCCAGGGATTCGAGCAAAAGGAACGGAGTTTGCATCGATTATGTATGCATAATTGAGTGGATAGTTTACGGGTAGTGCTGCACAGTCGCCTTTTACGGTCGTTTTTACTGCTAGCATGGTTTCCCCGTCTATATACTTATCTGTACGCTTTTTTGTGGCTACGGAAGCCGGGTTAGTTGCTTCCGCGGTGGCTGTATTAGCCAATGAATTCCCTGCAACGTGAACGCCATCACGTTGAAGACTCTGTGCGTGAATCACGTGAGTCTTTTGTAGTTCTTTGTGTAAAAGAGCTACCTCGTTCCAGAGCAATTTATGCTTTATTGTGGCACCTGTGTCATCTTTGTAGTCGTTTTCGATCCAACTCTGCAGTTTGTTGTTGTAAGAATTGACGCAAAAATGAGAATCGCACACTATAAGTGTGGGGAATTCGCGTTCTGCATTTTCTAGCGCCATCTTTAAAGATCTGATTTCAGTTCTCTGAACCGAACAGTTTCTTACAGATTCAGTTTTTGTTACTTTCGGTCTGAATTTACCGCACAGCCAACGACCTTTAATAATCGCACATGCTGCATCGTAGGATTTTCTCTCTACGTTGAAATGCTGTACAAAGCTATCTGTATAGATTATACATGCGTATTGTGGGAGAGGCAGGATTTCGATTGGCAGAGGATATTCTTCTTCATATTCTAAATCATTCAGTTCTTTGTATTGCGGGGCGAAATAGTATTTCACGTCTTCCGCTCCTAGAGAATCTATGCACTGTATCCATTTCGGATCCAGTGACACTGTAGGCAGGTTTACTGGGCTGAATAGCGCTTCGAAGGCGGATTCCGCTGTAAGGATATTAATCCGTTTGCCGTGTGCTAGTTCTCTTTCATTTGCTAATGCGATTTGCACTGCGTTCACAGTTTTTTCTGTGCGACTGAATGTTTTTTCTGCTTGTGTGTACAAGTGAGACTTAATTGAAATAGGTACCTTTTCTCCCTCATTAGAGGTTAGGTACGTGAATCCGCATCTTCCTGGGATGACTCGGATTACAAGATCGATCGTGTTGTCACGTGTATCTAATTTTGTTTTTGCTAACATGTCTGTTTGCAGTGATCTCAAAATTTCTGTGTGTTTTTGAGTCCAATTGATTTGTTTTAAATCAGGTTTTATTAGTTCGTAGAGAGGTTTAACCCTCTCTGCGTAATTTAGGATGTAAGTTCTTCCGAAATCCAGAAAACCTAGAATGGATTGTAAATTCTTCAGCGTTTTTGGAGCTTGGAGTACAGCGCACTTCTCTAAGAAGTTGTCCGCTAGGCTTTTCCCTTCACTTGATAATTCGTACCCTAAAAACAGTACTGTCAGATGGGCAATTCGAGACTTTTTAAAGTTGAATTTGTAACCCTCTGCTGCGAACCCAAGTATAATGGTGTTCACTCTTTTCAAGTGAGTATCCAAGTCGTCGTCTGTGAGATAAATATCATCTACGTAAGATAATGCTTCATCATCATAGATTTGTAGTAACTCTGTTACCCTAGCTGAGAATAGTCCTGGGCTGTTCTTGAACCCCTGTGGGAGTCGACAGAATTTTTTCTGTGACCCAAATGCAGAGAAAGCGGTCAAGTATCTGCTTTCTGGTGCAATGTTTTGACAAAAGAAACCATTAGAAATGTCTAATGTCGTTTTGTATTTTTTCCTAACTATGTTATTCATTAGGGCTGCACTATGCGAGTTTTGTACTGCAAAAGTTTTGCAACATGTATTAAGGTGTCTGTAGTCCAAAACTAGACGATATGAATTGTCTGGCTTGGAGACAGGAAACAAAGGATTGTTCATTTGAGAGGTGCATGTTTCAATCACCCCCTGGTACTCAAGTTGATCTAAGATCTCCCTGACCTGTTTTTTAGCTTCTTGCTTTATGGGATACTGCCGTTGGGCAGTTGGTTCACTTTTTAGTTGGATTTTGTGAGGCGGTGAATCCTCATCCCATCCTACATGATTTTTATACAATGCAGGTGCCTGGGCTACAGCCCATTTCCTTGCATATGTGTATTTTTTGTGAATCGGTATGTGATTCGAGAAGGCAGGCATAATCACTTCTTCGCCACGAGGGCACTCCCTGACAAACTCCGGGGGCCAATCTTTTTCAGCTAACAGAATATCATAGCCTTTTGAGAGCTTATCCCAAAATAGACCCTTAATTTTCCTAGTCTTATCACCCTCTATACGCAATGTTATTTCGTATATTTTATGGGGCTCGCTAAGTCTGGCGTCGGCAGTTTCAACCTGAATGTATTCATTCGTGTCCACTGTCTCCAGATGACTCATCAAGATCTTGCGCGCTATACTGATTTCTGCTGCACTGTCCAACATTGTCAATGCCCACTCCCCGTTTTTCAACTGTGTCCTCAGTATTCTCGGCATGGTTGATTACTCTAATACTGGCTACCTTCTTTTTCTGAAATTGAGATTTCTTATTTTGAGCAGGTTCCTTGTCTTTGGACTTGGTGTGCTCTCCTGGGTCTGACCGTCCTCTTCTTTCCGAATTCTGTGGAAGAGATCGAGAGGGACGTGTATCAGTACTTTGATATCTATCAGGTTTTTTTATATTATCCCTATTTTTAAGGTTATATCTTTTCTCAGAGGGCTCCCGTTGGGGAGACTGGCGTTCTCGAGTCGGAGTTCTCTCCCTCCGTCGAGGAGACCTTCCTCTGGACTGGAAAACTTTTTCCTTGGGAGTGGATTGTTTATTTCCATCCCAGCTCTTTTTAGGAGTGTTTGAATTATTTTTAATAAATAATTTTTCTGGATTTTCGAGCAGTTGGGGCTTAACTGGTTTTCCACCCAAGCTGTCTCTACCTAATTCTTCATAGCATTTTTCTATGATTTTGGCAAGCTCAACAGGATCTTTTATATCTGTTTCCCTCAACTTCTGGCGAATCGCCACAGATGCTGCTTCTCCCTTTACATTGGCTAGTAATATAGCCGTGACCTGCTTGAAGTCTTTCAGTAATTTCATACCTAGATTTAAAGCTGGTTCTGGACCGAATTCATTTTGAATCTGTTTTAGCACGTCTGGTATTACCGCCATAGACGGAACACCGTGTGTTTTTGTGTAAATGGAAGCAAAGACTGTACCCCAAGTGTCGCAGTCCTCCACGTGTGGTGCGATTCCCATAGGAAGGCAGATGGTCAAGATTCTGTGTTTCTCAATAGGGGTAGTATCAGGAAATACTGCCTCTATTTGAGTGATTTTCTGGGCTAACCAGAAAGGAATTTGTTCCCGTTTTACGGGTGTTTTACCAAGACATGACTGTATGTTCTGTGGTGTAATTTTATTTGTGTTCCCCTGATGAGGGGTCAGCTGGTGTGAATTAACAGCTGGCTGGACTGTTGCAGTCCGTATTACATATTGGACTAATTGCCTATGTATTTTTATTAATGTGTTTAGCTGTGCTAACAGCTCTTCTCTAGACATTCTTGTAATGTCAGGATGTGGTGTGTAGCTGGCTAGAACCGGCCACGTGGCTCCTGGTCTACCTAGTGGACCGAGCCTGGTTATGTGATCATTGTGTTTTAGGGCGCCATTAAACCAGAGCAGGTGCTCTTGAAATTTAAGTGGAATTTCAACCTCCTCGAAAGGAGCGTACTCTTCCGGAGGTTCCTCTATTTTGTAATAGTGAAACTCTTGTGTTATAGCGTTTACCGCTGGAAAGTTTATCCATGAATAGAATACCTCTGTCTGCCGATACTCGTGAGCCTCTATCACGAAAATTACTGTACCACCTTGAGGTGGCAGTCCGTTTTCTATAAGTTTTAAAGTTATAGATCTTCTTAACTGGACCGGGATGATAATAGCATCCGGGTCTGCCTGTAGGAGACTCGAGTCCTCCTCTATTAGTATGGAAGCCAGCCTAGCTGCTTCCTCATTGTCTGACATTTCAAAAATGCAGTTTTTGCAGAGTAGGTCTCCAAGGAGACAAAGATTAGATGCACAATATTTTGGAACACTGTATCCTTCAACGTTGAATAAACCAGAGCTTTACATAGGAATCTCTTCCTACTAAGGTCGGGCGGATTTTAACCTTTCACCCACTCCAGACGTCTATTGGAGTATTTACGGGAGAAAGGGGTGTGAAATATGCACGACTGAGTTACTCTACAAGTCTTGCGTTAGTTTATCGCCTTACCAAACGTTGGGCGCCATGTAGTGTAGTTCCTAGTTTCCCACTAGGCCCTGCGCATTGGAATAACATAAACAGTAGTATCGACGTGGAACTGCGGATATTCCAGGCCTCCACTGACTATGCTAAACTTAATTGGGTTGTGTTACCAACTAGCTCAGAGGTCACTGGAAACTTTCTTCTCTGCATAGGAAGTGATCAGCTTCCTTGGCACAGACAAGAAGGGATTCAGCTTTCCAACAACCGTGCAACATGACAACTTTGCTCCTCAGATCAAGAGTCGATCTCTAGGGTCGTGTGAAACAATAGACATAGATTTCACTCAGTCAGTCTAGTGCAGTTTACTTTCACGGTATGTAGAGAATAGAGAGACGGGCGTTTGTCAATAAAGGGTTAACATTTATTGAACAGTCTTTCTTCTCATACAAGAGAAATGTATTGCCACAATTGCAATAACTGTTATTATGAAAAGTACGTACAGTAAGATAAGAATAGCGAAATAGAACTGTAAAAGCATTGATATGGTGTCTTAGCCATACAATGGTTTAAAAGTAATAAAACATATATACAGTCATATATACATTAGGCTAACATACTCAACTGGTGCTTCTAACTAAGCCTACCCCAGTGTGCCTGACCTAGGCCTAACACGTGAGAAGGGGGAGTAAGTAAGTAGCTTAAGTTAAGTTGGTTTTGCCAAGGTTTGTTTCAAGAATTCTCGTCTAAGGGTTTAGTCAACACCATACCTCTGAATAGAATGATGGAGGATTGGTATCTCCTTCAGGGGTCTCTCTCGATATCCCAGTCACCTGCGAGGGTAAACTGGAAGCGCCGGGACTGGATTTCTCTGCACGAGAAAGGCAGCGGCTTCTCTCAGCGCGTCTGGAGGAAGGAGGGGTGACAGCGTCCGCGGGCAGCTGGGCTGGATGTCTTCGCAGAGGACGGCTGCACGGCTCCTCAAGCGTACTGCACCATAGTTCGCGCTGTAGCGGCGATAATGGTAATCAGTAGCTTCACCACCACAGGATAGCAGGCTGCAGCGACAGGCAACGCTCAACAGCAGTTAGCTTCGCTCTCACAGCTCACAGCTTCGTATTGCTTAAGGCAACGTTGGTAATATTTATACCTGACAGGTGCCGGGTTTGACGCAAGTTTGCTGGACATAAGACGTCAATTAAAGATGTCACTAGGAAGTGGCAGCTATCAGTTGCTCATTAGAGTTCTATTACTAATCAAAACATAGCAAGCGGGGATTTCCAGGTTTGCTAAGTTTTTATCTTGTTGAAGAACTCGGAGTGTTATCTAGGAATATCAGATAGTGACTGCTGCTCTGTCATTGCACTAATTGGTCGCAAAGGAAGTAGCAGATAGTCATGCTGGAATGTGGCTCTGTGGCTCTGCTCGTGTGAGGCCAGAGATGACTTTACAGAAAATCGCACTTGAACGGTTATGCCAATATAGGGAATAAATGGATTTATAGCCGAATAGGGGCATAAGGTCACAGTATCGATCAGGAACCTAGATAAGCACATGACATAAGGACCCCCTTCTGACAAAAGTTTCTAGAAACTGGTACTCCTCATCATCAACTTTTGACAACCATAAATGCGCCTGTTAGACCTCATCACATCCATCATTCATCCACCCACACTTTCACACATCCATCCATCCTTTCATCCTTACATCCATCCTTTACCCATCCACCCTTCCATCCATCCACCCATCATTCATCCACCCACCTTTTCACACATCCATCCATCATTCATCGATGCAACCTTTTATCCATCCACCCTTTCATCCATCCATCCTTTACCCGTCCACCCTTTCATCCTTCCATCCATCCACCCTTTCATCCTTCCATCCATCCTTCATCCATCCACCCTTTCATCCTTCCATCCATACATCTATCCTTTACCCATCCACCCACCTTTTCACACATCCATCCATCCATCCATCCATCCTTCATCCATGCAACCTTTTATCCATCCACCCTTCCTCCACCCACCCTTTCATCCATCCATCATTCACCCCCACCTTTTCACACATCCATCCATGCATCATTCATCCATGCAACCTTTTATCCATCCATACATCCATCCACCCTTTCTTCCATCCATCCTTCATCCGTCCACCTTTTCATCCATTCATCCACCCATCCTTCATCCGTCCACCCTTTCATCCTTCCATCCATCCACCATTCATCCACCCACCTTTTCACACATCCATCCATCATTCATCCATGCAACCTTTTATCCATCCATATATCCATTCACCCTTTCATCCTCCCATCCATACATCTATCCTTCATCCATACACCCTTTCATCCATCATCCACCCACCCTTTCATCCATCCATCCACCCACCCTTTCATCCATCCATCCATCCACCCATCATTCATCCCCCCCACTGCTGTTGAGAACTGTTAGTTTTAACGCTTGACATTGGTTTTAAATATTTATGAAATGTGGGTATTGATACATGTAACTGAGGAATAAATACAAAAGGCTGCAGATACACTGTTGGGCTCTCACGGAACTTCGGTGAGGTGATCTGAGGGCAAATTAGGTTTATATCATCCCACTATCGCTGTGTACCATATCAAACTGAACATGCAATGTCATGGAGAGCAGCTTGTAACATGGCTGATTCCCGTTTCTTCTTGAAAAGCTATATGTACATACATTTCTAAATAGTACAATGTCATCATGCTGATAGGCTCATTCTCATTTTATAAATATGTGTAAAACAGTATATTTTTTAAGCAATAACGGGTAATACTGGCAGTTTATTGAAGGACAGCCCTGACAAATCAGCCGGGGAAAGTTTTTTTTTTTTAAATCTTAATTAGCATCACTGCCTTTATTTTGATAATACGAAAGTATGCTGCCTCAGCATGTCTAGTGAACCGTAGCTCAGTATATGGCCTTGATTGCAATTGCTAAAACCGTTTCTGACCGTTTTTTTCCAGTACACTTGGATGCATGTATGCGGGGCCAGTAAACACTACCTGCCTAGAAATAACATGAAGAGATCAAGATGCCTCCGTGGCCTTCCGCTGTCTGACAGCACAAAAACACCCGCCTGCTTCCCACACACCTCCCCTCCCAGCCGCATTTCACAGAGCACTCGTATAAAAATGTCTCGAAACATCGCTTTCATGTTTGCAGCAACAAAAACATGCAGTATATTTTCTACGAGGTGAAAGCAGCGACGGCCATGAAAAAAACAACTGGATCCAGTGAAAGGCAGCAGTAACGTGCAAAGGCGCTGCGTTACGAAGGTGCTGCTCCGTCTTTATGGACAAAGTTTGCGGGCATTTCCTGGCTGCATTCTCTCTGATTGGAGGGCAGGCATTATTGACGTGACCACATTATGATTGGCCCATTTTGCCCTGTCTTCCAATCAGAGAGCTCCTGAGATGTAATTATTTTGAATCCAAAGCGAAAACGGAAACTTTTAGGATGTTAGGCAGCAGTGAGGCAGGTGAATGCGCGACCCCCTTCCAATGACTCCACGCCCCCCCTGGGGGTCGCGCCCCACAGATTGAAGACCTATGGGTTAGGGAGATTTGGGCCTCCACCATAACCCAGGAATCATTTAAAAAGTTGTTAATAAAACAGATTATCTATCATTGATAAGCGACAAGGCTACTTTAGTCAAAAGGAAACATGCATGGTCCATAATAAATGGCTACACAAAAAAAAAGGGGAAAAGCAATATTTGGACACGGCATGGTCATTGAAAAGTAAACAGATTTTCATTAAAGCACGATTTGGAGTATGGCCGGGCGAATCCCTTGGGCGACCTCACGCGACTCCGCCCAGGCGTCGTCCGCGTACGTGACGTCAGCGAGGTCACATAAGACCCGCCCCGGTGCGCTTACATCACTTTTTTCCTTTTCCGCGTGCAACACAGTTTCGGTCCTTGCTACGGGCCTGTTTAGGGCCCTCTTTTTCTTCTGTTTTTTTTGGGTGGAACAGTGTGCGAATGCCTTCGGGCTTCAAAACTTGCACGTTTTATGGGTGTCTTATGTCGGCGACGGACCCTCACCTCATTTGTATGTGGTGTTTGGGGGAGGATCGCTGCACCACTGATTGTGAGGCGTGCCAACAGTTGAAGCCGAAGTCGCGGCGGCAGCGCCGCATGAAACTTCTCTTGGCGCGTCTCTCCAGTTCGACATCCTCCCCTTGGTCTGCTTCGGTGGACAACTTCAGATACGGCTGTGGTGGTCGTCCTCGCCCTTTTCTGATGTCACATGAGCGGCGCTCCCCGGTGGGTAAGTGTCACAGTTTGTCCACGGGGCTGGTTTCCGACTTGCCGGGGGCGTGGATTCTCCCCAGGTGATGTGGCCCCGCGGGTCGTCCTATCCACAGTTTCCCGGTGTTGGGGCGTCGAGAGTCCAAATGGAGACATACGCAGTGGCTTTGCAGGCCTCGCTGATGTCTCCTCCCCCTTCCCCTCCTGGGGCGTCGGAGGATCCCTTGCCTTGCGCAGGGCCCTCTGCTGTGCCGGTGGCTCCGGCGCCGACTGGTTAGGAACCAGGCTTGGAGGATGTGGTACTATTGGGGTGCGGCTCCTCTGGGGCACCTCCTTCAGGCCACAGCGTCTCTTCCTCGCGCACACTCTCACAGGAGTCCCTGTGGTGTCACAGGCAGTCGCCGGGGCTCGGGTCGCATCCCCGAGCCCCTCTCGGTCCTTTGACAAGGTGTTCCTGTCTAAGGCCGAGGTGACGCTGCTACGGTGCCAGCAGCAGCTGGACCGAGCGGAGCCATGGGGGTTGGTGGACCCTCCTAGTCTTGCTCCAGGTCGAGGCTGGGTGAGGAACCCTCGTTCTTCTCTGGGCCCCTCTTGTCCCTCCCCACAGGCGGCTGCCTCGTCGGAGGGTGAGTCGGAGGTTGAATCATCCCTGGCACCGCCACATGGGTTGCCGGGCGATCTCCGCCACATTCTTGGCTACGGCTGGCGGAGGGCTTCGTGTCACTCACCAGGCCCATCTCGTTCCCCCACGCAGGTGGCTGCCTCGGCGGGGATCGGGTCAGCATGTTCCGGCGCCGCCCTGCAGCCAGTTAGGCTCCAGCTCCACTCCGGTCTCCGGTACGGGGTGACTTGGAGGAACCTTGTCCGGTGACGCCGGATGGTGCTGACGTCCTACCTCAGGCAGCGGACTCTATGGCTCCGCGCAGGGGTCGTACCGCTGATTCGTCTTCGGACTCTACTTCTTCTCCGGAGGCAGGCTGTATAGTGGTATCGTCCTCCCCGGTGACTGGTCGCCGGGTGGTGTCTTTTTCACCGGCATCGAAGGGCGGCTCCCTGTCCTTCCTGAGGCAGAGCTGTTCGTCGGAAGAGTGGCAGGTCTTTCATCCTTCGGCTCCTT
The DNA here is from genome assembly GCF_964263255.1 of Lissotriton vulgaris. Taxonomy (NCBI): domain Eukaryota; kingdom Metazoa; phylum Chordata; class Amphibia; order Caudata; family Salamandridae; genus Lissotriton; species Lissotriton vulgaris. The sequence continues at coordinate 1,889,628,299 of NC_141691.1, read as the reverse complement.
CTGAATTCCAGCTCTGACCTTTGCCCGTCCTGCTTAGCCTCGGGGACGGCCGCCTTAGTTTGCAGCCGTTGCCCACGGAGGAGCTTCTTTCTCCGGCGTAGAGCCCTACAGAGTCCACGGCTGTGGGCATCCTGCGCATGAGTGACCCGGTAGCTCACTTTTCGGCGGGTCATCTGTTGGAGGTCCTCCAACAGGGCTCTGGTGGGAGGGAAATCTTACTTCCCTTTGAAGGTTTGCTCCTTTCTTCCTTGACAGGGGCTTAGAGGCGTCCTGCCTCAGGGGAACTGGTGCCTCAGCATCTTCTGCACGGCACCTCCCGGGTCTGCGTGATCCGGCGTGTCTTTCCCTTCAACCCTTGGCTGCCATCCCCCTTTTACGGACTGCTTTTCCCTCCATGCCAAGACTGTTGACTCCACTGTCCCGGGAGGCCCACTGGCTGGACTGTTGGGTGGGCAACATGTCTCCTCGACCAGCGCAGTCCTGCCGGCCCTTAACACCTTGTGTGATCTGGCTAGGGCCTCCTCCTGTTTGTGGGACTCAGCTGAGTCTCTGGGATCGTAGCATCCCAAGAGACTAGTCAGGTGGACTTATGGCATCATGCGTTGGATGGCCGGGAGCTTGCGGTGTTTATTCTCCACTCCACTCTAGACATTTCAGAGGTGCTGGGCAGGACCATGGCTTCCTCAGTTGCTCTCTGTCGCGAGGCTTGGCTTCAGGACGGAGTATTCCCTGAGAATATTCAGGAACGACTCATCGACCTTCCGTTTGATGGCAGCCTGTTGTTCCATGCTCCGGCGACTCCGCCATCCAAAGGCTCTTGGCAGAGCTCCGTCCTCCTCCTCCTCCGCATTATCCTCCTCCTCCTCCGTCCCCTCCCCAGTGACTCCTGAGTTGGGCTGATTCTGGGCCTTCTTAGGCCGGTTGTTCTGGCTGTGGAGTGTGTTTTCTGACCATTTGCGTCCTTCCTTGGGACTTTGTTGGATGGCCCTTTTGTTGATTATGTGTGTGTGTTCTGCCAGAGTTGTTGCGCAGACTTGGCCATGTGATTGGGCCTTTTGCTTTGCTTGGGCTGCTTGTCAAGCCTTTCGCGTGGGTGTTTTTTTCCCGTGGCTCTTTTGTTCTTTCCTCTGCTGCGGAAGTTCTTCCAAAGAGGGTTCCCATATTGGGACTCGATGTACCCTATGTGGGGTAGTGGTAGCTGTCATCTGGCTTGCGCTCGTCTATGGGGTTCTGGTCGCCTTCTGGTACCGGTTCTCAATGGCATTTCTGTAGGTTGCTTTTGCTTCTTGAGGGCGTGTGTGCGTCCACTCGTAGTGGGGTGCCAAGCATGTCCCCCTCTCCCTGCTCCTGTCCTGAGGTCTGGGATGATCCTATGTTCTCCCTTGCCAGGCGCCGCCTACTCTGCCTTCTTGGGGCCTCGGGCTGTTCTTCTTGCTTCTGGCGGCTTTTGACTGCTGGCAAAGTTCTAGCTGGCAGGTTGCTCTCCATCTGGAGTGGGATCGCCTTCTTTTACCTCGCTTCCTTGGGTCATCTAGGCTTCTTCTTCCTCTCTTCCTGTCTTGGCATTGGACGGAAGCTATATTGCCTTGTGGTGGAGTGAGGTGCTTCGGCCTCCCCGACCTTGCCCATTTTTCCTCTGCTGTGAGTGTACTGGCCTCTTCAGCCTTCTTCTCCCTCCTACATCTTCTTGGGGTTGGTGGTGTTCTGCTTGTAGGGGTTCCCATTGCCTGGCAGGGACGAGGTTCGAGGTTCTACCTGGTCCACAGATCTGGTCCCCTGTGGGGCCCTCTGTTCTCTATTGGCTGGGCGGGTCCTTTCGTCCTTTCCCATACCCTCCTTCCAAGGGGGTATTGCTAGGGTATCTATTCTACTTGAAGGGATCTGCGGCTAGTAGTTTGTATCAGATGGACAAGTTACTTACCTTCAGTAACGATGTATCTGGTAGAGACGATTCTAGCCGCATATTCCTTCACGGCCCGCTCTTCCTCCCCTATTCTGTGAGGACCTTTGGGTTGGTCTTTGGTACTCGCCTCCCGGTGGGGGGGCTGTGTCTCCTGTGAGTCCCTTCCTTGTTCTTGCCGGTTGGCTCCATCTGGGGGCGGTTCATTCCTCTTTTAGTTCTTTGGAGGATGTGGTTCCGGTGCCCTGCTGCCCTGGCTACTCGAGGTTTGAGGGGATTGCTTTCTATTCCTGTCCTCAACCTCCTCTCCCTTCCTTCCAATGCTCGCCTCTGTTTACGGGTCATCTGACCATGTCTTGCCCTTGTCCCTTGTGGGTTGTTGCCCTCTATGTGGGGGTGGCTTGGAGGTTTGTTGTCTCTGTCTATCTTGGGAATGGTCCCCTTCCTTGCTCAGGATGGGGTGATAGGTTACTATGTGTGCATGACTTTTACGCTTGTTCCTTTCCTCTGGGGCACAGGGGTGGGAGGCTGTCCATGTGCTGGCAGGGTGGCTGCTCAGGGCTCTGCTTGTTCTTCTTCTTTTCCGGCCTTTGGGTTCGGCAGTGTTGACACTACTCTGTGTGGTGTTGTTACTCACCGTTTCTTTTCAATGTTTCTACTCGTACCACACTGTTCCCATGCTTCCACAGTTTTTTATCTGGTGGTTCCACGTATTGGTTCGGAAAAGTTCTCAGAAGAAAACTGACGTAGGCCTGCCAGGGCGAGTCTTATGTGACCTCGCTGACGTCACGCACACTGCCTGGGCGGAGTCGCTCGATGTCGCCCCGCCCCCCCTGTGTGCAGGGATGCTGTGGCAAAAAAGTTTCCGGATCCAATCTCATGCCTGGGGATAATGCTACATGAAGGAATCTGCGACTAGAATTGTCTCTACCAGATACATCGTTACCGAAGGTAAGTAACTCGTACCCTTAAACTCCTTCAAGATAAGCCTGAAGGCTGCTCTCCACAGCTATCGTTTTGAGATCTTTCTATGGTTAGCAACGACCACTTAAATCAACATAATGGTTGCCTGGATTAATGCAAGGTGCATCACTCTTGAGAGTGCGCATGGTATACTAATCCAGCCTCCAGCAGATGCACTTAGCTTAACACATAATTTTTTTTGTTGCATTTCTGCTTAAACATTTCCACCGTCCATAGGACAATGTTTTTTCCTTTATCAGAGTTACAATATAAGAAATTCACTTAAAAACAAAGGTTACAAGGACATTATAGTTAGGAAATAGAATTTGAAAAACTAGAAATTCACTAAAAAACGAAAGGTTTCAGTGACGTTATAGTTAAACACATTCAGCAGTTATAGTTATCTCACATGACTATAACTCGTGCCGTAAGATAACTTTAACTCGCGCCCCCCATGCACAGTTTTCCTTATCAACAATATCTGAAAGAAACAGGTTAGTGTTAGATTCCTTACCTTAGAATATCCCCAGGCGTCAGACTGGATCCGGAAAGTTTTGCGTAGCAGTAACCCTGCGCGTCGGTAGGCGTCGTCTGCGGCTCCTCGGGCGTTGTTGGCCACCGGGATGACCTCGTCGGAGTACTTAGATGCCGCTCTCGCGCTTTGACGTCAGTTCTTCTTTTTTCCACGCCAGCAAGCGCAGGTCCGGAAAAAGCAGTACTTATTAGTCAATTTTTGACTAACTTTTTCGATCTCTTTCGATCCTTTTTCGAGTCGATACGACTCTCGGTGCCGATAGGGATGCCCGGGTTTAAACCCTGTGCAGACTGTAACCGCCTGATGTCAGTTACCGACCCCCACCGTAGGTGCCTGTATTGGTGTCTGTATTGCCTTGGGGCCGACCACGATGACAAGTCGTGCCCCGACTGCCGGGCCTTGACGTCGAAGGCTAGGCGGGAGCGGTCCCGTAAGCGCCTCGAGCTCCGGCAGTCGGCCCGCGCCGTTCCCGGTCCAGGAGGAGGTCAAGGGATCGGTCGCGGGGCCACAGTCATCACAGCTCGGTGAGTCGACACTACTCGTCGAGCTCCAAGTCCTCAGGTAAGAGGCACAAGAAGTTGAAGAGACAACACTGCTCTTCCTACTCCCCCCGACGCTCGCGCGATGCGGCCGGGTTGCGGTAGGCACCGCCGGAGCAGCAGGCGCTGCGCGCAGCTCCATACTCACCGGTCCCCGGCCAGAACGCCACGCCGGAGGAGATTAGCGCCTTCATCGTGGCCATGAGCAATTGCTCCCGTCTGACGGGCCCTATGGAGGTGCCTCCGGGCCCTGTGGGCCCGTCTGAGTACCCTAGCGGGCCGCTGGCGACTCCGGTCCCGACGCCACAGGGCCCCACGGGATCCGGATCCGGGTCGCCACTGGTCGACCTTACGGACCCTCCGCGGGCGCCGTCCCCGGACGACGACGTCCCTGGTCCCCCCTCGGTCCGGATCTGGCGTCGGACCAGCGCCGCTCAACGCCACATTCGACACTGAGAGAAGAGCAATTCTTCTATGATCCGGCCCCATCCTTTGGACCTGACTATCGGGAGATGGGGGGCGAAGAGGATTGGGACGGGTCTAAGGACCCTCTGGCACGGGAGTGCCAGTCGTATCAGGACTAGGCAGTTGAGCTAGGGGAGGCCAGTGGTCTGGACACTTCACCCAACACTGGATTTGTTTCCCCTATTACTGTGGCTACAGAGGAGGGGGCTGCTTACAGCATGGTGTTGACGAGGGCAGCCAAGGCCTTGGCTCTTGAGCTCTCCGTCGCGGCCGTGAGGACTAACCTCCTCACTGAGGTCCTCAAACCGCAGGCATGCTCTTCGGAGCCTCTACTGCAGTTTGATGAGGCCCTTACTGACGTTCTGTTGGGCACCTGGTTCAAGCCCGCTACATGCCCCCCTGTAGATCGGAACGTGGCCAGACGCTAGGCGACCCTAGCTTCCTGTCCACCCGAGAGGCTGGTTATCCAGGCCTCTAACCCCCAGACCGCATTCCCGACTGCCCCTCCTGATCGGGAATCCAAAAGGTATGACCAGTTCGGTAAGAAGCTGTTCTTCTCCTCACTTAGTTTGGGGTTTCGGTCGGTCAACATCGCTTGCCTTTTGTGCAGTTACAATCACTCTCTGCGCGACACTGTCGCGGACATGCTGCCAGACTGCCCGGAGGAGGCCCGGGCAAAACTCGCTCAAGCCCTTGCGGAAGGGCGAGATGCAGCACGGTACTCTATTCGATGTGGGCTGGATACTATGGACTCGCTAGGCAGGGTCATTTCCACGACGGTGACGGTTCGCCCCCACGCCTGGCTGAGGTCCGCCAACTACTCGGCAGATGTCTAGAACACGCTCATGGACATGCCGTTTGATGGCCTTCGCCTCTTTGGCGACAAAACAGACAGTGCGCTTGAGCGTTTCAAGGACTCCAGGGCTACGGCCAAGTCCGTGGGCATGTCGGGCCAGCGCCAGAAAACTTCTGCCTTTCGTTCCTTTCGTGGCCAAGGAAGGGGCGCCCCCTCACGTCCTGCCAGCCACAGGTCGCAGACTAACATCCAGCGCGGCGTGGCGTTGCCAGGGGACAGCGGCGGGGCCAGTCCACATCCACCCCCGCAGCATCCGCATCAAAGCCTTCCAAGTTCGAGCTTTCAGGCACATTTGACGCCAGTGGGGGGCAGAGTTCGCCATCACCTCCTCCACTGGGGCACCATCACATCGGACAGGTGGGTGCTGCAAATCGTCCGAAGGGGCTGCTCCTTCCCCTTCGAGGCGACCCCTCCAGCCATGCCACCGTAGTACCACCGCGTGTCGGGGGATCACCTGCAACTTCTGCAAGAGGAAGATACGGCCCTCTTGGCCAAAGGGGCCATCGAGCGAGTTCCTGGGCCAGAAGTAGGGTGTGGTTGTTACTCCCACTACTTTCTGGTTCCCAAGAAGGGCAAAGGGGGCCTATGCCCTATCTTGGACCTGCGGAACGTCAACGGTTTCCTCCGGAAGGAGAAGTTCAAGATGCTGACTTTGGCTCAGGTCTTACCTGCCAGAGACCCCGGAAACTGGATGGTAGCATAGGGCTTGCTGGACGCATATTTTCACATCCCCGTCCTGCTGGCCCACCGGCGTTACCTGCGGTTCACGGTAGGCCACGAGCACTTTCAGTTTACCGTGCTGCCCATCAGCCTTACCAGCGCCCCTCGGGTGTTCACGAAAGTGATGGTGGTGGTCGCAGCTCATCTGCGCAGATTAGGGGTGACAGTCTTCCCCTATCTCGACGACTGGTGGTTGAAGGCGGGCTCGCCCCAGACTATCGTCAACAACCTCCAGACTACGGGCGACCTCCTGCACCTGCTGGGGTTCTCCATCAATGTGCCGAAGTCACACCTGTGTCTCTCTCAGAAGCTCCTTTTCATCTGAGCGGTTCTGCATTCGGCGCAGTTTCGGGTTTATCCTCCCGAACAGCGGGTTTGGGATATTCAGGCTCTGATTCTGATCTTTCAGCCTTTATCCCGAGTCTCGGTCAGGTTGACGCTGCGGCTTCTGGGGCTGATTTCCTTCTGCATTCTTCTGGTGCATCACGCCAGGTGGCGGATGCGGGCTCTGCAGTGGGACCTGAAGTTTCAGTGGGCCCAGTAACTCAACCTGTCCGACCACGTCCTGATCTCGGAGGGCACTGCGAGACAGTTGCAGTGGTGGCTCACGGACCGCGATTGGGTCAGCGGCAGATCCCTCTCCCTAACTCAACCGGAGCACGTAGTTGTGATGGATGCGTCCCTCCTGAGTTGGGGAGGCCAAATGGGAGAGGCCGAGATCAGAGGCCTCTGGTCTCCGGCGGAGTCCCGGCATCAACCTTCTGGAGCTGCGGGCGATCCGGCTTGCACTGAAAGCCTTCCTTCCCTCTGTCCGGAGATTCGTAGTGCAGGTGTTCACGGAAAACACCACCGCCATGTGGTACTGCAACAAACAGGGCAGGGTGGGGTCGTGGACCCTTTGTCAGGAGGCTCTGCGCCGCCGGCAATGGCTGGAACACCAGGGCGTGTCCCTGGTGGTTCAACACCTTGCTGGTTCCCTGAACGCCCGGGTGGACAACCTCAGCCGTCGGTGCATGATGGATCACAAATGGTTTCTGAACTCGAACGTGGCGCAAGGTCACTTTCAGCAGCGGGGAGAGCCTTGGTTAGATCTATTCGCTACCGAAGAGAACGCAGAATGTCATTAGTTCTGTGCGTTGGAATTTCAAAGGCGGCACTCGCTCGGAGACGCGTTTCATCGCAAGTGGAGCTGCGGTCTGTTGTAAGCCTTTCCGCCTATACCACTTCTGCCCAGAGTGCTGAAGATCAGGCGCGACCGGGCCCAAGTCATCCTTGTGGCTCCGGACTGGGCACGAAGATACTGGTATCCCGAGCTACTCAGCATGTCAGTCGATTCCCCGATTCGTCTTCCTCTTCAGGTGGACCTTCTGTCGCAGCAGCAGGGGACGGTCCTCCACCCGAACCTGTCCAGTCTTCACCTCCATGGGTCGAGATTGAGCAGCGACAGTTGAGGCCATTTGACTTACCTCCTGAAGTCTGTGATGTCATTCTGGCAGTCAGGCGTCCCTCCACAAAATTGGTTTACTCTTGCAGGTGGAACAAATTTGTGGCATGGTGCACAGCAAAGGCTGTGGATCCCCTTTCTGCCCCCCTTTCAGAGGTTCTCCTCTTTCTCCTGCAGGGCTCTGCTCTGGGCACTATCAAAGGCTACCTCTCTGTCATATCAGCCTTCTTAAGGCTTCCTGATCAGCCTTCTCTTTTTAAGTCCCTTGTTGTAAATAGATTGTTGAAGGGCATCACTCACATGTTTCCTCCTGTTCCTTTCTTGATGCCTCAGTGGGTCTTGAACCTTGTTCTGACTTATTTGATGTGCGCTCCCTTTGAGCCACTTCACCATTGCCCTCTTCGTCTTCTAACTCTTAAGACTGCATTCCTGGTTGCCATCACCTCTGCCAGGAGAGTGAGTGAGCTCCAGGCTCATTCTTCTCAACCTCCTTTCTTCTCTGTCCATCCGGACAAAGTTCTCTCGAAAACGCGTCCCTCTTTCCTGCTCAAAGTAGTCAATGCCTTCCACATCGGGCAGTCATTCACCTTACCCACCTTCTTTCCGCCTCCGCATCCCTCGAAAGAGGAAGAGAGGCTCCACCGTCTGGACCTAAAACGTGCGCTCTCATTCTATCTGGACCGCACACGCCAGTTCTGGGTGGACGACCAGCTCTTTGTTGGTTACATGGGCGCTAAGAAGCGACGGGCGGTGCACAAACGAACCATTTCTCGATGGGTCGTTTTGTGCATAAAGGCTTATTATTCACTGGCTAAAAAGGAGCCTCCTGTGGGGCAGCGTGCCCATTCCACTCGGGTCTCTGCGGCTACTACTGCCCTGGGTCGGGGAGTCCCCTTGCAGGACATCTGTCAGGCAGCTCGGTGGGCCTCGCTGCACACGTTCGCTGGACACTACTGCCTGCACAGCAAAGTCTGGAGAGATGGCTTTTTCAGCCGTTCTGTTCTCCAGGACTTTCTGGTGTGATCATTGGTTTACAGACCCTCCACCGGGGTTGGTATTGCTGGGGTATCTATTCTAAGGTAAGGAATCTAACACTAACCTGTTTCTTTAGGATGCAGAAGTTACTTACCTTCGGTAACGATATATCTGTAAGAAACTGTAGTTAGTGTTAGATTCCTTACCGCCCCACCCATACTCCCCATTCTGCGAACCGATATCTAGGGTTAAGGTTCTTCCCTTTGAGGGCCCTAGTTTCATGGCACCAGTGTCGGTTTTTATCATGGCTCTTCGTTTCTGGCGCGGAAAAGCTGTGCTTAAGAACTGAAGTCAGCGCGCAAGGGCGGCGTCTAAGTACTCCGACGTCATACCGACGCCGACAGACGCGGAGCCGCTGCCCACCCTACCGACGCGGAGGTGTACTACTGCTACGCAAAACTTTCCGGATCCAGTCTGACGCCTGGGGATATTCTAAGGTAAGGAATCTAACACTAACTACTGTTTCTTACAGATAGAGCCTTACAGAAGGTAAGTAACTTGTGCTTCACCACAAATGTTGCAGTGATATTATCAATGATGTCATGAGTGATGCACTATATGTGGGGTAATTAGCAGTGCATTTGCGAGAGCACCAGTTATTGTTACCTTAGGGCACATTTTCTAGTTTCTATGGCTTAACTGCTGAATTGCTATGGTTTTTTTGTGAGTAAAATCTAAGCCATACTATAACACCCCCCTCTCCAAAGGCAGTCAACCCGGTTTGGGGGCCCGCAGCACCCCTCCCCGGCCCAATAATGGCCCCGGGGACCCCATTCTCTGAGGCATGCCACCTTTTTTTAAGGGGACGTGGAGTTTGTGACCCCCCCTCTCTCCCTGGGTCTTATTTGGCCCTGTAGACTCCATCTCCCGGGCCCATCACTTAAATTATGGATTAGGAAAGCACACTGGGCCTACTTTGGCCCAGGGACCCCATCTCTACGGGCTGGACCTTATTTTAAAAGGGGGCCACGCAGCCACTCACTCAGGGCCAATATTGTGCTCAGGGACCCCTCCTCATGGGCCTCGCCTAGTGAGTGATGGGTGCCCCATGGTACACACTTCATATTTAAAAGGGGGAGCGAGCATGCTGGCCCCCTCCCATGGCTGATTTTGGCTCCTTAGACACCATCTACAGGGGCCCAGTCTTATTCTTAAGGGGGAGGGGGGCATGCAGCCCCCTCCAAAGACCAGTATAGGCTCCGGGACCCCATTCTGGCCAGTATGTAATTAGGGAGGGAGGCACGCAGCTGCCCTCCACGTGCCAATTTTGGCCGTGGGGAACCCATTCCCTGGAGCCTCTCCACTAAATGGTGTATGCCCTAGAGCCCACCCAGGGCTCCCACTGCCTATTTGTTGGAAGCATCGGATGAAGACCCAATGCTCCCCTGTCCCCAATTGGGTACCTTCCTCCAGCGGGCTCCAGCATTGCTCCCGCCCACATGGAGAAGCTAAAAATGCTACTCCCTGCAGGCGGGAGCTATTTTTCCATCTGTTTCCCTGCCCATTTCACATACTCAGGGAACCAGATGATAAGTTTGCTCCAAAAGGGTGAGATCATTTTTCGTGCTCCCACCTGCTGGGTGGAGATACTGCTTGCTCTCATTTAGCAGGAGCTTTAAATTGCTCTGCCTCAGGTGAGAAAACAGAGGTTTCCCTGTCCGCACAGGTGCAGGCAGGGAAACCCCATATGTGCCGGGTGGGCACCCCGGGACATAGCAGCCTTTCACTGATGGTTTGGGCCCCCATGGCCATTAATGGGGGCTATATGGCCCCCTTTTCCTTTCCGTATTTGGCCTGGGGTCCCCATCCCCCGGGGCCCATCACTTAAATTATGAGGGTGGGGGGGCATGCATTCCCTCTTCCAGGCCTATTTTGGCCATGAGGACCTCATCTCCCAGGGCGTGGCGGTATTATAAAGAGGTGGCACACAGCCCCTCTCCCCGAGCAAATATTGCGCTTGGGGACTCCATCCTCAGGGACCCGTCTGTGCACTGGGTTTTTAATTGCCAAGATCTCCCATTCCCCAAATTATCCCTGAATAGTCCCTCTATCTACAACGAGGGCCTCCCGCCACGAGAGCATTCTCTGGCTAGCATGGCCGATGGTGAAACAAGACACCCAGGGGGTGTGTGAGGTCATCCTGTTCTTTTTTGGAAATACCCTTGGGCTCCTATCTCCAGGTATTGGGGTGCAAATCATCCTGAATTGAGTAAATGGCTCCCTAATGAGTATGTTTGGCTCCCATAGTTGAGAGCCATACTGGCTGAGGTACGTTTGTTTTGTTGTGGTTTGTGATACTTGTTAACCATCAAGCCAAACTCTGCTATAAGGTTGTTGAGTTTCTTGTAGTCTTTCGATTTGTTTTGGATGGTGGAGAAACAATTATTCAGTGGTTGTTTTTGCTGTTAAATTAAAGCTTTAAGTAGAGTTGTGTTTCATCTGCACAGCAGTTAATCTTGATGTCCTTGCTAGCTAGGTGTGTGCCCAATTTAGAGAAGTTATAAGGTCAGCATATTGAAATGGTTCTTTAGATTATACTTTAAATTGTTTTGTAAGTTAATTAATTGTGTCTAATATGTGTATATGTGTGTATATATTTGGACTGTAGATTTGCATATGTAGTAGGCTTAAACACAAAATTAAAATCTTTAAAAATATAATAATGATCTTCTCTTAAAGTTCATGCTTTGCACATGTCTTTATTTTTCAGGAGCCAGGAGAAACAGCACTTCATTTTGCAATCCGTACTGCTGACCAGACTTCTCTACACATGGTTGACTTTTTAGTACAAAACTGGTATGTGAGATTTCGAGGTTTTTGAGTGCGTATTGTATATGCTCAATGTTGGACTTGGCCCTTTTTGGCTAAAGTTCCTTAAACTTTTTGCCTTCCTCCTAGACCTTTATCTGACATTATGTTGCCGATTTAGATGCTTTGGGTACTATGCCACTGCTGATCAGTGTCAAAGTGCAAGTGCTCCCTGTATAAAGTGCTATGGTAATTGGTTGTGCATAATCAGTATGTCTGCCTTACTAATAAATTCCCTAGTAAGGTGCACTATGTGTGCCAAGGCTTGTAATGCAAATCCTACTAGTGGGCCTGCAGCACTAATTGTGCCACCCACACTTGTAGCCCTAAGAAGAGATCGCAGGCCTGCCACTGTAGTGCCTGCGCACAGTTTAACTGCCTTGTTGTCCTGGCAAGTGCACCCCCCTGCCAGGTCTTACCTTCCCTTTTTGTGCAATTCAGACACCCCTATAGTATGCCCAAGTTACCCCCCGGGCAGGGTGCAGTGTATGTGAAAGGTAGGACATGTACTGAGGTGTGTACCATGTCCTGACAGTGAAATACTGCCAAATTCGTTTTTCACTGTTGCAAGGCCATCTTGCCCTTAGGACAGAATGGGGAATGCTGTGTCCCATGTTTCCAGCATATCTTCCCGTAGGCATAAGATGGAGAGGTGGAGTTTAGTGTGCCTGAACTCCGAATTTAATAACACATCTTTTTGAGAAGATGGTTTTGTAATTGTGTGTTTAGAAACCACGCTTTTAGAGGTGGCTGGTTTCTTGTCTTAAACCATGTGATGTGGGCTGTGTTGCTTCCACCAGAGGATGGCTCCACCTCCTGCTGAGCGTCTGGGCCCCAGGCCTTGACTATCAAAGGAGGAGGGTGTGCACTGGCAGGAAGACACCCAGGTCAGAGCCCCCTGAACACAAAGACTTCAAAGGCATTTATTGGGTATAAATGTAAGAGCTGAAACCCCTGCACTCAAGACTGGAATCCATACTGAAAAGGGATTGAAACTACTTCATAGTCAAGAGGAACCTCTGCCAAAGAAGAACAGCTGAAGAGACTGAAGAGAAGGACTGCCCTTGGACTGCCCTCACTGGCCTGCAGTTTGTTGATTTGACTGAGGAGAGGAGAAGGAACTTTGCTGTGTGCTGTGTCCCCCTGCTTGAGAGAACTTTGCTGTCTGCTGTGTCCTGAAGTAGCTTGTCTCCAAGGGCCCGAGGAGAGCTGGTCCACTGTTGTGGAAACTCAGTAACATAAGAGTTTCCAAGTGTGTCTCAGCGACGATGTGTGCGTGTGCTTTTTGCACGCCTGAGACTGCCGTGTGGTCCGTGGTGCTGTTTACGAGGTGCCCCGTGACAGCATTGCCGCCGCAGCATGAAAGATCTTCCATGCTGCTGCATTGCTGTTTGTGGCCCGAACCGTCATCGTAACTGAGGCTGTGAGTAAAGATCGCTGCCGCCGGCCCGAGCTGCAACGTGCTCAGAGCTTACTTGAACCTATGAACCGTGTCTCAGCGAGGCTTGGTATGTGTGCTTTTTGCACGCCTGATACTGCCGGGGTCTGTGGTGCTGTTTACGAGGTGCCCCGTAACCACATTGCCCCCGCAGCGCGAAACATCGTCAACGCTGCTGCATTGCGGTTTGTGCACCGAGCCATCATCGTAACTGAGGCTGTGAGTAAAGATCGCCGCTGTCGGCCAGAGACGCCATGTGCCAAAGGATTTCTTTAAGACAAGGAAGCTACAAGTTGAAAGGGATCGTGATCGTTGTTGGTGAAAAGGAATCTGCTCCAGATAGCCAACGAAGGAGAAGGCAGCGCCGTAACCCGTCCCGCTACAGCGTCGCCTAAGCAACAGAGCTGCATTGTGATCGGGATCGCCCAGCAGGACGTAAGATGAGTGGAGAGAGAGATAGAACAAGGCAGGGCATCCCCCAGGTTAGGCTTGGACTCCGGTTGGGAGCCGCAAGTGTGTGAGACCTGTGGTGGCGTGCAGGAGGAGTACAGGAGTGCTCCGATCTCTCTCCCGCTGCACCGTGTTAGACGTGCTGAGTCCCCGAGCAGCCCCTACCTGCCCAGCAGTACTGAGTCGCCCCTTTAAGCTTGCAGCCGTTGTCTCTGCTGTTAGGGCCTACTGGTGCCCGAGTTGACCACGCAGATTGGGTTACCTTATTATTATTGCATTACAAACTGCCTGATACTTGCATTACGAACCACATTATTCTTGCATTACGAACTGCCTGATACTTGCATTACGAACCGCATTATTCTTGGATTACGAACTGCCTGATTCTTACATTAAGGACTGTCTTATTACTGCATTACGAACTGCATAGCATTGCATTAGGACTGCATTAGAGATGGTGAATTTCTCATTAATACCGCAAGAACCTACAGGTGATTGATGGCCTAATAACCGGCCAAGGGAAATATTACGATTTTGCATATGTTGGAATTCTATCTTTGGGTCTCCTCGTATTCCTTTTTATAAATATACCGCTATTTTTAGGAAACCAGCGTGGTGTCCATTTGTGGTGTTATCACTGTGTTACTGGGAGTGTGGTTGCAAATACTTTACACATTGCCTTGGAGATAAGCTTGGCTTATCCTGCCATCCTGCCAAGCTACCAGAGGGTAAACAGGGGTTATCCCTCCTTACCCTGACTTGAAGCAAGGGTCCCTATTTGGACTAAGGTATCTACCTCAGCCAACTAGGGAATCCCAGTTCTAACACTCATATATGTCTGATTTCTTCTTTCTCAGCTAAAAATCATGAATTGTTCACATAATTTCTTTTAAATCACTGGTTTTGTTTCCGTTTTGAAGTGCTCTTGTGCTTAGTTTAAATCGTTAATGGAATCTTGCCAGGCAGATACAACTTAAAGAACCCTAAATAACCCTTTCCCAAGGGGCCGATCCCCAACATAAAAAAAATAATGGTGGCCTAGTGGGGTAGACAAACCTACTAAACTATAAGCCAGTCTGCCTCCAAGGGGGCGGAAACCTCCAAAATAATTTCCCCAAGGGGCCATTCCCCGAAATTGATGAAAAAAAGAAATCGCTTGTGTCTAGTGGGCATTCCTGCTGCATGGCCGAGGCCCCATGTGCTTATCGTGCAGCAGGAATGCTCCAAAGAGACATCAGAGGAAAGGAAAACCTTTACTTCCCCTCTTCGTTGAAAACCAAATCCACACTCCTAGAGGAGAAACTCACCTTTCTCGAAGATGCACTGCAAGCAAATGTCTTCCAGTGCTCCTGGCAACCACTAATAACACGCTGCCGTCATTAGATGCCACCCCTGGGAGCATGGCTTCGGAGCCAATGAGGATGGTCGCATGAGCCGACCCCACCGTTTATCCTCTACAGAAGAGCTGAGACGGCGTCCCCGAGGGCCGGAGACAGTGATTTCAAAGGCTGAAACCCGCTGGGAACTTGATCAAGCCCTACCTTGCCCTCCGGCTCTAATCCACGCCCGGGTCGAACATGAACAAAATGCAGGCCCGCCGGCGGCTTCTTCCTTCCTGTGAGCCGGGAAGCTGCAAAGGCCTGTCGCCCGAGAAAACACTGATTCCGCCCACCCCCTACACCCCTCCCCCCCAGAGTGTGATCGGAGGCGGTGACTCTGCCGGCACTGATTAGTGCACGATCCCCAGGGGCACCTGGTGGTACGGACACATGGAGCGGGTAGTGGCAGAGAGCAGAAGACGACCGCGGCTGCGAGCGACAGCCTGAGGAGGGAGACTGATGGAGGCTCCTGTCACTGAGACCCTGGAGAGCGAAGCCCCATTTCAGAGCTGATTCCGGGTCTGAGCCCGGCTATTGGTTCCAACGGCGAGGGCCTGGAGTGACGCTGCCTTCCGCGAGGTAGGGCGAGGCCGGCATGCAGTGGTGCGATGGTTCCTGGTGCTGTTGGTGGCGCGGGGCAGTGTTACTGTGGCCCTGGGTGAATGCGGAGGACAACAGAAGAACGGAGGCTGGGGGTGAGAACAGCCGGGAACTGTGGGATCTGGTAAGCGTAGGAACAGACGACCCAGAGTGAATGTCCCCTGTTGCCAGGATCTGATATGATCCACTTCTTGGGTGCCTTTCCTTGACGATTGCCTATCAGCTTCCACCCCAATTGCCCAGAGACATTTCCATCTAAGAGGATCAGCCTGGTGAGGTCTATTGAGCCACGTTGAGTGCTGGGGGTGCAGGGCAAACATTTGGGGGAGGGTAGGGCTTGATCAACTTGTATTGCCCCCGCCTCCTTAGCGAATGCTCAGCCAGGAGACGAACACAATCCTTGGGCTAACACAGGGAGCGGTAGAGAAGCGGGGGACCCCCAAGCGGTCAACAAACTGCGGAAAGGGAGCCCCGTTGATCCCCATATCTAACAGCTGAAGGGTCTTCTTGAAGGCGGAGGTGAGAGAGGCATTGAGCGGCAGGACAGTGACTGGGGCCTTGATGGACTGCGATCGATGGGGAAGCCACGAGGCCAGAAAGGGGGAGCTCACCCAGACCCGGAGGACAAACCAATAGAGCAGCGAAGGCAGGACGTGCCTGACCCGCACCCGGAGGGCCTGAAACAGCAACAGGTGGAACAGATCCTTAAGGCCATCACGGATACGAGGGAGGCACTCCAGCGGGGCATTGCTCAGGTGTCTTTGGGGTTGGGCCTTTTGCTGGCAGATCATGCGAAACTAGCTGATCGGGTGAAGCAGGCTGAGAATACGCAGGAAGTCCTAGAACCCTCCCAGAAACAATTGGATGTACAGATGGGGGAGGTCAACCGTAGGCTGCAAGTACTGGAGAGGCGGACCAAGGATGCTGAAGGGCGTAAAGGCATAACAGAGAGCCCTCTGGGATGAAGGAATTCAATATTTACTGATGTTCCCGGCACGCTTGAGAGGGGCGCAAAACGTTCTTTCACAATGACCCGGAGGAGGCATGGAGCTGGTTAGAATCTTATCGAATGGGAGCGAGTGCAGCAGGAAGAGGCCGAGAAAAGCAGACGGAGGCATTGCCGTTGCGCTGCTCGCGCGGCAACAGACGATGCTGC
This sequence comes from Lissotriton vulgaris, assembly GCF_964263255.1. Lineage (NCBI taxonomy): Eukaryota > Metazoa > Chordata > Amphibia > Caudata > Salamandridae > Lissotriton > Lissotriton vulgaris. The sequence continues at coordinate 1,889,612,011 of NC_141691.1, read as the reverse complement.
GCTGGAGCGCAGAAACCCACTACGTCTCAGACAGAGACAGCGAGAACAGCGGCGCTACAAGCAGTGATGGAGATATCCCGGACGAGTGGAGCGGCGCTGGGGGAAGAGTCAGCTTCGGACAAAGGCTCAGCTGAAGCTGAATACAGACATGGGAAGTGGTCCCTTCCCACATGTCACCCCTGGGACGGCGGATGAACTTGTGGACGCCTGAACTTGCGTATTAATCCCTGACATCAGTAAAAGGGGTTGGTTGGCCCTGGCTCCTCTGCTCCTGGGGAGGGGCAGTCGGGGTGGGCACATAACTGAATTGATGGTGGCGGGGCAGTTCTACTGTATAACTGTCTCCGCTTGGGGTACAATCGGAGGAATTGAAGTATTTTCTCTTATAGTGGGGTACGGCGCACAATCTCAATGGAATTGTGGATTAGATCTTCTCGGCTCTAGGGCACCCCCTGAGTTTTGCTCTTTGATTGAATTTCTGGTAGATACCAGAAGAACTGTTAGTGACTAGTTTGGATGGGTACTAGCTGTTTAGGGCCTGTTCTGGGGAGGGGTTGTTGGGGGCGTATGTAGGTTGTTTTCGGGGTAGTTCGAACCACCGGTATGCCACTGGAAGGAGTGAAATTATGGGTAAGGGATAACCAACACAATGGGGACATCACCTGAGTTGAAGTGTATTACATAGAATGTACGGCGGATGCACACTATGCAAAGACGCCACAAGATCCATGCTTACCTACCATACGTAGGGGAGTGCAGATTGCCTTCTTTCAAGAAACCCATGTGGATCGAGCCGAAGGCCAGGCATTACAGCCCAAGTGGAGAGGGCAACTTTTTTGTACGACTTATTCTGCTTTTGCTAGAGAAGTCCTAATATGGGTTAGGGCGGGGGTTCCCTTTCAGCCAGTGCAGCGGTTAGTTGACCCAGAGGGGAGGTTTGTGGCTGTTGTGGAATGTTTGGATGGGAAGGAAGTATGTATGTATGTATGTATGTATGCTCTTATATAGTGCTCGACTTACTCTAGGGCATCTCGGCGCTTGCATTGGGAACCCGTCCTGGCTTTTCCCTGTGAGATAACCCGTACTGGGCATCCCCAAGGTGAAAGCCAGTCATCCCGCCGCGGGGGGGCCGTTGTGGAGATTAAGCAAGCTTAGTGCCCAGAGCTGCATAGTGTGAACCCGGGCTTAGAGTGGGCACCGAAGCGAGAATTATCGAGTCCGTGGACAATTGGGCTCAAGACCCTGCCGCGTCAGGAATGGAACCCTGGTCCCGGGTCTGACCTCTGCTTCAGGGTATGCCTCCTCTAACCAGTGAGCCACACTTCTCCTAACATTATGCAGTGTGTATGCTCCCAATGTGGAACAGGCGACCTACTTTGTTAGACTGTCAGGGAAATTAGCTCCCTACTTGACCGGTTCAGTGGTAATGGGGGGTGATTTCAACTCCATTACAGATATTGGGATGGATAGGTCTTACCCTGCACTGCCAGAGGCTCCCATACATAGAATCTTGAAAACCCGAAGGACTTGGCAGAAAGAGTGGGGGTTGATAGACACTTGGCGCGCACAGCAATTAGGAGACCGGGATTACTCTTACTTTTCCGCTTTGAATGACCTGCATGTACGGCTGGTTGCCATGTTGTGCACCCCGAACATTCATGAGCTGGTAAGGCATAGCAAATATTTAACAAGGACGATTTCAGATTATAATCCTCTCTTGATGGCGTGTCACTGGACTCGGGAGAGACCTGCAATTCCAAACTGGTCACTGCTACCGGAGGCGTTAGAGGACCCTATGTTCCGATCAGAAGTGCAGGAGGGTATAGAGCATTATTTCCAGGAGAACGAGGGTACGACTTCTTCCCTGGCGCTGGAGTGGGACGCTTTTAAAGTGGTGGTGCGGGCGTATGTATAAATAAAATTCTGGGGGTGCGGAAGATACTTCTGCAGGATATAGAAAAGGAGGAACGACAGTTGCGCCAGGTGGAGACAGCTCGCCCGGAGAATCCGGAGATGCAGGCTGAGGTCCTGGCCGCGAGAGAGATGGTAGCAGCACAAGTGGAGCGGTTACGTTCTTTCGATTATGAAGCACATTTGGCAAGAGCACATGCAGAAAGGGATAAGGCAAGCACATTACTGGCCTGGTTGGGTAACTCAGCCCAGTGGGGGGCGCCTATTCTGGCTCTGACTACACCCACGGGAGCGCAGGAGTACACCTAGCTTGGGATTAATGGGTTATTCCTGACCTATCATGCATAAGTATATGAGAGTAAACTGCAAGACACAGGAGATGGACATGGGGTCTTTTTATTAGCTGAGGCGCAATTACCGCGCCTAGAAGAGAAACAGGCGGACACATTAGGGCGGGAGATCACAATGGGGGAAATACGTAGCGCAATAAAACACATGGCACGTAAAAAAAACTCCGGGTGCGGACGGGCTACCAATAGAATTTTACTCGACATACGTTGATATCTTAGCTCCTAAATTGTCGGCAGTTTACCAGGAAACCCTGTTTGTAGGAAGGCTGCCTGACTCCGCACGGGAGGCTATCATTATTCCCCTCTTGAAACCAGGAAAGGACCCCTTGGCCAGATCGGCATACCGCCCACTATCAATGCTAACTTCTGATTACAAAATATTAAGCAGAATCCTTGCGACCATGCTTCTTCCTTATATGGAGCAGTTGGTCCACAGCGACCAAGCAGGCTTTATCCCGAAACGTACTACAGCGACCAATGTGAGACGCCTCCTTCGCATTTTGGGGGACGATCACAGTGAGACCCCCACTGCAGCGGTTCTCTCCGTAGATACCGAAAAGGCATTCGATAGCCTAGAATGGCCATATTTGTCCCGGGTTGTTCACTCACTCGGTCTTGGAGAACCCTTTGTGAAATGAACGAAGATCCTTTATTGCTCGGCGACGGCCCGGGTACGGACGGGAAGGATAGTCTCACCACCTTGTCTGGTGGGGCGGGGCATGCGGCAGGGATGCCCGCTTACTCCGTTGTTGTTTGCCCTAGCCATTGAGCCTTTGGCTGCCCACGCCAGACTGGGGAGACATTACCCTGGGGTAAACTTCCGCGGAGATAGGCAGTTTATCTCACTATATGCTGATGATTTATTAGTCTTCCTGGTAAACCTGGATACGGCTTTAGAAGGGGCAAGACATTTATTAAGTGAGTTTGGCAGATTATCGTGAGTGAGTGTGAACTGGGCAAAGACATGCTTGTTCCCGGTGACTCCCTCGGGGGAGTGCCCTTCCCAGATAGCGGGCATTCGCTGGGAACCCCACTGTTTGCCTTATCTTGGCACTAGCATATACCATGAGCCTGAAGATTTATTGGAGGGTAATATAGGTCGAGCCATACGAGGACTTAAAAGCAGCTTCGCGTTTTGGAGTACGCTACCGCTCTCAGTGGCGGGCCGGGTGGCACTCCTAAAGACGGTGGCACTCTCTCATTTATTATATTATTTTCGGACACTTCCAGTCTGGGTACCAGGCTCTATGTTTAGGCAGCTCTGCTCCATGACCGAGGGGTTCCTATGGGGGAGCGGCAGATGGCGAGTTGCGCTGACAACAATGATGCGTCCGAGAGCTGATGGGGTTATGGCAGTGCCGGATTTTGAATGGTGTTACTTAACGGGGCCCAGACGGACATGAAGGCAGGTTGGTCCCGCGCTATATTCTGTCCTTTATAGTACTTCAACAAAGGCTGTGCTTTGAATTGCTTACACATGAAGAACGGACACTTAGACTGTGCTGGAACCGGAGCCAGCGTAGAGCTGGATTCCCTAGCCCATATGCTCCAGAAATACCGTTGGGTATGTGTACCGCCCTACCACATGACGGGGGGACTGGACGGAGGTGGCCGAATGGGAGACATTCGGTGTATAGATGGGCGGTATCTTTATGAAGACGGAACCCTGTTGCCATGTCATATTCTCCAGGATAGATATGGTCTTCCGCCGGGGGATTACTTGCTGCACTCAGCATCTGAAAGAGACACGTTAGTGATAGATTCCTTACCTTAGAATAATCCCCAGGTGTCAGACTGGATCCGGAAAGTTTTGCCTAGCAGTACCCCTACACGTCGGTAGGTGTTCTCTATAGCCAACTTGGGGCTGCAGTCGGTGAACACCGCCGGCTTCTTGGGCCACTACTCTCATGCAGTGTGGGATACCATTGCTCAGGTGTTGCCACAGTGTCCTGAGGAAGTCCGGGCTGTCCTTTCTCAGGCGATTTCTGAAGGAAAGGATGCGGCTAAGTTTGCCATTCGGTGTGGTTTTGGCACCGCAGACACGTTGGGCAGGGCGATGTCTACAACGGTAGCGTTGCAACGCTACGCCTGGTTACGTTTGACCGGGTTCTCGCCCGATGTCCACAGCTCGCTCATGGATATGCCCTTCGATGGCACCGGCTTGTTTGGCGATAATACCAACAGTGCTTTGGAGGGTTTTAAGGACTTGCGGGCCATGGCCAAGTCCTTGGGCCTTTCTGCTAAGAATCCGGCCACTCCTGGTTTTCGTTCCTTTTGTGGCCAGGGCAGAGGTACCCAGGCACCTTCCTCCAACAAGCCTGTGCAGACCAACCCCAGCGCGGCCGCGGCTTGCGCTGGGGCGAGTCGGGGAATCAGCGCGTGGGTCAGTCCGCTTCCACCTCTGCTGCTCCTTCCTCCAAACCTTCCTAGTCTATGCCTTGTGGCGCACTTTGTGAGAAGTTGGCCTGATATGTAGTGCTCACTATTCTAGTGATCACTGTGTATCATTCCAAACGTCCCTTATTGATGATTGGTTGTAAGTCAACCGTTAGACCAGCTATCCTAGTAGCATGGACAAGAGCAGTCTTTAGGCTAAACTCTAGAGGGCGTGTTAGCCAGCTGTTATACCATCACATATACCCCTTGAACACCAAGTGAAAGGACACCACACAAGTTGTTATGAAAATAAAGTATATTTATTTAGAACACAACAGCCCTGGACTCTTTATGAGAACAGGGCGCTAAGCACAATACAAAGCTCTTAAGAAAATACTGAAAGTCGCACAATTTACACAAATGCCCGAGGGGCACGAAAAACCATATACTCTAAAAGTGGAATGCGAAATTACTAGCAGGTAAGTACTACTCTAATAGGCTTTGGGATCGCTAGGACTGGACTACCGAACCTTCAGATTACTAGCAGGAGGCCTAGGGAGATCGGGTGCAGAGTGTGCACTCTCACGCGGGATGCGGGACAAAGTCTATGGATGCTAGATTTCGTAAAGTTAGTGTTATCGGACGAATCCGACTAGGTAGAGCTGAAACGAAAAAGGATCTGGACCCTTGGATAGTTAAGCTATGCTGGAGCCCCGAAATGCTCAGGTTACCTAGCCCAGGGGCTGCGGATGCATAGGTCTGAAGAGACGTCAGGAATCCTCGTTGCAGTCTATGGAGCCTGAAAGAAGAAGTTGCTCGCAGGCGACCAGTGTTGAAGTTCGAAGTGATCCAAGCCTGGATCGAAGATGGAAGACACCTGTAAGCAGAGGGGACCAAGTTCTGAATCACTAGCCAGTGATTAGATGGGCACCAGGATGGCACCGGATGGAGTCACCTCGACCAGGTGAGTGGGCGACGCTGGGCTCTGCAGTCTCACGGACCAGGAGGCGTTGTCGGCGACCAGGATGGAGGTGCGAGCTGTCCCACGATGGTATCTGCTGTCGACGTCGCTGGACCCAGGATTGGGGCAACAAGTCTTGGCAAATGCAAGCCCACGCGGTGGACTTAAAATGGCGTCTGGAGTGGACCAGGAGGGTCCGGGGTGCTCCTCTGTTGGAGGGGAGCAAGGGCCAGTCTGGAGCAACCAGACCAGCGTTGGAAATGTCGTCGTTCGTCGTCAGGAAGGCCACAAGCCAGCAGGCAAGTAGCCGGACAACGCGGTGAGCAGCAAAGAGCAGAAGGGCCCCACGCAGATCTCGTGGATGCTGGGGGGCTGGACTTCGGTGCTGGAGCTGCTCAGGGTTAGGGCTTCTCAAACCCCAAAGCACTCACTCGAGGATCCCTCGGCGGTCGTGCTGGGCAAGCGTCGTGCAGTCCTGAAGATGGCCGGTCCCTCGAGGTCTCGTCACACCCACGAATCTCAGCTGGGTTGATGATGCAGGTAGAGGTCAGAGGTGCCAGGGAAGCCGGTTCTCGTCGAGCTGGGCAGTCTTGATCCGGAGGAGAGACTTACAGCAAACCGCGATGCTTGGATGATGCCTGCGGGTGCAGGGTGGCTACTCCTTAGCCACAAGGGAGGGTCTTCTGAAAGGTTCAAGAGTTCTTTCGTGGAAAGTCATCAAGATTCGGAATTATCTAATTTGGAAGGGGTCCCCGCTCCCACCTTTATACTAAAGAAAGGGGCTGGTACGGGACTAGGTCCTGCCCATGGGTGGGATCAGGAAGGGGGGTGGTTACACCCCTCTCCCATGCCGGACTTTCCCCAGCTCAGGGGCTGGTGTGCCCCTGGAACCAGTTCAGACTGGCTGATGCATAGTGAGCACCGGGGTGCCACTTGCAGTCACCTTCCTATTCAGCCCTGCCTACCTAGGATACACAAAACCCTGTCTGGGTTGGTGCTAGCTCTGCCCCTGACAGGAAACCCTTTGTCCAAGCTCTCCTCGCTGGAAGGACTCCCAGCAGCAGGAGGTCAGACTTGTGTCTGTGGTGGCAGCATCCATTTTGTGATGCTGAGGCTCGACCAAAGCACTCACTCGAGGATCCCTCGGCGGTCGTGCTGGGCAAGCGTCGTGCAGTCCTGAAGATGGCCGGTCCCTCGAGGTCTCGTCACACCCACGAATCTCAGCTGGGCTGATGATGCAGGTAGAGGTCAGAGGTGCCAGGGAAGCCGGTTCTCGTCGAGCTGGGCAGTCTTGATCCGGAGGAGAGACTTACAGCAAACCGCGATGCTTGGATGGTGCCTGCGGGTGCAGGGTGGCTACTCCTTAGCCACAAGGGAGAGTCTTCTGAAAGGTTCAAGAGTTCTTTCGTGGAAAGTCATCAAGATTCGGAATTATCTAATTTGGAAGGGGTCCCCGCTCCCACCTTTATACTAAAGAAAGGGGCTGGTACGGGACTAGGTCCTGCCCAAGGAAGGGGGGTAGTTACACCCCTCTCCCATGCCGGACTTTCCCCAGCTCAGGGGCTGGTGTGCCCCTGGAACCGGTTCAGACTGGCAGATGCATAGTGAGCACCGGGGTGCCACTTGCAGTCACCTTCCTATTCAGCCCTGCCTACCTAGGATACACAAAACCCTGTCTGGGTCGGTGCTAGCACCGCCCCTGACAGGAAACCCTTTGTCCAAGCTCTCCTCGCTGGAAGGACTCCCAGCAGCAGGAGGTCAGACATGTGTCTGTGGTGGCAGCATCCATTTTGTGATGCTGAGGCTTGAGTAAACTTTAACCGGGGTTCACAGTTACATACATGTCATGTCCCTCTAGAAGGGTGGAATGCTAACCCCGTCGCCAGAATTGGCGAGGGGTTAGTATTCCAATTCGTATGACACCTTACTCGACATGTTTTGATAAAGCGATACCAAAGATAGCAAATAACCGCGAGGATTATAATGCACTTAAGAGTATATGGTACGCGTTATCATGGAACAGCTATTAGGACTTGGTTCCGCAAGCTGCAGACGGGCTCAGCTCATGCCAGAGCACCATCTCACATGATTCCACGCACTCTGCCTTCAGGATTGTTAAGGCCTGCCATAGGAGTGACTGATAGGAATCTATGTGTCCATTTTAGGGTTAGATATAGGTATACTATATCTACAGCAAAGGGTGATTACATCACTTTGCCCCAGCTGTCGTGCAGCCAGTTGTGTCAGATTTAGATGGCCAGCCAGGGGTGGCATAATACATGCTGCAGCCCCGGGTAGGCCCTGGGGACACCTATGCCCTGAGTTACAGGGTCTGATAAGGTGGCCCAGTACCAATTGGTAAATGCACCTAAGGTACACGTGTCAATTTAGGGAGAGAACAGCAAGGCTGTGGGTCTGATTAGCAGGCCCACAGCCAGAGAAGTCGTAAACCAGTGAAGCAAAAAGCAAAAAAATCTGGGGTGATCATAGGATTGCAGACCCTACTCTCCTACACACTCCACGCCAGTAGGGGGCAGGATCCGCCTTCACCTCCCCCAATGGCGCGAGATCACGTCGGACGAATGGGTACTGCAAATAATTTGCAAGGGTTATTACCTCCCCTTTCAGTCCTCCCCTCCGGCCATGCCACCTCGGTGCCACCGCATGTAGGGGGACATCTTGCACTTCTTCGGCAGGAAGTTATGGCCCTTTTTGCCAAGGGGGCCAGCGAGTGCGTTCCCGGGCAGGAAGTGGGGAGTGGTTTCTATCCCCACAACTTTCTGTTCCCCAAGAAGGACAAGGGGGGCCTGCGCCCCATCTTGGACCTCCGGGACGTCAATCGTTTCCTCCGGAAGGAAAACTTCAAGATGCTCACTCTGGCTCAGGTCCTGGCTGCCCTAGACCCTGGAGACTGGATGATAGTGTTGGACTTGCAGGACGCTTATTTTCACATCCCCGTCCTGCCGACCCACCGGCATTACCTGCGGTTCATGGTAGGCCAGGACCATTTTCAGTTTGCTGTACTCTCCTTCGGCTTTACCAGTGCGCCTCGGGTGTTAACAAAGGTGATGGCGGTGGTCGCAGCTCATCTGTGCAGGTCAGGGGTGTCAGTCTTCCCCTACCTTGACGACTGGTTTTTGAAGTCGGGCTCGCTCCAAACAGTCATCAGCAACCTTCAGACTATGGCTGACCTCCTGCACCTGCTGTGGTTCTCTATCAACGTGCCGAAGTCGCACCTGAGTTCCTCTCGGAAGCTCCCCTTCATCGGAGCGGTTCTGGATTCGCTGCTGTTTCGGGTTTATCCTCCCGAGCAGCGAGTCCGGGATATTCAGGCTATGATTCCGATCTTTTAGCCTCTTTCCCGGGTTTCAGTCAGGATGACCCTCCGGCTCCTAGGCCTGATGGCCTCCTGCATCCTGCTGGTAACACATGCCAGATGGCATATGCACGCTCTGCAGTGGGACCTGAAGTTCCAGTGGGTGCAGCATCAGGGTAACCTGTCCGATCATATCCCGATCTCGGAGGGCACTGCACAACAATTGCAGTGGTGGCTCACGAATCGCGATTGGGTCCATGACAGATCCCTCTCCCTTCCCCAACCGGAGCACACAGTGGTGTCAGATGCGTCCCTCCTGGGATGGGGTGGCCACTTGGGAGAGGTGGAGATCAGAGGCCTCTGGTCTCCCGCGGAGTCCCAGCTCCATCTCAACCTTTTTGAGCCTGTGGCGATCCGTCTTGCACTGAAGGCATTTCTTCCCTCTGTCCGGGGAAGTGCGGTGCAGGTGTTCATGGACAACACCACCGTCATGTGGTATTGCAACAAACAGGTAGGGGTGGGGTGGGGTCCTGGACCCTATGCCAGGAGGCTCTGCGCCTCTGGACATGGCTGGATCGTCAAGGCATTACCTTGGTGGTTCAACACCTGGCAGGTTCTCTGAACGCCAGGGCGGGCCAACTCAGCCGCCGATGCTTGATGGATTACGAATGGGGCCTGAACTCGGTCGGAGGTGGCGCAAGCTCTCTTTCAGTGATGGGGAGACCCTTGGTTAGATCTATTTGCCACCGAAGAGAACTCGCAATGTCATCAGTTCTGCGCTTGGAATTTCCAAGTCGGCACTCGCCCAGCGACGCTTTTCTTCGCGAATGGAGTTGCGGTCTGTTGTACGCCTTTCTGCCTATCCCACTTCTGCCCAGAGTGCTGCAGAAGATCAGTCGCGACCGGGCCCAAGTCATCCTTGTGGCTCCGGATTGGGCACGAAGATACTGGTATCCTGAGCTACTCAGCATGGTGATCGATCCCCAATCCTTCTGCCTCTTTGGGAGGATCTTCTGTCGCAGCTTAGAAAGCTCGTTTTGCCAAAGGAATGCTTGAGATCACCAGTTGGATGACTCAGAATTGTCTCCAACTGAATCCTGGTAAGATTGAGCTAATGCTCATGGGCAAAGCCTCTGACAGTTGGTCCGACGACTGGTGGCCTGCCAAATTGGGGGCGCTTTAAAACCTTTGTCCAATCGCTTGTCCTTTCCCGTATTGACTATGGTAACGCCACACTCGCTGGCACCCCTAAAGTCCACCTAGCACAGCTCAAATCTTTCCTCAACCTTGCCGCCAGACTTATCTCGGATTGTAAAAAATTCGACCACATCTCTCCGGTCCTAAAAAACCTCAATTGGCACCCAATAGAAGGTAGATCCACCCTCAAGATTGCATGTATCACGCACAAAGCCCTTCACCTAATCACCGCCTCCTACCTGGCTGAGAAACTACACAAAGGTGGGTGCTCCAGGTCCCTGAGGAGCACCAACTCCCTTGTCCTAATCCCTCCCAGACTCAAGCACAAAAAAAAACAATCTTGTGCTTTTTCTGGGAACGCCCCCACAATCTGGAACTCTCTCCCCAAAGATCTTCGATGCAACACCTCCTACCCTCTCTTCAAAAAAAGACTGAAAATACTCCTTCACAACAAATGTTGGGGAACCTAATCTCACTGATGTCTGACTCTCTACACTCCTTGCTCCCTGATTCTTGCCTCCTCCTCAACCCCTTCCCCGCCTCTCATTCTGCCTCTCCCCTTTTCTTCTCTCCCTTCTCCCTCTGAACTTCGACACTCCTACCCGCTTTTGATCTCCATCGCCCATATACGCCTCCAAAGAAACCTTTGAGGAATCTCGCCAGCTTTTAGAAGAAATGGGTCTGCCACAACTATCAGATGCTGACTAAGACGCCTTAGACGCCGACATTACGGTGGACGGGCTTTGCAAAGCTATCTTTGCTATAAATTCTGGAAAAGCGATGGGACCCAATGGAATCCCCATTGAATTCCTCAAAGGGATGGCTCATAAGGTAGCTCCACACCTCAAAAACATGTATGATGAGAGTAGGGAGAGAGGGATCCTTCCCTTGGATCAAAAATAAGCTAACATGGTGGTCATCCGTAAACCAGGTAAACCAGCAATACTCTGTGGTTCATACAGGCCTATTTCGTTAATTAGTTCAGAAGCCAAGGTGCTGGCCAAACTTCTGGCATCCCGACTAATAGCTGTGTTCCCCTCTCTGGTCCATGAAGACCAGTCATAATTCATACCAGGTCCAAATACTGCCCTCAATGTTCGATGGGTGCAAAACGTCCTGAGTAGGCAACCCTATCTGCGAGAAGATGTGGTCATACTGTCACTAGACGCTACCATGGCTTTCTATTCGATAGAATGGCCTTATCTTTTCGAGGTACTGGCTCGGCTGGGCTTTGGCCCCAATTTTAGACGATGGGTGGCACTACTATACAAAGACTTACTGGGACAAGTCAGGGTAAACAATCACACCTCTCGTACATTTGTCTTGCAAAGAGGTACCAGACAGGGCTGTCCTTTATCCCCTTATTGTTTGCTCTTACCCTGGAACCGTTAGCCCACTGGATAAGACAGGATGTTTTAGTACTGGGACTAAAATGGAGTGAGGTTATAGAAGACAAAATATCACTATATGAGATGACACCCTTATATATCTGGCATCCAACCCCGAACTTCCCTTAACAGTTTATTTAATATCATCACAAACTGGTCAAAATCAGTGTTATATGTGCTCCATGTGCCTCCACGGCGTCTACCTTGTGGATACTCAATCCAGTGCGCATTGGCAGGTTTTAAATACTTGGGCATCTTCATCAATCAATTAATCAATCATATCATTTGTGAAGCGCACTACTCACCCGTGAGGGTCTCAAGGCACTGGGGTGGGGAATGCTGCTACTGCTCGAAAAGCCAGGTCTTGAGGAGTTTTCTGAAGGTCAACAGGTCTTGGGTCTGCTGTAGGTGGATGGGGAGGGTGTTCCAGGTCTTGGTGGCGAGATGGGAGAACGACCTGCCACCGGAGATTGATCTTGGAAGCGGGGGACTGTGGCAAGGGTGAGGTCGGCGGAGCGGAGTTGGCGGGTGGGTGTTTAGAAGCTGAGTCGTCTGTTGAGGTACGTTGGTCCGGTGTTTTGGAGTGCCTTGTGTGTGTGGGTGAGGAGCTTGAAGGTTATCCTCTTGTCGACCGAGAGCCAGTGCAGGTCTCTCAGGTGGGGTGTGATGTGGCTGCGGTGAGGGATGTCTAGGATCAGGCATGCAGAGGCGTTCTGGATGCGTTGGAGCTGTCTCAGGAGCTTGGCCGAGGCTCCTGCGTAGACGGCGATTCAGTAGTCCAACTTGCTGCTGACGAGGGTCTGGGTGACCGTTCTTCTCGTTTCAGCGGGGATCCACTTGTAGATCCTGCGGAGCATGCAGAGGGTGTTGAAGGAGGAGGAGGAGACGTCGTTGACCTGTTTAGTCATGGAGAGGGTAGAGGCGACGATGACCCCTACGTTGCGGGCGTGGTCAGTGGGTGTTGGAGCGGTTCCCAGTGCGGTCGGCCACCAGGAGTCGTCCCAAGCCGAAGGGGTGGATCTGAGGATGAGGACCTCCGTCTTGTCAGAGTTCAGCTTCAGTCGGCTGTTCCTCATCCATTCAGCGACGGCTTTCATTCCTTCTTGAAGGTTGGTTTTGGCAGTGTGGGGGTCCTTGGTGAGGGAGAGCATCAGCTGGGTGTCATTGGCATAGGAGATGATGATGAGGGCCTGCCGACGGGCGACGTGGGCGAGCGGTGCCATGTAGATGTTAAACAGAGTTGGGCTCAGGGATTAGCCCTGGGGTACACCGCAGATGATCTCAGTGGCTTCGTAGCGGAAGGCGAACGTTCTGTGTTCTGCCGGAGAGGAAGGAGGTGGTCCAGTCCAGGGCCTTCTCTTGGATCCCGGCATTGTGGAGGCGTATTTGTAGTGTGTGGTGGAAGACCGTGTCGAAGGCGGCCTTTTCTCTGTTGTCCAGCAGGGACTTGATGTAATCGGTGGTGACGATGAGGGCAGTCTCGGTGCTGTGGTTGCTGTGGAACTTGGACTGGGAAGGGTCCAGTATGTTGTTGTTAGACGGGGACCTGGAGGGTCGGCCGAGGACAAGAGGAGAGGCCTCCGGTGAGGGCCGTCTCCAGCGATCGTACAGACAAGTAACTTCCCCCCCACAGATGGACACCACACAAGGATAAGGTCAACACTCTTTATATACAATTCTTGAAGCAAGGATACCACGATACAGGGAGATCGGGACACGAGGGTCCTCTCAATTCTAGTCTCTGGTAGGGAAAGGGGGTAGCGGGACAGTCTTGGTACCGGTCTGGTACTGAGGTGGTACGATGAATAGCTCACAGTCCTCGAGCTCGGAGTTCTGGTAGGTCAGGCCGCGGCAGCGCCAGCAGGCTCGGATGATAGTCTCACTTGAGAAGGGCCGCGGCAGCGCCAGCCGGCAAGGGCGATGGTTCACACAAGGATGGGCCGCGGCAGCGCCAGCAGGTCCCGACGAGGATGTAGGTTGCAGAGGGCCGCGGCAGCGCCAGCAGGTCCCGACGAGGATGTAGGTTGCAGAGGGCCGCGGCAGCGCCAGCAGGTCCCGACGAGGATGTAGGTTGCAGAGGGCCGCGGCAGCGCCAGCAGGCAGGACGATGATTCACAAGGCAGGACTGCGGCAGCGCCAGCAGTCCGTCAAGGATGAGTTCTTCTAGGTGTCTCTCGACTCCAGGATACAACTGCCTTCCTGCTCTGGAGCTGCCCCAGTTATAGGTCTGGCCTCCTTTGATGTCCGGACCCTCGCTCTTGGAGGTCGGGAGGTCCGGGATGAGGGAGTCCAGACACCCAGCAGGGGGGTGGAGCCAGCACCCGGGGAGGCTGGGGGCGATCGGCACCTGGCGGGGGAGAGCCATCGACACTCCTCTCTCCCATTGACCTGCCAAGTGGTCTCTTCACCTCCTGGGTGGATGGTGGTGCCTCAATGTCGGGGCCCGGCCAGGCCCATGGTTGGGGTCGAGCTGAGGCCACGCGGCCTCGTGGTGCAGTGTCCAAGATGGCGGCTGGGCCCGGGCAATGGTGCTGACGGTGGCCCGGGTCAGCCGATGCTGGGATGTTCGGGAGCAGGCGTCCCGTGAGGGACGGGTTGCGGGTTTGCTTCTGTGGGTTGCCGGGGTAGTTCTTCTGGTGACACCGGGAGAGCCGGTGTCCGGGCCCTGTCATGCGGGGAGGGAGCGAGCCTTTCACGAGGCCTGTCCAACATGCGTCCCCCCCAGCTGAAGGCGGGGAGAGTCACCCATCCTCTTGGGTACTCTCCTCGTCGAGGCGGAAAAGGCGTGACAGGCCGTCCGCGTTGGCGTGGTCCTGGCCTGGACGATGCTCCACAGTGAAGTCCATCCCCTGCAAGGAGATGGACCATCGCAACAGTTTAAGGTTCTCCCCCCGCATCTGCATCAACCATTGCAGGGGTCTATGATCTGTTTGTACCCGGAAGTGGGTACCGAAGAGGTAGGGCCGGAGCTTCTTGAGGGCCCACACTACTGCGAAGGCCTCCCGCTCGATAGTGCTCCAGCGCTGTTCTCGAGCTAGCAGGCGTCGGCTGATGAAGGCCACTGGCTGGTCGATTCCCTCGGCGTTGAGTTGGGAGAGGACTGCCCCAATGCCATGATCTGAGGCGTCCGTCTGGACGATGAATTCCCGGCTGTAGTCGGGGGCCTGGAGCACAGGGCCGGTGCACATGGCGGCCTTCAGCTTCTCGAAGGCCGCTTGACAGTCCGGGGTCCAGTTGACTGTTTTGGGGTTTTTATTGGATGTGAGTTCTGTGAGGGGCCCCACAATGCTGCCATAGTCTTTCACAAACCGCCGGTAGTATCCGGTGAGCCCCAAGAAGGCTCGGACCTCGGTCTGGGTGACGGGTGGCTGCCAGGACTGGATGGCAGCGATCTTGAGCTGGAGAAGGGCCACCAGACCGCTCCCCACTTGGTGTCCGAGGTAGGTCACGGACCCCTGGCCAATCTGACATTTGCTGGCCTTGATGGTAAGGCCGGCCTGTTGGAGGGCGTGCAGGACTTCTCGGAGGTGGTGAAGGTGGTCTGCCCAGTGACGGCTGTATACGGCCATATCGTCCAGGTATGCGGCGCTGAACTCTTCGAGGCCCGCCAATACCTGGTTCACGAGTCGTTGGAAAGTGGCTGGAGCGTTTTTCATGCCGAATGGCATCACTTTGAAATGGTAGTGGCCATCCGTGGTAGAGAAGGCGGATCGTTCTTGGGCTCTGGGGGTGAGGCCGATCTGCCAGTAGCCCGCTGTCAGATCGAAGATGCTCAGGTAGCGGGCAGCCCCCATACGGTCAACCAGTTCATCTGCCCGGGGGATGGGGTGAGCGTCGGTTCGGGTGACAGCGTTCAGGCCCCAATAGTCTACACAGAATCGGAGCTCGGGGTGGTGCCCGGGGCGGCAGCTTTGGGGACCAGTACGACTGGGCTGGCCCAAGGGCTGTCGGATGGCTCGATGACTCCGAGTGCGAGCATTTTAGAGACTTCGTCCTGGATGCAGGCGCGCACCCGATCCGGTACTCGGTACGCCCTGTGTCGAATAGGGGGACTATCCCCAGTGTCCACGTCGTGGAGGCACCAGGGGGTGACCCCCGGGGTGAGTGAGAACAGGTTTGCAAATTGCAGCAGGAGAGCCCGACAGTCTTGGCGTTGTTCCGGGGTCAAGGCATCGGAGAGTCGGACCCCGTCCACCGAGCCATCTTTCTCACGGGTCCTCAGTAGGTCAGGGAGGGGCTCGGAGTCTTCTTCCGCCCCACTATCTGTTGCCATCAGTAGGCTGAGTTCCGAGCGTACGAAGTGTGGTTTGAGTCTGTTGGCGTGGAGGACCCGGAGGGGGTTCCGGGGGGACTCCATGTCTATTAGGTAGGTGACAGGGCTCTTGCGCTCAATCATCTTGAAGGGCCCCGTCCATTTGTCCTGCAAGGCACAAGGTTCGACTGGAGACATCACCCATACTTGCTGACCGGGCTCGAACTCAATGGATGAGGCATGTTGATCGTACCATTTCTTCATGTCCTCCTCCTGACTGGCCTCAAGATTGGCTCTGGCGAGTTCCCTGAATCGCCGGGTCTGGTTGCGGAGGGTCAGGAGGTACTTATACACGTCCGGAGGGGTCTTCTGGGGGGTCATCTCCCATTGTTCTTTAACCAGGCTGAGGGGCCCCTGGACAGGGTGTCCGTACAGGAGCTCGAAGGGGCTAAAACCAAGGGATTTCTGGGGAACCTCTCGGTAGGCGAAGAGGAGGCACGGGAGCAGCACGTCCCATTGGCGACGTAGGGGTTCCTCCAGGCCCATGATCATCCCCTTGAGAGTGCGGTTAAACCGTTCGACCAGTCCGTTTCCTTGTGGGTGATAGGGGGTCGTGAATCGGTAGGTAACCCCGCACTGCTGCCAGAGAGATTTCATGTATTTGGAGATAAAGTTCGTGCCCCTGTCGCTGACGACTTCCCGGGGGAAGCCCACTCGAGAGAAGATCCCCATTAAGGCTCGGCCTACCACTGGTGCTGTTATGGTCCGAAGAGGAATGGCCTCGGGATAGCGGGTGGCGTGGTCCACCAGGACCAGGATGAACCGGTGCCCCTGCGCTGTTCGGGGGTCCAGGGGCCCCACAATGTCTATTCCCACCCGTTCGAACGGGGTGGTGACGACGGGGAATGGTTGCAAGGGTGCTTTGATTTTTCGGCCGCTCTTCCCGCTGGCCTGGCAGGTGGGGCAGGCCCGGCAGTGGTTGGAGACATCATTTCGCATTTTGGGCCAGTAGAAGTGTGTTACCAGGCGGTTGTAAGTTTTGTCTTGTCCCAAGTGCCCGGCAAGGGGGACATCGTGCGCTAAGTTCAAAAGGAAGTCTCTGAAGCGGAGGGGCACCACCGGCACCCGGCTGGCCCCCAACTCAGCAATTCTTTGCTCGCTGTACAGCAGGTCATTGTCCCAATAGATCCAGTGTGCCCCAGCAGTGTCTCCTGCGCTCTGGGCGAGTGCTTGCTGTCGGACTCCCTCGAGGGAGGGACAGGTCTTCTGTTCTTGCCGGAATTGTTCCTCGGTGGGTCCACCCGCTTGACGCCACTGGGCCAGTTCTGGAAGGTCCTGGAGCTGAGTAGGCCCTTCTTGGTTTTGCTCTGGGGGATCAGTACTGAGGGCGTCTCCCTCTGGGATGATCGGAGGGGGAGGTGCTGGCCATTCGGGTTCTTCGGGACTGAGGATGGTGCGGGCGGCCATGGACTGGGTCGTCACGCAGGCCCAGTCCGGGAGGCCCAACATCCCCAGGTGCTCTCTTCTCTCAACGGCTGCCCAGGGGGAACTTTCGAGGTCGTTTCCCAGGAGGCAGTCCACCGGGGCATCATCGCGGACAGTCACCTTTAGCATACCGGACACACCTCCCCATTCGAAGGGGACGCAGGCCATCCGACACAGGCTCTCCGAATTGTCAGCTGATCGGACGGGGCAAAGAACGTTTGGCAAGATTTGTTCCGGGGTTACCAGATGGCAGCGGACTGCCGTCACACTGGCCCCGGTGTCACGCAGGGCTTCGGCCTTGCGCCCATTAATGTTCACCCACTGGCTGTATTTTCTCGTGTTGGCGGGTAGGGGAGCCCGCGGAATCATGTCTCTTTCCCCTAGGCAAGCCAGGATCATGGCGGCGGGTTCCCACTCGGGCTGTTCCTGGTCGTACTCTTCATAATCTTCGGGAGCTGGCTCCTCTCCCAGGGCGGCGGTAGCGACCTGGCGCGGTATGGGACTCTGGTTCTTCGGGCAGTTAGGGTCGCTGGCATAGTGGCCGGTCCGCTGGCACCGGTGGCAAGTAACGTTGGCTCGGAACCCTGGACGCATCGTGGGGTTTCCCCTACCGGCCGAGGGCGGGGTGTTGCTGGCGGGAGCTGCTGGGACGGCGTCTCTGCCCCGGCCCTGGCCTCCTCCTCCTCGGGGGCGATGGGGACCTTGGTTGGTTCTGTTTGGTTCACTTGGCCCACTTCGGGCAACTCGAGTGCTTTCCCATCGGTCAGCTTCGGCGGCGAGCTGCCGGGGTTCAGTCAGTTTACTGTCGAGGAGGTGCTGCCTGAGCTCGACAAAGCAATTGTTGGAGAGGTGCTCCCACACAATGAGGTTAAAGAGTTGCTCTTAGGTGGTTACGTGGCTGCCCTTGATCCACCCCTCGAAGGCTCGGCTGAAATAGTTCACATACTCCACCCAAGTTGTACCCGGGATCCGCTTGCAGTCGCGGAACCTCTAGCGGTACATCTCGGGCGTGAGTCCGTATCGAGTGAGGAGGGCGGCCTTCATGTGGTCATAGGATGTCATCTGATGGTCCGGGAGCTGCAGCAGGGCGTTGCGCCCTTCATTGACGAACCTCCCCCATAGCCCGGCTCCCCAGTCACTTCGATCAATCCGGTGGGAGGTCATGGCGATCTCGTAGGCCTTGAACCACTGCTGGATATCGTTGTTCCGATAATTTTCTCTGACGACATCCTTGGGGATGTGGACTTTTGGTTCGGCAGTGCCCGGGGTGTGCGGGCGCTCGGGCACCCCGAGATCTTTATTCTGTTTCCGCATCTCTATCTCTGCTAGCTTGCGCTCATGTTCGTATGCCAGTTTTTTCTCTTCGAGTTCTCTCTGCCTTTGTTTCTCTTCCCGCTCCTCTCGGAGCCGCAAGTGTTCTAATGTTATCTTTTGTTCCGCCAATTTCAGCTCTCCGTCCAACCGGAGCCGTGCCAACTCTAATTCATGGAGTCTGCTTTTCTCTCGTTCTTGGATCTCTTCCAGGGTGAGACCCGCTCTCCTTCCTTCCGTCGGAGTGGTGTTTGTTTCTGGTGCCTCGAGGTTTTGGTTCCGGGGTACGGCCGTACCCGTTTCTGCCCAAGATTCTAGGGCGTGTTTGAAGTCCTTTTTCGTGCTCAGCCCGGTGGTAGCAATGCCTAGTTCTATGCAAAATTGCTTTAGCTCTCGATGGTTGTACTCTTCTAGTTTCTCCATCTGGAATTTCTCTGTGGATCCGCTCTCTTTTGTTGTCATTGTGGTTGAGTCGTGGGGTGAGTTACTCTCTGTACGATTACGCGTTAGTTCGGATCGCGCCGCTGGCCACCAATGTTAGACGGGGACCTGGAGGGTCGGCCGAGGACAAGAGGAGAGGCCTCCGGTGAGGGCCGTCTCCAGCGATCGTACAGACAAGTAACTTCCCCCCCACAGATGGACACCACACAAGGATAAGGTCAACACTCTTTATATACGATTCTTGAAGCAAGGATACCACGATACAGGGAGATCGGGACACAAGGGTCCTCTCAATTCTAGTCTCTGGTAGGGAAAGGGGGTAGCGGGACAGTCTTGGTACCGGTCTGGTACTGAGGTGGTACGATGAATAGCTCACAGTCCTCGAGCTCGGAGTTGTGGTAGGTCGGCCCGCGGCAGCGCCAGCAGGCTCGGATGATAGTCTCACTTGAGAAGGGCCGCGGCAGCGCCAGCCGGCAAGGGTGATGGTTCATAGAAGGATGGGCCGCGGCAGCGCCAGCAGGTCCCGACGAGGATGTAGGTTGCAGAGGGCCGCGGCAGCGCCAGCAGGTCCCGACGAGGATGTAGGTTGCAGAGGGCCGCGGCAGCGCCAGCAGGTCCCGACGAGGATGTAGGTTGCAGAGGGCCGCGGCAGCGCCAGCAGGCAGGACGATGATTCACAAGGCAGGACTGCGGCAACGCCAGCAGTCCGTCAAGGATGAGTTCTTCTAGGTGTCTCTCGACTCCAGGATACAACTGCCTTCCTGCTCTGGAGCTGCCCCTGTTATAGGTCTGGCCTCCTTTGATGTCCGGACCCTCGCTCTTGGAGGTTGGGAGGTCCGGGATGAGGGAGTCCAGACACCCAGCAGGGGGGTGGAGCCAGCGCCCGGGGAGGCTTGGGGCGATCGGCACCTGGCGGGGGAGAGCCATCGACACTCCTCTCTCCCATTGACCTGCCAAGTGGTCTCTTCACCTCCTGGGTGGATGGTGGTGCCTCAATGTCGGGGCCCGGCCAGGCCCAGGGTTGGGGTCGAGCTGAGGCCACGCGGCCTCGTGGTGCAGTGTCCAAGATGGCGGCTGGGCCCGGGCAATGGTGCTGACGGTGGCCCGGGTCAGCCGATGCTGGGATGTTCGGGAGCAGGCGTCCCGTGGGGGACGGGTTGCGGGTTTGCTTCTGTGGGTTGCCAGGGTAGTTCTTCTGGTGACACCGGGAGAGCCGGTGTCCGGGCCCTGTCATGCGGGGAGGGAGCGAGCCTTTCACGAGGCTTGTCCAACAGTTGTCTCCTCCAGGTAGCGGGTCAGTTGTTCGTTGACAGTGTTCTCGATGACCTTTGCCGGGAACGAGAGCAGGGAGATGGGCCGCAAGTTCTTGAGGACCTTGGGGTCCGCCTTGAGTTTCTTGAGTAAGGCGTTGATCTCGGCGTGCTTCCAGCTCTCCGGGAAGGTTGGAGGTTTTGATGACTTTCCCGAGATGGGGTGCAATGGATGTGCTGGTTTTGTTGAAGATGTGATGCGGGCATGGGTCTAACAGAGATCTGGAGTGGATGGTGTTCATGATCTTGATGATGTCATCGTTGTTGATGTTGGTCCAGGAGAACAGGCGGTTGGTGTGGATGGGCGTCGTGGGGGTGGAAGTCTCAGTGATTGTCGGGGCGGTCGTGGCGTTGAAGCTGTCGTGGATGCCTGCGATCTTGCAGTGAAAGAAGGTGGCCAGCGAGTCGCACATGTCTTGCGAGGGTGGGACGTCATTGGTGTTGGAGTTGGCGTTGGAGAGTTCCTTCACAATGTTGAAGAACTCTTTGTTGTTGTGCGCGTTGTTATCTAGGCGGCTTTAGCGGATCTGATGAGATAATGGTGTCTGCGGCGAGGGTGTTGGGTAGCTGGTCTTCGGTGTCTTTGCTCCAGCAGCGGCGAGGCATCTGTTGGGTGCAGTAGTGCATGGTGGGTTTCTTGAAGGTGAATTGGATGCAGCAATGGTCGGTCCAGTGGAGTTCGGAGGTATGGTTGAAGGAGACGTGGGGGCTTGCGGAGAAGATGGGGTCAAGCGTGTGACCGGCGGAGTGGGTGAGTGTTGTGACGAGTTGTCTGAGGTTGGCTAGGTTGGCTAGGTGTTGGTGTTGTTATTCTTTGAGGTGGAAGTTCAGGTCCCCGTGGAGGATGTTGTCCGTGGAGAGGAGGGCGTGTGTGCCGACGAAGTCGGTGATGGAGTCGCTGAACTGTGATCGGGGTATGGGGGGGTCTGTAGATAAGGCTTCCTCTGAGGGTGGTGTTGGGGTCGGTGTTGATCTGGAAGTGCAGGTGTTCAGCGGTGCTGAGGGTGTCGTCGGTGTTGGTCGAGACTCTGAGAGTGTTCCAGTGGACGATGGCGATTCCTCCTCCTGCTCCGTTAGTGTGGTCCCTGCGGGTAATCTTGTAGCCTTCCAGGATGGCTATGGCTATGTCGGGTGCTGAGGCGGGGTTCAGCTAGGTCTCCATCAGGAAGGCGATGTCTGGGAAGGTTGAGTCGAGTAGGTCCCAGAGTTCAACAGCATGTTTGCGGACGGAGCGGGTGTTAAAAAGGATGCATCTGAGGTGGTTGGGTTCTTTCCTGGTCGGCAGCATGGTGTGGCGGATGATTGTGAAGCTATAGTTCCGGCACGTGAAAGCTCCATGGGTGCACTTCGGGCGGCCAGGAAGCAGGTGTGTGATGGTCCGGTGTTGAGTGCGTGGAGTGTTCTGGCATTGTAGCGGTGTCGGGCGTCGTGGTGTTCGCGGGGTCCTGGCACTGTGCGTGGTCCAGGTGCGGATGGGCGCAAACAGGCTTGCCTTAGGCGCGCCCGCTGCGCGAGTCCCCTTTGCGGCCTCCATATGAGGGGATGTGGGAGTGAGGACAATGTTGAGATCTTGACCTCACTGCCACATCACCCGATGGGACTTCCTCATATCACTGAGTCACAGGCTGCGTTGTCATTGTATAATCTGGACAATTCTAATTCTGCGTTCTCTGTATTTTCCTTCCCCAATCTTGCTCCCCCAGGCATATGAGGCTCTAATTGCAAAGGCATGGTAATTCTTGTCCTGATGATGATCCGCTCATACTTTCGCTGGATCGAAACGTCGTCGACACTGTAGACCCCTTATACGCCTAAACTTGTGGTTATTTTGTTGTAAAGGTGTTAATTAAAACCTTTTTTTGACACAGTTTATCCCCTGTGTGTAACAAACCTTAGCTTTTCCTGAAGCCCTTCTGTTCTCCCTGCCCTTTCCCGTTTGCACCCCATTGGCTAAGTAGGGCACAGGCTTGTGCCCCACCTAATGTATTTTTCTGTACTATCTTTCACATTTCATAATAAGTAAAGAATTGACCTCTGTCCGCTGGACATGTCTACTTAAATATAGTAACGATTGAGTCTATATTTTATTATCGTCTAAATTGTTTTCTGGGGACCACTGTTTGTTTAGAATAATTAACTCCCAAGGTCCCTAGTAGACTTTTTTGGGCTCCCTTGTTGTTTCAAAATATATTATTTAAAATGCTTGCACTTCCCCGATTCTTATATGTCCTTCAGAACTGCCCATTCCCAATAGCAGATAGTTATTTCACCACCATAGAAGGAGAGCTCCGTACCTTATTATGGGACGGGAAAGCTCCACGTATCGCTCTTCAGAAACTCACCAAGGGATGGCACGACGGAGGAATAGCCCTTCCGGATCTCCGCCTTTTACTACTGGGCCTCCCAACTAGTACCCTTCAACCACTTGATCGATGGACCCCCAACAAACCCAGCCTTTGATTTCGAGAAATACCAGACAGGCCAAGAAGGATATATGGGTGCTCTCTATAGCAAAGTCTGCAATAGCCGGTACTTGGGACTCATGTCACATACGGTGGCGGTTTGGCATAAGGTCAACAAACGCCTGGGTTTGGCGGACAAATTCACCAAGACTACACCTCTCACATTCAAAGAACTGCAAACCGAATACACACTTGCACAAGGAGAGATCTTCCGATACTAACAAATCAACACGCCATTCTTACCAATATCCCTGACCTCTCTTCCCTACCAGACGCCTCCCCTTTAGAAGACCGATTACTTACTGAACCACTTCTGACTAAGCAATTTCTTGCACCTTCCGCAAACTTTGCAACAACTTACCTGACACCTTTGAAGCTCTAAGAAATCGCTGGCAAGCAGACGTAGGGTAATTGGACGATGAAGACTGGCAGACCGCTTTAACGTCCCCCAGAGAACAGCTGTGAACCACCGCTTCTGCCTCAAACAATTAAAAATACTCCATAGAACACACCTCTCTGGCATCCTCCTGGCGAAAATAGGTAAAAGGAGTGATGCCTTATGCCTGAGGGGATGCGGACAAGCCAGCTCCTTTAATCACATCCTCTGGGATTGTCCCCATATACGCCCGTTTCGTATCTGTGGGTTTTCGGTATAAGTTCGTGGTGAAGATGCCATTTTTTAGTGTTATTTCCACATCCAAGTATTGGATGGTTGTGTTATTGATTGAACAACCTATTACACTATACCAGTTACCATCCTTCCACGTTGAAGCAACACCTCCCTTTCACTCAATTTCTCAGGGTCAGGAGAGTGGTATCTGAGGACCACGTATGCCAAGAACAGCTTCAAAACATGGCAGATAGATTTTCCACCAGAGGATATCCAGAGGAGATCATTCAGAAATCCCAGGAAAGAGCTCTCACAAAAACCAGACAAGAACTACTCACCTATAAAACCACCACTAAAACACAAAGAATAACGTGTGTTAGTAAATACTCCAATGTAAGCTCCCAGTTCAAAAAAATCATATACAGAAATTGGCAAATTGTCAAAATGGAGACGGACTTCAAAGGCATATTTGATCAAGAACCTTTATTTGCTCACTCAAGAGGTAAGAACTTAGGAGAATTACTGAAGAAGCCCAAGCAAACCACACCTCACCAAATATATAGAGGTACGGTACCGTGTCTAAATTGCGCTAACTGCCACAACATTATTAAGGGGATAACGATAAATCACCCCATGAAAGGACACAAGATACCTCTTAGGGTCAATGCTAGTTGCGACACCACCAACGTGGTGTACCTTTTAAAATGCCCTTGTGGGAAAGTGTATGTGGGACACACCGAGAGAAAACTGAAAGTGAGATTACATGAACATAAGAGCAATATTAGAACCCACTCCACCAAATCCATAGTAGCCATCCATTTCACAGAAGAGCGGCATAACATAAATCAACTGAGAGCATGCATATTGGAAATTGTACCGAGGAAAGAAGGAGCGCTGAACAAAAAAAACTTGTTAAAAAGGGAGAACCACTGGATTTATTACATGAACAGCCTGAAGCCAAATGGGCTTAATGATCGTACAGAATTTTCGTGTTACCTGTAAATAATTATTGTCATGATATTATGCTGTATATTACTTGAAAACAGACACATGAATATATTGTTACTTTTGATTGGGTAGCCTCGATTGACCTCTACCTGTAGTAGATACAAGAGATATCAAATCTTGTTTTGATTATCGTTCACTAAAGTTTTTGGTTTGTCAATAATACGCAAAAAAAATGTTCAACAGAAACACACCCTTTAATTTATGCACAGCGCATGCGCGATGATCGCGGCGTTAGTTCAGACACCCTGAACCGGAGAGCGAGCACGCAGACACAGTCGGGCAGAAGCGGCGAGATTTAACACATCAGTAGCAAGGTGAGAATGGATTAGAAACGTATTATCCAAGTGTAAGCGGTAACGCGACCCCCACATTCCCGCCAAGGAGCGAGCACTTTATAAAACTAAACGGCCCGTTTAACTAACCCCTATAGTCGAACAAGGGTGCACGCTGAGACGTTAAAAATCGACCATCCTACACCAGTTGCTTAGACTCGCTTAACACACGCTTTTATTAACGCTTTTAAAACGCGCTACACATTTAAGTTAAACGTGTGTGAATAGATAGATTTAAACATGGAATTATTACAAATGGTTACAATGTATACCTTTTCATTTGTTTGTAGACGTTCCCTGACGAAGGTGATTTACTCACCGAAATGCATTGGAACACATACAGGATTATTGCTATATGTTATGAAACAACAATGTGATATATTTTGAACTTATTGGAAATACAAATTATTTGAATAAGAGAACATTGTCGTCTCGAACTTTTTTGGATTAAAACTACAGCTGGATTAACAGCAATGAAAACTGGTGCCATGGGAGATACACTTATGGGCTCATAGGTGTGCTACCAGTTAGTTTTTTGATTAAACTTCATGAAGCAAATTTTGCCCAAGTCCGTTGGGGCCAGCAAGGCCAAGTGACTGATAGATTCCAGATTGCACGAGGGGTTCGGCAGGGGTGTGTATTGGCACCAACTCTATTTTCTCTTTACATTAACAGGGTGATTAAGTATTATGAGAATTACCCCACTGATGCTCCGACCTTAAGTGGAAGTAAAATACCCCTGTTATTGTTTGCCAATGACACTCTGCAAGGACTTTGGTCTTATAATCAATGTAGATAAGACCAAGTTCATGGTTTTACATAAACTGAAAACATTAAAAGGGAGAGTTACCATGAACGAAGTTATACTTGGGCAGACAAATGTTTTTACTTACCTTGGTATTACATTAAGCCTGAAACTTAATTGGAACCCACACTTGGACCAGTTGCTGCTTAAACATGCTCAATTGTCTGGTGCTCTGCTAAAAGAGCATCGGTTATCCCTTACAAAGCCGATTACCCCGATTTAGAAAATGTATACTGTAAAAATTGCAGCTTCAATTTTGTATGGGGCAGAATTATGGGGTTTTAGCAATTTATCGACACTCTTGACTTCGCAAAATAAATTAGTGAGGGCTATTAGGGGCTTGCCTCAATCTACTCCTCTTATACCGCTTTATTATGATCTGTTAAGCCACTATTTATAGGATGTGGCTCGTTTTAGACCTGTGGCTCCCTGGAGGAGGCTCTGGGTTACCCCCGAGCTAACCCAGTATGCGCACGCCCTGCTGGAGGTTAGGGATGCAGATAGTGCGGGAATTTTTTTATGGCTGAGGCAGGTAAAGTCAACACTGAGTGATTTGGGGCTTAATATGTTGTGGCAAAATCCAATAAATGGTACTTTTCCATCTCGAAAAGAATTAAAGGGGCTATACTGGAACATGGTAACTACGAAACGTTTTTCGTCTCTGATGAGTCCTTCTCTGTCAAGAGACTTTTTAGAGACCAAACATGTACCCGTTTATGAAACGTACTGGGACCTTATAACGGTTCCCAGTGATTGGAAATCGTACCACCAATTAAGGATAGGCACACTTCCTATTAAATCATTCACAGGAAAATGGGGTAAAGGTTCCTGTATGGAATGTCCGTTTTGCCCAACACAATCAGAAACTATTTCCCATGTTTCCTTCATTTGCCCTGTCTACAAGAACCTGAGGCATAAATGGCTAAAGCCCATTTGTCAGATGATGGGGATTACTTCTGGCTCTGAAGCGTTAAGGATTTTAAAAACAGATGGAAATGATGTAACTATAATCGCGATCGCCAAATTTTTACATGGTATGTGGATGATCCGTGCTCACAGACTGAGCAGTTAAGACTGTGAAAGATGTGATTGTGTTAACTGGTTTTATTTAAATTCTGGTTCACAGTACTGCGGCCGCCTTTTTTGGCACTTATTGCCCATTTTAAATGTATTTTATTCTAAATTATTGTATTTTTGTATGTACGGAAGGAGTAATTTTGGATTATTCTTAAGGGTAATTTTGTAATTTTGCACATGATAAGGAATGAATTCTAATGATATTACTGATATTGTTTTAAATGTATATGTCTTTTATGATTATGTAATCGAATAAAGACTTCTTGAATTGAATTGATGTGGCGTGAGAGGCTGGAACAAACCTTAAATTGAGGGCTGAGGCAGAAACCCTTGCTGTACTGCATGAATGGCCAGGTCTTGGGCTCTTTGAGGTTTGAGCTGTTTTTTCAGAGACCCAGCACCCTCTGAAAAACCATATGACTTGCAGGCAAAGCAAAATAAGGAGATGTCCTCATATTCTTTAGTACTGATTCCTATTCTTGCAGAGGGGACATTCCCTCTAGTAGCAAGGAGGCTTTCAGAAGTTGATGTTAACTTTTTTTTTACCTCCATCATCTGGAAGCCTTTGATGTCCTCTAAAGTGGTGTGACCTCAGGACCAAAGTCTGATTTGTTTGGTGTGCTGCTGTTTCTGAGGTGCCGGAAATGGCTTCAATGACATTATTGGCGTTCCTTCTTGTTAATTAGTGTGGCTCACTGGTTAGAGGCGGCAGACCCGAGAGCAGAGGATGGCCCGGGACCAGGGTTCGATTCCCGGCGCGGCAGGTTTCTGGACCAGGGTCAGCGGACTCGATAATTCTCTCGCCTCGGTGCCCACTCTGATCAGCGTTCACACTCGGCAACTCTGGGCATTAGCTTGCCTCATCTTCACTAACGGCCCCACCAGACCGCCGGGGATGCCTGGTCTCACCCTGGAGATACCCATTAAGGGACCATCTCTCAGGGAAGCCAGGAAAGGTTTCGCAGCGGTCGAAGCGCCTTGGGACCCTCCGGGTAAGTAGTGCGCTATATAAATGCCTATACACATACATACATACATTTTCACAGAAAGTGTGGTTAATAAACACATGGTTGACACTGTTTTGCCATTAAATGTGGCCTTAATGACTTCAGCAGCAATGTAAAATATTAAAATCTAGGACTATAGACCCATCATGTTTATCTATTGTACCAATTGAAAGCTGGATTGTGCTGGTTTCTCCTATTAAGGGTAAATTGGGAATTCCTCCTGATAGTTAAAGTGGCTAGATTTTTGCAATGGGGAGTGCAACTCTGAAGTCTTCCAGTGCTTCTTGTTTATTACCGAGATGCAGCCATGCTTCGTGGTAGTAAGCTACTGGATGAATATAAAGAGGTATTTATAGGTCTAATAAATTATAGCATAGCTGCTTTCAAGCAATTAAGGCAAATGGATCTGGATACTATTGATGCTGTTGCAAGATCCATGGCCTCTAGTATTTTTCTCCATAGGTATCCTTACATGCCTACCACCTTTCTTGTACTTATAACAGAGGTGTGACATTCCTATTGCCTGATGCCCATGACATATTGTTGGGGGACAAGGACAATGTTGTGTTTATTTTGTCCACTAGAAAAGGAGGCCCAGCTGTGCTGCACAAAGACTTTGGCTGCAAGTTTACTGTAGTATAGTGTAGAGCGTGAGTATTATCTTCAACTGAGGCAAGGTCTGTATCCAACTGTATTAGTTTTCAAAGTTGTATATGTGATTCTTGAATGCAGATCCATAATTTATGAAAGATACCTCTCACCATAGTTTTCTCACCTTATTAATATTCCTCAGGCATCTCGCAGCAGTACCCCTATGTGTCAGAAGTCGGCATTGTATGGCTCTGCACCAACATAGTTTTAATCCAGAAGTAACATCCATGCGTGCTAGTTTCTTTCTTTCCTCGCCATCAGAACCGTATCCCGAGCTACGCCTTGTCCCTATAAGACAGGTTTGTCTTTTAAAAAAATTCTAAGAACCAGTCTGCTTAGGAAATGTCACTCCCTAAAATTACAGAGCCCAAACATGTAAAGACTGTCACAAGCAAATGTCTGTGCAGATCACCATCAGATTTACCTGTGGTTCCTGGGGTGAGAACACTAATTCAAGACCTGGAGCAGCTGCGCCGTGATGAATCCCAAGGCCATCTGGTAATGCAAAGCCAAACTCTACTTTGGCCAAAAACTGTATGCCATAACCAGTCAATGCCAAAGGGAAGGACCCGCTTCTGCTGCCGATCTTCGATACACTCAAAGTCTTTGGGTAATTCATCGAAAACATTTTAATAAGTCACTAGGGACTGTGCCCTTTCCTGACAATCTTGAACTACAGAGATCGAGTGAAGGGCTCAACTTTCTCAGACTTGCTCTCAAAACCAATCCTTTTCTGAGATCGTTCTGACCCTTGATTGGAACCAAACTGAATTGCCGTGCCAATCAGCGACGATGCAACCAATTCAGGACTTCAGTGAAGCCATGCTGCACCTATTTGGCACATTAGCGGCTCCCTCTAGTGCACCTTTAGGCACCAAGAAACCGCAAGGACCTACACCTGGGACTCCGCTGGTGGATCTGCCCTCATTTGGACTCTCAGCCTCACCACAAGCTCCTGTCCTGGTTTGATGGCGATCCCGATGCCACAGCCCATGCTGTATCAAAGAGCATCGATGCCGACGCATAAACAATGAAGCGCCACACATAATGAAGTGCCACACATAGTGCTCTTCGACTCCACGTCGGTGCTGCATCATACTTGGATGCACAGGTGATCTAGGGAGCAGTCTTTAGGTGTCCCCTCAGACTCCAATATGATGCCCTTGCCTCATGGGAGTGCCCACACACGACATGCTTTATTCATAACAGATTCTGATAACAAGTGTTGTGGTCCTGTGCAATGATATTACCCAACCGTATTACGACAGTAACTTACATAAAGATCTCCAGGATGCCAGTGACCTGGACACCTCACCAGACACTACATTCGTTTTTCCATCAAGCCCCACTGTTGAAGAAAGCGCCTCTTTTGCAGTGGTTATGCGAAGGACAGCAAAGGCCCTTAACGTACAGTTTTTCCTAATGGAAACGAAGACTAACATCCTCATTGAGGTGCTCCAGCCTGGACAAACTAACACAGAACCATTACTCCCATTTAATGAGGCTCTTAAAGACACCATTCTTGGGAATTGAGTGAAACCTTGGTTCTGATCTCCGCTCAACTGGTAAATTGCGCAATACCGTCACCCAGTCCCCAGTTATCCTGATGCCACAGAGACTTGTGTACACCTCTGCGAGTAAGGTCAAACCAAGTGTGTTTCCTAACACTTCACCATACCAATCAAAGCACTTGGAAACATTTGGGAATCACTGTGTTTCTCAACTAGTTTGAAATTAGCTCCGAGAATGCCAACTGCCTCCTGGGTTATTATACCCACTCCATTTGGGATTCTGTTGCCGTAATCTTGGCTGGCGTCCCAGAAGATTTGCACCCTGCTCTCACCCAAGCCATTAAAACCAGCAGTGATGTTGCAAAATGTACTATCTGCCTTGGCTTAGACACCAAAGATTGCCTCAGTAGGGCAGTTGGCACCAGTGTGGTTGTTAAGCAACTTATGTGAATGAGGTCTACAGGCTTTTCCAGCAACATCCAGTCCATTTTAATGGACATGCCCTTTTATGGGTCTCGCCTGTATGGGGACATAGCAGACTCACCCCTCGAGTACTTTAAAGATGCCAGGGCCACTGCACAATCATAGGGCCTGTCCGCTCCTTCACATCAGCTACACCCTCAATTTCATCCCCTTCATGGCTACGGTAGGGGTTTTCAATACCAGATTTAGCCAGTCCAGCAAACTCCTCAGCCCTTTTGTGGCCATGGCTGCGGTACCCACATACCACATGAACAACAGGGGTAATGTCCAGGCCAGTTGTCCACCCCTCCAGCTGTTGCAGCCCCAAAACTTTTGTATGTTATTCAAGGCAAACAGTCACCCTGTCAGATTCAGGAAACAGCACTTTCTACCTTGGTGGCAGGCGGTGACTTATGACAAGTGGGTACTAAAGATTGTTCACTGAAGTTATGCCCTACATTTAATTGCCGCCTCACTGCATCTTCCACTATCCCCAGAATGGCTGACTTAGGACCATCTCTACCTTTTGCAGCAGGAAGTTCAGGCCCTTTTTCCCAAAGGGGCCTTTTAGCAGGTGCCAGCGTCAGGAGAAGGCTATGGATGTTATTTCTGCTACTTTCTACTGCAAAGACAGGTGGAGTTCTTTATTCTGGTTTAGATCTTGGCCTGCTCAATGCCTTCCGGTGAAAGAATAAATTCAAGATGCTCTACCTGACCCATGTCTTGACGGCCCGACCCTTGAGACTGGATGCTAGCATTAGATCAGCAGGATGTTTATTTCCATATCCCTGTCCTACAGCACCCTCAGGTACTACCTGCGTGTTCATTGTGGGGCAGTACCATTTCCAGTCTGTGGCCCTTGGTGTTAATGAAAGCAATATCTGTAGTTGCAGCACATCTTCAGAGGTCACGGATTACCTGGTTCACCTACCTGGGCGACTGGCTTTTAAAGAGGGGCTTGCCCCAGGCAGTTGTCACCGTTCTCTAGACTACAGCACACCTCCTGATATCATTGGGGTTCACTATCAATGTGCCGAAGTTACACATGACTAATTCACAGATGCTTCCCTTCATCTGAGCCATTCTGGACACAGTGCAACTTTGTGCCTTCTCTCCAGAATGGACAGTCCAGGACATTTGTGGTATGATCCCAATGTGTGAGCCTCCTTCCTGGATCTGAGTGAGGCTGTGGATGTTTGGTCTGAAGGCATCATGCATCCTGCTAGTGAAACACGCAAGGTAGCACTTGCAGTTTTTGAAGTGGTATCTGAAGTCCCAGTGAGTGCAGCACCAAGGAAACCTTTCCAATCTGGTCCAGATATCGAAGGAGACAGCAAAAGATTTCAGTAGTGGTTGCTGAACCAAGATTGAGTCAGAACCCTCTCCATTCCCCACCCAGAGCTGACAGTGGTGACCAGTGCATCGCTTCAGGGCTGGGGCGGCCATCTGGGAGCAGTAGAGTTCAGAGGTAACTGTTCCAGGTGTTTACAAATAACACTTTTGCCACATGGCACTACAACAAGCAGTGTGGAGTGGGGCCGTGGATCATGTTATGTTAGGAGTATTTTTAGAGTGCATGGGTACCCGAAAGTGTCCTAGCGCTAGCAGAGCGACAGGGCAAGGCAGGTCACAACCGCTTAGTAGGTGGGGTTTTGGTAAAACCCAGTTCTCAAAAGTTTACGGAAGGGAAGGAGGTTGTGTTCTGAACGTAAATGGAGAGGGAGAGTGTTCCAAAGCTTGGCAGAAGTATAGTAGAAAGACCGGCCACCACTTCTCATTCTATTGATTTTGGGGACCGAGGCTAAATAGAGACCGTATGAGCGGAGGCACCTGTTTGGGCGGGAAGGGGAGATGATGGATTGGATGTATTGTGTAATTCCTATAAATCCTATTCAGGATCTGTGCATTCGGATAACATAAACTGTGGATTTGGTGGTAGACTGGTTCCAAGCACCCCCACCGGATATGTTAACCTGTTTGCATTAGCTCACATTGCCACTAGATTCTTCTCCTATCGGGGAGAGAATAGTTTCTGGCAACCTCAGAACATGACAACCCTGATCCCTCAAGGAGCTATGAATTTTTGCAAATATGTAATTTTATCTTATCATGATTTTATTGTATTATCTGAAACTCATATTGCAATGGTTTTAAGTAACTATGCAAATGTAATTTAAATTCAAATACAATTCTGATCCCTCAGAATCGTGGAAACAAACTACTTTTCTCCCAGTCACTCGTGCTCACTTTGTTTGTCTCAGAGATACACGGAATAAACAGTCTGGGCATTTCAATAAGAATTTATTGTACAGTTGTTATTCTAGTGTAGAATAGATTTGCTGTAACAACCATTACACAGTAGCAGAGATATATGATTAGCAGAACTACGAAAGTAAAGGGATGGTACAATTCTACCAATTTGCAGTAATCCTGAATATATACAAGTACATAAAACACATGATAAGAACGTGCGTACTCCTATGCTGTCTCCCTAACTAGATGTACCTAACTGTACCTAGCATTGGTGTAGGCGTTATGCGCTTTGCCAAGAATTCCTCTAAGGTCTAGTCAACTCCATTACCTGAGAAAGGAAAGAATATGGGACCCCGTCTTGGTCTTGAGTTGGACACCCCGCGAGGGATGATAGACCACTGCTAGCTGGAGTGTCTGCATGCAGGAACCTCAGTGTCTCTGGTCAGTGTGTCAGCCGGTAAGTCACAGTCTCCTCTGTCTGTCTAAGCAAGACATGATGTATATATACCCACAGGTCGACCCAGGGGTCCTACCTTGCTGTTACTGTGTCGGCCTAAAGGATGACATCAGGCTTGAACTTTAACATAGATATTATACAGTAGATGTGAGTCCAGCTGTGCTTTCAAGAAGCCTCATGCATAATATATGAGTGTCGAATCAGGGAAAACCCTGCTTTCTGAATGCAGTGTTGTATCTAGGTAAAAGGTCAGTCCCTATGAACCGTTATGTATGAAATGTAGGGAGGGATATAGGTGAAAGGTTGCAGTGTTACCTGCACCTATATAGGGTACCTATATGGAATATAACAGAGGATGAGGGAGACTTTCTTCTAGAAGCATTTATGAGCAATACATAAGGACTTGAATTGTATTCTATCTGCAATTGAGAGCCAGTGCAAGGTTTTCAAGGCAGGTCTTGCCGAGAGGCTGTTGGGGATCTTGAAAAGCATATGTGCAGCACAGTTATGAACGACTTGCAGTTTGTTTGTGGTCGCCCCTGGAGCTCCTAGATACAAAGCATTTCCATAGTAAAGGCGAGAGAGGATTAAGGCCTGGACCATGAGCTTCCTTGCTGAGAAGGGGAGGAGCTGAAGAACTTTGCAGAGCATCCACAGAATGCCATAACAGCATGTGGCCAGTTTCGTTTCCTGATGATCAAATGTGAGTGACCGGTGTAGCCACATGCTGAGACTTTTGATCTGTTTTTTGGGCGTGGGTGGGGAGCCAAGACATCTTGGCCATGCTGGGTCGATATCAAAGATGGGTAAATTGCCCTGCTGCATGAGCTCAATTTTATTTCCATTCAATTTAAGGAAGGAGAATTACATCCATTTGGAGGCTCTCTCCAGGCAGGGGCCTAGACGGGGCGAGGTAGTTCCTGGATGATTTAAGGCCACCACTAATTGGGTATCATCAGCATAGGTGACAATTTCTTTTCTATCCCAAAAAGGACAATCTGTGCCAGAGGGCTCATATAGACATTGAACAGTGTTTTGCTCAGGGACGAGCCCTAAGGGATGCCACAGCCAAGTGCGATCCGGTTTGAAGAGTTATCTCCTTCAAAGACTTGGAAGGTCCTGTCGTCAAGGAAGGACTTCAGCCAGGTAATAACATTCCCTGATAGTCCGACATTCCTCAGTCTGTGGATCAGGATATCATAATTAACAGTATCAAAAGCGGCACTGAGGTGTAGAAGAATGATAGCTGTCAATCCATCTTTGTCGATGATCATTTTGGCGTTTTCCACCACTGCAAGTAACATGGTTTCGGTCCCATTTTGGGAGCGAAATCCAGTTTGTTAGGGGTGAAGTATGTTGTGATATTCAAGGAAGGTGGAGATAACTGAATTAACATGCTTTTCTAGCATTTTACTGATCGCTGGAAGGAGGGAAATAGGGAGGTAATTTCCAAGAATACCGGGGTTGAGACTGGGTTTTTTTAATAGTGCATTCACCATGGCGTGTTTCCCCAGTGGTGGTACTAGTCCGGTCAAGATGGAGGAGTTAATCAACTTCAGTAACACCGGGAGGGCTACTTCCCCAGTATTGCCTAGGATTTGAGGGGGTGTTGGGTCATTAGAAGAGCCAGATTTTACTGAGGCACATATGTTCACTAGAGTGTCCATACCCATCAAGGGAATTTCCTTGAGAGAGTGCTCACCAGGAACGGCGTACTCCATGAACAGCAGATTGACAGTAGAAGCTGGGGGGAAAGGAATTATAAATATCCTTAATTTTATTAGAAAAGAACTATGCAAGTTCATCACACCGTGCGTGTGAGCCATTAGGGGGGCATCTCTGACCTGTAGTTTTAAAAGCTGCTTAGCAATCTTAGAAATTTCACGTGGGGAGTTTTAGACAGAATTAATTCTTTTCTCATAGTATGATGATTGTGCCTGCTTCACTTTGGATTGGTAAATTTATGGAGTCCGTGTATTTCAGTTTACTTATTGCATCATAGTTTCTTCTCCATTTCCTCTCAAGTCTTTTGCAAGTTTGTTTTTACTCATGCAGCTTTGGGGAGTACCATGGAGAGGGGTTATTCCTAGTTATTTTGTGAATGTGTTTCCTAGGTATGACTAGGTTCAGGGAGGAGTTGATCTAGTGGTTAAGGTGGTCATTTGTGACAGTCGGGCAGGGATCTAAGGTAGGTATGGACTTTTTCAGAGCTGAATTCCATGAGTCCAGCGAAAGGTTGGACCAAGAGCGTTTCCAGCTACTGATTGTGCTGGTGATAAGAGGGTTTCTGCAGATCCCAGGAGAAGGGGACCAGGGAGTGGTCAGACCCTGGCCCTCGGCCCGGATTTCCTTCAGAGAGTTCCCTACAGTTGGAGAAGATGAGGTCTAGAAGGTGCCTTTTTTCATGGGTGGGGCTAGTGACATTTTGTTTCATCTGAAATGTTAGGAGATTCTGGATTAGTTTGATCACTGCTGAGTCTGAGGGATCATCAAAATCAAGTTGAGATCTCCTAGTACAGTGAAATTGGAGGGAGAACTTGCCAAGTTGGCAACAACTTCTAGTAGGACTTTCAACAGTTGTCCATGGGGGTCACGGGGACCGTATATAAGAATACCCAAAAAAGGTATGGGTAGGGGAAAGTGTGATGGAAAAGGAAAAGTTCTCATAGTCCGGTAGGATATTAGGGACAATGCAACATTTAAAACCTTCTTTTAAAATAATGGCAATGCCTCTTCCCCTCCCCTGTTCCCGGTCTCTCCTCAGGACGTTGTATCCTGGTATGAGACATTGCACCAGATCTGGGTCTGACTCCGTATTGAGCCAAGTTTCTGTAAGAAACAGCACATCGGGGTACTCCTCTTGTAGCAGGATAGAAATTTTCGTGCACTTTATAGACAGCATTTTGTAAACTAAGGTAGTAGCAGTTACCAGGCAGGGTTTAGGATTAGGGAGTGGTGTGTAAAAACAATGTGGACAGCTCAAAACGTCCATAAGTGGGCAAATAGAGTGTAGACATGTCTTGCTGTGGGAACCCCTCAATCTCCAGAGAAGATCTAAGGAGTATGTAAGTTGATTTGTAGTAAAACAGGCAGGGGTGGCCCCTGGCCCTGGATGGGCAAAGACGGGCTCACCTTTGGTGCGACACTGGCGTGCCCGCTGGGTACGCCTTCTGTGAATTGGCGCCATCACTTCTATTTTTGCTGGAAGCCCTATTAGAAATTGAGGAAGACTAGAGTGTCTCACCTCCAACTTTGCTGCATACCCACGGAGACCCTGACTTGCCTCCTGCTCCTCTGCTATCGGAGTTGAAGCAGGTGTCTATTCTACTCCCTTCTTGTTGTTCCTGGCACCCTGGCAACTGTGGCTGCGATGGGGACTATAATCTCTCCCTTCATGGCATTTTTTGGCTCTCATTCTCAACCTCACTCTGGCGTGCCTCTCAGCACCGAGAAGGTCGGTGAGGCCTCAACTGACTCCACGCTGGCAGGACCTTCCTTTGTGTCAGTGGGGCTCTCCGAATCTGTGCTAGACTAATTTTCGGCTCTGGTGCACAGTCTTTTGGGGTTCCCACCTGTGACGCCTTTATTAGATCCATCACTGCCGACTCCGATCGCCTCTACTTTCTCTCTTCTCTCCGATGCTCAGGTGTCGTCTTCTCGTCATTGGTAACCACGCCAGTGTACCAGTCCCCTTCGGGCAATTTCCTCCGCTTTAGGAGGAGCCCCCTACTTATTTCTCCATGGCACACAGCTATTTTGGTGATGTGTGTTGGAAAGAGCCCCTCATTGCATGGTTACCCCTAACTTTTTGCCAGATACCTGATGCCAACTTGACTGAGTGCGTACTGGGACCCTGCTAACCAGGCCCCGGCACCCGTGTTCTTTTTCGCAAAATGGTATTCTTTGTAACCACAATTGATATCTCTGACCACAGGAAAGCCCCTTGCAAAAGGTACCCTGGGTACCAAGGGCACTTTGACCAGGGATGGCTTCTAAGGGCTGTCGCTCCTATTGTGCCACCCTTAGAGACCCCACACCTTAACACCCACACGCTGCTATTGCAGGCTGTATGTGTTGGTACAGAGAAAAGTGAAGTGTCGCCATGGCACACCTCCCTGTGTGTCATGCATGCAGTTCAAAAGCAGTCAAAACATTGGTTAACCATAAGTAAACTACCTTTAGGCATGGTGCATCAGTCGACATGAAAAATGTAGTTCACACAGCGTCATTCTGTCTGTCATCTTGGTGTCATGTTGCCTATGATAATTGATTGTAAAGAACTGTGGTAAAGGAGTACCACTACAATTGGAAACAAATACTAGAAAACAGAACAAGTAGAGCAGGGGTCTCCAACCTTTTCTGTAGTGAGAGCTACTTCTAATCAGTGAAAATTATTGCGAGCTACTGAAGGCTAAACAACTTGTGCATTGTTACCTGACACCCCCACTCCCAGGGTCATTGACTTTAAGCCTAATGTCCATAGAGCCAGATACTATGATTTGAACAAAAAACTTCGACTAGGTTCACTATGACAGGGCTACCATTCGTGTCAGTGTGGTAACATAGAGGGATATATATATATATATATATATATATATATATATATATATATATATATATATATATATATATATATATATATATATATATATATATATATATATATATATATATATATATATATATATATATATATATATATATATATAATAATAATAAGTAAGGGCTTCTTGAGATGTTCCACCTGTAAAGCCTGCAAAAATGGTGTAAGTAGATCAGAGTATTTGACTCCTCTGTCTCCTAATCCTATCAAGATTAGAGAAAAACTGAATTGCAGGCCGGAATATGCTGTCTATGTTTTAGAATGTCCCTGTGATCTGAGATATGTAGGGAACACCAGACCACAGGTGTACAAACGGATCCTGCAACACTTAAGGGCCATCACTAATGCAGATCCATCCTATCCCGTAGCTAGGCACTTCGAGCAAGCACATGGGAAAAATGCCTCCGGGTTACTGTATTTTGTGATTGACACCGTACCTCCACAGAGAAGGGGTGGAGATCGAGAATCCCTTTTGCGGAAGTTAGAAACTAGACATATCATTATGCTCGACACTAAAATGCCTAATGGGCTGAACACTAGTGAAGACTGTCACACTTACCTGTAATAGGCAGTACTACCTGTGTATTTTACTGACACTATGAACCTGAAGCTATATATCTTAAAACAATCAATGAACTATAACCCTCGTCCTTTACATGAATGTACAAACATGATAATTTGTCAACTGTTTACTATTTTAACTTCACTGGTAGCACGATGTTTTGAACCGTTACTATAATATGCACTTTATTGTATTTTGCACAATGATATACTTTGCACATATAACATCTTCTAGCCCACTTGGGCTTTATCTAGAGCTACCTCCAATACCTATGAAAGAAATATTTCCAGGTATTGTCATACAATATAAATACTTAGTGTCCCTGTTGCTGTTATTAGCATACGGTTAAGCACACAGTACATCCAACATAAGTAGTATGATGTTTTAGGTTGATCTTTGGCAATGAATGGGAATATTTATATTTTAAAACATTTTATGTATTGATATGTTTTATTATTATTCTAAATTGCCACTGTATTTTACCTGAATTTGTGCATTAGTATTTAGAGGTTATTTATATATTTATACATTTAAATATTTATATAAATGTAGTGATTGATTTCACTTTGCCTCTATTCAAAGTCTTTTTACACATTATGTGTCAATTATGTTAGTAACTCTACTATGTCTATTATGTAACAGCATTTTGCACTTTAAAAACGGCACGCCAGCCCCCATGACGGTGTCATGTGATCAAGGCTGCGTTAAGCCGAAACGCGTCATGGCAGATTGGTGTTGGGCTAAAGAATAAATAATTTGCACCAACTTCTGGGTCTCGCTTCGTCTATCTGGCTGATTTGCTGAGTTTTGGACGTCAACATTATATATATATATATATATATATATATATGGACGTCAACGTTATATATATATAACCAAAGCTCCTCCTCAGCACGCTCTGCGCTCGCAGACACCGCTTCCACGCCAGCAAGAATGAGGAACGGACCAACGAAGTCAGCAAGATGTATATTTTATTCCAACAGAACCAGCGACGCGTTTCGAGGAAAAGAGCCCTTGTTCACGCTGCAACATGTAAAGAATTATAATGCTTTTTATATACTTTTTAGTGATAACATCACCACCCCCTAGTGGTGATCACCAGTGTCACATGTGTAACAAATAGTGTAGACATACTATCGCTGTTAGTCTTTTCTTGCTCATGACTCAAAGAGAAAAAAACACAAATATATATATATATATATATATATATATATATATATATATATTTATATTTTCTGGCAACACGAAGGGTCCTTCTGGGATCCTTTCTCCCCAGTCAGGTGGCGGACCTTTCAAGGCCGAAAATTCTATAACATTTCACAGTATGCCTCAAAGCAAAAAATGAGCACTCTGGAAGTAACAGACAGAAAGTTTATTCTTAGTTACACGCTACGCGTTTCGACACAGATTGTGTCTTGATCACACGTTAAACCACACTGTATGGGCTGCCATGTTATATACAACAATAGACACAAATGAGGAAAAGGAACAAGTCATGGGACTTTGCATGTAAACATCCGCCATCTTTGAACGTGAAAAAGTGCAAATCAAATATACAGTTCATGACATATGTACTTCTTCTCAATCATCAACATTTCATTGAATGAGTAATATTGGTAAAATATGTTGTGAATGAATTAAGTAACTAAACCAACCAGTATACCAACGAAAAGAGGTGTAAGTAAACAGGGGTGTACTGCAACAAACTGCTCTAAGCATATGTCCTAGTCTGCAATTTAAGCAAATTAGATTTACAGGTCTAGTGCCTATAAATTGTCAGAACTGCACAAGTTGTGTCAATTAATTGAAATTAATTATCACATCTAAGGCGTCCTGCACTAGTCTCTAATGTAAAAAGGTCTAGTGCCTGCTCCATCAGAACCAATTTTTCACGAGTGATTATTTATGGTCAAGGTGTTTTGTCTGACCTAATTGCAGTACAAATTAATGTCCACATTTATCCAAAGGCGGTGTTGAGTTCCAGACCACAACTGTCCATAAGCACTAAACATGTCCCCACAATCAGATACAAGTGCTAGTGATACCCAGTGAAGATGTATAAGTGAAATTGTCTTTCATCCAAATGACCAGAATTTACATAGAGAAACCATTGATCAACCATGATCGAAGTGACTTCTCCCTTTCATTTCACCTACAAAAAAATATATAAACATACATTTAAAATTTTGTAACGCATGTGAATTAAAAAGGACTATAAATATAGTCACAGAGGGGGAAAGAAGGGTATGGGGTGTCTATATACATCTTGTGCAATACTTCATAAATACATACATCACTCATGACCAATTAGATATACAGGACAGTTTCTTTTTTACCCATAATGTTAATTTTCATGTAAATGTGTTGCGAGTTCCTCTTCTAAATTGTGCCCCCCAGGGAATTTTGTCTCCAGCTCCATTATCCACCTGGATTCCTTCTTCCTGAGGGCCAATTCCCGATTTCCACCTCTTCTCCCTATATTGACTTGTTCCACTGCAAAATATTTGAGGAGGGAGTTATTGGACTCATGGTGCTCATGGAAATGTCTTGCAATATGATATCTGCGGTCCACGTGTGTGATAGCCCTTAGATGTTCTAGTATTCGTTTTTTGACCACACACGTGGTACTGCCAACATATCTCTTTTTGCAAGGACATTCTAGCACATAGATAACATAATGGGTGTTACATGTCAGGAATTGTCTGATGCTTTTACGTTCCTCTCTTCTAGGGATTTCTATCTCCTTCACCATGACACTGGCTTTACAGGCTTTGCAGTGGCCACATGGATAAAAACCCTTAAGGCCTTGGACATGTTTTTTATTTTCAGTGATGTCACCCTTGATTAACATGTCTCTAAGATTCTTACCCCTTCTGTAGGTGATTTGAGGTATTTCGTTAAGTAGTGGGCCCACTACCTGATCAGATTTGAGTATTTTCCAATTATTGGCTAAGATCTTATGAACCTTTCTTGATTTCTGGTTGTATGTGGTGATGATCCGTGTCACATTCTTATCATCAGATGTAGTGGGTTTGGGTATGAGGGTGTCTGCTCGTTTAACAGCTGTAACTTTTTCAACTGCCTTTTTAAGAATCCCTTCAGGGTACCCCCTTTCCCTAAACCTACATAACATGGTCTCCTGTTCGGCAGCGAACCCTTCCTCACTGCTGCAGTTTCTCCTTGCCCTCAGTAACTCTCCATAAGGAATGCTCCATTTGAGTGGATCAGGGTGAGCACTGAGGGCATGGAGTAGGCTGTTGCCAGCCATGTCCTTCCTATGTAGTTTGGAAACCAATTGATTTTCAACTATCTCTATTTCAGTATCAAGAAAATCTACACACTTAGTGCTAATGTTATAAGTAAGATGTGTGTTATAATCATTAGCATTAAGTTTTAATCATTAGCAAATATATATATATATATTTTTTTTAAGGTAAGGGTATTTGGTGGCTAGGGTATTCAAGGGTGTGGAATTAAATAGAATATCTACTTGTCCATTGGACAGTTGCTCCATAAAACTACTTGTTCGTAACAAAATCCACTTGATTCTTTGGTGCCATGTAGCGCAGCGACAAATTATGGCAGCAATCTCATTATGTAAGAGCTCTGATAATAGCCTCTCTGATTATGCCAGCGCTCATACCACATTAGGGTTTGAATACTAGCAATTCCCTTGTTTTGCCACCTTTCCACAGATCTTCATACAGGGAATGGGGGTAGCAGTAAGCAATAGATCCCCATGGTTGGCATGTCCTTTTGAGTCTGTGCTAACTTTCTAACTTGCATGTTTTATTGGTTTTCATCAGCTTTTCTCTAATATTTGCCCCTTTAGAGAAAGGTTGGAAATGTACTCCTGACGAGGGCAGAGGTAAAACTTCTTCCAGGGTTGGGGAAAAAAGTGGTTGGTGGGAAAGTGAACTTGTTACAGCCAGGAGTGTGGAATTCCAGGACATATCGTTTAGGGCCAAGGCAAGAGGTTTTCATGTTTATTTTGTCTGTGGGACAAGTAGTCCAAACCTCTGCAGCACAAACCCTTTGGTGCCAGATTACACTACCATGTTATAGATCAGGGTAGGGCATTGCCTGCAATTATGGGAATAGCTGTGCCCATATGTTAATGCTGCTTGAACTTGTATTTAAGGTTCACAAATAATTCAAAGCCTTTATTATAAGGAAATTTTAGTGTGCAACAGATTTTTCAAACAGGCATGCACACATGACCAATTTCGAGGTATAACTTTACATTGAGCGTTATCTTGTGAATATTATAATTGTTAATTGACAGTTCTTGTGCTACCTTCTTGATGTACGGGATTGTGCCGTGTAAACGGGGAATTAAGGGAAGGCTGTGAGATATGGTGAATGGTGTGTGCACTATTGACGCTTGTGCCGTACAGTGTACCCGACTACTTGTGGTCGCCCCGCCTTGTCTTCAATTCTTGAGTAATTTGGTTTGCACATGTGTTGTTGGTGACCGCTATCTGCAGCGTGATAATAATAATGTAAAATAAATACAGCCTTCCCACAACTTCAAAAGGAAAACATGACCTTGTGCTAATTTTAAAATGAACTCAAAGCTGTGAGCAACTCTGAAAGTGTTTGGGAGCTTCTGGTAGCTCGCGATCGACTGGTGGAAACACCTGGAGCACAGGATAGAACGTCGGCAGAAAGTAGTGTATTTCAGGGTCTGCCTTTTATCCTATTTGCTGTGAACAACGAAAGCAAACAGAATGTTTACTTAAAGGTGTGTCCAGTGTATTTCTGCAAAGTGGTAAATATACTGTCTTCCTGTCTTATGGATCCATACTTCCATAAATACTTCTTTTCACTTAGTGTCTTTTCTATTCCATCTACATCTTTGTCGAATAGAATATCCTCCTTTGTTTGTTTTACCTACTGCTTCATGCATTGCTGACGCTGAATGTTACTGTTGCTACTAATGTCTTTTAACTTCCTGTTTCTCAATGTTTACATTTTCAGTGGGAACCTTGATAAGCAAACTGAGAAGGGGAATACTGCACTACACTACTGCAGTCGGTACAATAAATCAGAATGTATGAAACTGGTTTTGAGGGGAAAGCCAACTATAGATATTGGTAAGAATCAAGCATTACTGTTTAAAAGCATCTTTGACCAGCAGTGCCACTGCCTTGTTGTGGTGTGGGATGTGGTGTCTTACAAATCACTACATAATTTAAAAGGTGGAATTGTTGCATCATATATATATATATATATATATATATATATATATATATATATATATATATATATATATATATATATATATATATATATATATATATATATATATATACATCATATATATCTATATCCTACTGGCGGTCGCCAGTAGGTATAGTTAGGATTTTTT
Organism: Lissotriton vulgaris; assembly: GCF_964263255.1. Taxonomy (NCBI): domain Eukaryota; kingdom Metazoa; phylum Chordata; class Amphibia; order Caudata; family Salamandridae; genus Lissotriton; species Lissotriton vulgaris. Next base: position 1,889,568,542 of record NC_141691.1, on the reverse strand, counting down.
TCAATGCAAAATCTCAAAATTCTATTAGTAATAACTTTGGCGCCGGTTGACGAATCTGCCTGAAAACGTCCTCAAATTTGCCTCGCGGAGCTCCGGTCCTTCCTTGAAAGTTTTGGGGGGATTCGTCAAGCGGGGGCCGAGATAAAAGGGAGGGTCCCAAAACGTGTTTTCCCCATGTTAATTTCCATAGGGCGGTCGAACTCACTTTTAGCCTGAACGGCTGAATGGATTTGTACCAAACTTGGCAAAATTGTAGGGACTGGTAGCCCGATGTGCCTTTGCTATGTCTCAAGATATGTGCTCCAGTGGATTTTGAGTAATTTAGGTTAAAAAAATATATATATATCTATGGCAGCGCCCCGGTACGGCCCCGGGTGCGACACGCGAGGTGCGCACGGAAATCTGATTGGCTCTCGGGTGCCTGTAAACATTCGAAACAGTCCGGAGCGGCCGCCATCTTGTGTCTCGGTAGGATCGAGACACAAGAGGTGGCCAACACAAAGGGGGAAATGACCATAAGGGGGCAGGGTAGACCCCCTCTGACCCCCTAGGTTTGATGTGGGGGCTATAAAAGGGCCCCGTGGGGCAAAAACATTTTTTTTTTTCGTTTTGCGCGGGGGGGGGGGGGGGGAGTGCCCGTACGCGCACCGGGGAGCGGACGGGGGAGCGTACCATGAGGATAAAAGAATGACAGAGTTTTTTTAAATGAAGCCTTTTTTTAATAAATTGGAGGTAGTTCTGAAAAGAACTGTTTTTTTCTTTTTTTTGGTGTTTTTTTTAATGTTTTTTGAACATTTTGTACTTTTTTTGGCTTTTCAAAACAGTTTTATATTTATTTTGTATTTTTTTAGGGGGAGAAACAAAAAAAAGGGAATTGAAACTGGCTCAACTGGAGCAAAAAACAAAAAAAGAAAAAAATTACTTCTTTTTGGGGCACTTGTGATTGTCACCTGCAAGGACGATGAGCTTTACACTCTTTTCACCATAGGCGATAAGCTTGCCACATGCAGTACAAGTGATTTTAAAATCAGCAAATCGTTGCTGAATACAAGGCATCATCTCTGATGTTTCTGATCCCGATGAAGTGGGTTCGTTTCTTTGGGAGGTGGTCCTTGATGACTGGGGGGGTTACTGGCCAGTTCCCTGAGCTCTGCACGAGAATAGTTGTTAGGGTGCTTACGGATCATATGTCGAATCATGGTATTGTTACCAAAGGAATACTTTTTGTTTGGGCTGCCCCTTGAGAGTTGTTCCTTACAGATTAGGCAAGTTACCTTGGCCGCATTCACTTTTTTCTTTCCTTCTGGGAGTGAAAAAAACTCCCATACAATGTGTGACTTGGGCTTGTATGGGGTATTTTGTTCAGGCAGCCATCTTGTCCCATCCTCCTCTTCCTCCTCCTCCTCTTCTTGACCACCAATGTACTGTTGTGGTCGTCCTCTTGGTGGTGGTGGTGGTGGTGCAGATGCTCCAGCTGATGCAGCTACAGTAGCCATTAGAAAGTACAAAATAGTTCTCTCTCTATTACTGAAACAGTCTTCCTCAGTCAAAGGACAAAGTCAGAATAAGGAAAAAAGGTGGGGTCTTTCATCATTTGGAAAAAAAAAAGCCAGAACCAATGAGAAGTGTTATTTTCAGGTCACAAGACCAGGGATTTCATCATTATGAAAGTAAAACTGTTCTGCACCAATTAAAAGTGTTATTTTCAGGTCACATGACCGACGCGCTTACGTGCCCCGGGTCGCGCTGCGTAAGCGCGTCGGAAGTTTACGTTGTGCGATCGTATTCGCTCAAGAGCTTCCGGGTGCGCTTACGCTGTGCGTATCACGCGGACGCGGCTACGCGATACATCACGATCATGTTTTCGTTCACGACATTGGCGCTAACGGGACGCTTCCCGGTTCGCGCACCGGGGCGCTTCAAACTACTACGCTCTCCGGGGCGCTCACCGGGGCGCGCCCCGGGAGCGCTCCAGGGTAAAAAAAAAAAAATTGTTTAAAATACAAATAAAATATAGGATTCATTCCTTTTGAAAAATATTACATTTCATAGCTATAGACATTTGCTATTAACCAAATTTTGAACTTCAAAGAAAAAAACATAGGTTTGGGGCCTTATATATAGTTAGGAATTAGCATTTAAAAAACCTATGAAATTCACTGAAAAAACCATAGGTTTCACACCAGTTATAGTTAATTTTACTGACATAAAACCATTGAAATTCCACGTTATAGTTAGTTGGACTCACTATAACTTGCGCGTGTAATGCACTGCTGATGGCGTCACATATTACATCACTCATGACATGGTCAGTGACATCACTCATGACACCATCTTTGTGACAGAGTGACAGACCTCCTTTCAGTGTAATGTAACCCTTGAAACACATATTCAAAAATAGAAATTAACATTTTCAAAAAAATGGAGATATCCATACCAGTTACAACAACCAATTCAGTAATACCACCATCTATATACACATCCACTCATTCACCAACAGTTCTATATAGTCACTCATACATATACTCGCTCATCATATGTAGTGATACACCAATACATCCTGTTACACACCGACAGTCATCCAAAAGTTACTCACACACATACTCACACATGCAAATAAACTATTGAACATCCATTTATTTGCATTTACAACTATACACACACTACCACCTTACTTCTAAGGAAACTTACACATACTTACTCTCTTAAACAATCACTTATAGAAACACATACTTATTTAGATCCTGGGACTGTTGGAGGAAGGGGACTATATGACGTCCTTAGACCTGCAGGACGCTTACTACCACGTTCCCATCCTCAAAGGGCACAGGAAATACCTCAGATTTGCTGTAGCGGAGCAGCATTACCAATTTTGTGTCCTCCCGTTTGGCCTCAAATCTGCCCCTCTCACCAGTGGCGGCTTTCCTTCGTCAACAAGGACACCAGGTCTTCCCATACCTGGACGACTGGCTGGTGAAGGCAACATCCGTGACCGGCGCAGCTAAATCCTCCAGCGCCTGTCTGGATATTTTCCAGCGTTTAGGTTTGACCCTCAACCGCGAGAAGTCTGCACTGGAGCCAAACAAGGTCATTACATTTCTTGGGGCGACACTGGAAACGGAAAGTGTCAAGGCTTTTCCTTCCCAGGAAAGGAAGGTCAAACTCATCTCCCTGTCCACGTCAGTGGCATCAAGGAAGACTTTACCGGTCCGAATCTTCAAGTCCCTACTCGGCATGATGTCCTCATGTATCATGCTCATACCCCACTGCCGCCTCAAGATGCGCCCACTCCAGGAGGAGTTGACGAACCAATGGACACAAAGTACAGGATCATTCGAGGACCGCATACGAGTCACCCGAAACATGGTCAACCACTTGCAGTGGTGGAGATCGCTCAAACACCTGTCACAGGGACCTGCTTCCCGCAGACCACATGTGATAACAACGGACGCATTCCTAGAAGGCTGGGGAGCGGTCCTCCAAGAACTCTGGATCAATGGCAAGTGGACAGAACAGGAAACCCGGCTCCACATCAACCTATTGGAGTTAAGAGCGGTCTTCCTAGCTCTACAAGCCTTCCTGCCACGCATTCAAAACTCCCCAGTGCTCGTCAGAACAGACAACACCACGACAATGCACTACCTAAACAAGCAGGGGGGGGACGCGATCGCTCTCACTATCTCGAGAATCGCAATGGGTCTGGAACTGGCTTGTGGAACACGGGATAACGCTAAAAGCAGAGTATGTCCCGGGCAAGGACAACGTCTTAGCGGATGCTCTGAGCAGACAGGGATCTTCATCCCACGAATGGGAACTAGACATGGAAGTGCTGGAACACCTCTTTGCGAATAGACCTCTTTGCCAGGAGAAACAACGTCAAATGCCCAAGCTTCCCAAGCAGGCATCACCAACCAGGAACCCTCGGAAATGCTTTTTCCATCACATGGTGCAACATCTTTGCGTACGCCTTTCCGCCATTTCCACTGATACCCAGGGTTCTCAGGAAGATGAAGTCGGAGCCCTGCACTCTGATTCTGATCGCCCCATTCTGGCCGAGGCAGCACTGGTTCATGGACCTCCACCGCCTCTCTGTCCAGCCACCTATTCGCCTGCCTCAACACCCAGCTCTACTCACAATGTTCCAAGGACAGGTACACCACCCGAATCTGAGCTCTCTAAAATTGTCAGCTTGGCACCTGAGTACCGGGAATTCAGCCACATAAACATCCCGCAGAAGTGCAGAGACATCCTTGCAAAAGCTAGAGCGGACAGCACTAATAAAACTTACTCATTAAAATGGAAACGGTTTTGCTCCTGGTGTGTGGCCGAAGGCCTGCACCCTTTCCACATCACTCCACAACAGCTGCTACCATACTTATTTCATCTGGCACAATTGGGCCTTGCACACACATCCATTAAAGTGCATCTGGCGGCGATCTCAAGATTCACCAGGACTCCTAAGGGTCCATCCCTGTGGGCAGACAGACTTATAAAGCAATTCCTTAAAGGTCTATACAAGTCCTTCCCACGACCAAGGCTGATCCCCCCGTCGTGGCACCTCAATGTGTTCCTTCACCAATTAATGAAGCACCCCTTTGAGTCCATCCATAGGGCAGACATCAAATTCATCTCATGGAAAACGGCCCTCCTCCTGGCTTTGACTTCTGCTAGAAGGGTCAGCGAGTTGCAGGCTCTTTCAATTCAAGATCCATTCATTCAGTTCAGAGAGGACAGAGTGATCTTACGAACTAATCCTCGGTTTATTCCGAAAGTCCCTTCGGACTTCCACCTCAACGAACCAGTGGTCCTCAGGTCATTCTTTCCAAATCCTACCACTGTGGCAGAAAGAACTCTACATTCATTGGATCTGAAGAGATGTCTTAAATTCTACATTGACAAGACAAAACACTTCCGAAAATCATCTCAACTCTTTGTTGCCTTTAGTAGACCACGGAAAGGCATGCCCCTGTCAAAACAAAGCATTTCAAGGTGGATTTCCTCGGCGATCACCTTTTGCCATGACAAGGCCGGATGACCTTTGGACTCAAGAGTCAAAGCTCATTCGACAAGAGCCATGTCCACGTCTGCGGCACTGATTGCTGGAGTGCCGGTATTGGACATCTGCAGAGCGGCTACCTAGAAGTCACCGCATACCTTCACCAGGCACTACTGCCTGGATTCTGAGCTGATGAAGGATGCAGCAGTGGGCCAAGCAGTGCTTCGCTATCTATTCCAGTGAGGTGAGTCTTCTGACATCCCTCCATCCTTTACTGGTATGCACATTCTTTTACTAATATTTATATGACAATGCATTTTGGTGGTTTGCAGTCGCGTGATATGTATTATCTACAGACTCATATATGATGTTCCATCAAAAATGTGCATAATATATTGCTTGCTACTCTGATTCAGGCATGTGAATCTATGAAAGACACCCAAATACTGGATAAGAAATGCGTTACTTACCTGTAACTGCAGTTATCCAGTATTGGTGTCTTTCATAGATTCACATGCACCCTCCCGCCTCCCCTGAAAGGACTCACCTATCTCACTAACAAGTTTACGTCTACCTAGCTTGGTGCGTACGAAAATCTGAGAGACCTAGGCTCCTGACAGGAAGGTTCTAGAAGGAGGTGGTAGCTGATTGGTTGGTTTCTTTGCTTGGTCCTTTTTACAAAAGGACATAGATAAGCCACTAAGGTGGGACCCTTGGGCCTACTCTAGTTTGGTCCTTTTTACAAAAGGACGGGGATAGGCCACTAAGGTGGGATCCTTAGGCCTATTTTTCTCTATGTATGTCTATTGGGCATTACTTTTTTATATACCAGAGGCTCCCGTCTCGACGACGGGGAATGATCCAGGCATGTGAATCTATGAAAGACACCAATACTGGATAACTGTAGTTACAGGTAAGTAACGCATTTCATGTATAGTATTATAAGCAAATACACATTGACAGTCAACATGCAAGGGGCAAAGACTAGTTCTCATATTGAGAAAGATGTTCTCGTATCAAGAAATCGTTCAGGGGCTGCCTTACCTGTTAGTCGGTATCCTGTGGCGTTATCTGGCTACCTCAGGAGGTACCGACTGGTCAGGAAGGCTCGTCTTATGTAGTGTCTCCTGAAACAAACCATTCGTCTTTCAGAAGGGCCCCGGGGTGTCTGTTGCGCTGCCTGATTGCGCAATGTGCTATGTGCATGCTCATAACTCTGGCATAATTTCCCATTGACCGCGTCACAGAGAGCCGACTACGCATGCACGGGGAGAATACTAATTCTCTAACTATGCGCATTGCGGATTTACAGCTAAACTAGAATTATATTGTAATTCTTATTAATTATCTCCTGCATACGAGGTATTGGACGTGATGTTAACCTTCACAATGCATCTTTTTAAGCGCGATGTGCTATGCACATACTCGTAATTCGGGCATAGTGTCCCATTGACCGCGTCACAAAGAGCCGACTGCGCATGCACGGGGAGAATACTAATACTCTACCGATGCGCATTGCGGATTTACAGCAATACTAGAATTACATTGTAATTCTTATTCATTATCTCCTGCATACGAGTTATTGAACGTGATATTAACCTTCACAGTGCTGCATCTTTTTAAAGTAAAACATGCATAAGGAAGAGGTCTCGAAAATGACCACGAGGGTCAAAGGTCTTTTTCAGCGCGCAAAACTTCAAAAATGACACTGCAAATTCTAGTTTATATAATGGGAGACCTAATTCATCGCAAATTGATGTCTTACACCATAGTATCAAAAATATGACCTGAGCTAAACATGTGCTGATTCAATATTCCCAACAGAGTGATTATTCACATGGAAAACGGACTGCAATATTCACTAGAAATTGTCTCACTATTGCAATTTCAATGGTATACACCTGATCTTGAAAGTTTACAACTGGCAGGCAGTGAATGTGTTTGAGTTACAACACTTCAATGTTGTGCATAATCAAATGCTGCCTATCAACTTCAGTAACATACTGCAGACATTTATCTATGAGTGTCTCCCTAATGTACTCTCAAACGATGTACAATTACTCAATATATTCTCTAAACGAGGAGAGGATGTGTGTGTATCCAACAGAGGTTGCTTAGCATATACCCAAAAACCGGGAGAAGATAGAGGTGTACTAAAGTACCTTGGTTATGTGCTTTTCTTGTCCTTTTTGGGATACCCTGTGATATATACACTATGTTTGTAAAAGACCCAAATATTAGAACTGATAGGTTTCCCTATAGGGATAGCCAGGGTATCTCATCGTTCAGACCACTGACGTCAGTTTTAAGTTTAAACACCCAACGTTTTTCTCATCACAGAAGGAATTTCGAGACATCTGTTATGTGTGATGGAATCTAGGGTTGCTCCAAGACAACTGGTGTTGTATCTTTTTCTTTTTAACACTCTATTGTTATATTGGCAGCAGCAACAGTAACATTCTATGTTGGTCCTGAAGAAAGCCACTGATACAGATTCCTGATCTTAAGGCTGAAACATGTCGACCCATAATGAAGAGTAGTTGTAAATCCATACTTCTCTCTGCACTGCTTTTTAATCCTGCCATTGAGAGCACGCCAATAAAACTAGTTGTGTGCATCAACTGAGGCAGTTGTAACATTCACTTATATTTCAAATTTTTCCCAACACATCTTTCCTTCTGTGCTGCACCCTCACTACACCATGAGCCTCACATATGGGATTTTAGTATCCAGACTCCTTGATTGTACATCTATGAAAACATGTCTGAGCTCCTTCCTCACAGTGAGGAAGTTGTTGCTCCCAGTAGGACTAGGATTTCCTACTGGTAAGGAGGAACCCATATGATGAAGAATGTCACCCTTGGGTGAGTGAGAGTTCTAGTCCTTAAGGGAAAATGTCCCCACTTTTTCTTTAGGTTTCACTACATTGCTGAGAGAGTTCGGACATTGATCACACTTCTTTGCCAAGATAAGGCTTTTTGTGCATATTCTAGACCCGAGGTGATAGTGTTTTGCCAATTATGTTTAGGGGAAGTTTATCCTCGCAGGTCTATAAACCAGATTCCCTGGGACCCTAACTCCACCAATTTTGTTGTTATACTACTTGGTTAACCACCTGATCACACAACAGAACTCTTAAATTTCCTTTAGAATTCTGATTGTTACAAATTCACATTTTTACCAAACTACTAACAGTCTTGTTATGGCCTTGCTTAAGTCCCTTTAGAATTTTAGAACATAAAAAGTCACTGAAGTCCAGAGTAGAGAGGTTAGAACTTTTTTGCTAGAATGTCTCAAAGACAGAACCCAGCTATTAGTGAAGATAACCATAATGGCATTGAGGACATGGTTGAGGAGCTTGACCTCACCCCTCACCTTCACTTGTCTTTTCAGGAAGTAAGTTCCCTATGCAGAATTAAAAACATAGCAATGGGCCAACATCCAACCAAACAAAGGCTCCAGGAGCTATTGGCTGAGTATGCAAAGGCTCACACTTCTGAAAATGGTAACGACCAAGCAGAAGAGGAAGGAGGTGAGGAGGATGGAGATAGGTACCCACCTCCATCACTTCCTAGGGAAGAAAGGAACCCTGTTCCCTTACTTCCAAGAGTTATCCTCAGGGGACCCAGGGGCACCCAGGTGGTCCAGGTTCTGGTGAGGACATTGAGGGGAACCTCAATGAGGAGGACAGCCTTTTAGCAAGGCTTGCCAAAACATTGGATCTAGAGTCCAGACTCCTGGCTCAAGAGAAAGAAAGAAAGGAGATGGGTTCAGCACCAATCAATGGTGGCAGCAATCCAACTAAAAAGGATTGAGAGCAATCTTATGATCCTAAAATCCCCAAGGGATTGTCTCTAAATTTGAGGAGGGTGATGACATCACTAAAGGGTTCACAGCCTTTGAGAGGGCTCTTGACATGAGAAATGTGCAGAAACCTCTCTGGGGGGGACTCATGTGGGAACTGTTCTCTGGTAACTGCAGAGACAGACCACTGACCCTCTCTGGGCCAGATGATGGGTCTTATGACCTCATGAAGAGAACTCTGATTGAGGGATGTAGGCGCACAACTGAGGAGTGTAGAATTAGATTCGGTGGGGCTCACAGAACCCAAAACCAGTCCTGGGTTGATTTTGTAGACTACTCAGTAAAGACACTAGATGGTTTGTTAACTGGACACAATGTGCATGACTTTACTAGACTTTACAATTTGTTTATGAAGGAGTTTACGTCCGCTCCCAGTCACTCACTCTATCAAAATTCCCTATGAATTTAAATGATCCACTACTCCCTCCCCAATCTTTCCAGGTGAAATCGACATCTCGATCTTCAAAACTGGTAACATCCTCATACAAGCCGCCGAATCACACCTCTCCATCTTTGAGCACCAGTTAAACACCTTGTCTATCCATCTAGACAATATTAACCATAATCCTCTGAATATCCAATTGCCCAACTTTTCTCTTCTCTCCCCTTCTCCCTACCCTCTCTCCCCGGTCTTCCCTCCTACCAACATCATACTCCGAACACCTATTCCCCACTCCCCCTCCCCTGTCTTCTCTACAGTCAATGCCACCTCCCAACCTCCATCACCCAAACTTTCTCTCCCTCCAATGATCCCCCCTCTTCCTGACTTCCCCACTGCACACCCCCTCTCCCTACCTCTTGCATTCTCCAACAGTCTGTCCCCCTCAACCTCTTCTATTATAACTAACCCCTTCCTTCCCTCCAGGACATCACAGCCTGAATCCCTACCCTTCCACCCTACATCTCCTAGTGTACTACCTCCAGCCCCACCTTCACCCTCTCACAACCCTCCTTCACAACCACCGAATTTCTCTTCACCGTTAATCCCCAATCCAGTCCTACATCACACTCTTTATGCCCTCATATCATCTTTATCATCATACCCCAAGTTCTCAAAACTCTTATCCTCCCTCATGCCTCCAACCTCTCCTAATTACCTTAATTCTACTCATCCCAACTCCATTGACCTCACATACCTTACACACAATTGCCCCCTGTATACAATGAACACTATCCTCTCCCTCTCACCCCCTACTTAGAATTCCCCCCTCTCCCCTTCAACCCTGACCCTACACAACATTGAACGCAACCTCTCTTTACTTACGACTGAACTCTCCTGACTTAGAGAAGATGTTACATCCATCAGCTCAGGAACCCGACTCTCGCGTGCAAATACCCCCATCCTAGCCGTAAAATCCATGACAACCACTATCACCATCATTGGAATACTTCCACCCTCCACAACCGTATATCTAGGCCTCGCCGCACTTTGAATGAACTCTCTCAATCCAACCTCTCTGACCTATGCAATTCCTACCATCCTAGTACCTCAGTCAATAACCCACCTCCCCCCTACTCCTAGATACCTGTCATTCTAGGAACCAACAGAATTCACTTCATTCCCGCATCCCCAAGACCCCCTCCTCAACGCACCTCCATCCTCTCCTGCCCTCCCGCCCTAAACAACCCCAATCCACTTGCCTGCATGCTTTTTGACTGCCAATCCGCCGTCCTACAAACCACTAAAATCTCCAAATCTATCCTTAGTGAATCCATTGACATTGCGCCCTCAAGAAACAAGGCCTAATGAACACTCTGCGTGCATGCTTTATACACTCACCCCCCGGATACTCTATCCTCAGAATAGACAGACCTGACAGAATAGGAGGTGGCCTGGCCATAATCTTCAAAGACGAACTTCAGCTCTCCCTTATTAACAACTCTGACCACTCCACCTTTTAATACCTTGAAGCTGAACTTAAAATTCTAGGCGCCCACTCTATTCGGTTACATACTATCTACCACCCTCCTAATGATCCACACCCCTCTATTGATGAACTTTCTGATTTGATTACACAATCCTCCTTATCCAACTCAATAAATCTCTTCCTTGGAGACCTCAACCTCCACTTGAATAACACCAATGACCCCATTACCACTCTCTTCGCCAACCCTCTTGAGATCAATGACATCAAACAACTTTGTCAGTCCCACACACACACACCAAAGGAGCCATCCTGGATGCCATTATTTCCAACAATGACTTAGCAGTCCTGACCAACATCATCCCAATTGACTGGTCCGACCACCACCTTATACTGTTCACCATTTCCATCACGCCACCTCCCTCAACTCAAAACAAATTAAACCTATGAAATGTACCAGAAATCTAAAACGTATCCCTCCGTGCGAAATTGAGTCTACTAGCTCAACTGCTCCTTACTCCTTTCTCACAAAACACAAATGAGCTTACTGATCACTTTCTTAAAGCTGTCACAGATGTTCTAGACCAGGGGTCTCCAAACCGGTCCTGGTGGGCCGGATCCTTGCCAGATTTTTAAAATTACTACATGTATCTCAATGGGGATATCCAAAAAATCTGGCATGGATCCGGCCCTCCAGGACCAGTTTGGGGACCCCTGTTCTAGACCAATTGTCCCCTCCTAAACTTAAACCTCTAAGAAACATCCCTTCCAAATGTTGGTTTAACCTCAAACTTATCAACGAAAGACGCTCACTAAGACTAATGGAAAGAAACTGGAGACAACATCCCTCTCACTCCAAATGACACTCCTCTGATCAGCTAGATCTACATACAAAAACAAATTTTTAATGAAAAGGCATCCTTCTACCGTACACAACTCGATCAGGCCAAAAACAGACCTAGAGAACTGTTCAACATTATCCGGCACCAAACCTCCTCAGCTCCGCCTAACCCGACGGCTTCAACCGCTAGATGTGAAGAAATTGCCCACTTCTTCTTGGAAAAAATTGCCAAAATAGATCAATCCTTCCACTCAACGCAGACCCCAACGAATCCCCTACTTTCTCCTGACATCTCTAACTCTTACTCCACACTCCCGTCACCCCTATGCCCCCCTCAAACTCATTCCCTATCTCATCTCACCCTAACCCCTCCTCACACATCCCTTTTCCTGCTACAAGCATCCCCTGCAGCGGATCTAGCGCTGAGAGGGAGTGCTCTCAGGAGTCTTGATTAGGCACCATCGGCCACGCGAAAGCGAGGGACACGCCCCCTCGAGGCCACGCCCCCTTGTGGGAGTATAAACAGAGCCCTGACCTACGAGCGCGCCAGAATACCCCCACCCCTCCTGAGGCACAGCCGGGAGATAGCGCTGCTTATTTTGCACATTGTTAGTTTTAAAATTGAATTGTAACTTGCTTTTAAAAACTTGATCAGTACCTGCTTTCCCTGCTACAAGCATCCCCTGCAGCGGATCTAGCGCTGAGAGGGAGTGCTCGCAGGAGTCTTGATTAGGCGCCATCGGCCACGCGAAAGCGAGGGACACGCCCCCCTCGAGGCTACACCCCCCCCTACCTGCCCTATAACAATGTGCATGCACCGGAAGCGCAGCGGGCGCGACGATTGCACGCCGAAGGCGCGCATAAGGCAAGCTCGTCTGCGCTCGTCCGGGCCCAGGGCCAGTCCCCCAGCTCCCCAGTCCTTAGACCCTATACACTACAGTGCTGAAACCCTCCATAGTCTCAGGGCACCCACCAGCAACTGCAGTCACACAGCTATCAAGCGGACACTCTGCCACCTGCCTGTCCCAAATGCCTTAACACCCTCAAACCCAATATAATTACTAAACCGCTACACAACTTCCGCATGTTCTTACTGAACTGCCGTTCTCTTCCCAAACATACGGCTGAAATTGCGCTTTTGATAGAGGAACACTCACCTGACATTCTGTTCCTAACAGAAACCTGGCTATCCCCTGACACTGATCCAGCGGTCATAGAAGCCATTCCATCAGGTTTCCAAATCTCTTGCCTAGATCGGCCTAAAGGGAGAGGAGGAGGCTTGGCGATAATTCATAAAGAACAACTTCACTGCCGAGTGGTCTCTGAAACCATCCCGGATTGTGAAAGCCTCACTTTTAATATTGAATTTTCACCTAATAGATGCCTCTCTGGTACTCTTATCTGCCGCCCTCCAGGTCCCTCGAGGCAGTTCCACCTCAGCCTACCTTCAAGTGTGGCTGAACGTCTCAATTCCACTTCCAACTTCATTCTGCTAGGCGACTTTAATTTTCATTTTGATTCATCTTCAGACCACATTGCCATGACCTTAGCAGATGATTTAGCAGCTCTGCAACTTTCCCAACGGGTTAACTCTTCCACCCACGTGAAGGGCCATTTGCTGGACCCGGTTTTCAGCAACTGCCCTGGCCTTCTAACCAGTCCACCCATTCCCCTGCCCTGGACGGACCATTTCTTGATCCCCATTAACTGGACTGCTTCTAAACCCCCTGAACCAATACTTACTACAAGACTCATGAGAGCCTGGTCCCACCTAGCAGTTGACAATTGGACTAACGAACTTGCTGAGAATCCACCCCTGATTAAAGATAACCCCGGCCTAGCAAATCAGGCATACGTCAACTGGATCACCCAATCTCTTGACGTTCTTCCCAAAAAGAAAATTACGCTCAAACGCCCCCAAAAAACTGCCCCGTGGTACACGGAGACTCTTAGAGACAAGAAACGTCTCTGCAGGAAATCGGAAAGACGCTGGCGATCCGATTATTCTACAGACAACAAAACCCTCTACCGAGAAGCCATCAGTGAATACAAACCTCTGATAAAAGAGGCTCAGGCCTCATACTTCTCTGAGAAAATTTTGCTTGCTAAATCTAAATCCAAGGAAATTTTCCAAATCATTAATAAACTAAGAAAACAACTTCCTAGCCTGCAGGCGGACAAGTCCACCAACCACTGCAATAATGTCGCCGAATTCTTTCATCCGAAAATAAGCTCGATCTACGCCGCCTTTCCCCCGAAAAACTCCACTCCCTTAGCCCCTCCTCTCTATCCCACAGCCCCCCCTCCAGTCAACAGCTACCCACGCTGACTCACTTCCCCCCTTTAGATCTCGCCACTCTTGAACCCTTAGCACAGAAAGTTAAATCCAGATCCCCTGATGACCCTGCCCCACCAGATATAATAATGGCAGCCTCGCAGACCACCTTGCCTATCATAAGGGAGATTTTAAATACCTCCATCTCTTCGGGCACAGTCCCTATCGTATGGAAGCAGGCTATGGTCAGAGCCTTGCTGAAAAAGCCTAACTTGGAGCCTACGGAGCTGAGTAACTACCGCCCCATATCCCTGCTCCCCTGGGCAAGTAAGATTCTGGAGAAATATATAAACCAACAACTAATAAACTTCCTGGAAGATCACCACCTACTGGACCCTACCCAGACTGGCTTTAGACCAAAACATGGGACCGAGACCGCCCTCTTCATGGTCACCGAGGAGGCCTGAAAAATCCTAGATCAGGGAGGATCAGTGGCAGTGATCCTCCTTGATCTCAGCGCGGCCTTCGACACGGTCAGCCATGACACTCTGCTGCACCGTATGTCCCAGGTCGGGATTAAGAGCAAAGCCTGGTCTTGGTTCCAGTCTTTTCTAGAGGACAGATCCTATCGTGTGTTCGAAGGCGAGTCTGTGTCCACCAGCAGACCTTTGAAATGCGGAGTCCCCCAGGGCTCCTCTCTAAGCCCTGCATTTTTTAACCTGTACATGAGGCCACTGGCCGATGTCGTCCGCCCATTTGGGATCAAGATCATTTCCTATGCGGACGACACGCAGCTGGTGGTCTCCCTGACACAGAAAGCCAATCTACCTGTACAGGGCGGGCTTAGAGAGTGTCTGGAGGAAGTGAAGACCTGGATGTCCCTATCGTCCTTAAAACTGAATGGAGACAAAACCGAGCACCTGGATCTCAGCTTCCCCGTCTCCCTGTGGCCGCCCAGTTTGGGTTCCCCCCCAACCCCCAAAAACATTATTAAGAGTCTAGGAATATGGCTGGACAGATCTCTGTCCTTCAATGTACAAGCTACAAAACTTTCAGCCCATGCTTTGGCATCATGAGGATGCTAAAGAAAATTCTCCCTCTCCTCCCCATGGAAGCCAAACAAACACCTGTACAAGGTCTGATCAAGTCACTCCTTGATTTTAACAATATACTCTCAACGGGGAGACTGTGGCACTCATTTTGCTTGACTTGAGTGCCGCATTCGACACCGTCTCCCATTCCATCCTGTTGTCCTCCCTGAAGGCTGTGGGTGTCGGTGGCTCCGCTCTTGCCTGGATTGCTAACTTTCTCTCTGACCGCATGTTCCAAGTCTTCTCTTCCACATCTGTCTCGTCCATTCTCCCCTCCACTCACGGTGTTCCCCAAGGGTCTATCCTCAGTCCCCTTTTCTTTAACCTGTATGTGAGACCTCTTGCTTTTTTGGCGGAACAGGCCGGTCTCACAATTTATTCCTATGCGGATGACACTCAAGTCATCTACTCCCTTTCCACCAATAAAAACCTTCCCTCCTCTTCTCTTCAATCCGGGCTGAAACAAATATCTGATTGGATGCTGAAACACAAATTAAAATTAAACGGGGACAAAACAGAACTGCTCCTGTTTGGCCCAGACTCCTCGCTCTGGGGCCCGCAACATTGGCCACCGGAGATGGGCCCCCTACCTATTCCAACCGGGTCAGCTCGCAATCTTGGGGTTCTCCTCGATAACCAACTATCCTTCAAGCAACACGTGGTGAAAGTCTCTGCCACCTGTACCACCATCATCAGGTGGCTGAGGAAAATCACGTGGATGCTGCCTGCTGACACCCTGAGGACTGTAGTCCAGGCTCTTGTCATCTCACGCCTGGACTATGGGAACATCCTACTCCTGGGTGCCTGCAAGGAGGTAACCAGGAAGTACCAGGTGGTACAGAACATGGCAGTGCGCCTTATCTGTCACCTTCCTGCCAGATCCTCGGTCACACAGCATATGCATAAATTGCATTGGTTGCGAATCGAGAGCAGAATTAAATTCAAAGCTCTTTGCTACATGCACAAGATCATGACTGGAAGAGCCCCTCAGTATCTTTCTGCTCTGGTGCAGCAATACATTCCCCCTCGCACACTTAGGTCGTCCACTCAGAACAAGTGCAGAACTCCTCGCGTCAACAGAGCCAAAATGGGAGGACGTTCGTTTTCCCTGCTGGCACCCTCCTTATGGAACTCCCTACCCCAATCTTTGCGTTCTGAATTGTGCTTTTTGACATTCCGTAAAGGAATTAAAACTTGGCTTTTCAAAACCTAGACCTCTGTTCTGTTTTCCTCCCCTCCCTCTATACCGTTCAGTTTGCCTTAGCGCCGGGAAACCTCCGGGTAGCTGCGCGCTTAACAAATGTAATTATAAATAAATAAATAATTATAAATATCTCGGCGCTCCTGAATCCACTCTGAGAAGGCTTCAGATAGTCCAGAATTGCGCAGCACGTATTTTACTCGACCTCCCCCGCAGACAGTCAGTAAGGACCGGTCTGGTAACCCTTCACTGGCTGCCGGTGCGCCAGAGAGTGATGTTTAAAGCTATGTGCATAGCACATCAGTCATTCTGGAACACTGGCCCCAGGATTACACGGGACCTAATCACCCACTACACGCCCAACAGAAGCCTACGCTCTAGTCAGACCTTCCTTGCAATGGCCCCCAGAATTAAAAGATCTAGATCTGGAGGCAGGACATTCTCTTATAATGCTGCCAGGGCCTGGAACGCCCTTCCACTGCATCTAAGAGCCAACCCCAACCTCACGACCTTTCGCAAACAGCTGAAAACCTTCTTATTTCATCCAGTCTAACTAATCTCCATTCTCTCCCCTCCTGGGCCACTGGGCGGATTCACAGTATTCCTAGCGCTTGGACGCCTCCGGGCAGCAATTCACGCTCTACAAATGCACATCCTATCCTATCCTATCCTATCCCCTCCCTAAACTACCCCCCACACCTTCTCACCCTTACTCCTCTCATACCTAACCTCCCAAACAAAAACAATGCCTCCTGGCATAATTTCATCCCTGTAACTGAGCACGAAGTCCACAGCATTATTACTAAACTAAAACCATCCTCCCATACCATAGACCCCCTCCCTTCTAACCTTGTCCAAGACCTAAAGCACCTTATAGTCACTTCCTGGACCAGAATCATCTACACCGCCCTTGCTACGGGAAGTGTCCCTAGCTCCCTACAACTTGGTCAATCTCTGCCATTTTCAAAAATGCTAATTATGATCCTAATGACTTAAACAACCTCCGCCCCATCACTAACTTCTCCCTTCTTTCTAAAGCCCTCGAAAAATGTGTCTTGCTCCAATTAGACAAACATGTCGAAAAATTCAACCTTCTGGACCCCCTACAATCAGGCTTCAGAAAAGGCTGCAGCACTGAAACTGCCATGCTTAACATTGTTGATGACATCCATCACTCCCTCGACAATGGCAAGACATTTCTTCTTATCCTCCTTGATCTCTCCGCAGCTTTTGATACTGTTAACCACTCTGCCCTTCTTAATGTGCTCTAAGATCGCTTCGGCCTCAATGGTACTACTCACAAATGGTTTGTTTCCTATCGTCAACAACGAACTCAACAAATTAAAATTCAAGACTGTCTATCTAAACCCACTCCGGTCAACCTAGGAGTCCCCCAGGAATCTATTCTCTCACTCTCACTCTTTAACCTCTTTATGGAACTACTCACCCTCATTCTAAAACAAGCTGGAGTCAAGCTATCCTGGCTGAAGACGGCTGATAGCCAGAAACAGGTCCTAGGATGCTTGATTTCGGTCCAGGAAAGACATGGCTTGGCAGTTCGGGCTGAACTGTTCCCATGAGGCACAGGGTCTTGGCTGATTTGCATATGGCCAGGTCTGAACTGGGGTAGTGTGGAGTGCAAAAAACGATGGATTTAGGCCCAGATCTCTGTACTGGGGTGAATGTATGACATTGTTCTGCATTCTGTCCATCAACTGTTGTTTTTGCTACTAGACATGTGGTCGCCCAAGTTCATCACATGGTGGGACAGAATAGACACTATCAAAATGATGGTAACCCATATAGTCAACTGTCTGGCAGACATGCTTCCTCTGCCCATGACAGTAGACTTCCACAGGAAAATAGACCAAATGATCAACAAATTTATATGGAAAGGGAAAAAAGCCAGAATAAGCCTCCAAAAGCCAAGACTAGGAATAAAAGTGGGCGGGCTCAATATAGCGGATCTGAAAACGTTCCATCTAGCTTTCATAGCCAGACAGGGAATGCACTGGCTGCTCCTGACACAACGATACACACCAACATGGGTAGCTATAGAGAAAGCCATGCTAAACGGCACAGACCCACTCACACTGCTCACATCTAACAAGCAAGCACTCAACAACAATCCGATCCTAAAGATCACAAGACACGCGCTACTCAAAGTTGACCCCAACCTGGAAATCAGCATCAAGAACTCACAGTGGGAGACACTCTGGTCTAACCCCAAGTTTAACACCTTGGCTGCTGTGACTTTTCCCCTCCTGTGCTGACATTCTTTGAATACCATTGTTCATGACGAGCTCAGCTCGTCATAAGCACAGCTCCACTGTGCCTTATAATGAGCTGAGCTCGTCATGAGCATGGAAGGGGTTAAATACATAAGGAAAACA
This sequence comes from Lissotriton vulgaris, assembly GCF_964263255.1. NCBI lineage: Eukaryota > Metazoa > Chordata > Amphibia > Caudata > Salamandridae > Lissotriton > Lissotriton vulgaris. The sequence continues at coordinate 1,889,550,016 of NC_141691.1, read as the reverse complement.
ATAGACATGAATACATGGAGGAAACTAGGATTTATGTTCCCAGCTCATCTGGAAGCAGAAGGGAAGCCATAAACCTTCAACAACCTGAAAAAAAAACCATAACCTCCCTGATATAGAATTTTACAACTTTCTAGCTATCAAAACAGCCTTAGCAAAATCAAAACTACATAAACAGACCCCATCCATCTTCCAGTTTATGGAAAACATAAACCAGACAGGACATTGAGTCTCACTCCTATACAAACTACTCCGACCTGTCTCAACGAAACTTAACGATAAAAAAACGGCCTACTGGGAAACCCAGATAGGATCCAAACTCACATAACAGGAGCTACAAACACTGTGGGCACCCCCATCGAAAAATATGATATCCCCAGTGCTAGCACAAACTAAATTCTGGATACTCCACCAATTGCACTGGACACCGGCACGACTAGCCTCAGTAGGTCTGAAAGACGATACCTGCTGGAACTGCGGAATAGAAAGAGGGTACCTAGAACACCTCATCTTCAGCTGTACAAAAGTCAAAAAGTTCTGGAAACAAGTACTAGACTTCACAAGCAGGACATAAAACTGCAGCCTAAAGCAAACATTCGCCACAATCGTCACAGCACATCACCACTCGAGAGGAAAGATACCTACTTGACTTCCTCCTCACATCTGCAACAAAGTTAGTACTAACCAACTGGAAGAACACCTCCATGGCCAAATTCAAAGGGTGGCTGCACTGGGTGATCTTCCTTAAAGGGGCAGACTACCTACTCTCAGAAACACACCCGGAAGACACCCCAACAGGATGATGTGGTCGAAATTAGACAAATTCATAGACTCCTACAAACCACCATAGACAAAGAACAACACGGGTCTACCTAAACTCAAGTTTCAGTCCTGTCTTTCTGTCACAAACAACCACCAACACTTTAAGTTTTATGTTTCTAACTAGACACCAGCCAATGGCAAACATGTGTTACATGGTACTTGTTAGCCAGTCTACTAGGGCAAACAAAGCCAAACCGTCGAAGCACATTACTAGTGCCCTAGGCGACGTTCCTCGAAAGAACGACAATTGGATGTTTTATGTAATGTATGTAATGTTTTAAATACCAATAAAAACATTTTTTTTAAAACAAAACTTTTTTTTATATAAATTGGGGTTTCAGATATCTTGAGATTAGTGTTTTTCTTCCTCAATTGTCTTGGTGCTGTTTAAATGCTTTAGACTTGTTCATTTCTTGCAGCCTGACTGCTAGAAGCCACAGCTACCCAGGGTTGAGCTTAGGTTTGACAAACAAAGCCTGACTGGTCCCTAAGGGGTCGGAAGTGTTTTATACGGTGAGGTCTTACAAGCACACCATATTATACAACCTGTTTCCTCACACGTAGTTCTGCCACAATCCAAGTATTCATAAAAGGTTTGTCTCAATTTCAAGTCTACTTACACCTTGGGAGGTAGCTCGTTCCAGAATGGTTACCAGAAATTATACTAAGTTTACGAATCGGGAGAGAAATACTTGTAGGAAAGTGCTTCCTTTTGACATGGGCACCCCCACTTTTTGCCCTTGTACTGATGCTTTTCGAGCGTGCACCAGGTCCATGCTAACAGGTCCCGGTGCGAGTGCTCTTTTCCTTAAAACAAGTTAAATGTCTAATTGAACCACAATTGGTAAGTCCTTTAGCACCCCTGTAAGTGCTTTGTAGGTGGTACCCATGTACCAAGGGCATGGGTGCTAAAGAGGGTCTCTAAAAGCTGCATCATGTACTATGCCACCCTAAGGAACCCACCCAAAATGAAGTGTTCGAGGCATGTGGGCTGCTGAATTCATATCTGTGCATAGATCGCCGCCTAGTGTTGGGTCCGGATGATTGCACATTGTTGTCCTGGAAGAGTCTTCGAAGTATCACGAGATAGGTGGCTCCTCCCCTGGACTACAGTGCGCATGGGCATCGACTCCATCCCCAGATTGTTTTTTTCCGCCATTGGGTTCGGATGTGTTTCGGTTCCCTCTGTCGGAATCGATAGTTGTTTAACTTTCTTTACTTGAGACCAAAAGGTCTTTAGGACTCGCGTCGGTATTGTCTATCGTTCGGGTTGGTTTATTCATCGGCTCCGAACACTTGCTGCCCTTCCGCGTGCTGTCGGCGTGGACGGGCCTACACGACGCTCCAGACTACTTCAACATGGAACGAAGTCCATTTAAGAGGTGCCCAGATTGTGCCTCAAAGTATTCGCACATCGACGTGCACCCAGTGTGCAACAGATGCTTGTCGCCGGACCACGACGAGGCCAAGTGTATGGCCTGCTCCAAGTTCCGGTCGAAGAAGACTCTCAAGCTACGTCGGGCCGCAAGACTGCAGGCCCAGTTATCGCACCCCCACCAGCAAACATCTTTGAAGAAGATGTTGAAGACGACACCATCCTGAATGTTTCGGACTCTAACCCGGCGTCGGAGGGCGAGGAAGACTACGACGCGGGAGACGAAGAGTTCGAGGAAGTCGTCGAGGAGGTAGGGGACGACGACGGGGCCATTGCCACCGTAGAGGATAGCTCGGAAGAGGAGCATCCTCATACTGACTCCGGGGCCGAACCCCAGCATAAGGCCAAGTTCGAGGGATCGCCTTCGGGCCTTACCCAAGACCTCAATACTCGTCCCACCGCCCCGCCTCCGGGCCCGGCCACGGACATTGGTGATGCGCCACTCCCGGTACAGAAACCGAAAGTGAAGCTTTCGGGGTCAGCACCATCTGTATCGAAACCGAAAGTGCAAGTCGCACTGGTTGGATCAAAGGCTCCAGAGGCCTCGGCGCCGAAGAAATCCAAGATGGCCACCGAGCTCAAAAGCCACGCCAAAATGGCCGATCCGAAGACCCCCGTGTCGAAGCCGAAGGCGAAAACGCCCTACGCGGCTGCGTCGGCGCCGAAGCTGGTCGACGCTCTGAAGAGCCGAGTCGACGCCAAGAAGGTCGATGACCATAAGAAGGCCTCGAAGAAGCGTCAGGACGACCCCAAGTCTCTGGCTGCACCGATCCCGGTCGACAAAGCAAAGGGAGGTGCTGTGTCGGCTCCGAAGACTGCGGCTTTGGTCGCCGACCCGAATCCGGACTCGGAGGACTCGCTCGAGCCGGTCCGGCCCTCCCCCTCGCTCACCAAGAAGGTCACGGAGTCCCTTCAGCGTATTCGAAAGGAGGCAGTGGCTCTCGAGCCGAAGGATGTGACGCCGAAGCCTCCACAGAAACCGGCGAAGGCGCAGACGCCGATTCACTTCACGCTGCCGCCAAAAACGGCGCCGAAGGCTTTCGCTCCAAAACATGGGGCCGGGGTGCCCTTGAAGCTGGTTTCCACGCCGAAAGCATCCTTGGTAGTGCCGAAGCCACGGCACCAGCCACTAGCGGACGAGGAGCGTCGAGAGGTTGTCATCGACGCCAACACAGGCAAGCTCTCTCTCCTTAAAAGGAAGATCACCCCCGAGCCTGTGTTGGAGCATTTCCACATTCCCCTTAAAAAGAAGTTGGACTCTGCGGGTGCATCTGCCCCTATGGAGCCTGCATCTCCACAAGGTCTGGAGCTCACACCCACTCACTCTAACGCTGGGGAGGGTGACGGGGACGAGGAGGAGGAGTATACTTATCCAGCGTACTCGGATCCAGAGGATGTCAATGAGCCATGGTCTGCTGGGGGCGACCCTGAGGACCCTCAGTCAGGACACGAGCCGCAGCTTTTTTGCTGCAAAAACTTCCCCAACAGAGGACTCTGCAGCCTTCAACGCTCTAATTGAAAGAGCTGCGGCCAATCATGATGTCGACCTCCATGCTGACCCAGTGGATGTCGATTTTCTTTTTGACACTTTCTCAGTGGCTGAAAAGACTGTCAAGACATTGCCAATGCTCAAAGGAGTGCTAAAGCATGCGCCTGAGTTTTTCAGGGAGCCCACCCGGGCAAGAGTCATCAATCCTCGTATTGACAAAAAATACAAGGCAGCGCCCACTGATCCAACGTACATCAAGGGACAGTTGCCACTGGACTCTTTGGTTGTCTCCAACGCACGTAAGCGGGAAAACTCACAGACCACGGGTGATGCTCCTCCCCCAGACAAAGAATCGAAGGTCTTTGAAGCTTCAGGGAAACGTATTGCTGCGCAGGCAGCTAATATGTGGCGCATTTCCAACACGCAAGCGCTACTTGCACGCTACGATAGGGCACACTATGACACCCTAGAAACCCTTCTACAGCACTTACCTGATCAGTATAAGGAGGGAGCTGAAATGTTGATTCAGGAGGGGAAGCTTATCACCAATGCTTCAATTAAGTGCGCTCTGGACGTGGCTGATACCGCCTCCAGAGCTATAAACACTAGCGTGCTACTGCGTAGGCATGCATGGCTTAGAATATCAGGCTTTAAACCAGACATTCAGACTACCATCTTAAACCAAACAGTTAATCCAGACCACCTGTTTGGGCCAGAAGTGGATGCAACCCTTGAAAAAATGAAAAAAGACACTGACACTGCTAAATCTATGGGTGCCCTACAATCCCAGCAGTTTCGGGGTGGTTCCTTTCGCCGCTCCAATAACAGAGGCACCTCAAGGGGTCAAGCGTCACAATCCACGCAATACTATAAAAGCAACACCCAATCCTCATACACCAACAAGGGTAGAGGTGGTTACCGGGGCAACAACGTCAAAGGCAGAGGACGTGGAAATAACAGCTCCAGGTCCTCCACCGCCAGCAAACAGTGACGCCTTGTCACTGCCCCCCGGCCACACAACACCAGTCGGGGGGAGACTCCAGCAGTTCCTGCCCGCGTGGAAATCCATCACCACGGACAGGTGGGTCAAATCTCTTATCCAATATGGTTATTGTCTGGAACTCACTTCCACTCCACCAAACATACCCCCAAGAAACCGTCCTATGTCCGGCGAGCACTTGCACTTGTTGCAGCAGGAAGTCCAAGTCATGCTGCAAAAAGGGGCAATAGAGCTCGTTCCACTGCAAGAAAGGGGAACAGGGGTTTACTCTCTGTACTTTCTAATTCCCAAAAAGGACGGATCCCTCAGGCTCATCCTGGACCTCAGGCCCCTCAACTGGTACATTCTGTCAGAACATTTCCATATGCTCACGTTGCAGCAGGTTCTCCCGCTGCTTCGGCAAGGGGACTTCCTAGCTACTCTGGATCTCAAGGATGCATACTTTCACATTCCCCTGCATCCTTCACACAGGAAGTACCTAAGGTTCACCATTCAAAACCAGCACTACCAGTTCAGGGTTCTGCCCTTTGGGGTCACCACAGCGCCCAGGGTCTTCACGAAGTGCCTGGCGACCGTGGCGGCGCATCTAAGACGTCAAAACATCCACGTCTACCCCTATCTGGACGACTGGCTCATTCAGGCGAAGTCGGAACAACAGTGCGCCAACCACGTGTCCCGCACCATTCATCTCCTGCACAATCTGGGGTTCTCACTGAATTACCCGAAATCCCATCTCCAGCCCACCCACATACGGCAGTATCTGGGCACGACAATAAACACTCTGGAAGCGATCCCCGCCAGAACCCACCTGACCAGCTATCAAGCAATGCCCAAACTATAAACCCCACTATGGATGTTGGAATCGCCGCAAAGACGAGCACTGCTCTATTATTCTAATTTCCACCGGCGAAGGCGCTGTGAGTAATTTCTCACACGGAGGGACATTGTGGTAGATAACTTTTAGCTCTCACAGCTAAACAACCACGGCTGAAAGCCCGAGTACCCCCAAGAAAGCTATTATGCACATTAAAGGGGTAATGAAATTGCTTTAAAACTTCCAAGACAAACTTGACACACCAGCTTTTGTCCTGATGATGATGCATGCATTTAGAAATTGCATCGAAACGTCGTCGACCATATTGCACCATATGTTTGTTTAAATTCACGTATTGTGTTAAACAATGGGTTGCTATGATTTAATTCCAGTCTGTAAAATGGATTACTAGTACAGACCGCTTTTGTGCGCATTTTACATAATTTTTACATAATTGTTCTGTCATATGTTTTGTCTTGTACTTTGTGGGTCACAGGTTGTGCCCACTTTTGTATAAATGTTATACTTACACATTTAACCTGAAACTTTGAAAAATAAAAAACTCTGTCCGGCTGGACAGCAGTCATATATACTATCGAGTATATGTCTATCATTCAGTTGATCTCTAATTACTAGGGTCCTCTGTTCTGTAAAATATAATAAACACTCTGGCGGCCACTGCGCAGCCAAATTCAGTGAGAGTCGCCAGTATTCAGACGCTGATCCAGAGATTCAGACCTCAGCACTCGCTTCCAGCGAAAGTGTTCATGCAGTTGATAGGCATGATGGCCTCCTGCATCTCCATTGTCCCGCACGCGAGGTTACATATGCGTCCGCTTCAGGAGGGCCTAGCACGTCAGTGGACTCAGGCTCACGGGCAACTAACAGACCTAGTGTTGGTGAGCGGTCGGGCATACAACTCTCTGCATTGGTGGAATCCACAAAACCTTTGCAAGGGCCGACCGTTCCAAGAGCCTGTGCCACAGATTATCCTGACGACGGACGCTTCTCTCCAGGGATGGGGAGCGCATGTACTCCACTACACAGTGCAGGGACTATGGACACTACAGCAAAGGAAGATGCACATCAATGTACTGGAACTGATGGCAATCTTCATGGCCTTAAAGGCATTCAAAGTACATCTGTGCAACAAGGTCGTGTTGATCCGGACGGACAACATGACGGCCATGTACTACATTCAGAAACAGGGGGGCAAACACTCTCCGCAGCTGTCTCATCTGGCTCAGAGCATGTGGAAGTGGGCCATTCAGAGGAACATTTTCCTGATGGCAGAACATCTCCCAGGCAAAGACAATCAGATGGCGGACCTGCTCAGCAGGCACAGCCACCAAATGCACGAGTGTGAGATACATCCATCAGTACTCCAACCGTACTTCCAAAGGTGGGGTCATCCAGAGATAGACCTGTTCGCCACAAGGGAGAACGCAAAATGCCAAAGCTTCGCCGCCAGGTTCCCACACCCACAGTCGCAGGGCAATGCGATATGGATGAACTGGTCAGGCAGATTTGCGTACGCTTTTCCCCCAGCACCTCTGATACCGCTGGTGGCGCGCAAGCTCAGGCAGCACTCGATGACTCTCATCCTGGTTGCTCCAACGTGGGCTCGCCAACCATGGTACACCACGTTTCTGGAACTTTCTGTGGTACCGCATCAAAGGCTTCATCTCACACCCAGCCTTCTGACGCAGAGCCATGGCGACATTCAGCACCCAGATCCGCAACAGCTCAACCTGGCGATCTGGCTCCTGAAGTCCTAGAGTTTGGCTACCTCAATCTTCCCCCGGATTGCATGGACATCATTCGGGAGGCGAGAAAGCCCACTACTAGAGCATGTTATGCGGCTAAATGGAAGCGGTTTGTCATTTATTGTGCGAACCATGACATTAACCCGCTGGATGCTTCCATTCAGAACATCATCTGTTACCTGTTCCATCTGTACCAATGCAATTTGGCGTATACTTCCATCCGCATTCACCTGTCTGCGATGGCCGCATACCTCCAGAATAGACAACACCTTTCACTTTTCAAGGTGCCTGCTATCAAGGCTTTTCTGGAAGGACTCAAAAGGGTCATTCCACCACGGACACCACCAGCTCCAGAATGGAACCTCAATGTGGTTCTTACAAGGCTGATGGGTCCTCCTTTTGAGCCACTACACTCTTGCGAGCTTCAGTTCCTGACTTGGAAAGTGGCTTTCTTAGTAGCAATTACATCGCTACGGAGGGTTAGTGAGTTGCAGGCCCTCACCATCCAAGAGCCTTTTTTCCAAGTCCATGCTAACAGGGTAGTGCTCCGCACTAACCCTAAATTTCTACACAAGGTTGTGTCTCAGTTCCACATAAACCAAACAATCGAGTTGCCGGTGTTTTTTCAAAATCCTGAGTCGCTGGCGGAGCGGATGCTCCACACCCTTGACGTTAAAAGGGCCCTAATGTATTACATTGACAGGACCAAGGATTTTAGAAAGACTAAGCAGCTTTTCGTTGCCTTTGCATCACACCACAAGGGTAACGCTATTTCCAAGGCTGGTATTGCTAGGTGGATCGTGAAATGTATTCAGATCTGTTACGCAAAAGCTAAACGCACTCTTACAATTCCACCAAGAGCCCACTCCACCAGAAAGTTGGGGGCCTCTATGGCCTTCCTTGGGAACATCCCCTTAGAGGATATATGTAGAGCAGCCACATGGTCTACCACACATACATTTACTAAACATTACTGTGTAGACGTGCACTCTAAACAGCAGGCAGCTGTAGGTCAGGCTGTTCTCAAGACACTTTTCCAAACTGCTGCAGCTGGCACGGGCGGCCGCCGATAATGGAGGGACTGCTATGTATTCTATGCACAGATATGAATTCAGCAGCCCACATGCCTCGAACTGCAAATGCTACTTACCAGTATGCATCTGTTCTTGGCATATAGGGCTGCTGACATTCATATCGCCCGCCCTCCTCCCCGGCGCCTGTAGCAGCTGCAGTATTCATGTATATGCTCATAGCATGGTCATCACTCACATAGTTCACTCCATCTCGGCCACAATGGCTAAAAACAATCTGGGGATGGAGTCGATGCCCATGCGCACTGTAGTCCAGGGGAGGAGCCACCTATCTCGTGATACTTCGAAGACTCTTCCAGGACAACAATGTGCAATCATCCGGACCCAACACTAGGCGGCGATCTATGCACAGATATGAATGTCAGCAGCCCTACATGCCAAGAACAGATGCATACTGGTAAGTAGCATTTGCACTACGTGAAATGGTGCAAACCAATCCATTATGAAAACAGAACATGACACCCTCCTTGTGTGCCATACCCATTCACACTGCATAAACTATATGCAAGGCATCCCTACAGCATGGCTTAGAGCCCTATATATTATATTATTTGTGAGGACATTTTCATGAGCAGAGTTACCCCTGTGATGTCTGATTCCGTTGCCACGACATTACACGTGTACAGGATACATTTTAAACCTATGTACTGTACACTGCTCATTAAGGGTTACCCATCTACATAATGGCTTCACTGAAAATGTGTTTGGTATCACAAACCCTGTCTTAATAAAACAGTACTTTTGCCACTACCAAATGTATTGTGACATGCACTCAAAGGGCTCTTTAGAGGTGCCCCCTGAAAGCCTACAAGTTCTCTTGTGTGCTACCCGACTGATATCACCCAGCCTGCCACCACAAATGATTTTCTGACCACCGGTATGTAAGAGCCCCCACTCTCAGAGGTCAGGAGCAATGCCTGCTCTGGCAGAAGGTGATTACACCTCTGCCAGCAGGGTGGCAAGTAATTTCGCATATCGAGGCTAGAGGCTTCAAAGCCTCTACGGCCTTTGACATTAGACCATGGCTTCCGCTAGACCTGGGAGATGCCACCCGCTGCCCTGTGGCCTATTTGACACTAGGACAGGTGGCATATTAGCTACTCAGAAGGCATGCTTACTCTCAGGCAATTCATTCCCTAAGGTGGACAACAAAAGAAGAGTTCCACCATCTTGTTTTAAGTGGAACTTGGAACTCTCGGTCAGGTTTATTCCCACTCTTCACTGGAAGTGGTCATATATGGGGTGTAGGCACCCCAGGGGTAGGTAGTCTCCTTAACATCCCTAAATTCAGTATTTAGGCTGCCCCCTGACACCAGAAACTGAGATTTGACTACTGGAAACTGAGGAAGAACGAAGAGAAACCGACCGAGCGATAACAGATGACCTGCACCAAAGATTGGCCCCAAACTCTGCCAGGCTGGTTGCCCCTCGACAATTGCAGAGATTGACTAGTCCAAAGGCTGCGCATCCTCCGCAAATCCTTGGAGGAGTATCCAACATCTCAACTACCAGCAAAGATCTCACTTGGGGTGAAGGATCCACTCCCCTGTATATGCAGGCACCGACTGCAATGGCGGTTCTCCATTTTTCTGACCCCCGGGTCCTTCGAGGGACCATCTTGCCAGGATGAGGTCACCAAGAGTCCAGGACGTCAGCCTCATTGTTTCACCAAGGCTTGAGATGCTGAGTCTCCCTGCACCAATACGAGGGCTGCGGAAGCCCTTGCAACTACCAGGGACTATTGTTTGTCCAGTCCAGGCACCACAGACGCCAACATCAACCTGCCAACGAGGGACATCCGGATGTGCAAGAATAGCACTGTGCTTTGTTTTCTTCCCCTCTACAGATCTCCAACACAAATTCAGAGGCTTTAACGGCAGCGACCCGCCAGACAAAACACCTCTTCAACTGAGCCTCACAGCCCGGCTCCATGTAAACCAACAGTTTCCCGGTGCTCCAGAGATCCTCAGAGCCGAGCCCCCTTTAGGTTCTGCTAGGCTTGTCCCTAAGTCCCCGTTTGCAACCTTTCTTTCCACAGGTACTTCTTCATAGACTTAAATGGGTAGCATTTGAGGCTACCATCGCAATCAACACCTGTTCACCCGGACACACCAAGGCAGGTAAATCCGAACTATTGGTGATTCGTTGGACCTTGGCCTCTAAGCACCTAAAGTCCAGGAGAGTAACCCTGAGAATCATTTCTAAGTGTACCTATGCAGTGATTGTTTCTCCCATAGGATAACATTACAGTGATCTGAAAGAAACAGGTTAGTATTAGATTCCTTACCTTAGAATATCCCCAGGTGTCAGACTCCTCCGTCGGGTTCCGCAGCGCCTTTGGGCCAAGCGGTCCGGACAGGGAGCCCAAGCGGGCCAGGTGCTTCGGCCCCGGCGGCAACTTCGGTCTCGACGCTGCAGGGCCCCGCTGGATCCGGTTCCGGATCTGGGTCATCGCTGGTCGACCTTACGACCTCGCCAGCGCCGGCCCCTAGGGTGTTGCCTCCGTTGCCATCCACGGACGACAACGTCCCCAGTCCGCCCTACTCGACCAGGTTCCAATGCCGGGGCGGCGCCGCTCGACGCCGCATTCGACATCGAGATAAGACTTTTTCTTCTATGATTCGGCCCCATCCTTTTACCCTGAGTACCAGGAGATGGGTGGCGAGGCGGATTGGGAGGGGTCTGAGGACCCTCTGGTCTTATCAGGACTGGGCAGGTGAGCTTGGGGATGCCAGTGGTTTGGACACTTCGCCAGACACTGGTTTTGTCTCCCCCCCCCCCCTACCGTGGCTTCGGAGGAGGGGGCTGCCTATAGTGTGATGTTGACGCAGGCGTCCAAGGCCTTTTCCCTTGAACTCCCCGTCGCGGCCGTGAGGACTAACCTCCTCACTGAGGTCCTTAAACCGCAAGTAAGCTCTTCGGAGCCTTTGTTGCCGTTTAATGAGGCCTTCTCTGACTTTCTTCTGGGCACATGGTCCAGGCCCGCTACAGGTCCCCCTTTAGATAGGAACGTGGCCAGACGCCACCGCCCGGCTCCGGGCGGCCCTTGCTTCCTGTCCCCCACCCCACTCCCGACAGCCTGGTCATACAGGCCTCTAACTCCCAGACCGCATTCCCGACGACTCCCCCCGATCGTGAATCCAAGAGGTACGAACAGTATGGTAAGAAGATGTTCTCCTCACTGAGTTTAGGGTTGTGGTCAGTTAACACCGCGTGCCTCTTGGGCCGTTATACCCTCTCCCTGTGGGGCACGGTCGCGGACGTGCTGCCACAATGTCGGGAGCAGTCCCGGACTAAACTCGCCCAAGCCCTTGCGGAGGGTCGAGATGTGGCACGGTATTCCATCCGGTGTGAGCTGGATACAACAGACTCACTGGGCAGAGCGATGGCAGCGGCGGTGGTGATTCGTCGCCACGCCTGGATGAGGTCCGCCAACTTTTCGGCTGATGTCCAAAACATCCTTATGGACATGTCGTTTGATGGCCGTCGCCTCTATGGCGACAAGGTCCGCCCTGCGCCAGCAAACTGCTGCCTTTCGTTCCTTTCGTGGCCAAGGAAGGGGCGCCCCCACACGTCCTGCCAGCCATGGGCCGCAGACTAATTTTCAGCGCGGTGGCGGACGTGGTACCCGCCGTGGCTGTGCCCGGGGACAATGGCGAGGCCAGTCCACATCCACCCCTGCAGCATCCACCTCAAACCCTCCTAGTCCGAGCTTTCAGGCCCACGTGACGCCAGTGGGGGGCAGGGTTCGCCATCACCTCCTCGACTGGTGCAACATCACTTTGGACATGTGGGTGAGGCAAGTCGTCCGAAGGGGCTACTCCCTCCCCTTCAAGGCGACCCCTCCAGCCATGCCAACGCAGTACCACCGCCTGTCGGCAGATCACTTGAATCTTCTGCGAGAGGAAGTTATGGCTCTCTTGGCCAAGGGGGCCATCGAGCGTGTTCCTTGGCCAGAAGTAGGGTGTGGTTGTTACTCCCACTATTTTCTGGTTCCCAATATGGGCAAAGGGGACCTACGCCCTATCTTGGACCTGCGGAACGTCAACGGCTTCCTCCGGAAGGAGAGGTTCAAGATGCTGACACTGGCTCAGGTCTTAGCTGCCCTGGACCCGGGAGACTGGATGGTAGCGTTGGACCTGCAGGGCGCTTATTTTCACATCCCCGTCCTGCCGGCCCACCGGCGCTACCTGCGGTTCACGGTAGGCCACAAGCACTTTCAGTTTACCGTGCTCCCCTTCGGCCTTACCAGCGCCCCACGGGTGTTCACGAAAGTGATGGCGGTGGTCGCAGCTCATCTGCGCAGGTTAGGGGTTTCAGTCTTCCCCTACCTCGACGACTGGTTATTGAAGGCGGGCTCGCCCCAGACAGTCGTCAGCCACCTCCAGACTACGGCCGACCTCCTGCACCTGCTGGGGTTCTCCATCAATGTGCCGAAGTCACACCTATGTCCCTCTCAGAAGCTCCTCTTCTTTGGAGCGGTTCTAGACTCTGCGCAGTTTTGGGTTTATCCTCCCGAACAGCGGGTTCGGGATATTCAGGCTCTGATTCCGATCTTTCAGCCGTTGTCTAGAGTCTCAGTCAGGTTGACACTGCGGCTCCTAGGGCTGATGGCCTCCTTCATCCTTCTGGTGCATCACGCCAGGTGGCGGATGCGGGCTCTGCAGTGGGACCTAGGTTTCAGTGGGCCCAGCATCAGGGCAACTTGTCCGACCATGTCTTGATCTCGGAGGGCACTGCAAGACAGTTGCAGTGGTGGCACTCAGACCCCGATTGGGTCAGCGGCAAATCCCTCTCCCTACCCCAACCGTAGCACGTAGTTGTGACGGACACGTCCCTCCAGGGCTGGGGAGGCCACATGGGAGAGGTGGAGATCAGAGGCCTCTGGTCTCCGGCGGAGTCCCAGCTCCATATCAACCTTTGGCGCTGCGGGGGATCCGGCTTGTACTGAAGGCATTCCTCCCCTCTGTCCAGGGGAGTGTAGTGCAGGTGTTCAAGGACAACGCCACCGCCATGTGGTACTGCAACAAACAGGGCGCGGTGGGGTCGTGGACCCTATGCTAGGAGGCTCTGCGCCTCTGGCAGTGGCTGGAACATCAGGGCGTGACCCTGGTGGTTCAACACCTGACAGGTTTCCGGAACGCCAGGGCAGACTAACTCAGCCGTCGGTGCATGATGGATCACGAATGGCGTCTGAACTCGGACGTGGCGCAAGGCCTCTTTCAGCAGTGGGGAGTGCCTTGGTTAGATCTATTCGCCACAGAAGAGAACGCGCAATGTCATCAGTTCTGCTCGTTGGAATTTCCAAGGCGGCACTCGCTCGGAGACACTTTTCGTCGTGAGTGGAGTTGCGGTCTGTTGTACGCCTTTCCGCCTATACCACTTCTGCCCAGATTGCTGAAGAAGATCCGGCGCGACCGGGCCCAAGTCATCCTTGTGGCTCCGGACTGGGCACGGAGATTCTGGTATCCCGAGCTACTCAGCATGTCTGTCGATCCCCCGATTCGTCTGCCCCTTCAGGAGGACCTTCTGCCCCCGAGCCTGTCCAGTCTCCACTTACATGCGTGGAGATTGAGCAACGGCAGTTGAGGCCATTTGACTTGCCTCCTGAAGTCTGTAATGTGATTATGGCAGCCAGGCGTCCCTCCACAAAATCGGTACACGCCTGCAGGTGGAACATATTTGTAGCATGGTGCACAGCAAAGGCTGTGGATCCCCTTTCTGCCCCTCTTTCAGAGGATCTCCTCTTTCTTCTTTCTCTTGCCCAGCAGGGCTCTGCTCTGGGCACTCTTAAGGGCTACCTCTCAGCCATTTCCACCTTCTTAAGGCTACCTGATCAGCCCTCTTTGTTCAAGTCCCCGGTTGTAAATAGGTTTTTGAAGGGCATCACTCATAAGTTTCCTTCTGTTCCTTTCGTGATGCCTCAGTGGGACTTGAACCTTTTTCTGACTTTTCTGATGTGCGCTCCCTTTGAGCCACTTCATAACTGTCCTCTTCGCCTCCTTACTCTAAAGACTGCTTTCCTGGTTGCCATCACCTCTGCCAGGAGAGTGAGTGAGCTCCAGGCCCTTTCTTCTAAGCCTCCTTTCCTTTCAGTCCGTCCGGACAAAGTTGTGTTGCGGACGCGACCCTCTTTCCTGCCCAAGGTAGTCACAGCCTTCCACATCGGGCAGTCCATCACTTTGCCCACCTTCATTCCACCTCCGCATACCTCGAAAGACGAAGAGAGGCTCCACCGCCTGGATCCAAAACGTGCGCTCTCATTCTATCTGGATCGCACATGCCAGTTCCAGGTGGATGACCAACTCTTTGTTGGTTACGTGGGCGCTAAGAAGGGACGGGCGACGCATAAGCGGACCATTTCTCGATGGGTCGTCTTGTGCATCAAGGCTTGTTACTCTCTGGCTAGAAAGGAGCTTCCTGTGGGGCTACGTGACCATTCCACTCTGGCCACGGCGGCTTCTACTGCCCTGGGTCGGGGAGTCCCCTTGCAGGACATCTGTCGGGCAGCTACGTGGAACTCGCTGCACACGTTCGCAAGACACTACTGCCTGGACAGCCAAGTCCGGAGAGATGGCTTTTTCGGCCGTTCCGTTCTCCAGGACTTTCTGGTGTGATCATTGGTTCGCAGACCCACCACCGGGGTTGGTATTGCTGGGGTATCTATTCTAAGGTAAGACATCTAATACTAACCTGTTTCTTTCAGATGCACAAGTTACTTACCTTCGGTAACAATATATCTGTAAGAAACACTAATTAGTATTAGATTCCTTACTGCCCCACCCATCCTCCCCGTTTCGCGAACCGATATCTAGATTTAAGGTCATCCCCTTTCAGGGCCCTAGTTTCATGGCACCAGTGTTAGTTTTTACCATGGCTCTGCGTTTCTGGTGCGGAAAAGCTGTGTATAAGAACCGACGTCAGCGCGTGAGGGCGGCGTCTAAGTACTCCGGCGACGTCATCCCGGCGCCAACGACGACGGACGCGGAGCCGCAGAGTACTGCTACTCAAAAGTTTCCAGATCAAGTCTGACGCCTTAGGATATTCTAAGGTAAGGAATCTAATACTAACTACTGTTTCTTACAGATATATCGTTACCGAAGGTAAGTAACTTGTGCTTCGAGGCTCATGCCTCAAATCTGACAAATGTGATGTTCGAGGCATATGAACAGTAGATCGCGTACTTTTGCATAGATCGCCATCTGGTGTTGGCTCGGATGTTTGCACTTTGTTATTGTAGAAGTCTTTGTAGTCACAAGATAGGTGACTCCTTCTCTGATTAGGTGTGTGTGCATGGGCATCGACTCCATCCTTATATTGTTTTTTTTCCGCTATCGGGTTCGGATGTAATTTGCTGCGCTCTGGGTCGACGTTGTTTCGATTCCCCTTTATCATGCAAAAATCTCTCCGATCGACGGTATTTCTTTGATCATGATCTCTCTCTACGCGTATCCAGTTCCAAAAAACTTTTCGAGTCCGGTCTTCGACGTGGGCCTTTCGGCCTTTCAGCGCCATCAACCAGCATATGGAAAGGACTCCATTTAAAAAATGCAAGTGTGGGGCTAAATTCCTACACACAGATCTCCACGAGGTCTGCAACCTTTGTCTCTCGTCAGAACATGAGAGTCAACACTGCCAAGCCTGTGACTCTTTCAGGTCTAAGAAGACCATACGTGATTGCCGGGCTCGACGTCACAAAATGTCCAGATCAACAGTTTCGGCGCCGAAAGACATCTTCGAGGCAGGTACCAAAGATCCGGAACCAGAGACAGGAGAGGAACAGGCCAGCGTCTCCGAAACCGACGATTCTAACTCAGAAGACCAAACGATTACCCCAGGTCAATGGAGCGTGAGTACTGACGTCGACGCCCCGACCCCGAAACACAAGAGGCTCTCGTAACACCTTCACCTTCTTTGGGTCTAGGTCGACACTGAGACAAGTCTTCATAAGCCCCACCTCCAGGCCCGGCTCGGAATCCCACATAGCCTTCAGGCAGCTCAGGATTGAGCCAGCCACACCATGGTGCTGAAAAACCATCTTTGGCACCGAAACATAAAACCAAGGTCCCTTCGACCCCAGAATCTTCGGAACCTAAACCAAAACCAAAAGTAACCGACTCTTCGGCACCGTAGCAAATTCAACCCAAGTCCTCGGAGCCAAAAAAAACAACTAAATTCTCGGAGTCGAAAACTCCACCTAAGCAAAAGGAGACAAAAACCCCTCCTAAAGCTAAGGAAGGCAGGCCAAAACACCATTCGGAGCCGAAGTCCTCGGCGCCAAAAAAAGACAGCGGATCCAAAGAACCTTTCCATCCAGATTCACCAGATCCTAAGCAAAAAACACTTCATACTGGCCACGTCACCTCCTTACCACCCAAAAAGAAAAAAATGCACACCTCAGAAACTCCTGAGATACCCTCCAAGAAAAAAGACTCCTCAGCCTCACCTATGAGGCCTTTCTCTCCACCTCCACAACCAGCAAACATTATACCATATCCAGCACACTCTCCAGTGCCTCCTCATTCACCTGCACCAAAAGAGGATAATGAGGATATAGGAGGTGAGGAGGAGGGAATTGACACACATCACACAGATACTGATGAGGACACACACAGTATCCCACCTCATGACTTTTTGGACGACTACAATGTCCCAGATGTGTCTGAGCCAGATGTATATCCCTGTAGACCACCCCCCTAGATGATAATATAGGATTTGTGCAACTGATACAGTCCTGCAGAAAACGATGGGGTTCAAATCCATTCAGACCCTCTAGAGGAGTACTTTTTTATTAGAGATATTTTCCCAGCCACAAAAAACTATAATACTCTCCCTATGATCAAGGGGATGATTAAACATGCCCCTGAGGTTTTTAAATATCCTGTCAGGGCTAGGGTGCTTAATCCTAGGATTGAGAAAAAATACAAGCCAGCTCCAAGTGATCCAGCTTACATCAAAGGTCAACTCCCTTTGGGACTCATTAGTAGTGGCAAATGCCCGCAAAACGGCAAATTCCCAAACCTCAGGTGAGGCCGCCCTTCCGACAAAGAATCAAAGCTCCTAGACGCATCAGGTAAAAAGGTTACGTCCCAGGCAGCAAACTTCTGGTGCATTGCTAACTCACAAGCTTTACTTGCAAGATACAACAGGGCTCACTATAATGAAGTTGAAAAACTCATGCAACATCTTCCAGATGAGTACAAGACCAAAGCAAATGATTTCATACAAGAGGGAAAGTTAATCACGAACACCTCAATAAAATGTGCCCTGGATGCTGCAGATACAGCATCCAGCGCAATTAATACAAGCATGTTATTACGTAGACCTGCATGGCTACGCATATCGGGCTTTAAGCAAGAGGTGCAGTCTACCATCCTCAATCAACCCTTAGATCAGGAACACTTGTTTGAACCCACTGAGGACACATCATTAGAAAAGATGAAAAAGGACACAGATACGGCCAACTCCATGGGGGCTCTACAAGCAACCACTAGTAGGGTTTCCTTTTGTCGCTCCTCTTATAGGGGCACCTCCAAGACCATTGGTAGAGACACTTCTTCCACTTATAAAAGCCCCACTAAAACTTGCCCTAACAGAGGATATTTTAGAGGGACTTACAGATGCAATAACAACAGGGGCACAGGACGTGGTTCTAATACCAGCAACTCCCCCCACACAAAACTGTGACTTTCCTCCACTCCCCCAGACCACTCCACTCCAGTCGGAGTAAGACTATCACAGTTCCTACCTGTCTGGAATTCAATCACCACAGACAAGTGGGTACGACAAATTATCCAGTATGGTTACTACCTGAAATTTACTTATACCCCCCGCCCCCACACACACATACCTCCCAAACAACCTCGACTGTCAACAGAACATCTAACGCTTCTCAAGCAAGAGGTTCTCTCTCTCTTGCAAAAACATGCAATAGAATTGGTTCTCCTACACCAGCAAGGCAAAGGGGTTTACTCCCTTTATTTCCTCATTCCCAAAAAGGATAGCTCTCTCAGGCCAATATTAGACCTCAGACCTTTAAACGTGTATAAACAATCTGACTACTTTCACATGGTCACCCTACAGCAGGTCCTCCCACTGCTCCAACAAGGCGATTTCCTTGCCACTCTAAATCTCAAGAACGGCTACTTACACTTTCCTATTCAGCCTGCTCACAGGAGATACCTAAGGTTCATGGAGGACGGACAACATTACCAACTCAAAGTCCTTCCATTCGGGGTCACAACAGCACCCAGAGTCTTCACAAAATGTCTTGCAGTGGAAGCAGCCCATTGAAGAAGACCACACATTCATGTGTTTCCTTACCTAGATGACTGGCTCATAAAAGCCAAGTCACGCAGCAGTTGTGAACAACAATCACACAACTCAATCCAGCTGCTGCACAACTTGGGATTCACAATAAACCTCACCAAGTCACATCTCCAACCGTCCCACACCCAACCGTATCTAGGTGCAACAGTAAGGATTCACAATAAACCTCACCAAGTCACATCTCCAACTAGTCCCTCACCCAACAGTATCTAGGAGCAACAGTAGATACTTCCAAAGCCCTAGCATACCCCAATCCAGTCAGGATAGCCAGTATGCACGCCCTTATAGCAAAATGTCAACCGCAAAACTACCAGTTCGAGTGCTCATGCAGTTGATAGGGATGATGGCCTATTGCATCTTAATTGACCCTTACGGAAGACTCCAAATGCGTCTGTTACAAGAATGTCTAGCACAACAGTGGAACCAAGCTCAAGGTCATCTTACAGATCTGGTGTTGGTAGACAGCCGCACATATCGCTCTCTGCAATGGTGGAACACTCAAAATCTTTCCAAAGAGGCCGTTCTTAGACCCAGTTCCACAAATAGTACTAACAGCGGACACATTGCTCACCGGCTGGGGAGCTCATCTCTTGAACCACACCATTCAAGGTTAGTGGACCCCTCAACAAAAACTCCTCCACATCAATCGCCTGGAGTTACTAGCCTTATTTCTTGCCCTAAAGTCTTTTTAGAAACATCTGCTAAGGAAAACTGTCCTCGTCCGGACGACATGACAGCAATGTACTATATACAAAAACAGTGCGGGTGAGGGGGAACACTCTCTGCAGCTATCACGCCTAGCACAGAGCATTTGGAGATGGCCATTACTCAAAAGATATACCTCTTATCAGAGCATCTACCTGGGATACACAATCAAATTGCGGATTTTCTCAGTCGTCAACAACAGCAGATTCACAAATGGGAACTTCATCTGCAAGTTCTTCTTCCGTTTTTTCAAATGTGGGGCCACCCAGACATAGATCTGTTCGCCACACATTTAAACACAAAATGCCCAAACTGCGCCTCCAGGTATCGACACCCATTGTCCAAAGGCAATGCAATATGGATGAACTGGTCAGGCAGATTTGCGTATGCTTTTCCGCCTCTCCCGCTCATTCTGTTACTGGTTCGCAAACTCAAGCAACAGTCTCTCACAATGATCCTGGTTGCTCCAACATGGGCCTGACAACCATGGTTCACGACACTGCTAGAACTCTCAGTAGTTCCGCACCAAAAACTGCACCTCTCCCCAATGCTTCTCACACAGAACCATGGAGAGATAAGACATCCAGAACCATTTTAACTGAACCTAGCAATCTGGCTCCTGATATCATGGAGTTTGGTTACCTCAATCTCCCACCAGACTGTATGAACGTCATTAAAGAAGCTAGACGCCTACCACTAGGGCATGCTATATAGCTAAATGGAAAATAATTGTTATTTACTGCAATAACAACACAATCAATCTACTAGATGCTTCAACTCAAAACATTATCTGTTATCTTCTGCATCTACAAATATGTAATCTGGCATACACATCTATATGATTGCATCTTGCTGTTGTTTTGGGTACCTCCCATCAAAGCATTCATGGAATGCCTTAACATAATAATTCCTCCCAGAATTCCACCCTCTCCAGTATAGAATTTAAATGTTGTCCTTACTAGGCTCATGGGTTCCCCATTTGAACCTTTACATAAATGTTAATTGCAATTCCTGACATGGAAACTGGCTTTCCTTGTGGCCATCACATCTCTCAGAAGAGTAAGTGAACTCCAGGCATTTACCATACAAGAACCATTTTTGCAAATACATCACAACAAAGTGGTTCTTAGGACAAATCCTAAATTCTTACCTAAAGTAGTTTCAGCTTTCCACCTTAATCAGTCTGTTGAGCTCCCAGTAGTTTTCCCTCAACCAGACTCAATATTTGAACGGGCTCTTCATATGCTTGAGGTCAAAAGAGCTATACTTTACTACAGTGAAAGGACAAAAAGTTTCAGGAAAACGAAACTTTTCGTAGCTTTCTCACCACCCCATTAAGGCAATCCTATATCAAAAGCTGGAATTGCCAGGTGGATCGTTAAATGCATTCAAATATTCTACCAAAAAGCAAAACGTACCTTATCCATTCCCCCTAAAGCGCATTCCACTCGCAAAATAGGGGCATCCATGTCATTCTTAGGAAACATCCCCATGAATGACATTTGCAAAGCCGCAAATGGTCTACACCTCACACTTTCACAAAACACTACTGTGTAGATGTGCAGGCCAAACAACAAGCTAGTGTGGGCCAGGCTGTACTAAGAACCCTTTTTCAAACTACTGCAACGCATACAGGTTGCCACCGCTAACAGGGGAACTGCTGTATAGTCTATGCAAAAGTATGTGATCTACAGCTCATATGCCGCGAACGGAAAATGCTACTTACCGGTATGCATCTTTTCTTGACATGTAGAGCTTTAGCTCAGCATAATCTTACCCGCCTCCCAGGACTATCTGACTTAAATACATTACACATGGACATCTTTCTATTTCTAACTAACTCCATCATCACCCTTCATGGCAAAACAATCTAAGGATGCAGTCGATCTCCATGCGCACTACTAACCAGAGGAGGAGTCACCTATCTCGTGACTACAAAGACTTCTACAATAACAAAGTGCAAGCATCCAAGCCCAACACCAGATGGCGCTCTATGCAAAAGTATGCAGATCTACAGCTCTACATGCCAAGAACAGATGCATACTGGTAAGTAGCATTTTCCTTTCTACTGTTTTAATTGTAAAATACTATAACGTCTAAAGTATTTACATGATTCTGATGATCTTGGTATCTAAAATTATATTGAAGCCTGTGTTATTTTTCGAAATTGATCTTGAGTTTATTCTTCAGGGTCAAATATATTGACTCTGTGTACAACAAATGCTTAACACTACCCTCAGATAAGTCAAAGCTGCAAGTCCACCCTACCACAAATAGAGCACTTAGAATTATTAATTTAGTCATTTAAGCCAATAAGGGTTGTCTGGACCTTCTCCGTAGTGTACTTCATTATGGTACACTAAGTAGAAGCCAGCTTCGTACATTGGTGGATCAGCGATGGGGTACAAGACTTTGCAATTGCTAATAGCACTTGATTAATAGATGTTTCTTCAAAGACATCCACAATTGGCTTGATTCAAAACTATTTTAGTATATGTTTTTGATTTTCAGAAGTAAAAGTAAAGAGTACTGGAGGAGCCTAGGGGGCGACTAAGATGGCCGCGTAGGATTTTGGCTCCGCCGACCTCCCACTCCAGCCGTACTATCCTGTAACAATCCTCAGGCCTGAGCCCCGCTCCCAGACTTGGGAGAAGAAGCGACGTCCCTCGAGGTTGTTCCGGGCCGCCTCCATTACTTGGAGGCAGAGTTACGGTCCCCGGTAAATTGCGGCCTGTTAGCCTGCCGGGGACGCGCCTAGCAGTGGTGGCCGCTGCCGAGTGAGTCAACATCGGGGGCCGTGGACCGGTAATTACTGATCCGGCCCGTCGTCGGCCCAGCGCTCCTAAAGACCTGGGGGAGTCCCGCGGTGAGTGAGAGAGAGCCTGGATAGAGAAGCAGTGCCGCCTGATGGAGCTGCGGGAGGCCATGCCGCTTTAAGGCAGAGGGGAACAAAAGGACTTGGCAGCCTGCAGGCCCAGCGCTTGGAGGAAAATAGGAGCTGGTTGTTGGGGGACCTCTGTGCTCGCCGGCGCCACCGTTTGTTAAAGGGCTCAGTACAGAGTTGTGACACTCAAGACTCGTGTCCCAGGGAGTTGCACAGCTGTTTGTGCATCTGTGGATTAATTTTTGACCTTACTCCGTGGTTTACTCGAGGGAGCCATAACCAGGTGCGGGTGTTGTGTGAGGGAGTCCCCATCATCCACGTTGCGTGAGAAATGGCGCAGGAAACATTGTGAACTGGCGCACTTTGCACTTTGGTGAATACCTCTACCTGACCCGCAGCTTGGGTGAAACTCTTGAAAGCTGCATTCCTCTTCTGTCCCAGCCCTTGGGCCTGAGTGATGTTTGGTGGCGGCGGGGGACCTGTGGCGCAGTGTGGATCGCTCTCACCTGGTTCGGAGGTGTCTCGCGCCTGAAGGGGTGAACCGGGTCACATGCATTTTGGGCAGACGCGTGGACGCTGGTGGCTGGTGACCTGCTCCCTGTGTGAGTGAGCAATCAGCGGCTAAAAAGGTTGTCCCGTCTGCAGGCTGACCGAGTGACCGGGCGGGAGGAGGCGGATCTCCTGCGAGAGGGGGACTGAGGCGGCCGAAGTGGGTGTGTGATAGGAGCGAGCGGAAGCCTGGTGATACACGCCCGAGGGGTGACTCCCTGCCCGGTATCTGGTTTTGGCAGTCAAGGAGGCAGGATGGCGACCAAGACGGACACCAATAGATCCCAGCCCAGGTCCTTCAAGGGGTCCAGAAGCGTTCAACCCAACAAACTGGATCAATATACCTTGCCCAAAGGGTCCCCAGTGGAACTGAGGAAGACTCAATCGGGAGGGGAGGACGCAACACTTACCCCCACCGAACCAACATTAAAGGGCCTCATGGCAGCTATAAACGGGGTTCAGGCGTCCCTGGGTCACAAGATGGAAGTCCTCGATAACAAACTCGACACAGTCACAATCGTGGCTTGCGTTGGACACCAGAGTGGGAGGATAAAATCTCGCTTTACACGGACGATGTCCTGTTATATCTCACTAATCCCAGGGATTCCGGAGTACTTTCTTGGATGTCCTGACTATTTTTGGTAGATACTTCGGGTTTGCAATAAACTGGACAAAGTCGATATTGTTTGTTATATCGGGTGAGCCGCCTGTGGTCCCGCATTCATGCCCTATAAAGATCGAACTAGTGGGATTTAAATATCTCAGCATGTATATAACACTAAACCCGAAGGCGAGATATGCTAATAATTTAGAACCCCCCTTGAGTCGGCTCAGGAAAGACGTGGAACGTTGGAGGGCTCTCCCCCTGTTATTACTTGGACAGGCGGTGCTGTTCATGATGATAGCCTTGCCCCGGTTCCTCTACATACTCCAAAACACTATGGATCCAGTGCCTGTTGCTTACTTCAGGGAGTAGGAGGCACTCCAACCGGAGCTTCTTTGGGACGGCAGGCCCGCATAGCGTTTGTCAAGCTGACTCTCCCTTGGTATGATGGGGGCATTGGTCTCCCGGATTTGAAGAAATACTACTGGGCCTCGCATCTTGTGGCGGTGAATCATGTGATCTATGGCCCCCCGGGGAACCCAGGGTATACTATGGACCGTGGGCAGCAACCAGGTGGGGATATTGTTAAAGCTTTGTATGCCAAGCCTGGAAGATCCACATTGACGGGCCCGACGGCGCATGCAGTCCATGTTTGGCACGCGGCCATCAGAAGTTTGGGATGGGATGGGAAGGGAAGCTGACAAAGGCCACCCCCCCTGTTTAGCTCGGAGAGGCTCGGGAGCTTTTGGAAGTCTAAAGGGTTCGATAAGTGAGACCTTATCGGAATTAGTCAGATTAAAGATGTGTGGGGGAAGGGCTGTGTGCAGACTTTCGAATCTCTCCAAAAACAATACAGCCTACATGACAATTAACACTTTCAGTATAGGCAGATTACACACGCCCTTCTCTCCCACATACATAGAGGCACAGAGCTTCCGGAGGCTTCCCCCCTTGAGGACCGAGGGCTGGACGGTCAACTCCCAGAAAAAAACATTTCCCTAATTTATAGGAAGCTTGTAAATAAAATAGAAGACCCACTTGGGAACATTAGAACAGCGTGGGAAGCGGACGGATTGGAATTGAATGACGAAGATTAGGTAGAGGCTGTCTCCTCCCCCAAGGTGGTTGCGGTTCAGATGAGGCTTAGGTTGGTACAATTTAAGATCCTACATAGATCATGTGTCATAGGGCCTAGACTGGTGCACATGGGGAGTGCGGCGAGGGGAGATTACATGAGAGGTTGTGGAGAACTGGGCACTTTCATACACATCCTATGCACTGTGATGAGATACAAAATTATTGGATGAAAGTGCACGATGTGATTAAAGAAGTGCTGGGGGATGAGTTCCGACCGGATGTATATTGAATGTATGGGAACCCACGGATTTGAATGGATATCAGAAACAGTGGGTGACGTTGGCATGTATGGTGGCGAAGCGTTAAATTGCTCAATTGTGGGGAGCCAGCCAGTCACCCCAGCTTACCAAGTGGGCCCAGGATCTGGACTGGTGTATGTTCAGGGAGAGGGCTGTGTGTGTGGCTAGGGGATGTCAGAAGAAGTGGGGGAGGATTTGGGGGGCCTGGAATAGTCACCGCAGCGATTTGTGTGCACCCCCGACGAGACAAATAGAAGCACTGGAATCCTCGTGATCCCAAATTCATGCATATTGTAATTAATGATTCTGTACGGATGACAATTCAAACCCTGCAATGATGTTATATGTTGGTCACCTGATGCTTTTGTTTTGTTTCTTCCTTTTCGTTTTTAATAAAAAGAATTTTAAAAAAAGTAAAGAGTACTATCCTTGGAAAATGGAAATATGCCTGCAACAACATTTAAGTAAAAATAATATAGGTGAAACATGCAGAAAAACTCAAAGAATGAAACAAGCTGACATATGTAGGAATGACCAATCATAAACTAAGGTTTATGTAGGATTAGTCTATGAGATGGGATCAGAAAATGGGCAAACTGCCTGTCCTTGCATGCCTTATCAGCCTTAAAATGTTATGTTATATAACCACCTTTTCTGCATTGTTCATCTCTAATAAAGCCATTGCCGATATATTTACTTTCATATGTTTTGAATAATGTTGTGAAAATGTGAGCTCAATTCACTTTTTATAAATGTGTCAAATTTTGTAATGCAACACAAAGCATTTAAGAGCTACATTTTCTGACCAATAGCTGAATATGCATTATAAGTGACCCATTGAACATCCTTTAAAATGTAAACACATTTCTGTTTCCTCTTTTTGATAGTAAATCAACTTGGGGACACAGCACTTGATTTAGCAAAGAAAATGAAATCCACCCAGTGTGAAGATCTGGTAAGAATGGGCTCATCAAATAACTCACATTTAAGGGCCACTTCTGAGTGGCTGAATGTGTGAGCATTGACTACCCTTTATACCCAAACCAGACTAAGGTAACTAAACTATACTATACATAGTTGTCTAGTGGGATTTATTCACAGGTATATATTGTCTGATTATGCGTAATGTATTACCACAGTACTCTTTTTTTGGCATCAAACACAATACGTGTTAATGTAGAAAACACACAAGACCACTCTGTGCACGTCTCTGGTTATGAAGTGCTTCAATTCAGACTGAGAATACTGTTAGCAATATTGGTGGTCTAACCGTCGTATTAGACATACAACATGTGATGTTTATATGTTTTATGGCAATGAACAAATAAGAGCACACAATGATCACTGCACCGTCAGCGCTATGTTTATTTTGAAATGTATTGAATATTCATTGAATATGCCTCATGTTTGAACATTGATTGTGTTCGGTGACAAAAAGTGTACGGTAGTAATGGGCATAGGTTAGGCATAATAGAACAATGTGTAGCTATAAATTAATCCCACTGGACAACTGTGTATAGTGCACTTCTGAGTAACCGCATAATGCCAAAGATCAACATAAACCTTCTTATGACTTTGGAAAGCCGAACAAACTGACATTTCAGTTTGCACTTATTAAGACTCCAAGTACAGGGTCTGTTACCTGCAGCCATCTCAAAATGTCTGCTGGTGGGGCAAGTATTTAGGTCCTGTGTGGCAGTTTCACTTTCTGTAGCACGGATCAATCATAGGTTTTCTTGCTTTCTGTCTTCACATAACGGTTTTCCTTTGATTTAAAAATGATAATAACCTGTGGCTCTCCTTACTAAGATTTTGTATGCAGTAAATTGATGACATTGATAAGAAGCTCAGTTTGTTTTTGTCCTAAAGTTTGCCGTTGTAGAAGGACCAGCAAGTAGTCAGTTTTTTATTATCCTTTTAATGTTTGCACAAAATTGCTTTCTTTTTACGAGCATTTGTCCTTCTCAGCAGTCAGAAGAAATGTGTTGCGTTGCTGCAGTGCAAACAAAATTCCAGTTGTATTAAACACTCAGAGAATTGGTTGCTTGGTATTTTTCATACAGAGGGTGTGTGAGCATTGTCGGTTGTATGAACAGAAACATGGTGTTCGAGGCATATGAGCTGCAGAATTCATACTATTGCATAGATCGCCATCTGGTGTTTGTCTCGGATGCTTGCACCTTGTTGTTGACATGGAAGAAGTCGTTTGTAGTCACGAGATAGGTGACTCCTCCTTTGGACGATAGTGCACATGGGCATCGACTCCATCCTTAGATTGTTTTTTTCTGCCATCGGGTTTGGATGAAACATCGGCGCTCCGGTTTGGTACTGTGTTTTCCAAACCTTTTCGTGTAAACCTCGACGGTATTGTTTTGTTGGCGCGCCTTTCGACGCTCTAACTCAAATACTCTATTTCAGTCGTCGATGTGGGCCGCTGAGCCCATCAACGTCATTCAGGCCATTTGGGTCTATGGCTAATGGAAAAAACTCCATTCAAAAAATACCCCCTGTGTGAGCTAAATTCCCACACACCGACCAACACAAGGTCTGCAACCTTTGTCTGTCGGCTTAGCACAAAGAGAAAAATTGCCAAGCCTGTGCCTCCTTCCCGTCCAAGAAGACTATCCGTGATCTCCGGGCTCAACGTTCCAGAGGCAGATGATTCGAAGGATCTCAACATCGTATCCGTAGCAGATGACTCCGACTCTGATGACCACATCAATCCAGGTCAAAGAGTGAGTACAATTGCCCCTCCCCAACCCCACCGACAAAAAGAAGGCTCCGGTCAATACTTCGCCTGAAGGCCTTAGTCGCGAACCAATGAAACTTCAGAAGCCCCACCCTCAGGCCTGGTTCCGAAGACAAAGGGCAAGCATTCCGGAGGCTTGGGACCGAGCAAGCCACACCTCAGTGCCCCAAAAACACAGTTGGTGCCGAAACCGGGAACACATCCTACTCCCCCTGTCTCCAAATATGCCTCAGCACCAAGCACTTAGGCACCCAAAGAACAAAAGGCCTCGGACCCGAAGACACATCGAAAACCTTCGGAACCGGAAAAGATTTCGGACTCGACACCAAAGTCGAAGGACCCAAAAACCCCTACTAAGGCTCCAGAGCGCAAATCTAAAACCCATTCGGAACCAATAAAATTGGCGCCGAAAGTAGACGCCAACGAGGAAGAACTGTTTCTACCAGATCCCATTGATCCGAAACAGAAAACGCTGCATGTGGGGAACCCTAAGACAGGCCATATTATCAGTTTACTAAAGAACAAGAGGAAATTCAACACCCCACACATTCCTGAGGTGCCTGTGAAGAAAAGAGACTGTGCAACTTCACCTATAAGACCCTCTTCTCCTGTTCTTCCTACTAAGCCTTTCTCTCCTCCAAATTCTCCCATACTTCCTCTATACTGCCCACCACCACAGGATGATGATGACCTAGGGGGTGAGGATGGAAACAGTGACCCTTTCACTAATCCTGATGATGACAGTAGCGTACCATAGGTCACATGTGACGACTACTATAGCCCTGTAGATCCTCCAGGCTTTCCTGACCCAGAGGCATACTCCACAAGGCCATCTCCCCCTTATAAAATTGGTTTTAGTCAGCTCATTAATAAAGCTGACCAATATCATGGCGTTCAAATGCATTCGGGACCCCACAGAGGAAGACGTCCTAGTACACTTTTGCACAGTTACAAAAGACAGTGCAAACTTTACCCATGCTGGATGGTCTCATCAAACATGCTCCAGACATCTTCAATCAGAGGATTCTCAATCCTCTGATTTTTAAAAGATATGAACCCACTCCTAATGATCCCACCTACATTAAAGGCCAACTCCCCTAAGATTCTCTAATAGTGACCAATGCTAGGACCTCTCAAACCTCTGGTGATGCTTCACCTCCTGACAAAGAGTCTAAATTACTAGACGCTTCAGGCAAAGGAGTTGCCTCCCAGGCAGCTATTCACTGAAGAACAGCTAATGCACAAGCATTACTTGCCAGAAGCAATAGGGCTCACTACGATGAGCTTGAAACCCTAATGCTGCATTTGCTTGACCAATACAAGGCCACAGCTAATGATTTAATCCAGGAAGGCAAGTTAATCAGAAACGCATCCATTAAATGTGCCCTCGATGCAGCAGACACCGCATCTAGATCAATCAGTACTAGCATTTTATTACGTAGGCATGCATGGTTACCCATTTCTGGGTTCAAACAGGAAGAGCAGTCTTCTATCTTGAATCAGCCATTCAATCAGGAACAACTTTTTGTCCCAGTTGTTTACACAACGTTAGAGAAAATGAAAAAGGACACTGAGTCTGCAAAATCCATGGGAGCATTACAGTCTCCGTCTCCACGAGGTTCCTTTTGCCGCTCCTTTTATACAGGCGCATCCAAAATCAGCACTGACACTGCTTCCTCCTATAAAAGCCCCACACAAGCATCCCCCAACAAGGTATATTTCAGAGGTGGGTATAGGGAAATAACAAAGGGAGAGAAAGAGGTAACAAAACTTGCGCCTCCCCCACTAACAAACAGTGATTTTCCTCCACTCCCTCCAGGCCATTCGTCTCCGGTCGGAGGGAGAATCTCACAGTTGCCCCAGTATTGGAACTTTCATAGATTCCCATGCTTTGTATCATTCCCCGTCAACGGAATGGGAGCCTCTGTAAATAAAAAATACCATAGTAGTAAGCACAAAAGTGAAAAAAAGGCCTAGGCCTCATCTCATTGTGTAGCTTATCCAACGTTTTTTGTAAAAGAGACCAAATTCTTGCAATAACCAATCAGAGCAGCCTCACCACATAGAACCTTCCTGAGAGAGCCTCAGAGCTCAGATTTTCTACCGCACGTTGTGCTAGGGAGTCTCTATTGAGCTCTGCTCAATTTTCTTCACTTTATCTCAACTTTACTTCTTTTTTTCACTATGTCTGACAAGGAAAAGAAGGCACTGTTTAGAGCTTGTGCTACCTGTTCGGAGAAGAGGCTGTTTGTGGAGGACAAACATGAAGATTGCATATATTGTTTGTACCCGGACTACAAGGCCACAGAGTGCAAGATTTGCAGGACCTTCTCAACTAAAACCTTGAGGGACAGAGAAGGCCGTCTACTGACCTGGTTACAAAAAATGAAGACTCGAGAGGGAGTTTTGTCTTCTGACAGTGAGGGCTCTTCTTCAACTGCGTCCTCGAGAAGATCAAAGAAGAGGGGTAGGTCTTCCCCCTCCTACGTCTACTGAGCCCACTGTTAAGGCCTTGCTTGGGACCTCTGATAGGTCGGATAGGCCTGCTTTCCTAAAATCTCCTCACCGCGGTGAAAAGGAGAGGCAGGGACAGCTTGAGGAGTCACAGGCAGCAAAGAAAGCTAAGAAGGTAGTCTCTGGGTCTTCTCCGCCTTCAGATAAAGGAAGGAATGGCAAAAACCCTTCTTCTGTTCCTCGGGACACTGCTTTGGACAAAAAACAGCGTCTGTCGACGGCGAAAACTACAGGTACGTCCACGATTCCTGTCAGGAAAGACTTGTCTCTGAAAATAACCTCGTGTACGGGCTCGTCAACGATGGTTACGTCGACGGCATCCAAACCGTCATCGACGTTTAAAGTACCTGCTTCTTGTTCATCTTCGACGAAGCTGACATCATCCACGTCGACGATGACGACAAGGCTAGTGTCGACGTCAATGACGACGACCAGAACGATGTCGACGACAACAGCTGCCATGATCATGACTACGAGCTCGTCGACGACACCATCGACGATCCAACCTTCGTCGATGAGCGCAGTCTCTTCGGTGACGACTCCGTCTGCGACATAGTCGACGAGGATTCTACCATCGACAACGACGTCGTCTGTAGGAAGGTGGATACCTGACTATGGTTACCCCCAACTTTTTGCCTGGTGTTTTGCTGGTTTTCCGACTTAGTTGACCTGGGACCCTGCTATTCAGGGCCCCAGGCCTACTGCTCTCTCTGTAAAATGGATTCCATGTACCTTAGGTACATATCTAATTGGTACTGGGCCACCTTATCAGACCCTGTAACTCAGGGCATAGGTGTACCCAGGGACTACCAGGGGCTGCAGCATGTATTATGCCACCCCTGGCTGGCCATCTAAATCTGACGCAACTGGCTGCACGACAGCTGGGGCAAGGTGGTGTAATCACCCTTTGCTTTAGATATAGTATACCTATATCTAACCCTAAAATGGACACACAGATTCCTATCAGTCACTCCTATGGCAGGCCTTGACAATCCTGAAGGCAGAGTGCTTGGAATCGTGTGAGATGGTGCTCTGGCATGAGCTGAGCCCGTTTGCAGCTTGCGGAACCAAGTTCTTATAGCTGTTCCATGATAACGCATACCATATACTCTTAAGTGCATTATAATCCTCGCGGTTATATGCTATCTCTGGTATCGCTTTATCAAAACATGTCGAGTAAGGTGTCATACGAATTGGAATACTAACCCCTCGCCAATTCTGGTGACGGGGTTAGCATTCCACCCTTCTAGACGGACACAACATGTATGTAACTGTGAACCCCGGTTAAAGTTAACTCGAGCCTTTGCATCACAAAATGGATGCTGCCACCACAGACACAAGTCTGACCCCCTGCAGCTGGGAGTCCTTCCAGCGAGGGGAGCTTGGACAAAGGGTTTCCTGTCAGGGGCGGTGTTAGCACCATCCCAGACAGGGTTTTGTGTATCCTGGGTAGGCAGGGCTTTAGAGGAAGGTGACTGCAAGTGGCACCCCGGTGCTCACTATGCATCTGCCGGTTAGAACCAGTTCCAGGGGCACACCAGCCCCTGAGCTGGGGAAAGTCCGGCATGGGAGAGGGGTGTAACCGCCCCCCTTCCTGGTCCCACCCATGGGCAGGACCTAGTCGCGTGCCAGCCCCTTTTCCTAGTATAAAGATAGGAGCGGGCCCCCTTCCAAAGTAGATCATCTTTGAATCCTGAAACTACTTTCTACGAAAGGAACTCTCAACTTCTTCTCAAGATTTCTCCCTTGTGGCTAAGGAGTAGTCACCTTGCATCCGCAGCCACCATCCAAGCATCGCGGTCTGCTGTAAGTCTCTCCTCCGGATCAAGACTGCCCAGCTCGACGAGAACCGGCTTCCCTGGCACCTCTGACCTCAACCTGCATCATCAGCCCAGCTGAGATTCGTGGGTGTGACGAGACCTCGAGGGACCGGCCATCTTCAGGACTGCACGACGCTTGCCCAGCACGACCGCTGAGGGATCCTCGAGTGAGTGCTTTGGGGTCCGAGAGGCCCCGACCCTGAGCAGCTCCAGCACCGAAGTCCAGCCCCCCAGCATCCACCAGATCTGCGTGGGGCCCTTCTGCTCTTTGCTGCTCACCGCGTTCTCTGGCTACTAGCCCGCTGGCTTGTGGCCTTCCCGACGACGAACGACGACATCAACACCACTGGTCTGGTTGCTCCAGACTGGCCCTTGCTCCCCTCCAAAAGAGGAGCACCCCGGACCCTCCTGGTCCACTCCAGACGCCATTTTGAGTCCACCGTTTGGGCTTGCATTTGCCAAGACTTGTTGCCCCAATCCTGGGTCCAGCGACGTCGACAGCAGATACCATCGTGGGACAGCTCGCACCTCCATCCTGGTCGCCGACAACGCCTACTGGTCCGTGAGACTGCAGAGCCCAGCGTCGCCAACTCACCTGGTCGAGGTGACTCCATCCGGTGCCATCCTGGTGCCCATCTAATCACTGGCTAGTGATTCAGAACTCGGTCCCATCTGCTTACAGGTGTCTACCATCTTCGATCCAGGCTTGGATCCATCCGAATCTCCTCACTGGTCGCCTGCCAGCAACTTCTTCTTTCAGGCTCCATAGACTTCAACGAGGATTCCCGACGTCTTTACAGACCTATGCATCTGCAGCCCCTGGGCTAGGTAACTTCGGCATTTCGGTGCCCCAGCATAGCCTCACTATCCAAGGGTCCAGATCCTTTTTCGTTTCAGCTCTACCTAGTCGGATTCGTCCGATAACACTAACTTTGTAAATTCTAGCACCCATAGACTTTGTTCCGCATCCCGCGTGAGAGTGCACACTCTGCACCCGAGTCCCCTAGGCCTCCTGCTAGTAATCTGAAGGTTCAGTAGGCCAGTCCTAGCGATTCCAAACCCTATGAGATTAGTACTTACCTGCTAGTAATTTCGCATTCCACTTTTGTAGTATAGGGTTTTTCGTGCCCCTCAGGCATTTGTGTAAATTGTGCAACTTATAGTATTTTCGTAAGAGTTTTGTTGTGTGCTTAGTACCCTGTCCTCATAAAGAGTACAGGGCTGTTGTGATCTAAATAAATACACTGTTTATTTTCATAACACTTGTGTGGTGTCCTTTCACTTGGTGTTCAAGGGGTATATGTGATGGTATAACAGCTGGCTTAACACGCCCTCTAGAGTTTAGCCCGAAGACTGCTTGTATCCATGGTACTAGGATAGCTGGTCAATAAGGTTGACTTACAACCAATCATCAATAAGGGTTGTTTGGACTGATACAAAGTGCTCACTAGAATAGTGAACATTATATATCAGGCCAACTTCTCACATTGGTGAGCAGCGGTTGGGATTTGAGCTTGCTGTTGTTTTACCACACGTCTCCTAAGAATATCATTGTGAAAGATCACATAAGTATTAGTTCAACAGGGCCTAGCACACCCTGACTACAACTCTTAGCAAGGGATCAGCAGGCAAACAAATAGTGTAGGTAGGTGCATCACTTACACCACACTAGAAGCATGTCTAACCACGGAGAGTCTTCAGAGACCCCTCTTGTGGTTGTGGACCCTCCACAGGTCCCTTTCAGATATGCTGCTCTTAGCTTCCAGGAGATGAGACAAATCTGTACATCCAGGAAGCTAAAACAGGGTTCTAACCCTACCATTCCTTTTCTGATTGGTCTCTTAGAGACTTATGATGCCAGGAGGACTGCCAACACAGATCCGGCTCATCCAGATGGGAATATGCCCCCCTTAGAGGGAACCACTGGTGACCCTGACCGCCACCTCCAGGCAGCAGATGATGCAGAGGAGGAGGAGGAAGAGGAGTTGTCAGAGGATGAGGCAGACAAGGGACAGGTAGAAGTCAGGAGACTCACCAGGTCCAACTTAAGTAGTCATGAGAATGGATTTGGGGGACCCCCAGGGCCACTCTCAGGCAGACTTAACATTGGGAGTTGACGAGTTAGGTCTCTATCCAGAGGCTCTAACAGATCCATTCGAACCAATGGCTCTCAGACCTCTTCTCATAGAGGGATGTCATCCCCTAAGAGGAGAGAGCATGAAGCTAAGATGAGGGAAGCCAATCTGAGGATTGAAAGGGAAGAACTTGCCCTGGCCAAAGAGAGGCTTGCCTTTGCTAGAGAGCAGAAATTGTGTGGGCTAGAGCCAATGGTGGCAGCATTCTCCCAAGAGAAATAGACAGGAGTTTGGACACTAGACACCTGAGTAAGATAGTGCCCCCCTTTAAACAAGGGGATGACATCCACAAATGGATGACTGCTTTGAAGAGGGCCTGCACTGTACAGTGTGTCCCCCAGAGTCAGTGGGCAGCTATCTTTTGGCTCTCCTTTGAAGGCAAAGGTAGAGATAAGCTCCTCACTACTAGAGTTGAGGATGCTAACAATTACCAAGTCCTGAAGAATACACTGGTTGATGGGTTTGGTTTAACCACTGAACAGTACAGGTTGATATTCAGAGACACCCAGAAAACTCAGTCTCCGGATTGGGCTGACTTTGTTGATTGTGCCACTAAGGCTTTTAAAGGCTTGCTACTGGGAAGTAAGGTTACGGATTTCAAAGGATTGTACAATCTAATTATGAGAGAGCAAATCTTAAGTAATTGTCAGAACCAGTTATTACACCAGCACCTGGTAGACTCTGATCTGACCTCTCCACAAGAATTGGGTAAGAGGGCAGACAAATGGGTCAGAACCAGGGTCAGGCCTAAGAACCAGGGTGGTGACCAAAAGAAGGAATCAACCAAGCCTCAAGAGAAGGGTGGGAATAAATCTTCTGATCAAACCACAGGGCCCCAAAATTCCTCTGAAAAGGGTGGGTCCCAAACTTCTCCTAAAACCCAAAAGAAACCTTATTGTCATACCTGCAAACAGGTAGGCCATTATAAAAGTGACAGCAGTTGCCCAAAGGCCAACAACAATAAGGAGAACATACCCCCAGGTAATACTCCCAGACCTCCTGTTACCACTAGTGGTAATCCCCCAGGTGGTGGGAGTGCCCCCAAGAATGTGGTGGGCATTACTTTGGGAAACCAGGTGGATTATGGCCTAGCCAGATCCCCTGACACAACTCTTGTCTGTGAGACTGGCATGGGGTTTGCCAACTTCACTACTGGTACCCACATTTTGGGGAAGTATAGACAAGAGCCCTTTATCAATGGTCAGAAAGTTGAGGCATACAGAGACACAGGGGCCAGCATCACCATGGTGATTGACCATCTGGTCCCCTCTGCTCAACTGACCCCTGGTTTTATTTATCAGGCGACAGACGTTCATGGAGTGAAAAGAAGGCATCCCATGGCAGTAGTCGAGCTCAGTTGGGGTAATGTCACAGGGCCCATGAGAGTGGCAGTGACTGACACCCTACCTGTAGATTTCTTACTGGGGAATGACCTTGAACTCTCAGCATGGGCTGAGGTGGAGCAAGAAACCCACTCCAGGATGATAGGCCTACCCAGAAAGGTTAGTGGGGCAGTAATAGTACAGCCCCAGTCCAAGCACCATTCCTCCCTGAAAAGGTTGGAAGAGCAGTGGTAGCCACTGCCCAGGCTCAGACAGACTTTCCAGAACAGGATAGGAGGGCTGTGACAGTCACAGCCCAAACACAAACTGAGTGCCTTCCTGAAAAGGTTGGTAAGGCTGTAATGGTCTCAGCCTCTACTCAAACAGATAGTGGGGTTGTGAAGCCAGAAACAATGGATCACTCCACCCAAACTGAGAGCATTGAGGAGGAAGAAAAGTCTTCCCCCTCCCAGACACTAGGTGAGAGCCAGCCTCCTCAGGGAACTGACTCTACCCCTGGTGAAGGAACTGCCCCAGAGGTAGTCAGGCCTAGCCTGGCAGAGCCCCTGATGGCAGTGGACCCTTCCCAGGTGGGACCCAGTCTGGAGCAGGTAGCCTGCACCGCTCTACCCTGCCTCAGTCAGCCCAGGGCTGTAGAGGTCAGGGAGGCCAGTGATGGACCCCAAAGGGCCCCCTGTCCAAAAGAACTCCCCAATCAACAGATTAGGATCACTGAAGCTAGTAGACCTAGCCAAGTGAAAATAAAACAGACTCCTGAGGGATCCCCTTTAAAAGTAGTTAGGGACCTCCCACAGCTGGACACTGTTGGGCACAGCCAAACCTGGGGCCTAAAAACCCCAAACCTGACCTGTCCCTCCAGTAAGCCAAACAGAGGGACTCAGCCTCCAGCTTTAGGTAGCCAGAGGTTGACCCTGAGAGCTCATAGCAACTCAGTCATGGAAAGAAAGGCAGATTTGGTGAGTAGTGATTGGAGGAAGTTGAGCCCAAAAGTAGTGGAGCCTCACTTCAGTACACCATCCCAGCACCAGCCTTTTTCTTTGCCAAAACACCCCACAGGTAGTGATTCCCTATGGTGGAGACCCTCAGATACCCTTAGGGTGAGGGATTGCTTAGTGGACCAGGATACAGAGGGTAACCATGCTAGTGCATGTACCACCTCATATGGCCACTCAGGCAATATAGGCTTACCTGGTCAAGGATAGCCTTATCTCCTTTCGTTTGGGGAGGGGGGGGGGTTGTGTTGGAAGGTGGATACATGACTATGGTTACCCCCAACTTTTTGCCTGGTGTTTTGCTGGTTTTCCGACTTAGTTGACCTGGGACCCTGCTATTCAGGGCCCCAGAGCTACTGCGCTCTCTCTGAAAAATGGATTCCATGTACCTTAGGTACATAGCTAATTG
Organism: Lissotriton vulgaris; assembly: GCF_964263255.1. NCBI lineage: Eukaryota > Metazoa > Chordata > Amphibia > Caudata > Salamandridae > Lissotriton > Lissotriton vulgaris. The sequence continues at coordinate 1,889,513,193 of NC_141691.1, read as the reverse complement.
GTACTGGGCCACCTTATCAGACCCTGTAACTCAGGGCATAGGTGTACCCAGGGCCTACCAGGGGCTGCAGCATGTATTATGGATGCTGCCACCACGGACACAAGTTTGACCCCCTGCAGCTGGGAGTCCTTCCAGCGAGGGGAGCTTGGACAATGGGTTTCCTGTCAGGGGCGGTGCTAGCACCATCCCAGACAGGGTTTTTTGTATCCTGGGTAGGCAGGGCGTTAGAGGAAGGTGACTGCAAGTGGCACCCCGGTGCTCACTATGCATCTGCAGGCTAGAACCAGTTCCAGGGGCACACCAGCCCCTGAGCTGGGGAAAGTCCGGCATGGGAGAGGGGTGTATCCACCCCCTTTCCTGGTCCCAACCATGGGCAGGACCTAGTCGCGTGCCAGCCCCTTTTCCTAGTATAAAGATAGGAGCGGGCCCCCTTCCAAATTAGATCATCTTTGAATCCTGAAACTACTTTCTACGAAAGGAACTCTCGACTTCTTCTCAAGATTTCTCCCTTGTGGCTAAGGAGTAGTCACCCTGCATCCGCAGGCACCATCCAAGCATCGCGGTCTGCTGTAAGTCTCTCCTCCGGATCAAGACTGCCCAGCTCAACGAGAACCGGCTTCCCTGGCACCTCTGACCTAAACCTGCATCATCAGCCCAGCTGAGATTCGTGGGTGTGACGAGACCTCGAGGGACCGGCCATCTTCAGGACTGCACGACGCTTGCCCAGCACGACTGCCGAGGGATCCTCGAGTGAGTGCTTTGGGGTCCGAGAAGCCCCGACCCTGAGCAGCTCCAGCACCGAAGTCCAGCCCCCCAGCATCCACCAGATCTGCGTGGGGCCCTTCTGCTCTTTGCTGCTCACCGCATTGTCTGGCTACTAGCCCGCGGGCTTGTGGCCTTCCCGACGACGAACGACGACATCAACACCGCTGGTCTGGTTGCTCCAGACGGGCCCTTGCTCCCCTCCAAAAGAGGAGCACCCCGGACTCTCCTGGTCCACTCCAGACGCCATTTTGAGTCTACCGCGTGGGCTTGCATTTGCCAAGACTTGTTGCCTCAATCCTGGGTCCAGCGACGTCGACAGCAGATACCATCGTGGGACAGCTCGCACCTCCATCCTGGTCGCTGACAACGCCTCCTGGTCCGTGAGACTGCAGAGCCCAGCGTCGCCCACTCACCTGGTCGAGGTGACTCCATCCGGTGCCATCCTGGTGCCCATCTAATCACTGGCTAGTGATTCAGAACTTGGTCCCCTCTGCTTACAGGTGTCTACCATCTTCGATCCAGGCTTGGATCCATCCGAATCTCTTCACTGGTCGCCTGCCAGCAACTTCTTCTTTCAAGCTCCATAGACTGCAACGAGGATTCCCAACGTCTTTCCAGACCTATGCATCCGCAGCCCCTGGGCTAGGTAACTTCGGCATTTCAGTGCCCCAGCATAGCCTCACTATCCAAGGGTCCAGATCCTTTTTCGTTTCAGCTCTACCTAGTTGGATTCGTCCGATAACACTAAATTTATAAATTCTAGCACCCATAGACTTTGTTCCGCATCCCGCGTGAGAGTGCACACTCTGCACCCGAGTCCCCTAGGCCTCCTGCTAGTAATCTGAAGGTTCAGTAGGCCAGTCCTAGCGATTCCAAACCCTATGAGATTAGTACTTACCTGCTAGTAATTTCGCATTCCACTTTTGTTGTATATGGTTTTTCGTGCCCCTCGGGCATTTGTGTAAATTGTGCAACTTATAGTATTTTCGTAAGAGTTTTGTTGTGTGCTTAGTACCCTGTCCTCATAAAGAGTACAGGGCTGTTGTGATCTAAATAAATACACTGTTTATTTTCATAACACTTGTATGGTGTCCTTTCACTTGGTGTTCAAGGGGTATATGTGATGGTATAACAGCTGGCTTAACACGCCCGAAGACTGCTCGTATCCATGCTACTAGGATAGCTGGTCTATAAGGTTGACTTACAACCAATCATCAATAAGGGTTGTTTGGACTGATACAAAGTGCTCACTAGAATAGTGAACATTATATATCAGGCCAACTTCTCACATCGTCGACGACTCCAGTCCTCTGTATTTCTCTCAAAAAGAGGTATATAACTCCTGAAATGACATCTCCACGGCGTGTCACATCTTTACCTCCCTCATTGCTTTTAGACGACTCTGAAGAGGAGGATGAAGGTCCTTATGGGCCGGCTTATAGCCCATCAGACCTGCAGGTCAAATGCCAGGGGCCAAGTTCTGACGAAGGCGAGGTGGAAGAGCAACACTATATTCAGCAGAACACTTATGAAGAGAGACCTCAAATGTGTGTTCACCCAGAGAGTTCTCAACAAGGACCACACCAGGAAATGGTGGCAATGCCGTCCTCTCTTATCTCGGACTTACAGTTAATGTTACAAGATTATAGGAGGAGGTTCCCATCTCAGCTGGAGGGACAACAAGTACGTCCTCCTTCACCCTCTATTCCGGCACCGCAGGCAGTGGCGGAAACACCGTTGCCTTCAAGGATACGTGAACCAGAGCCCAGGGAAGCTCCTCAAGAGGTGGTTAATATCCAGGATGATGATGTCTCATCCGATGAAGAGCAGAAGGTTGACCCTGACCATGATCCAGATAGAGACTGGAATATTGGTGGTCTTCAGGATCCGGATGTCCCAGTGCCGGATACCGCAACTTCTCCTCCAGCAGACATTGGAGGTTTTCATAATCTCATGGAAAGAGCGGCTAAGAGATTTGGTCTGCCCATTTCAATGTTTCAAACGGGCTGTTTTTTTATTCGACTTCAAAGAGCCATACAGAAAGTTGGTTCGTTCTATCCCCATCATAGAGCATGCTTGGTCAGAGGGTATCAAAGCCATGCAAAATCCAGCGACGGTCCTCCCGGTTCTTCCCCGGCTGGAGAAGAAATATAGTGCGCCAGAGGGCAGCCCCGCATGCCTCACTGGTCAGCCAAAGCCATACTCTGTCATCTTCCAGGCGGCGCAGAGTAAATCGAAGAATCCATAAACGCCGCTGACAACACCACCGGATAAGGAAGGGATGCGTCTGGATAATGTGGGGAAGAGGTTCTCTTCAATGGCCAGCCTCCTCGTTCGAGCGGCGAATGCTCTGGCTATCCTGGGGAGGTATGATCGCCAGATGTGGTGTGACTTGTCCCCATTTGTGTAAGAACTTCCAGATGGGTCGAAGGACGAAGTCAAAAAGATCTTGATGGAAGGTGAGCGTGCCTCTTCAGAGGTAATAGACTGCGCTATGGATATAGCGACAACGGCCTTCTGAGCGTTGGCAGGTTCAGCGGTTTTGCGGCGCCAGGGCTGGCAGCGAGCCACGTGGTTTCGCCAGGAAGTACAAAACAAAATTTTAGACTTACCCTATGATGGGGAACTGTTGTTTGGAAAGCACGTGGATGATACCTTGCAAGGCATAAAAAAGGATACGGACACAGCCAAGTCCTTAGGAACTTTGACCTACCGCAAAGTCCCTTTTCAGGGTGCAAGAGGAAGAGGCTTCTCATCGTACAAAGGCGGCAACCAACAGCGCTTCTCTTTCTATTCACAACCTACTCAATCGTACAAGCCCCAATATTCACAGCGGCAAGGTCAATCTGCATCTTTCTCTCCCCAGCCGTCGAGAGGACGTCAGGGGCGACAGGGCAGAGACAACTCTAAATGACAATAGCGGCCCGTGGCTCTTTCTACTGTTCCTGTCCCTTCGTTAACACCAGTGGGGGGCAGGGTTGCCCATTGTCTAAGCAGCTGGAAGGTCATATCATCAGACCAGGTGGTTCTAAATATCATCAAGGAAGGACACACTTTGGAGTTCCAACATCTTCCTCCAACAAGAGCTCCAGACGCCACCACGCCCAAACATCTTGGTCTTCTTCGTCTCGAAGCCCACCAACTCTTCATCAAGGGGGCAATAGAGCCTGTACCTCACTCCCAAAAGGGGAAAGGGTTTTATTCCAGGTTCTTCCTGGTTCACAAGACAAAAGAGAAGTGGCGTCCGATACTAGATCTTCGAGAGCTCAACACCTATCTCCTCAAGTTGTCATTCAGGATGGTCACCCTTCAAGACATCCTACGTCTGCTCAATCCAGGGGACTACATGGCAACTCTGGATTTAGAGGATGCATATTTCCATGTGCCCATCCACCCAGCTCACAGGCAATATCTTCGATTTACAGTAGTCAAGAGCCACTTTCGGTTCAAGGTCCTGCCCTTTGGTCTCCGGTCCGCACCGAGAATCTTTACAAAGGTACTAGCTCCTGTGGCAGCTTTTCTAAGGAGGCAGTCTTTTAGAAGTCTTCCCATACTTGGACGATTGACTATATAAAAGGCTCCTTCATTCCAAGAAGCTTTCAAAGCGTTCACAAGCTACAGTCAACTTTTCAAGCAGCTGGGCCTTCGGCTCAACCAGGAGAAATCAATCCTGCGGCCACCCAAAAGGGCAAAGTTTTTGGGTGCAATCCTGGATACAGATTGTTGCAAGGCTTTTCCGTCAGAAGAACGCCAAAGCAAACTTATACTGTCAGCTAGCCTCCTGCAAACAAGGAAGTCTCTGTCGGTCCGTCGGTACAAATCCCTTTTTGGATCGATATCATCCTGCATACCATTGATTCCGCACTGCAGGCTTCGGATGCGTCCACTGTAGGAGCAATTAGACAAGCAATGGCGTCAGGCCATAGGCTCCTTCGACGACAAAACTTTTGTAACACCAGGAATGAAGAAAGCAAGCCGCTGGTGGTTGGTAAAAGAAAACATCTCAGTGAGTTTGACATTCCAGCTTCCTCCATCTCCCATGGTGCTGACGACAGATGCCTCCATGGGTTGGGGAGCGGTTTTACAAGAGCTGAAAGTAAGTGGTCATTGGACCACAGTCCAATGCAGATTCCACATCAATATGCTAGAACTTATGGTTATTCATCTAGCCTTGCAGGCTTTTCTTCCCAGGATCCGGAACCGTTCAGTGCTGGTTCGTACGGCAAACACCACGGCCATGCACTACATCAACAAGCAGGGCGGGACAAGATCTTGTACCCTATCAAAAGAAGCACAGAAGATTTGGAACCGGGTGATCCAACACAAGATCACTCTATCAGCGGAACATCTCGCAGGAACACTCAATTCCACAGCGGATGCTTTAAGTCGCCAGAGGTCAATCAGCCACGAGTGAGAATTGGATCAGACCATTCTCGAGGAAGTATTTTCACGTTGGGGACCCCAACCATTGATCTTTTTGCGACACCGCAAAACACCAAATGCCAGTCCTACGCAAGCAGGGATCACCATCAGGGCTCCTTGGGGAATGCGCTTTTGATAGCTTGGTACGGCGCCTTTGTCTACTCCTTTCCGCCAATTCCACTGATCCCGAGGCTGATCAGGAAAATCAAAGCGGAACCTTGCAAAATTATTTTGATTGCACCAGCATGGCCCCGGTAATTCTGGTACACAGAACTTCTTCTTCTCTCTAGACCATCCGCTTCTCCTGCGGCCTGTTCCGTCACTATTGACAATGGCTCAGGGTCAAGTATTACATCCAAATCTCAACTCACTCCAATTGACAGCGTGGCTCCTGAGTACAGAGAGTTCCAGGATTTAAATCTCTCAGGGGAATGTAGAGACATTCTGGCTCGGGCCCGTGCGCCGAGTACAAACAAGGCTTATCGGGCGAAGTGGAAGAGGTTCTGCCTTTGGTGTCCTAAACAAGATATACATCCATACAATTCAGCACCGCATCAACTTTTGCCTTATATCCTGTCTCTGGCCAAGTCTGGATTAGCCCATTCCTCTGTAAAGGTTCATCTGGCGGCCATTTCCAGAATTAGACGCACGTATGTATGTATGTATGTATGTATTGCCTACTTGTATAGCGCGAACCTGTCACCCAAAGGGTATCCTGGCGCTTTGACTTTTCCAGACCAACAAGGCAGTCACGATATTACATTGCCCTGGGGAGCAGATGGGACTTCAAGCCTTTCTTAAATGAGACAAATTCCCCCGTGCTTCTTAGGACCACTGGCAGAGAGTTCCAGAGATTGGCTGCAGTGTAACCAAAGGAACGTCCGGCCATTCATATCCTCCGGATCTTAGGAACTGTGGCCAGACATGCCGATGAGGATCGCAAAGGTCTGGAAGTCGAGTACCAGGAGAAAAGCTCTTGCAGCTGGACAGGCCCCTGGCCATGGAGGGCCTTGAACACTATACATGATGCTTTAAAACAGATGCGCTGGCGGACCGGCAGCCAGTGGAGGTCCTTAAGCGCAAGGGAAGAAGAAGCCGAGCGCACTCGAGAAAGGGCCAGCTTAGCTGCCATATTCTGAATGCGCTGCAGTCTTTCGATCAAGATGTCTGGGGCACCCAGAAGCAGTGCGTTACAGTAGTCAAGCCTACTGAGAATGATACTACGCACTACCTCTGGTCTGGCTAGAGCCGGGAGCATAGCAAGAATCTTACGAAGAATGCCGAGCAGCATCATACATGTGGCGACTGTTTTATTTACAAACGCATTGAGCTGTAAATTAGGTCCAAACATAATGCCCAGATTACGCGCGGAATCTGCTGCCGCAGCCGTGCCCTGGAAAGAAGTGGGCCAAAAATCCACCGGCAAAGGCCGAGGAATACGGTCCGTAGAGCAATGCAGCACCTCGGTTTTGGAGCCATTAAATTGGAGTGAGTTGAGGCGCAACCAGTTCGCGGTGGCTGTCATGCAGCGATGAAAGGTCTCCTGAGACACGGCCTCCCTGCCTTCTAAGGAGAAGATGAGCTGCGTATCATCAGCATAATTCATGACTGAGATAACGAATGACTTAATCAGCTTAACTAAGGGGCGGAGTTAGAGATTAAATAAAATGGGACTAATGGCCGACCCCTGAGGTACCCCTTACCCCACTTTTTTTATGCCAGATTTGTAAGGCGGTAGGGCCACTACCTGATATCGGTCCTGAAGATAGGAAACCAGCCAGGCTCTAGCCAGACCAATCACCCCAGCGTCCTCCAATCTGCTGATGAGAATGGCGTGGTTGACCATGTCGAACGGGGCCGACATATCCAGCAGCACTTAAAAGGCTGCTCGACCTGAGTCGACACGCGAACGAAGATCATCCAGGACAACCACTAGTGCAGATTGGGTGCTGTGAGCAGGCCTGAAGCCGAACTGGGCCACATCCAGCCAGGTGTTTGCTTCCAAAAAACTGGACAGATGTTTTGTGACCCACCTCTCCAAGATCTTAATAGGAAAAGGAAGCAGCGAGATTGGCCGGTAGTTCCCCAAACAAGAGGGGTCCAATGTTGCCTTCTTCAGGAGAGGAGAAACCACAGCCAATTTCCAACTGTCCGGAACCGTGGCAGTAGTGAGTGATTGACAGCAGGTGGCAAAAAGAGGAGGAAAAAGTTCCTCTTGAAACACCTTTCAGAGTCTATGAGGCAGCGGGTCCATGGGAGAGCCTGAGGACATCCCATTTGCCAATTGGCAAAACTCCTCATATAGAGGGAGGGGAAGCTGTCGAGCCACGCCCGTTCCATCACAGCCTCAGAGGTCCCCGGAATAGATAGAGGAGCCGGGTCATCTGGTCCTTCCCTTTGGTCGGCAAGGATTGTTAAGCAGTTTCTGAAGGACTTGTTCAGAGTTTTTCCACCACCTGCCTGGCACCTTAATTTGGTTCTATCACACCTGATGAAAGCTCCGTTTGAGCCTATTCACAGGGCGGATATGAAGTTTGTTTCATGGAAACTTGCTCTTCTCTTATCTTTGACATTGGCTAGAAGAGTTAGTGAGCTTCAGGCATTCACGATTGTAGAACATTTCCTGCAATTCAAAAATGATGTTCTCATCCTTCGGACAAATCCGAAATTTATTCCAAAAGTCCCATCAGAGTTCGATCTGAATGAGCCTGTGATCTTAAAGTCCTTCTTCCCACGGCCCTCTACGCCAGCAGAGAGGGCGTTACATTCTTTAGACGTTCATAGATGTCTTAAATTTTACTTGGAACGAACAAAGCAATTCAGGAAATATTCCCAGCTATTTGTCTCTTACAGGCTCTGCAGAAAGCATGTCCAATTTCAAAACCCTGTATTTCGCGCTGGATATCGAATGCAATACAGTTTTGCCATCTAGAGGCAGGCAAGCCACTTGAACGAACAGTTCGTGCTCATTCTACAAGATCGATTGCTTCATCTGTGGCTCTATTCTCAGGAGTCCCAATCAAGGACATGTGTAGAGCGGCGACGTGGAGCAGTATCCACACCTTCACTCGGCACTACTGCTTGGATTCTTCTGTGGGAGAGAATGCAGCAGTTGGTCAAGCAGTCTTGAGGAACCTTTTTCAATGAGACGGTGAGCTTTCCTTACTATCCCGCCTTCCTGTATTGCATATTTTGTATCACTTGTGTTTGTTTCTACTTTGTGATATCTATTTACATATATATTATATATCTATATAGGCATATCTGTTTTTCTTATCAGAATAATGTTTGTGTTTGCAGATATACAGGTGACAAAATATGCCTTATGTTTACTGCCAGCTACTCTGATACAAAGCATGGGAATCTATGAAAGTTCCAATACTGGGGCAAGAAAATAAGTTACTTACCTGTAACTTTGGTTCCCCAGTATTGGTAACTTTCATAGATTCCCATGCACCCACCCTCCTCCCCTGGGAAAGCTCAGCCTTATTGTACAAAGATTGTTGCTGTTCCACAACGGCTACGAAAATCTGAGGCTCTGAGGCTCTCTCAGGAAGGTTCTATGTGGTGAGGCTGCTCTGATTAGTTATTGCAAGAATTTGGTCTCTTTTATAAAAAGAGGTGGATAAGCTACAAAACTCCCCCCAATATACCACCCAAACAGCGTCCAATGTCCACAGAACATGTAACGCTCCTCAAACAGGAAGTTCTCTCACTGCTTCAAAAGCATGCAACAGAACCAGTTCCCCTACAGCATCAAGGGAAAAGGGTTTACCTCCTGTATTTTCTAATTCGCCAAAAGGACAGTACTCTCAGACCAATACTGGATCTCAGACCTCTCAATTTCTACATACAGTCAGATCACTTCCACATGATCACTCTTCATCAAGTCCTTCCACTACTTCAAAAAGGCAACTTCCTTGCCACATTAGATCTCAAGGATGCCTACTTCCACATTCCCATACACCCTGCTCACAGGAAATACCTACGGTTCACAGTGGACGGCCAACACTATCAGTTCAAGGTCCTCCCATTCGGAGTGACCACAGCACCCAGGGTCTTCACAAAATGTCTTGCGGTAGTAGCCGCACACTTGCGAAGACAGCAAAATCATGTGTTTCCATACCTGGACGACAGGCTGATAAAAGCCAACTCATACAACCAGTGTGTTCAACACACTTACCAAACAATTCAGCTGGTACACCACCCCATCTACAGCCATCATACTTACATCAGTATCTAAGAACCCCAATAGACACTTCCAAAGCTCTAGCATACCCCAATCCAGCCAGGAAAGCCAGTATGCAAACCCTCATCACAAAATTTCAACCCCAACACTCCCTCCCTGCTCGAGTGTTTATGCAGCTCATATGAGTGATGGCATCTTGCATTTTCATTGTACCTCACGCAAGACTTCAAATGCGCCCTTTACAGGAATGCTTAGCACGTCAGTGGAACCAGGCTCAAGGTCAACTTACAGATTTGCTGTTGGTGGACAGCCGCACACATCCCTCTCTGCAGTGGTGGAACACACAAAACCTTTCCAGAGGGCGGCCGTTCCTAGAGGCAGTTCCGCAGATAGTGCTAACAGCGGACCTCAGCCATTTAGAGAGTATCATGCAGCAAGTCAAATCAGGATCACCTACTGACCCGGTCCCTCCGCGAGCTCTCATCCCGATCACCAGTCAGATCTCACCCACTATTCGGGACCTGCTTAACTCCTCTCTCCACGCTGGCATCGTCCTGCCTCCATGGAAGCGAGCAATGGTCAAGGCTCTATTAAAGAAACCTAGCCTTGATCAAAACAACCCCTCCAACTATAGACCTATCTCTCTGCTACCCTGGCTCAGCAAACTACTAGAGAAGTATGTCAACTCAGTCCTGACACACTTCCTGGAATCGAACAACATACTTGATTCCTCACAGACGGGTTTTCGGCCCCTTCACGGAACTGAAACAGCCTTGGTCGCAGTGACGGAGGAGGCAAGAAGGATCTTGGACAGGGGTGGGTCATCGGCCATCGTTCTCCTCGACCTTAGTGCCGCCTTCGACACTGTAAACCACAACATTCTTCTCCACCGTGTCAGTAGGATAGGCATCTCGGGAACGGCACTCACCTGGCTGAGATCCTTTCTCACAGATCGATCTTTTCAGATATTAAAGAGAGATTTCACCTCCTCCAGCAAACCTCTGAACTGTGGGGTGCCCCAGGGCTCCTCCCTGAGCCCCACCCTTTTTAACGTTTACCTTCGCCCTTTGGCTGATGTCGTCCGCCCCTTTGGAGTGAAAATTATCACCTATGCGGACGACACACAGCTGGTGGTTGCACTGGACCCCCCTCTCAATTCCCACCACAGCCTATACAAATGTTTGGAAGCAGTGGCCGCCTGGATGACGGCCTCCTGCTTAAAACTAAACGGGCAGAAAACAGAAATTATGCTCCTGGGAAATACCATCACCAAATCTATCGACTCCATCGGGCCCCTTTGCCTAGGCTGTCCCCCCGTACCCAAAGAACAAATCAAAAGCCTCGGCATTTGGCTGGACAGAACACTCAATTTTAACTACCAGGCAACTAAGCTTTCTGCCACATGCTTCGGTCTCCTAAGGCTACTTCGTCAGATCCTCCCCCTTCTCCCTTTCCACTCAAGACGGATCATGGTCCAAGGGCTGATTCTATCTCGCCTTGACTGCGGAAATGCCCTATACCTCGGTGCCCCACAGTCCACGCTTAACAGACTCCAAATTGCCAAAACTGTGCCGCCAGGACCCTCCTCGATATCCCGCGACGAGTCTTAGTCAAAGCTCGACTGAAAGATCTCCACTGGCTCCCTGTAAAATCGAGGATTGAATTCAAGGCCATGTGTATTGCCCATCGTTCCTACTCGGGAACAGGCCCCGCTATCAACCGCCCCCTTGTAAATGCCTATCATCTCAATCGTCACCTCAGATCCGGGACATCTTATCTCACCACAGCACCCCGAATCAAGAGAGCCAGGTGTGGAGGCCGGTCGCTCTCCTACAACCTAGCCAAGATCTGGAACACTCTCCCACTCTCAATCGGATCAGAGCCTTCCGAAAGCTCCTTAAAACCTGGCTTTTTAATAAATCGATTTAAATTCTAGCGTACTCCGCCTAGCCCAACCTCTGCAGCGCTGGGACTCCCCTGGGCAGCCATCGCGCTTTATAAATTATCTTTTCATTTCATTTCATTTCATTCAGCGGACGTATCACTCACTGGCTGGGGAGCCCATCTCCTAAACCACACAATTCAGGGCAGGTGGACCACTCAACAAAAAAAGCTCCACATCAATCACCTAGAATTACTAGCAATATTTCTAGCGTTAAAGTCATTCCAAGCACATCTCAACAAAACTGTCCTGGTCCGCACGGACAACATGACAGCAATGTATTACATACAGAAACAAGGAGGAACACATTCTTTGCAGCTGTCTAATCTAGCGCAAAGCATAAAGAGATGGGCCATTCGGCAAAACCTATATCTCCTCGCAGAACATCTTACAGGAGTGGATCTGCTAAGTCGTCAGACACAGCAAATACACAAATGGGAACTTCATCCTCAAGTTCTTCAACCATTTTTCCAAATGTGGGGCCACCCAGACATGGATCTTTTCGCCACACACGCAAACGCAAAATGCCCAACCGTCGCCGCCAGGTTCCCACACCTGTTGTCCAAGGGCAATGCGATATGGATAAACTGGTTAGGCCGATTTGCGTACGCATTTCCGCCACTCCCACTCATTCCGCTGGTAGTACGCAAGCTCAGACAATAGTCTCTCAAAATGATCCTAGTTGCTCCCACATGGGCACGGCAACCATGGCTCACAACACTCCCCGAACTCTCAGTAGTTCCACACCAAAAACAACGTCTTTACCCAAAGCTGCTGACGCAGAACCATGGAGAGATAAGGCACCGTGATGCAGCTCAACTAAATCTAGCAGTCTGGCTCCTGAAGTCCTAGAGTTCTGTTATCTCAACCGCCCACCGACTGTATGAACATTATTATTATTATTATTTTCTTTTTTTAAACCTTTATTATGTAAAGAATGAGACAGTTACAGACCTACAACCACGGAGGCTGGTCAGTCAAACACAACAATATCAACATCAAAGTACACAGCTCGACAACCTGGGGGTCCGGCAGCGATATTTCGTGATGATGTAAAAGCAGGTGGTATAACTAGGAGCATTGAAAGGTTTCACATTTTATCTTTTATATAAATAAAACCACAAACAAAACACAAAAAAGAACGAGGCGTTACTATGTAAAAACTGGCTGTCCCTTATGGCAGTGGGAGACGGGTGGAAGACGTGTTACAATATAAGAGAGGAGAAATATCGGGGAGGGTAGGGGGGGGGGGCCCGGGAGCAAAACAATACAGTGTAGTCAACAAAAACTAAGTACAGGGAACGCTCGGTCAAGGGAGAAGAAGCGGATCAGGAAGGGCGGTGAATGGGGGGGTGCAAATCTCTCCACGGTATGCGTTCCATTGACCCCAGATCATACCTCATTTCTTGGGTCTGCCGCGGGAAACATATACAGTTTTCTCTCTGAACATAGACCAGTCCATATTTTCTTTCCACGTTAGGAGCGTTGGTGGCCTTGGGGAACCCCATAACTGGGCTATGTCCCGTTTAGCAACCATATTACCCAATGTGACCCATTGAGTTTGAGCAACAGTACAGTCATTCGGTTCCCAGACATTCAACAGACAACGTCTGGCCTCAGGCAACAACACAACCCCCGTCACTTCACCCATAACCGCATGCAATCGGCGCCAAAACGTCGCCACCTCCGGACATTCCCAGAGGATATGCAAAAAAGTAGCCAGCATACCACATCCGCGCCTACACAATCCATCCCCTGAAAAACCCATATGTATCAGTTGTGGGCCCGTGACATATACCCGATGCAGTATTTTGAGTTGCACCAACCTAAGACATGCCGGAATCGCTACCTCTTATGGGGAAGATATCGCCGCCTGCCAGTCTTCATCGTCCAGTTCTAACCTGTCACTGGTCCAAGCGTTCCGCAGTTGCAGAAGGAGATCCGAGCGATCGTTGATCAGTTTCTTATAAATAAGAGTTATAGTGCTGTCGGGGACGTATCCATCAAGCACTCTATCCTCAAGAGGGGAGGAATCCGGGATAGTAGTGTCAGCCGGGAAAACCGAGTTAATCGCATGGCTAACTTGGAGATAACGGTAATATTCCCTGTCACTCAGTTTATATTCCCGCTGGAGTGCCTCGAAGGTCTTAACTTTGCCCTTGGCCCAGAGGTCGCCCACCCTGCTGATACCGATGAGATCCCATCTGTCAAAACCCTTCGACTTCCACAGGCCACCCAGCGCTTCCGCGGCGTACAATTGGGTCGATTTCGTCAATTTATCCGTCCATCCCGTGGCGGTGGTCGCGCTTCCCTAGACTCGCACCGCCACTGCAGTAGGGCCTGTGAGGTGCTTCCGGTCGGCTCTAGAATAGAGCGCTCGATTGTAATCCCCCCCGGGGAGTTGCCATCTGTCCATCTCAAACGCGGGGTTCGGGACAGGGCCTTACATAGCGTGGTTCACAGCACTCAACTGGGAAGCCCAGTAGTAACGCTTGATGTGGGCAACGCGATACCTCCATCGTACCATGGCAAAGTCAATTTTGCCAGTGCGATACGTGGTCGCCCACCCCATACCAACCGCCTCTGCAAGCCCTCGATCTCTCGGAAATAGCTGGCAGGTACCAAATCAAGTGTGTTTTGAATGGCATACAAGAAGCGGGGGAGAGACATCATTTTGAACAGGGCCGCCCTTCCCAAGGGGGAGAGTGGCAAGCCGCACCACGCTGCAACATCCGACCGAAGCCGGGAGAGCGGAGGCAACAAATTCCGCTCATAGCGGGCTTTGGGGTCCAGTGAGATGTAGATCCCCAAATATTTAAAGCCATCCCTAGAAACCGGTATCGGACAATTGCGGGGAAGAAGAGGCTCATCGTCCGTGAGTGGATAGATATAAGACTTGGCCCAGTTAATGACCAGACCGGAATTCCTCCCAAAGGAGCGTAACACATCAAACAGAACGCCCAATGACGTACGAGGAGAGGTAAGATACAACAATATATCATCGGCATAGAGTGATATCCGGTCCTCGAAGTCAGGCGACCATCGGATGCCCTTAAGCGATGGTTCCCACCGCAACCATGCGGCCAGGGGCTCAAGGGCAAGCGCAAAGAGGAGCGGTGACAAGGGGCACCCCTGTCTCGTTCCCCGTCTGAGAGCGAAGGGCTCCGAAGCCCTACCATTAACCACCACCTGTGCCAGCGGCTGCTCATACAAAAGCCTAATCCACCCAATGAATTTAGGGCCGAAACCAAACTTAGCAAGAGCAGCCCACAAATATGGCCACTCAACCGTGTCGAAGGCCATCGAGGCATCAAGAGAAACCAAAATGGCCGGCTCTCGAAGAGACCCCGCCCTTGCTAAGACGCCATGGAGGCAACGTAGATTAAGCGCGGTATTACGGTGGGGTATAAATCCAGATTGGTCCGGATGGATCAAGTCTGCAATCACCGTAACCAGCCGATTTGCCAGAAGTTTAGCGAGAATTTTGGGCTCAACGTTCAAGAGCGAAATCGGCCCATACGATGAGCAGTGATCACGGGGCTTGCCATCTTTATGGATGACCACAATGGATGCCAATCTCTGATCTCGAGGAAGAGAGCCGAGATCTCGCGATGACAGGAACATCCGACGAAGATACGGCGCCATTTTGTCGGGGCATAGTTTATACAGTTCCACTGGTATCCCATTTGGGCCCGAGGCCTTCCTGGAACGAAGTGAGCGGATAGCGAGCGCTACTTCATCGGTGGAGAAATCCGCCTCCATAAGCTCCTTGTCCGAATCCGACAGGCCAGGAAGGGCGATATCTCGAAGCAAAAGATGCTAATCCTCTTCCGGCCTATCAGAGACCGGCGCATAAACCGCCTGAAAGTGCTGGGCAAATGCTTGGACTATATCAATCGGGTCCACGACACGCACACCATCCATACGCTCAACAACAGGCACCACCCGGTTCAATCTATCCTTTTTGTCCAGCCATGCCATCAACTTTCCCGCCTTATCACCAACATCATACAAACGCCCCTGTTGCTCACGGTGCATCGCCTTGGCCGCATCAGTGACCAGCGCCTTATAATCAGATTGTTTCAGGGCCAGAGAATGCATCACCTCCGGAGTGACCCCGGACTCCATCTGCCCCTCTAAGTCAGTGAGCTCATTTTCCAGATCCATCACCGCAGCATTCTTACGCCTCCTTTCGCTGGCAATGAGGGACAAGACTTGACCACGAATCACTGGTTTATAGGCCTCCCACAATGTAACCGGGGAGGATACCGTGCCCTCATTCTCAGCGAAGTAGTAGTCCACACATTTCACTACCTCTGACCTGATCTTAGGGTTACGAAGGTGCCAGGGGTTGATCGGAGCGATACGGCCCTCGGCACCCAATTGCATATCAACTGTAAGCCAAAGCGGAGAGTGATCAGAGATCCCCCTGGCCAAATGCCTAACCTCCCGCACAGAGACTATCTGTGCTGCTGGCATAAGAATATAATCTAATCTCGATAGACTCCTGTGTGCACCTGAATAGAAAGTATATTGGAGCTGACCAGGGTGTAGCTGTCTCCAACAGTCAACTAGCCCGAGCGTATCCAGGAGCTTCCCGAGCCAAAGCTGTGCCGCAGGCAGAGCACTGGGGGGGGCTACGATCCTCATCCCCACTAACTACAGAGTTAAAATCGCCACCGACTACCAGTATGCCGTCCGGAAGCCCCAGGATCACATCACCCAAATCAGCAAATGTGGTAGACTGTAGGCCAGGGGGGACATACACAGACAAAATGGAAACCGTTTTCCCTTCCCATCGACCCGTAATAGCGGCCCCTGTCGTCCAACACTACGTCATCTATCTCCAAGGGGAGGGAAGTTCGTGCCAGGACCCCCACCCCTCTCGAACCAGATGTGAACCCTGAGTGTGCCACCGTACGGTAGCCACGTCTGTTTAGTGCGCGGCATGCATTTCCAACCAAGTGCGTCTCCTGGAGCAAAATCACATCTGGGGCACAGCGTTTCAAATATTGCAATACAATACCCCGCTTTATTCTATCTCCAAGACCGTTAACGTTCCAACTCAGCATCCTAAGCTCCCTCCCCATCCCCGCACTGAGCACCCAGCCCCCCTCGCCCGGGAGTAAGCACACAGAACAAACAAAAGGATATAAAGCAGCCTCGAACAAAACAAAAAGGAAAAGACCCCCCCACCACCCCCAAGGAACCCTGAAAAACACCCCCCCACCCTGCACCCCTGCATTAGACCAGAAAGCCACCCCAACTTGCAGTGTGCCTGTCGCCCATTAAACTAACCTACAAGAAGAGAGAGAAAGCCCCCAGAGGAGGAAGAGGAGGCCTGATTCCCCCGACCCCCGGGTGCCCACATTATAAAGCAAGTCTATTAAAAAGCTGCTGCTAGAAGTCCAAAGTAACCAGTTCACCGTTGCAGACTCACTACTCCTGTTCAGCCAGGCCTCCCTCGGCACCTCTCGAGCTCTCGCCGCTCGTGCGATTTGATGGCAATGTGTCCAACCAGTCACTGGCCACTTCGGGCGATCGAAGAAAAACGCCCGCTCCTCATACTCGATCCTCAGTCGGGCAGGAAAAAGCATGGCATATTTCAGGCCCATATCTCTAAGCCGTCTCTTCACCCCGGTGAAACCCATGCGTTGTTTCTGCACCGCCTGGGTGAAGTCTGGATAGAAACTGACCGAGGCATTGTCAAATTTGGTGGGCCCGTGGTTCGTGAAGCTTGCAGGATTGCGTCCCGGTCCCGAAAATTAAAAATCCTGGCGATGATAGGTCTTGGTGCGGCCCCAGCTTGGGCTTCCCACCGGGAACTCTATGTGCTCGCTCCACGGTAAAAAAGTTGCTGAGGCCCTTAGGTGCAAGATGTTTAAGGACCAGATCCTCCACCAGAAGGTCCGTGGAGACGTCTGCATAGTTCTCCGGAACCCCCACGACGCGGACGTTATTGCGCCTGGCCCGGCTCTCGAAATCCTCCAGCCGGCGGGCAAGCTGGTCGTTGGAGGTATGGAGAGTGCGAACCTCAGCCTGGAGGTCCGAGGAATCAGTGGTCAAGCTCGCAGTTTTAATGTCCAGAGGCTTGACCCGTTCATTCGTCTTACCCAGGTCTGCCCTAATGAGGTTAACCTTGATCGCCACCGTGTCGATCTTTACAGCAAGAGTTTCATATTGTTGGCCCATAGCCGTCCGAACACTAGTAATGGCGCCCATGATGTCCTTTAGTGTTGGCTCCTCCGATGAAGGAGTACCATCTCCAGTCCCTTCAAGAGCCTTGCTCGCTCCACCTGGGGACCCTTTCGGGCGAGTGTAGCGCTCTATGGTCTGGGTTTGAATAATACCCCCACGATGCGTGCCCTTGGTGTTCCGCTTCTCGGCATCCACCTTGCCCGCCATAGTGGGCTTTGAACTCCCACAGAGTCGTTGTGATCTGGTCAAAATGATCCCGCTCTCGATGGACCTCAAGGGCAAGCGGGCTAGGAACCAGAGCAAACGTTGGATCCATAGCTAGGACGAGAAGTCGAATGGGGCAGCTGTGGAGCGTCGTCAACAATGGCCCAAAACGAAACCGAAAGTACCACAGGGGCTGTGGGCGTGCCAAACAGTCCGTTGTTGTTGAGTTGCCACCTGGGTACCTCAGGGACTCAAGTCCGGGGATGGTCTACGATGTAGGCCGCAGACTTCAGGATGTAGCAAGTCCGGTTTTCGGCGTCCGATTTAAGTTCCGAAAAAGTCCTCAGAATCAGCAGGGCATAGTCAACAAGTACCCGTTGTTCAAATCAGGATTTGTGGCAGGATAGATGCGGGAGGCGAAGAGGGTCTCAGGAGCCCTGTGCTCACGCGTCCATCTTGTATCCGCGCGAAGCTCCTCCCTGTATGAACATTATTAAAGAAGCCAGACGCACCAATACTAGGCCTTGCTATGCAGCCAAATGGAAAATTCGTCATATTCTGCAATAACAATAAAATTGACACCCTTGATGCTTCAATTCAGAACCTTATTTGCTATTTGCTGCATCTACAAAGATGTAATCTAGCATACTCATCCATAAGATTAAATTGGGCTGCCCTTGCTGCCTACCTGCAAAACAGACAACATCTGTCATTGCTCAGAATACTTGCTATCAAAGCCTTTATGGAAGGCCGTAAAATAATAATTCCTCCCACACTGCAACCCTCTCCGGTGTGGAATCTAAACATTGTCCTTACTAGGCTCATGGGTCCCCCATTTGAACCTTTAAACAAATGCGAACTGCAGTTCCTTATATGGAAAGTAGCTTTCCTTGATGCAATCACCTCTCTCCGGGGAGTAAGTGAGATCCAGGCTTTAACCATACAAGAGCCATTCTTACAAATAGATCGTAACAAGGTGGTTCTCAGAACAAATCCAAAATTCCTTCCCAAAGTAATCTATGCTTTTCATCTTAATCAATCTGTAGAGTTGCCAGTATTTTTTCAAAACCCAGATTCTGTAGCAGAGAGAGCTCTTCACACACTTGACCTCAAAAGAGCTATACTATATTACATTGACAGGACTAAACTTTTTTGAAAGACAAACCAACTGTTTGTAGCTTTCTCTCCACCTCATAAAGGAAACGTTAACTTCAAAGCTGGAATTGCCAGGTAGATAGTCAAATGCATTCAAATATGCTACCAGAAAGCAAAAAGCACATTAACGATTCCACCTAGAACGCACTCAACATGCAAACTAGGGGCTTCTATGGCATTCTTAGGGAACAATGCGCTATAGGACATTTGTAAGGCAGCGACATGGTCTACCCCACACCCCTTCACCAAACACTATTTGGTAGACGTACAGGCAAGGCAACAGGCTTCTGTAGGCCAGGCTGTTCTTAAAACACTTTTTAAAACCACTGCAACAGATACTCTTCGAACGGAAAATGCATCTGTTTTTGGCATGTAGAACTGCAGCATATCATAGCCCCTCCCACCTCCCCGGAACCTGTATCTGTTCTCTTACTTAGATACATTCACATGGACATATTTTCTGTTTTCTTAAAAACTCCATCATTTCCTATCATGGCGAAAACAATCTAAGGATGGAGTCGATGCCCGTGCGCACTATCGTCCAAAGGAGGAGTCATCTATCGCGTGACTACAAAAGACTTCTTCCAATACAACAACAAGGTGCATGCATCCAAGCCCAACACCAGATGCCGATCTATGCAAAAGTATGATATTCTGCAGCTCTACATGCCGAGAACAGATGCATACTGGTAAGTAGCATTTTTCTTCAGTGAGATCTGCAAACTCCTCTGCAGGTATTATTCTCTTACTAACCAACTACACAGAAATTTCAAAATGAGTTTCCATTTCTGATGGATACTTATAACAGTATATTTCTCAACTTTAGAATATCCCCCACGTTCCAAACTAAATCTGGAAATTGTTCTGCAGTGCTCCTAAATGTCGGTAGCTGGCATTGTGTGGCAACGTGCTGACTTCAGACTGCCCTGGAATGGTAGTGCACTACATCTGAATGCTGGCCTCAGCTCCTTTCTTTCAGTGCCTTCCAATTTGAGCCAGAGCTCCATTCCCAGGTATGTTGGTCTTCCAACAGCGTCAAAGAATTTTTCAAACCATGATGAGACCCAAGGAAGCAGTCACGGACCCTCATGATGTGTGACTGGGCTCAGGCTATGACTCGTAAGTCGTGTGACTATTGCACCCAAAGTCGATTCAAGACTGACAGGTGAAGCAGTTTATCACCTAGCATAAGATGTAGTCCTCATCCTCACTGACTCCAAGTCACAACCCCAGTCACTAACCTATTCCTGTGACCAGTCCACTACTTGCTCAAAATCTTTCGATAAGTCAAAGTCCAAAGACCAAAAAACAAAGCAAGACTTGCATTACTCTGGTTCTAAAGAGAAGGAATAATGGTGTCATAAGTTGCACTCCTTTAAAGTCACTTGCTTCAAAGCTGATACCTCAGCTGGTCCCAATGTTTCTCAAGTTCCCCAAACTGTCCCTGCAGCTGTCCAGCTCCTGCAACAAACAGAGGCCTAAATGATGCCATGCTGCAAATCTTTAGTACATTTTGGCTCCCTTTGACACGCCTTTAGCCCCACAAAACTTCAGGGTACTCTAGTTAGGTTACCACTGGTAGGCCTTTCCCTGCTGCAGTCTGTACTCATGAGACAGATTTGACGGGCCTTTTTCGTCTCTGGAACAAATTTTCAAACTGGCCCTAATATTGTTTCCAGTTCCTGTCTGCCTGAGCTCAACAATGTCTTGATATAAGATAACAAAAACACAACCAGTTGGTATGTCGCATGACTCCAACCTGGTGCCTTTACTATGACGCAACTATTAGCAAAAGTGGCATTCCATTTTTGACTCTGAACCTGTGCTAAAACCGAGAGCATGCCACAATACTGATTGTGATGGTGAGAGATGTGGCTTGCTTCCCCCTTATTATAATGATCATGTGTTACACCGTAATTTACAAACCTGGTAAATTTGACACCTCCCCTGAAACAAAACTTGATTTGTCACATGCGCCACCAACAGAGGAATGTTCGCAGGGTAGCTGAGCTACTAGATTTGCAGTTACCATCTATTCAGACAAATGTTTTAAAGGAGATTCTTCAACCTACCAGGCACATCGGAGTTCTTATTTCCATTCAATGAAGTCCTCACGGATGCCTTGATGGATACTTGATTAAAACCATGTTTCTGTCTACCTGTTAATTGGGAAGTATCCAGACGTTGATAGTCTGTGCCTGATGATCCTGATTTCCTCGCAAAGCATTCTGCTCCAGAACGTCTCATTGTTCAGGCTTTGATAAGTAAGGTTAATCTTACCAACCAAGTACCTGGATTGGGAATACCAAAAGATTGATGCGTTTGGTAAGCAAATTCTGCCACCTTGGCACTGTGATCCATAAACTCAGTATGTTGATTAGGTCACTATTGTGAGAAGTTGGTCTGATATATGATGCTCACCAGTTCTAGTGATCACCCTGTATCAGTCCAAACAACCCTTTTGGTGATTGGTTGTAAGTCAACCTTTTAGACCAGCTATCCTAATGGTAGCATGGACAAAGCAGTCTTAGGCTAAACTCTTTTGGCATGTGAAGCCAGCTGTTTTACCACATATAACCCCTTGAATACCAAGTGAAAGGACACCACACAGGTTGTTATAAAAATAAACAAGATATTTATTAATAACAAACACCTCTGAGCTCTTTATGAGATCAGAGGGCTAAGCACATGACAAGACTCCTAAGAAAAACACGTTTAAGTTGCACAAATACAATTTTGCCCATGGGGAACTGCAAACCATATACTAAACAATTGGTATAAGGAAATCGATAGAAGGAATGGAGCTGTCCAAAGGCTGTAGGATCGCTGGGACTACACTACCCTAACCTTAGGTAAGTAATAGGAGGCCCACGGGACGTGTGTGCAGAGAGTGAACTCACGCGCGAGATGCGTAAAAAAGTCAATGGACAGTACAATTTGCGAAAAAGGTGAGTACGGACAGTTCTAACTAGTTAGGACTAAAACGACTGGAAATCTGGACACTAGGAGAGTTAATCTACCCTTGAGCACCGAAATTCTCTCGTTGCCTCACCCACAGGCTGCAGTTGCATAAGTGTGAAAGTGTGTCGGGTTTCCGCGTTGAAGTCTATGGAGCCTTGAAGAAAAGATGCTGCAGGCGACCAGGAGGAAGCTGTCTGGAGTGATCCAAGGGTGGATCAAGGAAGATGAAGACCTGAAAGCAGAGGGGACAATGTTCACAGTCACTAGCCAGTGACTGGAGTGGAACCAGGAAGGAACCAGATGCTTTCGTGGCGATCAGGTGAAGAGTGGACGCTTGACTCTGCAGCCACATGGACCAGGAGCTGTCTTCGATGACCAGGATGGAGGCTCACGCTGTCGGCGGTGTTGGTTCCGGATTCGGCGTCAACAGGCCTTGGCAAAGGCAACCCACGCGGTGAGTGGAAAAGGCGTCTGGTGCGGACCAGGAGGGTCCGGGGTGCTTCTCCTTTGCAGGGAAGCAAGGGCCAGTCTGGAGCAACCAGACCAGCGGTGTGGATTTGGATCGTCGTCTAGGAGGCCACTAGCCAGCCGGCAAGTGACCAGACAACACGTCGAGCAGCAATCAAGCAAAAGGGCCCCACGCAGATCTCATGGATGCTGGAGGGCTGATCTTCTGTGCAGGAGCTGCTCGGGACTGGGGCTTCTCAATCCCCAAAGCACTTCGTCGAGGATGCCTCTGAAGTCGTGCTGGAAGCGAAGTGCAGTTTCTTCAAGATGGCCGGTCCTACGTGTCTCGTCGCACCCACGGATCTCAGCTGTGCTGCAGATGTAGGCAGAGGTCCGAGAGGTCTGGAAGCCCGGGTCTCGTCGGGCTCTGAAGTCTGGATCCACCAGGGAAGACGACAAAGTGAACCGCTGGAACTCTTGATGGTGCCTGCTTTTGCAGGGTGGTCAGTCCTTGGCCACAAGGGAGATTTCTTCAGTCTTCTGTGGAGCAGAACGTCGAAGTCCAGAGTTTCTTCTTGTAGATTCAATTCAGGATAATCTAATTTGGAATGGGACCAGCTCCTACCTTTATTCTCCTAAAGGGGGCTGAACTGCGACTAGGACCCTCCCATGGGTGGGACCCGGAAGGGGGGTGGTTACACCCCCTATCCTTTGTCAGGTTTTGCGCCAGAGCTGGGGCTGGAGTGCCCCAGCAACTGGTTTGAACCGGGGTATGCACAGGGACACCTTGTGTGCCCAAGGCATGTCTCATTCCTTTCAGGCCTGTCCTACCTAATACACAAAATCCTGTCTGGGGTGGTGCTAGCACTTCCCAAGGCAGGAAACCCTTTGTCCAGGCCTCCCTTGCTGGAAGGACTCCCAGCAGCAGGAGGTCAGACATGTGTCTGTGGTGGCAGCATCCATTTTGTGATGCTGAGGCTCGAGTTAACTTTAACCGGGGTTCACAGATACATACATGTCGTGTCCCTCTAAAAGGGTGGAATGCTACCCCCGTCGCCAGAATTGGCGAGGGGGTAGTATTTCAATTCGTATGACACCTTACTCGACATGTTTTGATAATGCTATGCCAAAGTTAGCAATAACCGCGAGGCTTATAATGCACTTAAGAGTATATGGTATAGCGTTATCATGGAAACAGCTAAAGGACTTGGTTCCGAAAGCTGCAGACAGGCTCAGCTCATGCCAGAGCACTATCTCACATAATTCCAAGCACTCTGCCTCCAGGATTGTTAAGGCCTGCCATAGGAGTGACTTATATGAGCATATGTGTCCATTTTAGGGTTAGATATAGGTATACTATATCTATTGCAAAGGGTGATTATACCACCTTGCCCCAGCTGTGTTACCAGCCAGTTGTGTCTGTTTAGATGGCCAGCCAGGGTTGGCACAATACATGCTGCAGCCCCTGGTAGGCCTTGGGTGCACTTATGCCCTGGGTACCTATGGTACACTGTACAAGGACTTACAAGAGTAACCCAATACCAATTGGTAGATGCACCTAAAGTACATGGCCGTCAATTTAGAGAGAGAAAAGCTAGGCTGTGGGTCTAACACACGCAACCTGGGCTTCATCCTGGACTCCTCCCTTTCCATGACCAGGCAAGTCAACGCCGTCTCCTCGTCGTGCTTCAACATCCTGCGCATGCTTCGGAAGATCTTCTGGTGGATCCCCACGGAGACCAGGAAGACCGTCACCCAGGCCCTCGTCACCAGCCGACTGGACTACGGCAACGCCCTCTACGCCGGAACCACCGCCAAGCTCCAGAAAAGACTCCAGCGGATCCAGAACGCCTCAGCCAGACTCATCCTCGACATCCCACGAAACAGCCACATCTCCGGACACCTGAGAGACCTGCACTGGCTCCCCGTCAACAAAAGAATCACCTTCCGGCTCCTCACCCACGCACACCAAGCCCTACACGATCAACCCTACACGAGCTACCTCAACAACCGAATCAACTTCTACGCTCCCAAACGCCACCTCCGATCAGCCAGCCACGCCCTCGCCGCCGTCCCACGCATCCGTAGAGCAACAACAGGAGGAAGGTCCTTCTCCTACCTGGCCGCCAAGACCTGGAACTCCCTCCCGGCTGACCTGCGCCTGACCCAAGACCACCTCGCCTTCAGGAAGAAGCTCAAGACCTGGCTGTTCGAGCAGTAACGGCACACCCCCCCCCCCCCCCCTCCCCCTTAGCGCCTTGAGACCCTACGGTAGTGCGCTCTATAAATGTCATTGATTGATTGATTGATTAATTAGCAGGCCCACAGCCAGGGAAAGTCATGGACCACCTCAGTTCCCAGGGTTAACCCAACTATACCCTTTGGGGGTGCACTACCACTACTAACTGTACAGGTGCGGGTGCAGGTGCCTTAGGGGCAGTAGTGGTAGGAGCTGTGCCTTTCTTGGTGCACTCACTAAACCAGTGAGTTTCACTTTTACAGTACTGGCACCATGGTTTTCTTGGAACATCAGTCTTCTTCTTTTGGGAATTCTGGGACCCACCCTCCTTAGATTGTTGGGGCCCTGTTGAAGACTTCTGGTCATTTTGTTGATTTTTCAGGACTTGGTAATCATTAGCATCCTCAGCTCTAACAGTGAGGAGCTTATCTCTCCCTTTACCTTCAAAGGAGAGCCACAAAATAGCTGTCCACTGACTCTGGGGTACCTGCTGTACTGTGCATGCCCTCTCCAAAGCAGTCATCTATTTGTGGATGTCATCTCCTACCTTATAGGAGGGCACTATTTTATTTTACTCAGGTGTCTAGTATCAAAGCTCCTGTCTTTATCTCTAGGGATAATGCTGCCACCAGTGGGTTCTAACCGACTCAATTTCTGCTTTCTGGCAAAGGCAAGTTTCTCTTTGGCAAGGGCAAGTTCTTC
Source organism: Lissotriton vulgaris (assembly GCF_964263255.1). Taxonomy (NCBI): domain Eukaryota; kingdom Metazoa; phylum Chordata; class Amphibia; order Caudata; family Salamandridae; genus Lissotriton; species Lissotriton vulgaris. The sequence continues at coordinate 1,889,487,969 of NC_141691.1, read as the reverse complement.
CCTTTGTATCCTCTGATTCACTTCCTTCATCTTTGCTTCATGTTCTCTTCTCTGAGGGGAAGTCATCCCTCTCTGAGAAGATGCCTGAGAGACATGGGAGTGAATAGATCTGTTAGAGCCTCTGGAGTGAGACCTAGCTCGTCTATTCCCTAGGTTAGGCCTGCTTGTGGACAGGACTGGGGCTCCCCCAGTTCCATCCCCATGTAGGCTTAAGTTGGCCCTTGTAAGTCTACTGACTAAAGGTTAGCCATTGTTTACCCCCTCCTCAGAGGATTTCCCATCTTCCCTACCATCTACAGCTTGTGCTTCAGGGAGGTTAGACTCAGGGTTACCTTCTAAGGGGGGCATGCTTCCATCTGTAGGATCAGTGGGGCCAGGGTTAGAAGCCCTTCTAGCATCATATGTCTCTAAGAGACCTAACAGAAAAGGAAGGGTAGGGTTAGAACCCTGTTTCAGTTTCCTGTAGGTACACAATTGTTTCATCTCCTGGAAATTGAGTGGTGCAAATCTGGAAAGGACCTGTGGAGGGCCACTAACCACAAGGGGAGCCACTGTGTTCTCTCCTGTGATATACATGCTTTCTAGTGAGGTGTAAGTGGCGCACTTACCTACACTATGGGTTTTCCTACTGATCCCTTGCTAAGAGTTGTAGTCAGGGTGTGTTACTCCCTTTCTACTACAACAGCTGGTTCAGTAGAACTCAGAGTATTTCTAAGCTTGTTATATGTACCTATGGTACCTTATGTGATCTTTCAAATGATATCTCAAGATTATACTTGGTAAAAACAACAGCAAGCTCAAATCCCACCGCTGCCACCAATGTGAGAAGTTGGCCTGATATATGATGCTCACTAGTTCTAGTGATCACCTTGTATCAGTCCAAACAACCCTATGGTGATTGGTTGTAAGTCAACCTTATAGACCAGCTATCCTAATGGTAGCATGGAGAAAGCAGTCTTAGGCTAAACTCTTTTGGCATGTGAAGCCTTCTATTTTACCACATATAACCCCTTGAATACCAGATGAAAGGACCCCACACAGGTTGTTATGAAAATAAACAATATATGTATTACTAACAAACACCTCTGAACTCTTTATGATATCAGAGGCCTAAGCACATAACAATACTCTTCAGAAAAATACCATAAGTCGCACAAATTACAATGGTGCCCTAGGGGCACGGCAAACCATATACTGAGTAAATGGTATAAGTAGAACGATAGAAGACATGAGGATGCCCAGAGGCTGTAGAATCACTCTGACAGGAGTTTTGATAATAGACACCTGAGTAAAATAGTGCCCTCCTATAAGGTAGGAGATGACATCCACAAATGGATGACTCCTCTGGAGAGGGTCTGCACAGTACAACAGGTACCCCAGAGTCAGTGGGCAGCTATCTTGTGGCTCTCCTTTGAAGGTTTGTACAATCTTATTATGAGAGAGCAAGTCTTAAATAATTGTCAGAACCAGTTATTACACCAGCCCCTGGTAGACTCTGATATGACCTCTCCACAAGAATTGGGTAAGAAGGCAGACAAATGGGTCAGAACCAGGATTAGGCCAAAGAATCAGGGTGGTGACCAAAAGAAATAATCAACCAAGCCTCAAGAGAAGGTTGGGAATAAATCAAAAGATCAAACCACATCAGGGCCCCAAAAATCCTCTGAAGGGGGTGGGTCCCAGAATCCTTCCAATACCCAAAAGAAAACTTATTGCCATGCCTGCAAACGGGTAGGCCATTGGAAAACTGACAGCAGTTGCCCCAAGGCCAACAATAAGGGCCAAATTCCTCCAAGTAACACTCAAACACCTCCTGTTACTACTAGTAGTAATCCCCCAGGTGGTGGGAGTGCCCCCAAGAATTTGGTTGGGTATACTTGGGGAACTCAGATGGACTCTGGCCTAACCAGGTCCCCTACCACAGATACTCTTGTCTGTGAAAATGGCATGGGGTTTTCCAACTTCACTGCTTGTCCCAACACTTTGGACAAGTACAGACAGGAGCCCCTCATCAATGGTCTGAAAGTTGAGGCCTACAGAGACACAGGGTTAGCATCACTATGGTGACTGAGAGCCTAGTCCCCTCAAGGCAACTTTTACCTGGAGCCACATACCAGGTGACCAACATTGATGGAGTGCAGAGAGATCATCCCATGGCAGTGGTAAATCTCAGCTGGGGAGGCGTCACTGGTCCCAAGAGAGTGGCAGTGTCATCAAACTTGCCTGTAGCTTGTCTACTGAGGAATGATTTAGAGATCTCAGCCTGGGCTGAGGTGGAGCAAGAAACCCATTTTAAAATGGTAAATCTCCATAGAAAGGTTACTGGGGCTGTGATGGCCACAGCCCCAGTCCAAGATGTCCTCCCTGAACAGGTCAGGAGGGCTGTGCCAGTCACAACCCAATCTCAGACAGATTCCTTCCCTGAACAGGTTGGCAGGGCTGTGATGTTAACAGGCCATACCCAAACTGAGTTCCTTCCTGAAAAGGTTGGTGGGATTGTAATGGCCACGGCCAAACTCAAACAGATAATAGTGTTGTGAAGCCTGAAACTATGGATCACTCCACTCAGAGAGCATTGAGGAGGAAGAGAAATCTCCCTCCCACCAGACTTTAGGAAAGGATCCGCCTCCTCAGAGAACTGATCTTACCCCTTTTGAAGAAACTGCCCCAGAGGTAGTCAGGCCTAGCCTGGCAGAACCCCTAATGCCAGTGGACCCTTCCAAGGTGGGACCCAGTCTGGAGAAGGTAAGCTGCCACTCTCTAACCTGCCTCAGTCAGCCCGGGGCTGTAGAGGTCAGAGAGGCCAGTGGTGGACCCCAAAGGGCCCCCTGTCCAAAAAAAACCCAATCAGCAGATTAAGGGCACCAAAGCTAGCAGTCCTAGCCAGGTGGAAATAAAACAAACTCCTGAGGGATCCCCCTTAAACTTAGTTAGGGACCTCCCACAGATGGCCACTGTTGGGCATAGCCAAACCTGGGACCTAAGGGCCTCAAACTTGACCTGTCCCTCCAGTAAGCCAAACAGAGGGACCCAGCCTCCAGCTTTAGGTAGCCAGAGGTTGACCCTGAGAGCACACTGCAACTCAGTCCTGGAAAGAAAGGCATATATGGTGGATAGTGATTGGAGGAAGTTGAGCCCAACATTAGTGGAGCCTCACTTCAGTACTCCATCCCAGCACCAGCCTTTTACTTTCCCAAAACACACCACAGGTAGAGATTCCCAATGGTGGAGACCCTCAGATACCCTTAGGGTGAGGGATTGCTTAGTGGACCATTAGATAGGGGGTAACCATGCCAGTGCTGTTACTTCCTTATATGGCCACTTAGGCAATTGAGGCTTACCTGGACAAGGATAGCCTTATCTCTTTTCGTTTGGGCGGGGGGGGGGGGTTTATGTAGGAAGGTGGATATCTGATTATGGTTGCCCCCAACTTTTTGCCTAGTGTTTTGCTGGTTTTCGACATAGTTGGCCTGGGATCCTGCTATCCAGGACCCCAGGCTTCCTGCTCTCTCTGTTAAAATGGAATCCATGTACCTTAGGTACATATCTAATTGGTATTGGGTAACTCTTGTAAGTCCTTGTACAGTGTACCATAGGTACCCAGGGCATAAGTGCACCCAAGGCCTACCAAAGGGTGCAATTCAAAGCGATGTGCACGACACATAAGCTGATCAACGGATCTGGTCCGGCGATTCTCAGCAAAATGATTACCCCCTACACAGCAACCAGATCCCTACGATCCCAGAATGAGAACCTAGCTAGTATTCCTAGATTCAAAAGAACCCGCACAGGAGGACGACAATTCTCCGTTCAAGCAGCTACGGGATGGAACGCTCTTCCCCGCACCCTCAGACTTGAACCTAACTACTTGGTATTCCGCAAGAAATTAAAGACTCATTTGTTCCCTAAATGAAGTCCCCTTGTCGGTCTCCCCTCCCTCTCTTCCCCCTCAACAGGATCACAAATATCATAGCGCGGGGATGCCCTTGGGTCACCAGGCGCTTTAGAAATCGTTATTAAATTAAAATTAAATTAAATGTATTATGCCACCCCTGACTGGCCATCCAAAACTGACACAACTTTATCAATCAATCAATCAATCAATAGAATTTGTATAGCGCGCTACTCACCCGTCAGGGTCTCAAGGCGCTGAGGGGTGGGGGTCGCTACTGCTCGAACAGCCAGGTCTTCAGTTGTTTCCTGAAGGAGAGATGGTCCAGGGTCAGCCGTAGGTGGGTGGGGAGGGAGTTCCATGTCTTGGCTGCCAGGTAGGAGAAGATCTTCCTGCGACGGTGGATTTGCGGATTCGTGGGACGAAGGCGAGGGCGAGGCTGGCGGAACGGAGCTGGCGGTTGGGTGTGTAGAATGTGAGTCGGCTGTTGGGGTACTTCGGCCCCGTGTCGTGGAGAGCCTTGTGTGCGTGGGTCAGGAGTCTGAACGTGATCCTCTTGTTGGCGGGGAGCCAGTGCAGGTCTTTCAGGTGGCGGAGATGTGGCTGCGGCGAGGAATGTCCAGGATGAGTCTTGCTGAGGCGTTCTGAATGCGCTGGAGTCTTTTCTGGAGTTTGGTAGTGGTTCCAGCGTAGAGGGTATTCCTGTAGTCCAGACGGCTGGTGACGAGGGCCTGCGTAACAGTCTTCCTGGTTTCGGTGGGGATCCATCGGAAAATCTTTCGGAGCATGCGCAGCGTGTTGAAGCAGGATGATGAGACAGCGTTGACTTGCTTGGTCATCGTGAGGGATGAGTCCAGGATGAAGCCCAGGTTGCGTGCGTGGTCCGTTGGCTTGGGTGCGGTGCCCAGGGCAGGGGGCCACCAGGAGTCGTCCCACGCGGAGGGAGATGGTCCTAGGATGAGGACTTCCGTGTTGTCTTGTCTGAGTTCAGTTTCAGACGGCTGATCTTCATCCATTCCGTGACGTCTTTCATTCCTTCCTGGAGGTTGGCTTTGGCGGTGGCGGGGTCGTTGGTGAGGGAGAGCATCAGCTGGGTGTCGTCGGCGTAGGAGATGATATTGAGGTTGTGTTGGCGTGCAATGGCTGCGAGAGGGCTCATGTAGACGTTGAAGAGGGTGGGGCCGAGTGAGGATCCTTGCGGAACGCCGCCGATGACTTCGGTGTCTGAGGAGCAGAACGGGGGAAGGCGAACTCTCTGGGTTCTTCCGTCGAGGAACGAGATGATCCACTCCAGGGCCGCTCCTTGGATTCCGGTGTTGCTGAGGCGCTGTATCAGGGTGCGGTGGCATACGGTGTCGAAGGCTGCTGAGAGGTCCAGGAGGATGAGGGCAGCAGTTTCTCCGTTGTCGAGTGGTGACCTGATGTCGGTGGCTGCGATGAGGGCGGTCTCAGTGCTGTGGTTTGCTCGGAACCCAGACTGTGAGGGGTCGAGGGATCTGTTGGTCTCGGAGAAGGTGGAGAGTTTTCTGTTGACGGTCTTCTCGATGACTTTGAATATATACTGTTGAGTTTTTCTGGTATGACCTTGTATGTGTAGTATGCAGCTCTAGCTCCCAGGTTAATCACCCCTTTATTTTGATCAGTTTGGGACCCTCTACCTAGGGCCCACATACCAAAAGGCAGGGTACACTCTCTTGTTCTATTGACTGTTCTCGATGACTTTGGCTGGAAAGGGGAGGAGCGAGATGGGTCGGAAGTTCTTCAGGTCTGTGGGGTCCGCGGTGGGTTTCTTCAGGAGGGCCCTCAACTCGGCATGTTTCCAGTTCTCCGGGAAGGTGGCGGATGCGAAGTAGCTGTTGATGATGTTCCGGATTTGGGGTGCGATGATCGAGTCAGCTTTGGTGAAGATGTGGTGTGGGCAAGGGTCAGCAGGGGAGCCGGAGTGGATGGTGTTCATCAGGCGGGTGGTGTCTTCAGTTCTGACCGGGGTCCAGGTGCAGAGAATGGTGGTGGGGGGCGTTGGTTCGGTGGTTGGGTCCGTGGTCTGCGCGCCGAAGCTGTTGTGTATATCGGTGATCTTGCGGTGGAAGAATGAGGCGAGTGAGTCACAGAGGTCTTGCGAGGGTGTGATGTCGTTTTTGCAGGCGCTGGGGGTTGGAGAGCTCTTTGACGATGCTGAAGAGTTTCTTGCTGTTGTGGGTGGTATGTTATGTTATGTTAAAATTTGTTTTATATAGCGCTCAGCTGCTCCGGGGAGTGTCCCGGCGCTAAAAAAAAAAACAGAGCGGTACAGAACAGAGGAGCCAGACAAAGAAGAAGCTACTGGACAAATAGCCAGGATTTGAGGTTCTTCCTAAATGCCAAAAGAATGACATTAGTCCTCAAAGACAGAGGAAGGGCATTCCACAGCTGTGGCGCCATGCGTTGAAAAGAGCGCCCGCCACACCGGGCCCGCCTGATAGTTGGAACAGTGGCCAAGGCGAGAGAAGCTGACCTAAGTGCCCTCGAAGGCTGATAGAACACCAACCATTTACTAATATACTGGGCACCAGTACCGTGAAGTGCCTTGAAAGCCAAAGTAAGCGCTTTAAAAACAATGCGCTTTCTAATAGGCAGCCAGTGAAATGTTCTTAAAAGATCACTCGCACTCGATCTCCTATGGAGGCCAAAGATGGCCCGCTCTGCCGAGTTTTGAACAATTTGGAGACGCGTTAGAAGGAAGTCCGGAAGGCCGAGGTAAAGCACGTTGGCATATTCCAACCGGGAACCAGTCAATGCCTGTACTGTAATTCTTCTGTGATCCAGAGACAGAAGGGGCAGGAATTTCCTGAGCATTTTCAGGAGGCCAAAGCATTTTCCCACTAGTCCAAGCACCTGCGGTTTAAATGACAGATCCGCATCCACCTGCACTCCCAGATTCTTGGCTACTGCGGAGGCTGCGGAAGGGGGAAACATGGCCTCCGGCCACCAGGACTTCCAATTCGGGACCGACTTCCGCTGAAACCATTGGAATACATCCTCAAGACACCCCCGAATGCTCTCCCCATCAAAGTCCGAGTTTCTGTCACATGCGAAGAGAAGCTGAGTGTCGTCAGCATAAGACACTCCGCGAGACTCTGCCAGCGCCGCCAAAGGGGCCATATAAATGTTGAAAAGAGTTGGGCTCAAAATCGAGCCCTGGGGGACTCCGACCTCCAGTGACGGCACCACGACAGAGAAAGGTGGAACCCAGGCGGTCCGCTAAAAAAGACTCAAACCACCTGTACACCGTTCCTGTCAGACCAATCTCACGAAGTCTTAAAAGGAGACGGCCGTGGGGGACGGTGTCAAAAGCCGCCGCCAAATCAAGCATTACCAGCATTGCTTTGCCTCCAGAGTCCAAGATTTCTTTAATGGACTCTGTGACTTCCAGCAATGCCGTCTCTGTACTCATATTGAACCGGAAACCCGACTGAGACTGGTGCAAGATGTTATTAGTCTCCAGAAAGTTAGACAGGGTTTGGTGAGCGTGTTTCTCCGCAATCTTCGCAAAAGCCGGCAAAAGGGAGATAGGCCTATAGTTGGCATGGACCAAGGGGTCCAAGTTGGGCTTCTTCAGGAGAGGCAGAATGAGGGCATGTTTCCAGGCCTGGGGAACCACCCCTGAACTCAGAGAACAATTCAGCAGTGGGTTAACAAAAGGGTTAATGACTTGAGCGATTTTGGCACAAAATTTAGCAGGGCAAGGGTCCAAAGGAGAACAGGACTTAAGTTTCATGAGAAGGTCAAGGGAGACTTGTAAAGGGAGAGGAGGAAAACATGAAAGAGTCGGAATCTCCTCAGCAGAAATCAGTGGTGGTGTCTCCACATCCTGCACAACCACCGCGCCCTGAGATGAGAAGGAGGCCTAGATAGTTATAATTTTATTGGAAAAAAAGTCGGCTAGCTCCGAAACCCAACTTTCAGAGTGCGGGCTCTTGGGCATACACAGAGAAGAAGAGGTAAATTCTTTCACGATCAGGAAGATTTCTTTACACGAGTTAGTCGCTGCCTCTATTCTTCTAGCAAAATAGGACTTTTTTTCCAGAGTAATGTCGCAATGGTATTCCTTGATGGATTCCTTGTATAACTCCTTAGCAGCCAGATCGTATTGTCGCCGCCAAGCTCTTTCTAATTTTTTGCAGTGCCATCTCTTCTCCTCCAAGGCAGGAGAAAACCAAGGGGCAGATGCCCGAGACAAGTTCTTATGGCCCTCACAGACCGGTGCAAGTTCATCTAATCGCTGAACAAACCATGTCTGCAGATGTTCGAGATCGGTCTCCAAAATACCTGACCGCGGGCATGGATGAAGGAGTAGCGCCTGCAAGTCAAGAGAGACCAAATGAAGAGCTCTGGAGTTCTGCACAGGACGAACGAACCCCCTCCGAGGTGTTCTGTCATTGTGGGTGATTTGAAAATTCACTAAGTAGTGATCAGACCATAAGACAGGTAATGGGGCGGAGGTGATTAGCGGAACCGTGGAGAATACTTGGCATTGGCCCTTGATAAGGGTGGGGGTGGTAAGACACGGAAAGAACCCCAGCGAAATGGCAGTATCACTGAGTTTTATGGTGACTGCCGCCTCTTCCATATCCAAATGAATATTGAAATCGCCCAAAAGCAGACAATGTTGTGTCTTAATGCATAAGGCAGAGATCACTGAGTGAAGCTCTTCATGAAAAGAGCCCGTAGGACCTGGAGGTCTATAGACCAAAAGGCCGGAACATGATTGATACGGGGACAGTGCCAACGAGAAACCCAGGGTTTCACACCCCTGAATATCGTCAGTCGGAATGCTAGAACAAGCCACGCGCTTATCCACAATCAACGTCACACCACCGCCCCTACCTTTAGTTCAGTCCTTTCTAAAAATCTCGTAGTCAGGAGGGAGGGCATTGGCTAAGTCGGGCCGAACAATCCCCTAGCCACGTTTCAGTCAGAAAAAGACCGGTAGGCTTGGTGTCAGACAACAAATTATAGATATCTAGAGCATGTTTTCCCAGCGACCTAGTATTAAGAAGTAAAAAGGTGCTCATGACAGGCATTGATAGCGGAGTGGAGATGGAACCATTATTTGGAAACTATTTACAGTTGGAACAACGCCTATTGCCCCAACGACAAATAGGAAATATAATGCAACAATTTTTACCCTTATTCCTAAGCGCCAAAAGCTCATTGCCGGGGTAAGTAATCATTTTCCTCACGGCTGCGTCGAGCAGGACTCAACAGCTCCAGTCCCAGACCGCCTCCAGGACGCTGACGGGTGCAGACGGGCTCTCCTTAGGCGCTCCTTTGGCGCGGGACAGGCGCGTCCACTGAACGCGTCCGCTGCACGGAGCAGACCCTGTCTAAATTTATAGTCCGTACGTGAGTCCGCAAACCTTCCTCATCCAAGATGGCCGCCGTGCTAGTGCGCAGCCTCCCCGTCCCTCAATTCCCCTCAGCTCGCAATCAGCCGAGAAGGGAGCGCCCAGATCAAGCCAGCAACAGGGTAGCAGAGAGAAGTGGCGCGCTACTAACGGGAAACAGGTAGGTGCTCGTCAGCCCCCAGGAGTTGGAACCGAGCGCACTGCCTGCGAATAAAGTAATAGGAAGATCTCCCGGCTTTTCGCCTCAGGAGAGAAAGATAAGGCGAGAGCAAGGGAGTACAATTAAAATAATGGCACGAGCCACATATACAAAGCAGCAGGTCTTTAAAAGCAACACAGAATTACAATTCACAATTCTCCAGACGGGTTTAAAAAGAGTATTAAAAGAGTGTAATTCAAACACCTCTCTCCACCAGGCATCCGCCCTGGAGTTACGCTAGTGTGGGTCTAACCAGAACTCAACAGGGACACTAAATTTTTAGTCCGGCCCGTGAGTCCGCAAACCTTCCTCACCCAAGATGGCCGCCGTCCTAGTGCGCAGCCTCCCCGTCCCTCAATTCCCCTCAACTCGCAATCAGCCGAGAAGGGAGCGCCCAGATCAAGCCGGCAACAGGGTAGCAGAGAGAAGCGGCACGCTACTAACGGGAAACAGGTAGGTGCTCGTCAGCCCCCAGGAGTTGGAACCGAGCGCACTGCCTGCGAATAAAGTAATAGGAAGATCTCCCGGCTTTTCGCCTCAGGAGAGAAAGATAAGGCAAGAGCAAGGGAGTACAATTAAAATAATGGCATGAGCCACATGTACAAAGCAGCAGGTATTTAAAAGCAACACAGAATTACAATTCACAATTCTCCTGACCGGTTTAAAAAGAGTATTAAAAGTGTGTCATCCAAACACCTCTCTCCACCAGGCATCCGCCCTGGAGTCACGCTAGTCACGCTAGCGTTGTCCAGTCGTTCTTTGAATGTTGTCCTTTTGGTGGTGCGGATCAGCTGGTGGTGTTTTCGGGTGGCGTTCTTGGGGGCGGTCATGTGTTCTGCTGTCTGGTCATGGCGCCAGGCTTTCTCGAGGGTGCGGCAGGTTTTCTTGCAGTTTTTGAGTTCGTTGGTAAACCACGAGGCTTTTCTGCTGCCAGGTCTTCTGGGAGGATTCTTCAGTGGTGCGAGTTCGTCGGCGCAGTTGATGAGCCACTGTGTGAGGATGCGGGCTGCTTCGTTGGGGTCCGTCGTGTTGGTGGGCAGGTTCTGGCTGAGGGCGGTGGTGAGCTGATCGGTGGTGATCTTGCTCCGACTTCTGCCGGAAACCTGTTGTGGATGGTGGTGGGTTGTGGTTCTCCTGAAGCTGAAGTGGACGCAGCTGTGGTCTGTCCAGTGTAGTCCGGTTGAGTGGCTGAAGGAGATGTGCTTGCTGGAGGAGAAGATGGGGTCGAGCGTGTGGCCGGCGTAGTGGGTGAGGGTGTTCACCAGTTGCTCGAGTCCAAGGTTGGCGAGGTTCTCCAGCAGAGCGGCGGTGTTGCAGTACTTGTTGTTCTCCGGGTGGAAGTTGAGGTCGCCTAGGAGGATGAAGTCTGTGGAGGTGAGGGCGTGCTGACTGATGAAGTCGGGGATGGCTTCGCTGAATTGTGTGTGAGGTCCCGGGGATCTGTAGATGAGGGTGCCTCTGAGGGTGGTCTTGGGGTCGGTGTGTATCTGGAAGTGTAGGTGCTCTGCGGCGGTGAGGGTGTCGTCGGAGTTGGTCGTGATGCGGATGGTGTTATTATGAACGATGGCAATGCCTCCTCCAGTTTGGTTGACGCGGTCCCTCCGGATGATCTTGTAGCCCTCCGGGATGGCTATGGCAATGTCGGGGGCTGATGAGGCGTTCATCCATGTTTCAGTGAGGAAGGCGACGTCTGGAGATGTTGAGTCGAGGAGGTTCCAGAGTTCGACAGCGTGCCTGTGGACGGAGCGGGTGTTGAGCAGGATGCACTTGAGGTGGTTGTTGCTGGGGCTCGGCTTGGCGGGTGCGGTGCAGGTTTGGAGGCAGGTGAATTGGCTGGCTTGGCAGGTGAAGGGTCCGTGGGTGCGTTTTGGGATGGCTCGGCAGCAGGCGGGGTTCCGGCCAGCGTTGAGTGTGTGGAGGGTTGAGGCGTCGTAGGTTCGTCGGGTGCGCTGGCATCGACGAAGACATGGGGTTCTGGCGCTGGGCACGGTCCAGGCGCAGACAGGCTTGCCTTTGGCGCGCAATCGGCGGCCCACTGCGCGTACGTGCGGACTCTGCCATAAGTGGAGAGTGGGACGGAGGAGCAGCTGGGAGGCGGGAGCGTGGTGGCGAATGGGAAGGGGAGATGACCTAAGAGAGAAGGGGGCGGGGCCACAGGGGAGCAGCGGCAGGGAGCGGGGTGCAACGGCGGAAAGGCGGGAAAAACGGCAGAAAAACAGGACTCACTCAAACAGGATCACCACACGGGGGGCAAGAAAAACAACAGTCAGGGTCACCACACGGGGGGAGAACGGCACAACTGGCACAGAGAAACTAAAGAAGGCATAGGGGTCACGACCTCAGGAGCGGCGGCGAGCGGTGGGAGCAGGGAGACCTGGTGAACTCAGGAGGAGCCACGCGGCGGGTGGAGCGACCGTCTCTGACGAGGTCAGGTCAGGTCACCGCTCCCTGTCGCGTGGAAGCGCCTTAAGTGTCCAGTGGGAGGGAGGAGCAGCTGGGAGGCGGGAGCGGGGTGGCAAATGGGAAGGGGAGAGGACCTAAGAGAGAAGGGGGTGGGGCCGCAGGGGAGCAGTGGCAGGGAGCAGGGTGCAACAGCGGGAAAAACGGCCGGAAAAACAGGACTCACTCAAACAGGGTCACCACACGGGGGGCAAGAAAAACAACAGTCAGGGTCACCACACGGGGGGAGAACGGCACAACTGGCACAGAGAAAGAAAAGAAGGCACAGGGGTCACGACCTCAGGAGCGGCGGCGAGCGGTGGGAGCAGGGAGACCGGGTGAACTCAGGAGGAGCCACGCGGCGGGTGGAGAGACCGTCTCTGACGAGGTCAGGTCAGGTCAGGTCACCTGGCTGGTAACACAGCTGGGGCAAGGTGGTGTAATCACCATTTGCTTTAGATATAGTATACCTATATCTAACCGTAAAATGGACACATATACTGCTATAAGTCACTTCTGGCATTAACATTCCTGGAGGCAGAGTGCTTGGAATTATGTGAGATGGTGCTCTAGCATGAGCTGAGCCTGTCTGCAGCTTTCGGAACCAAGTCCTTTAGCTGTTTCCATGATAACGCTATACCATATACTCTTAAGTGCATTATAATCCTCGCGGTTATTGCTAACTTTGTCATAGCATTATCAAAACATGTCGAGTAAGGTGTCATACGAATTGGAATACTACCCCCTCGCCAGTTCTGGCGACGGGGGTAGCATTCCACCATTTTAGAAGGACACGACATGTATGTAACTGAGAAACCCGGTTAAAGTTTACTCGAGCCTCAGCATCACAAAATGGATGCTACCACCACAGACACGAGTCTGACCTCTTGCTGCTGGGAGTCCTTCCAGCGAGGGAGGCCTGGACAAAGGGTTTTCTGCCTTGGGAGGTGCTAGCACCACCCCAGACAGGATTTTGAGTATTGAGGTAGGACAGGCTGAAAGGAATGAGACATGCATGGGGCACAGAAGGTGTCCCTATGCATACCCCGGTTCAAACCAGTTGCTGGGGCACTCCAGCCTCAGCTCTGGCGCGAAACTGGACAAAGGATAGGGGGTGTAACCACCCCCCTTCCTGGTCCCACCCATAGGAGGGACCTAGTCACAGTACAGCCTCCTTTAGGAGAATAAAGGTAGGAGCTGGTCCCATTCCAAATTAGATTAATCCTGATTTGAAACTACAAAGAAGAAACTCTGGACTTCGACGTTCTGCTCCACAGAAGACTGAAGAAATCTCCCTTGTGGCCAAGGACTGACCACCCTGCACCAGCAGGCACCATCAAGCATCCTAGCGGTTCATTTTGTCGTCCTACCCGGTGGAACCAGACTTCAGAGCCCGATGAGACCCGGACTTCCAGACCTCTCCGACCTCTACCTACATCTGCAGCACAGCTGAGATCCGTTGGTGCGACGAGACACGTGGGACCGGCCATCTTGGACAAACTGCACTTCGCTTCCAGTACGACTTCAGAGGCATCCTCGAGAAAGTGCTTTGGAGATTGAGAAGCCCCAGCCCCGAGCAGCTCCTGCACAGAAGACCAGCCCTCCAGCATCCACAAGTTCTGCGTGGGGCACTTTTGCTTGATTGCTGCTCAACGCATTGTCTGGTCACTTGCTGGCTGGCTAGTGGCCTCCTAGAGAACAATGCACAAAATCTACACCGCTGGTCTGGTTGCTCCAGACTGGCCCTTGCTTCCTTCCAAAAGAGAAGTACCCCGGACCCTCCTGGTCCGCACCAGACGCCATCTCCACTCACAGCGTGGGTTGCCTTTGCCAAGGCCTGTTGATTCCGAATCCGGATCTGACACCGCCGACAGCGAGAGCCTACGCGGGACAGCTCGTGCCTCCATTCTGGTCGTCGAAGACACCTCCTGGTCCATGTGGCTGCAGAGTCAAGCGTCCACTCTTCACCCGATCGCGACGACAGCATCTGGTTCCTTCCTGGTTCCTCTCCGGTCACTGGCTAGTGACTTTGAACATTGTCTCCTCTGCTTTCAGGTCTCCATCTTGCTCGATCCACCTTTGGATCACTCCGGACATCTTCCTCCTGGTCGCCTGCAGCATCTTTCTTCAAGGCTCCATAGACTTCAACGCGGAAACCCAACACACTTTCACATCTATGCACCCGCAGCCCGTTGGTGAGGTAACGAGAGCATTTCCGTGCTTAAGGGTAGATTGGCTCTCCTAGTGTCCAGGTATCCTGTCGTTTTAGTCTTAACCAGTTGGAACAGTCTTTTACTTACCTTTTCGTAATTTGTAGTGTCCATTGACTTTGTCCCGCATCTCGCATGTGAGTTCACAAACAGCACACTTGTCCCGTGGGCCTCCTACTCCTTACCTAAGGTTAGGGTAGTGTAGTCCCATCGATCCTACAACCTCTGGACAGCTCCATTCCTTCTATCGATTTCCTTATATCATTTACTTAGTATATGGTTTGTCGTGCCCCTAGGGCACCATTGTGATTTGTGCAACTTAACGTATTTTTCTTAAGAGTCTTGTCATGTGCTTAGCCCTCTGACCTCATAAAGAGTTCAGAGGTGTTTTGTTAGTAATAAATATATTGTTTATTTTCATAACAACCTGTGTGGTGTTCTTTCATTTGGTATTCAAGGGGTTATATATGGTAAAACAGCTGACTTGTGTATAAGGTTAGAGGAGCACTCGTATATTTTAACTATTGAACCTGAAAATACTTTATAGTTTTTTTCAATATTTTTCCAAGCGTGCTACGGAGGTGGCATGTTTGTCCTGACCGTGCCTAAACTTAGGACCTTATCTTAAGTGTGAGGAACACTTAACCCCTGTGCACTGTTGCTACTGCGGTTTAGACTTGAGAACACCGCTGTCTATTAATCCAGTTTATAAACAATTCACAAAATCACTTTAGTTTTTGCTCAAAGGAGCTTCACAAAACATTTTATAGGTATGACATTCAACTGAAAATAATTCCTGACATTGTTCAATTCAATCGCAATGCATTATTACATTCAATACATTCTTCAACATATTAAACAAAATCCAAAAATGAATTAAATCTTTAACATAGACGACTTGTCTTTTGTGCCCAATGCATTTCAAGCTCTATGAGCTCTTCGTCAGGGGCGTGTGGACTGAATATGATATTCAATTAATGAACTGATTAATGTGTAAGACATCAAACATTCACAAAATACAAGGCTTCAACGTATTAAAGAAGATGTAGGCAACAGGCAACATTAATGCTGATAGTACCCAAGTACCCTCACCACTGTGTGTTCAAAATTTAAACAATAAAAATTGGACTCACTGGTCTCGCAATCAAGCGGTTTCATCCAATCTAAATAATAAAAAATCGGGCGTTACAAATGTGTAGGATCCGTATACCATTTCATGTAGCCACTGAAATCGTCCGTCTTACCTTATTGTAAAATCTCTGTGCTGAAAACGACTTCTCAGAAAACTAGCAACTCAACCTCCTCCTGTGAACACATAAAGCCAAAGTCTCACTCAGGTTTAAATTCCTTAACCCACGTACGTTACACTACTACCTCCAGTTTAACAGCACTACGGCTCACCAGACGCTCACCTCTCTTTCAAAAAGAAACTCCGCAGAATAACTCGCGAATTCGATCGTTCAAAGCACCACCGCTCGGCAATGAACCGGTTACAAAGCAGCTTGTATGTGGCTCAAAACTGACAAAGGACTAGTAAACAAAGACCGCGGGCGCCATGTTGGAGAGGGTTACGGTGAAACAACTGAATCTAACTACCTCAAATTGCTAAAAAATGTGTATTGAGCGTGTAAAAGAAAAAGAAAAGGAAAAAGTGAAATGAAATCCTAATGTTGCCAACTTACTACATAGTTACAAAAATACTGGCTGATGTAGTACAAAGTTACAATGTACAGGCATCAACTTTTTATCAGATTCAGAGTGAAAATCTCATAGAAAACACGATAAATCTACTTTTTCATTTAATCCTCTCGGTTCCTGTGTATCAAAGTTTCTGATCCAGTGTATTTCACTCTGGAGGAGGGATCTGGTTAGATCTACCCCCTCGTATGTTTTCACTATTTCCAGTATGGAAAACCTGATCTGGGCTATGTTATGATTATTCTCATTCCAGTGTTTGGCCAAATTGCTTTTGAAAATTTTGTTTCTTATTGTGCTCTTATGTTCTGATATTCTAGTTTTAAGTTTTCTCTCTGTTTTGCCTGTGTAGATCTTTCCATAGGGACACTTTATGTAATAGATTAAGTTTTTTGAGTTACAATCCCCATCGTAACGTAAAGTCATTTCCTTTCCTGTTCGTGGATGATGCAACATTTTTCCCTATATTACATTTGAACAATGAACACAATTGTGACATTTCTTCATTCCTCTGTAGGTCACTTCTGCTTGTCCTATGGGAGTCATCAATAATTTGAGATTTTTTGATCTCGTATGAGCAAAAATGGGCTTGTTGGTGAAAATCCCATTGAAATCTGTTTCACTCTGTAGAAGTTCCCAATTTCTATTTATGATGTTTTTCAGTTTCTGTGATGAGGTGGAGAATTTTGATACAAAAACATGTCTTTCCAATGTTTTTTTATGTTTCTGCCTTGAGATTTTCCCTGCTGTATGTCTCAATCCTGTTTCTAGCTTTCGTCAAAATTTCATCTGGATATCCTCTTTCCTTATATCTTTGATGTTGTAATGTCAAATTGCTTTTCAATTCGTCCTCATTTGAACAAATTCTTTTTATGCGCATGTACTGTGACACAGGTAGATTATTCTTCAAATTTTGCGGATGAAAGCTCTGAAATAGTAGTGAGTTGTTCACATCTGTTTCTTTTCTGAATACTGTTGTTTTCATTTGCTGATCTTGTATGTTGATCATAACGACTAGAAAAGAAAGTTTCTTGTCGCTGATGGTGTGAGTGAATTCGATGTGCTCTGTACAGTGATTTAATCTTCTGATTTCTGATCCTAAACTCTCCCTTGATCCAGACCACAATACGAAAATATCATCTATGAACCTCCGATATAAAATCGCATGTTCATTCCAAAGACTGTTGCTGTAAACAAAGTCGGCCTCAAACTTTGCCATAAAGGTATTGGCATATGCCGGGGCCCCGGCAAATCCCATAGATGTTCCATTTTGTTGCAGAAAAAACCTTGATGACCATTGGAAGTAACTATGGTATAAACAAAAATGTAACAATTCCCAAATAAAAACTTTCTCTGCCTTTACTGATGGTTGTTGTAACAGAGCCCATTCCACGGCTTCCAAACCGGATTGATGAGGGATGGAAGTGTACAATGACTTCACGTCGATTGTACACAACAACGTTTGACTTGTCATCTTAATTTCTTTCAGTTTCAAGAGAAAATCATTGGTGTCCTTTATGTACGAAGGCCATTTCTGGACAAATGGCTGAAGGAATTTGTCAATATATTGACCGAGTGGTTCAAAAATGGTACCACATCCGGTCACAATATGACGCATAGGTGGATTTTGTACATTTTTATGCACCTTAGGGAGCATGTAGAGACGCGGTCTCCTGGGGTACTGTACGGTTAGAAATTGTTTAGTCGTGGCTGAGATGTGGCCTAATTCATATGCTTGTGTCAAAATCCCATGAAGGACTATTTGTAAATCTTCAATAGGGTCTTTGTCTAGTTCAAAGTAGGTGGAAGTGTCTGCCACATGTTCATCAACTTTTTGATTGTACATAGTCCTGTCCATAACAATGATGGCTCCACCTTTTGTATGAAAATGCTTTGATTGTAAATGTAAATGTCATGCTACTTATAGAGCGCACTGTCACCAGACGTCACCTTGCGGTGTCGGCTATACGGCTTCCTGGCGCTGATACTCATACCGCTGTGGAACCCCTCCTGGCTTTCTCTGTGAAGTGTCCACTCCTGGGCACCCCCAGGGTGAAGCCAGGCATCCTTAGCGCTGTTGGGGCCGGTGTGGAGGCTAAGCAAGCTATTGCCCAGAGTTGCAGCGTGGGGCCAGTGATTAGAATAGGCACCGAGGCGAGAATTAACAGGCCCGAGGAAATTGAGCCCGAGACCCGCCGAGGCGGGAATCGAACCCTGGTCCCTGGCCAAAACTCTGCATCAGGGTCTGCCGCTCTAACCATTGAGCCACACTCCTCCAACGATTCTCTTGAAGTCCTTTGACAATGCTCAAACATTTTTTCACGAATGTAGCACCTTTTCAAACTGATAAAGAGGAACCAGAATTTTTTGAATTTAGACCAAAATCAAAATTCCAGGCGCCAGTGTCACATAAAAATTCTTGATGCTTTTGAAAATGCCGTGATCAATGATTTGGATAGCCTAAACATGAGAAAATCTAAAAAGATGAACCTATCAGTATATGACAGAAGCATTGTCTAAGGACTTCAAGAGAATCAAAGCATTTTGATACAAAAGGCGGATAAAGGTGGAGCCATCATTGTTATGGACAGGACTATGTACAATCAAAAAGTTGATGAACATGTGGCAGACACTTCCACCTACTTTGAACTAGACAAAGACCCTATTGAAGATTTACAAATAGTCCTTCGTGGGATTTTGACACAAGCATATGAATTAGGCCACATCTCAGCCACGACTAAACAATTTCTAACCGTACAGTACCCCAGGAGACCGCGTCTCTACATGCTCCCTAAGGTGCATAAAAATTTACAAAATCCACCTATGCGTCCTATTGTGACCGGATGTGGTACCATTTTTTAACCACTCGGTCAATATATTGACAAATTCCTTCAGCCATTTGTCCAGAAATGGCCTCCGTACATAAAGGACACCAATGATATTCTCTTGAAACTGAAAGAAATTAAGATGACAAGTCAAACGCTGTTGTGTACAATTGACGTGAAGTCATTGTACATTTCCATCCCTCATCAATCCGGTTTGGAAGCTGTGGAATGGGCTCGGTTACAACAACCATCAGTAATTGCAGAGAAAGTTTTTATTTTGGAATTGTTACATTTTTGTTTATACCATAGTTACTTCCAATGGTCATCAAGGTTTTTTCTGCAACAAAATGGAACATCTATGGGATTTGCCGGGGCCCCGGCATATGCCAATACCTTTATGGCAAAGTTTGAGGCCGACTTTGTTTACAGCAACAGTCTTTGGAATGAACATGCGATTTTATATCGGAGGTTCATAGATGATATTTTCGTATTGTGGTCTGGATCAAGGGAGAGTTTAGAATCAGAAATCAGAAGATTAAATCACTGTACAGAGCACATCGAATTCACTCACACCATCAGCGACAAGAAACTTTCTTTTCTAGACGTTATGATTAACATACAAGATCAGCAAATGAAAACAACAGTATTCAGAAAAGAAACAGATGTGAACAACTCACTACTATTTCAGAGCTTTCATCCGTAAAATTTGAAGAATAATCTACCTGTGTCACAGTACATGCGCATAAAAAGAATTTGTTCAAATGAGGAGGAATTGAAAAGCAATTTGACATTACAATATCAAAGATATAAGGAAAGAGGATATCCAGATGATATTTTGACGAAAGCTAGAAAGAGGATTGAGACATACAGCAGGGAAAATCTCTTAACGCAGAAACATAAGAAAACATTGGAAAGACATGTTTTTGTATCAAAATTCTCCACCTCATCACAGAAACTGAAATACATCATAAATAGACATTGGGGACTTCTACAGAGTGAAACAGATTTCAATGGGATTTTCACCAACAAGCACATTTTTGCCTATACGAGATCAAAAAATCTCAAAGAATTATTGATGACTCCCGTAAGACAAGCAGAAATGACCTACATAGGAATGAAGAAATGTCACAATTGTGTTCATTGTTCAAATGTAATAGAGGGAAAAATGTTGCATCATCCACGAACAGGAAAGGAAATGACTTTACATTACGATGGGGATTGTAACTCAAAAAACTTAATCTATTACATAAAGTGTCCCTGTAGAAAGATCTACACAGGCAAAACAGAGAGAAAACTTAAAACTAGAATATCAGAACATAAGAGCACAATAAGAAACAAAAATTTCAAAAGTAATTTGGCCAAACACTGGAATGAGAATAAACATAACATAGCCCAGATCAGGGTTTCCATACTGGAAACAGTGAAAACATACGAGGGGGTAGATCTAACCAGATCCCTCCTCCAGAGAGAAATACACTGGATCAGAATCCTTGATACACAGGAACCGAGGGGATTAAATGAAAAAGTAGATTTATCGTGTTTTCTATGAGATTTTCACTCTGAATCTGCTAGAAAGTTGATGCCTGTACATTGTAACCTTGTACTACATCTGTCAGTATTTTTGTAACTATGTAGTAAGTTGGCAACATTAGGATTCCTTTTCACTTTTTCCTTTTCTGTTTCTTTTACACGCTCAATACACATTTTTTAGCGATTTGAGGTAGTTAGATTCAGTTGTTTCACCGTAACCCTCTCCAACATGGCGCCCGCGGTCTTTGTTTACTAGTCCTTTTTCAGTTTTGAGCCACATACACGCTGCTTTGTAACGAGAGGAGGAGCGGACGGTTTACGTAGCCGGTTCATTGCCGAGCGGTGGTGCTTTGAAAGATCAGATTCGCTAGTTATTCTGCATAGTTTCTTTTTGAAAGAGAGGTGAGCGTCTGATGAGCCGTAGTGCTGTTAAACTGGAGGTCGTAGAGTAACGTACGTGGGTTAAGGAATATAAACCCGAGGGAGACTTTGGCTTTATGTGTTCACAGGAGGAGGTTGAGTTGCTAGTTTGCTGAGAAGTCGTTTTCAGCACAGAGAGTTTACAATAAGGTAAGACGGACGATTTCAGGGGCTACATGAAATGGTATACGAATCCTACACATTTGTAACGCCCGATTTTTTATGATTTAGATTGGATGAAACCGCTTGATTGCGAGACCAGTGAGTCAGTTTTTTATTATTTAAATTTTGAACACACAGTGGTGAGGGTACTTGGGTACTATCAGCATTAATGTTGCCTGTTGCCTACATCTTCTTTAAAAAGTTGAAGCCTTGTATTTTGTGAATGTTTGATGTCTTACACATTAATCAGTTCATTAATTGAATATCATATTCAGTCCACAGGCCCCTGAGGGAGAGCTCATCGAGCTTGAAATGCATTGGGCACAAAAGACAAGTCGTCTATGTAAAAGATTTAATTTATTTTTGAATTTTTTTAATATGTTGAAGAATGTATTGAATGTAATAATGCTTTGCGATTGAATTGAACAATGTCAGGAATTATTTTCAGTTAAAGTCATACCTATAAAATCAGTTTTTGAAGCTCGTTTGAGCAAAAACTAAAGTGATTTTGTGAATTGTTTATAAACTGGATTAATAGACAGCGGTGTTCTCAAGTCTAAACTGCAGTAGCAACAGTGCGCAGGGGTTAAGTGTTCCTCACACTTAAAAGCGCTGGCTTCACATGCCAAAAGAGTTTAGCCTAAGACTGCTTTGTCCATGCTACCAGGAGGATAGCTGGTCTATAAGGTTGACTTACAACCAATCACCATAAGGGTTGTTTGGACTGATACAAGGTGATCACTAGAACTAGTGAGCATCATATATCAGGCCAACTTCTCACAACAAGGATGCCTGGTTTGAAACCTGGTGAGGGCTGTCACCGCTTGATGTCGGTGACCAACCCCCACCGTTGGTGCCTTTACTGTCTCGGGCCGACCACGATGACAAGTCGTGCCCTGACTGCTGGCCCTTGAGCTCGAAAGCTAGGCGGGAGCGGTCCCATAAGGGACTCTACCTCCGGCAGTCGGCCCCGCACTGCTCGAGGAGGAGGTCGAGGGACCGGTCGCAGGGCCGTAGTCCTCGCCGCTCGATGAGTCACCACCACTCGTCGGGCTCCAAGTCCTCAGGTAAGTCGAGTCACTTGAAAAAGAAGCCGAAGGGGCGACATCGCTCTTCCGACCCCACCCCGACGCTCGTGCGATGCGGCCAGGGGTTCGGGCGAAACCTCTGCCGCAAGCGCCTCGTCCAGCTCCACACCCACCAGTCCCTGGGCTGCACGCGACACTGGAGGAGATTTGTGACTTCCTCGTGGCCATGAGGACTCACTTCCCTCCGTCAGGCCATGTCGAGGCGCCTTCGGACCCCACGGGTCCATCTGGAAGCCCTAGCGGGCTGGCGGCTCCAGTGGGTCCTTCGGCCAGATGCCGTCGTCGACTTAGGTCCCGACGCAGCAGGGCTCTGCAGGATCCAGGCCTGGATCCGTGGCGTCGCCAGTTGACTTTACGACCCCTCCGCTGGCGCCGTCACCATTGGTGTCGCCCACAATGCCGTCCCCGGACGACGACGTCCCTGTCCCTCACCCCGGTCCGTGTCTGGCGCCGGACCGGCGCCGCTCTGCAACGTCTTCGACGCCGATGGGTGAGCAATTCACCTATGACCCAGCTCCATCATTTTTCCCTGATTATCAGGAGATGGATGACGAGGGGGAATGGGAGGGGTCAAAGGACCCTCTGGCACTGCAGTGCCAGTTGAGCCAGGACTGGGCATACGAGCTGGGGGAGGCCAGTGGTCTGGACACTTCGCCCGATACTGGATTTGTCTCCCCTCCTACGGTCGCTACGGAGGAGAGGGCTGCTTACAGCGTGGTGTTGACTAGGGCGGCCAAGGCCTTGGCTCTTGAGCGCCTTGTCGCGGCCGTGAGGACTAACCTCCTCACTGAGGTGCTCAAACCGCAGGCAAGCTCCTCTGATCCTCTCCTGCCGTTTAACTAAGCCCTCACTGACGTTCTGGTGGGCACCTGGTCCAAACCCTCTACAGGCCTTCCTGTAGATTGGAACGTGGCCCGACGTCACCGCCTGGCTCTGGGCGACCCAAGCTTCCTGTCCGTTCATCCCACCCCTGAGAGCCTGTACATCCCAGACCGCATTCCCGACTGCTCCCCCGAATCGGGAATCCAAAAGGTAGAATCAGTTTGGCAAGAAACTGTTCTCCTCCCTGAGTTTGGGGCTGTTACACCCACTCTCTGTGGGATACGGTTGCGGACGTGCTGCCGCAGTGCCCAGAGGAGGCCCGGGCAAAGTTCACCCAAGCCCTAGCGGAAGGGCGGGACGCAGCACGCTACTCCATACGGTGTGGACTCGATACCATGACTCGCTGGGTAGGGCGATTGCAACGACAGTGGCGGTTCGCCGCCACGCCTGGCTGAGGTCCGCCAACTTTTCAGGAGAAGTCCAGGCCACACTCATGGACATGCCCTTTGATGGCCGTCGCCTCTTTGGTGACAAAGCGGACAGTGCGCTGGAGCGTTTTCAAGGACTCCAGGGCTACAGCCAAGTTCTTGGGCCTAGGCCAACGCCAGCAAACTGCCGCTTTTTGCCCTTTTCGTGGCCACAGACTGGGCGCCCCCACACGTCCAGCTAGCCATGGGCCGCAGAGCCAACCTTAACGTGGTCGCGGACGTGGTAACCGCCGTGGAGGTGCCTGGGGACAACGTCGAGGTCCGTCCACATCCGCCCGCAGCATCTACCTCAAAGCCTTCCTAGTCCGAGCTTTCAGGCCCATTCAACGCCAGTGGGGGGCAGGGTTTGCCATCACCTCCTTCGCTGGCGTACCATCACATTGGACTGGTCGGTGCTGGAAATTGTCCGAAGGGGCTATTCCCTCCCCTTTGAGGTGACCTCTCCAGCCAAGCCACCGCAGTGCCACTGCATGTCAGGGGATCACTTGCAACTTTTCAGGAGGAAGTTATGGCCCTCTTGGCCAAGGAAGCCATTGAGCACGTTCCTGGGCCAGAAGTAGGACGTGGTTGCTACTCCCACTACTTTCTGGTACCCAAGAAGGGCAAAGGAGGCCTACGCCCTATCTTGGACCTCTGGAGCGTCAACGGCTTCCTCCGAAAGTAGAAGTTCACGATGCTGACTTTAACTCAGGTCCTTGCTGCCCTGGACCCTGGAGACTTGCAGGACGCGTATTTTCATATTCCTGTCCTGCTGGCCCACTGGCTTTACTTGCGGTTCATGGTAGGCCACGAGCATTTTCAGTTTACTGTGCTCCCCTTCGGCCTCACCAGCGCCCCTAGGGTGTTCACGAAAGTGATGGCGGTGGTCGCAGCTCATCTGCGCAGATCGGGGGTCTTTGTCTTCCCCTATCTCGACAACTGGTTGTTGAAGGCGGGCTAGGCCCAGACAGTCATAAGCCACCTCCAGACTACGGCCGACCTCCTGCACCTGCCAGGGTTCTCCATCAATGTGCCAAAGTCACACTTGTGCCCCTCTCAGAAGCTTCTCTTCATCGGCGCGGTTCTGGACTCGGTGCAGTTTCGGGTTTATCCTCCCGAACAGCGGGTTCAGGATATTCAGGCTCTGATTCCGATCTTTCAGCCTTTATCCAGAGTCTCGCTCAGGTTGACGCTGCGGCTTCTGGGGCTGATGGCCTCCTGCATCCTTCTGGTGCATTACGCCAGGTGGCAGATGCGGGCTCTGCAGTGGGACCTGAAGTTTCAGTGGGCCCAGCATCAGGGCAACCTGTCCGACCACGTCCGGATCTCTGAGGGCACCGCAAGACAGTTGCAGTGGTGGCTCATGGACCGCGATTGGGTCAGCGGCAAATCCCTCTCCCTACCCCAAGCGGAGCACGTAGTAGTGACAGATGCGTCCCTCAAGGCTGGGGGGCCACATGGGAGAGGCAGAGATCGGAGGCCTCTGGTCTCCGGCGGAGTCCCGGCTCCATATCAACCTTCTGGAGCTGCGGGCGATCCGGCTTGCACTGAAAGCATTCCTTCCTTCTGTCCGGGGAAGTGTAGTGCAGGTGTTCACGGACAACAGCAAACAGGGCGGGGTGGGGTCGTGGACCCTTTGTCAGGAGGATCTGCGCCTCTGGCAATGGCGTCACCTTGGTGGTTCAACACCTGGCAGGTTTCCTGAACGCCAGGACGGGCAAACTCAGCCGCCGGTGCATGATGGATCACGAATGGCGTCTGCACTCTGACGTGGCGCAAGGCCTCTTTTAACAGTGGGGAGAGCCTTGGTGAGATCTATTCGCCACCGAAGGGAGCTCGCAATGTCATCAGTTATGCGCGTTGGAATTTCCAAGGCGGCACTCGCACGGAGACCCTTTTCGTCGCGAGTGGAGCTGCAGTCTGTTGTACGCCTTTCCGCCTATACCACTTCTGCCCAGAGTCCTGAAGAAGATTAAGAGCGACCAGGCCCAAGTCATCCTTGTGGCTGGGCACGAAGATACTGGTATCCCGAGCTACTCAGCATGTCAGTCGGAACCCCGATTTGTCTGCCTCTTCAGGATTACCTTCTGTAGCTGCAGCAGGGGGCGGTCCTCCACACGAACCTGTCCAGTCTCCACCTACATGCATGGAGATTGAGTGGCGACAGTTGAGGTCATTTGACTTGCCTCCTGAAGTCTGTGATGTGATTCTGGCAGCCAGGCGTCCCTCCACAAAATCGGTATACGCCTGCAGGTGGAACAAATTTGTGGCATGGTGCACAGCAAAGGCTGTTGATCCCCTCTCTGCCTCCCTTTCAGAGGTTCTCCTCTTTATTCTTTCTCTTGCCCAGCAGGGCTCTGCTCTGGGCACTGTCAAATGCTACCTTTCTGCCATTTCGGCCTTCTTGAGGCTTCCTGATCAGCCTTCTCTTTTCAAGTCCCCGGTTGTGAATAGATTTCTTCAAGGCATCACGCACATGTTTCCTCCTGTTCCTTTTGTGATGCCTTAGTGCGACTTGAACCTTGTTCTAACCTTTCGAGCCGCTTCACAATCCACGTCTTCTGACTCTTAAGACTGCATTCCTGGTTGCCATCACCTCTGCCAGGAGAGTGAGTGAGCTCCAGGCTCTATCTTCTAAGCCTCCTTTCCTCTCTGTGCATCCGGACAAAGTTGTCTTGAGAACTCGTCCTTCTTTCCTGCCCAAGGTGGTAACAGCCTTTCATATCGGGCAGTCCATCACCTTGCCCACCTTCTTTCCACCTCTGCATCCTTCCAAGGAGGAAGAGAGGCTTCACCGTCTGGACCCAAAATGTGCGCTCTTGTTCTATCTAGACTGCACACTCCAATTCCGGGTGGACGACCAGCTCTTTGTTGGTTACGTGGGCGCTAAGAAGGGGCCGGCGGTGCACAAACGGACCATCTCTCAGTGGGACGTGTTGTGCATTAAGGTCTGTTATTCCTTGGCGAAAAAGGAGCCTCCTGTTGGGCTCAGAGCCCATTCCACTCGAGCCATGGCGGCTTCTACTGGACATCTGTCAGGCAGCTACATGGGCCTCGCTGCACACGTTCGCTATACAGTACTGCCTGGACAGCCAAGTCCGGAGAGATGGCTTTTTCGCCCGTTCCGTTCTCCAGGACTTTCTGGTGTGATCTTGGTTCGCAGGCCCACCACCAGCTTTGGTATTGCTGGGGTATCTATTTTAAGGTAAGGAATCTAACACTAACCTGTTTCTTTCAGATGCACAAGTTACTTACCTTAGGTAACGATATATCTGTAAGAAACAGTGGTTATTTTTAGATTCCTTACCCCCCCACCCATCTTTCCCGTTCTGCGAACCGATATCTAGGGTTAAGGTTCTCCCTATCAGGGCCCTAGTTTCATGGCACCAGTGTCGGTCTCTGACATGGCTCTGCGTTTCTGGCGCGGAAAGCTATGTACAAGAACTGATGTCAGCGCGCGAGGGCGGCCTCTAAGTACTCCAACAACGTCACCCCGGCGATTACGACGACGGTGATGGAGCCGCAGACGACGCCTACCGACACGCAGGGGTACTGCTACGTAAAACTTTCCGGACACCTGGGGATACTCTAAGGATATTCTAAGGTAAGGAATCTAACACTAACTACTGTTTCTTACAGATATATTATTACCGAAGGTAAGTAACTTGTGAGTCTGATATAGAGTGCAGTAAAGTGCCTAGCAAATTCTGCAGCGACTCCCTTTGGTGTCGTATGGAGGGACCTGTCAGTGCTGTGAATGACAGGGACAACCGCGGGGGAGGCATCCCCCTGGCAGTGTCTATGGAGCATCTTACTGGACTTATCGTACCATTGGAAGATTCGGTGCTGTGACGCCTCACAGATCTCACAGATCTCCTTTGTTTCACTCATAAGATGTTGCCGAAGATCTGTCTGCACCTGCAGCACGTTCCGACGAATAGTAGGGTTAGGATCGACAGTGAGCTGGGAGGCCAATGTTGATTGACGTGACTCCAGAAGCTCCAACTGCTCCCATCGCTTTTCATTCTTACAATAACTAATCGCAACGCCGCGGACAGTCGGTTTTAGGGCTTCCCATAGAATAGTCCGAGAGGGGGCTGTGGGGCAGTTTTCTTCTAGATATGTAGTGACCGCTGTGTGAAGCATATCCTGGTATGCCGGGTCCGGTAGGTGCCTCTGGGACATTCGCCACCGGAAGGTGGGTTTACAGGAGTGGGTGTGTAACCTAACACTAATCGGAGTGTGGTCGGAGAGCCAGCCGGATGTGTGGGTCACACGGGAGAACCTATGAAGATGTATCCGTCGGGCAAATAAATAGTCTAATTGTGATTGTGACCCATGCACCGCAGAAAGATAAGTAAAGTTACGTTCAGTTGAATGATATTCACGCTCACGTCAGCCCATCCCAAGGTAGTGATTAAGTTATGCAGATTAGTTTAACCCTGTAAAGGTGTGCTGTCTGTGCTAAGTTGACGTTCCAGTGGTCCCATGGTGTTGTTCCAAGTGGCCCCTAGTAGGGTCAAGTTCTCGTGTACACCGCCCCGTGTTGCCACCAGTTTATCAATAAATGCAGTTCCCAGAGGGAGAGGCGCATGAATGCCACCTATGGTAACCTGCTCCCCGGACAATGTGCATGTGACAAAGAGGAACCGGCCTCCCAAATCTGCCTGATGTGTAATGTATTGAAATTGGACCCTGCAGTGTATGAGAATAGCCACCCCTATGGAACCCCGAGTAAACCCGGCGTGGTACACATGGTAGAAACCAAATCGAGCTAGACAAGGGGCCTTTTCCTGTAAAAGTAGAATGTCTGCCCCATATCTTTTTGCTTGGCGCAAGATCGCCCCGTTTCACCTTGTTGAGAAAGACCTCTGACATTCCAAGATACTATGGATTGATCCCCAACCAGAGTAGCATCACCTGATATTATCAACCCTTGAAGTTACAGGTAGAAGAAATCATGGCTTGCCTGCGAAAAAAAAAAAATATTAACTCAAACACATCGAAACTAAATTTCCCTAAAATGACACCACCCCCTCCCGATACTGCCACACCAAAGGATCCCTTCCCACCCCGCAACCATACACAACAAGGGGCACACTAAGTCTGTGGCTGCGCAGTCTCATGGTCGTGCCTCACGCCCACCCATAGAAAACTATTGTGAAAAAGGTTCTAGATAGACCAGTCTCAAATCAACTTGCGGTTTGAGTGCGGACAGGGCTTCTTCACTGCCAAGGTGGCCGCTCCAGACTCACCGATCTCCGGCTTGATCCAGAGCTGCGTCGTTTTTTGGATTTGTTTCGCCGTGGATTTTGACTACGTGAGCTACGAGAGGAATCTGAGTCAACTACAGGTGGAGAGTTAGGGCGCTCATCCGTCCATGTGAAATCGGCCTCGGGGGTGTCAAAGAAAAAGGATTTGGAGTTGTTGATCACCCGCATCCTGTCTGGATACAGCAACGTGTATTGCAAGTTCAGCTCACACAGTCTGCTCTTCGCAGCTGTGAAGGA
This sequence comes from Lissotriton vulgaris, assembly GCF_964263255.1. Lineage (NCBI taxonomy): Eukaryota > Metazoa > Chordata > Amphibia > Caudata > Salamandridae > Lissotriton > Lissotriton vulgaris. Next base: position 1,889,459,323 of record NC_141691.1, on the reverse strand, counting down.
TCGGCGCTGTTGCTGGACCAGGCGCGTGTAATCCGGGAGCACCATAATTGAGTAGAGCCTTGTTGGAAGTCATCTTTGTGAGTTCTGGCGCAACGTAAGATCGCATCCTTGTCAACATAGTTCATGATTTTGGTGATGACTGGCCTGTGAGTCGCAACCGGAGGAGGTTTTTGTGTCAAGGCACGGTAGGCCCTTTTATACGGCAAAGGACGAGGAGAAAAGATCTTTTGGCAGGATGTCCGTGAGCCATTTGGCGATGAAATTGGTAGTTGAGCCACCCTCGCATCCCTCCGGCAGGCGTACAAAGCGCAGATTGTTACGCCTTCCATGTACCTCTGCATCTTGTACCCTGAAGGCCGGGTCCTGCGACACCATAGAGAGCTTGTTCACTTTCTTTTGAAGATTGGACACTGTGTCTTCGACCGTCGAGACCCGGGTTTCAGGCTTAGTAATGCGGTCCACTGCTTTGCGAAGATACTGGCATAAAAAGGAGACCTCAGACCCCACTGCACCTATCTTTGCTTCTAGGGTGTCCCTCGCAAAATTGATTGCTGCCAAGAGGGCCGCTTTTAACGGTAGCTGTAGCGCCCCATCCCCACCTGTGGTTCCCCCAGCGGCCATCGTGAATTAATCGATGGTCCGCCCTTGCCCATCTCTGGGGGTGGCCCTGGACACGGGGAGAAAGGGCACCACAGTATAGGATTCAGTTGATGTCCCAAGTTAGGCATTGTCAACGGCAGTAAAGCTCTATGAATCTCTTAAGTTTGCCCACCTTGGCCGCCCAACAATAACATCGCCGTAAGAAGGGCATCCAGTCCAGCAAATGTGGGTCCGCAAGCAGGGTCATGGAAGGGAATTAGCTATCTTCTCAGGGCCTCCTCAAGACCCGACTAGGTCGCAGATCTTTGGATAGGGTCTCGATAAAACGATGGCCTCACACCACCTCCGCCCAATCTGTATCTCTGCTGAATGATAGCGTTGCTCTGGATCCCGACCCCCATATGGCCCAACAGCGGCCAAACAGTGCCAGGGCGGCATGCTATGCTCCACCACCCGTGCGGCCAAGAGAAAGGCTAGGGGAGGGTGGTGGCAGCAGCTAGAAGCTGCGCAGGGTCAGTCGCAACACATCTCTCACCTTGTGAGTCCGCTGGCGTGTTCCGCGATCTCCGGTATCCCCTCAGCAGCGGCGCCACTCCACGCCGGATCGGGTCAACTCAGCTAGCCGCAGACACCAGTGCCTCCCAGTCTGCGCCAACCGGGTGGATACAGGCCTCGTCCAGCTGGCCCCCACGCTTACACGCCTCACTCACCGGTGGGAGGGGGGAGATAAAGTCTGCCGTCCACCGCGTCCCAGATCGATCCAGGCCCGAAGCAATCTTCTGGGGCCTCACACAGGGCTCCCACAGCGCCACAGTCGCATTCAGATTAGCTCGACCCCCGGAGCAGGCCGCACTTCAACAGTGGCTCAGACCAGGCCCGAAGTTGCTGAGGGCGCCGGCCGGATCTTCGCGACACTGGCAGGCAAGGCTGTGAATCGCAGCTTACACGCCTCACTCACCGGTGGGAGGGGGGAGATAAAGTCTGCCGTCCACCGCTTCACAGAACGATCCAGGCCCGAAGCAATCTTCTGGGGCGTCACACGGGGCTCCCACAGCGCCACAGTCGCATTCAGATTAGCTCGCCCCCCGGAGCAGACCACACTTCAACAGTGGCTCAGACTAGGCCCGAAGTTGCTGAGGGCGCCGGGGGGATCTTCGCGACACTGGCAGGCAAGGCTGTGAATCGCAGCGTACGCCGTGGGCCGGCCCAGCCGCTCCTCCGGTCTGGCGGACAATTTGTTGGTGGGGCCTCCAAGCCAGGAGGGGGAAGTGGAAGGGGCAGCGGCACCCCTGCTCCGGGTCCAGTACCAGTACCTCCCACTGGGTCTCAATGGCATCCGGCGAGCCTCCTAAGCTCCTCTCCAGCACGCAGATCTCCGCGCCGCAGCTCAGTCGGGCTGCCGGGGGAAGGCCCAGCCCACGTCTCTCTGGGTCTTCTTCAGCCAAGATCTCCACACGGGTGCAGCGATTCCAGATATGAGCACATCACAGTGGCCCTGGATGATCAGGGTATCGGTCGCAGTATTTTAATTCTCCTCTGGACAGGATCTACACAGGATAACGACGGATGTTTGCCATGGGTGGAAGGAGCTTAATCAGTCTACGTCCGCCATGATGGCTACCCAAGCCACACCCGATTCATTCTGTTTCAGTGGTTCTTCTCCACCCATTATTGTGATTGGGCATCTGAAAGAGACATGTTAGTGATAGATTCTTTACCTTAGAATTTCCCCAGGCATCAGACTGGATCCAGAAAGTTTTAATAGCAGTACCCCTGCGCGTCAATAGCTGGCGTCGTGCGGCTCCGCGTCTGTCGCTGGCGTCGTATATGCACAGATGACGTCACGGAAACTACTTAGGCGCCACCCATGCGTGCGACGTTAGTTCTTTCTTTTTCTGCACCAGTAAGCGCAGATCCGGTTAGAGCACGTACCCTAGTCACTTTTTTACTATCTTTTTGGGGACTTTTTGTCTCTTGTGGTTCTTCTCTGGTGCCTAGGGATGCCTGGTTTTAAGTCCTGTGAGGCCTGCTGTCGCAATATGTTGGTGGCAGACCCTCACAACGTCTGTCTCTACTGCATGGAGCGCGACCACGACTCCCGGTCCTGTCTGGACTGTCTGGCCATGGCTCCGAAGGCCTTGAGGGAGCGGCGCCAGAAGTTGCTTGAAGATCGGCACTCCTCCCAGCGCCGTTCGCGGTCCAGGGTCCGTTCTCGACAATGCTCACGGGGCCACCATCACCGCTCCTCGGGCTCCAAGTCTTCACTCTCAGATCCGGGTAAGAGACGACACAAAAAGAAGTCGAAGAAACATTGTCGCTCTCCGACGTCCCCCCATATGCGCTTGGATGGGGACAAGGGGAACATAGGCTCTGCCCATGCGGCTCCTTCAGTGGCCTACCCGCCTTACCCAGGTCCGTTGGCGACTCCCGCACAGGTGCAAGAATTTCTTACTGTCATGGACCGCCTGTTTAGTACTCGGGCTCCCGCCGGTGCGCCTTTAGGCCCTGCGGTCCCATGTCAGGATCCTGCTGGGCCGTTGTCCCCACGGCGGCTCCGGCCCCGGTGCCACAGGATCCTGCACCGTTGGCTCCGGCCTCAACTTTAAGAGTTCCTATGCTGCCGGCTCCGGCCTCAACTTCAAGAGTTCTTATGCTGCCGGCTCCGGCCCCAGTGCCACCCTCGGCTCCGCCTGCAGCGCCGCAGTGGATGCTGTTGGTTCCGCCTCTGCCTCGGGCCGGCACCATTCCTGGTGCTGTGTGTTCCTCCCCCTCCCCTGCCCCTTCGGCGCGGTCTGCTCCACTCACAGCGGAGGCTGATGACGACTTGGAGGGGTCCGAGGATCCTCTTACTCGTCAGTGCGACTCCGGGCAGGATTGGGCGGACGATTTGGAAGAGGCCGGTGGCCTCGACGTCTCCTCTGACCCAGGGTTTGCCTCTCTCCGTCCACTGTGGAGGAAGGTGCCTCGTATACGGTGGTGCTCTATCGGGCAGCTGAGGTTCTTAACCTTGATCTCCCTATGGTGGCCCTGAAAACTAATCTCCTCACTGAAGTGCTCCAGTCGGCGTCCACTTCATCGGAGCCGCTGCTGCCGTTGAATGATGCCCTCACTGATGTCTTGTTGGGCACTTGGTCGCGGCCGGCCATGGGGGCGCCTGTGGATAAGAATGTCGCCAGGCGTCATCGTCCGGCGCCAGTTGATCCTGCCTTTCCGACCACTCATCCTACGCCCGAGAGCCTGGTCATTCAAGCTTTGACGTCCCAGAGTGCCTTTCCCACGGCTCCGCCGGATAAGGACTCTAAAAAGCTAGAGCAGTTCGGGAAGCGGTTGTTCTCGACTGCCAGCTTGGGGCTGCGTTCGGTGACCACTGCATGTCTTTTGGGCCGCTATTCTCACTCTGTGTGGGAAACCGTTGCTGAAGTGTTGCCTCAGTGCCCTGAAGAGGTCCAGGCTGTGCTTTCCCAGGCTGAGGCCGAGGGTGAGGACATGGATAAAATTCACCATTCGTTGTGACTTAGATATCGCGGACTCTCTCGGTAGGGCGATTTCCACAACTGTGGCACTTCATCGCCATGCCTGGTTGAGATCTACCGGGCTCTCCCCAGATGTCCTGAGCTCGCTCATGGACATGCCCTTCGATGGCGCTCGCCTGTTTGGTGATAGGGCTGACAGTGCGCTGAAGCATTTTAAGGACTCTCGGGCTACAGCCAAGTCCTTGGGCCTCTCTGCCCGTGCCTGATCATGTCTACTTTTTACTCCTTTCGTGGCCAGGAAAGGGGCGCCCCTGCCCGCTCGTTCAGTCAAAAGCCTGCGCAGAACCAAATCAGCGTGGCAGTGGGCGCAGAGGCCGCCATTGCGGCTCCCAGGGCCGGCGTGAGGGCCAGTCCACCGCTACATCCACCTTGAAGCCTTCCTAGTCTGAGCTTCTGGGCACACCCTATGCCAGTGGGTGGCAGGATTCATCATCACCTTCCCCACTGGCGTTCTGTCACTTCCGACAGGTAGGTGCTTCAACTTGTCCGGTGAGGTTACTCCCTCCCCTTCAAGTCTACCCCCTCGACCACTTTTTGTCATTGTTGCTATGATTTTCCATCTCTTTTTGGCACACTGTACCTACACTCTCACACTTTTCGGGAGTGTCTCCGCGTTGCGGCGTGGAAAAGTTTCTCCGAAGAAACTGACGTCAGCGTGCCAGGAGGGACTTATGTTTCCACTAACGTCATGTCCGAAGACGTCAGGGCGGAGCCTTGCAGCACCGTCCCCTGGCACGCAGAGGTAGTACTGGGAAAACTTCTCCAGATCCAGTCTGACGCCTGGGGATATTCTAAGGTAAGGAATCTGCGGCTAGACAGTGTCTCTACGTTACTGAAGGTAAGTAACCACCATCGAGAACACAGAATATTAACTGTTCTGTGTGCTGTAGGTTCTGCATGAGCACTTGTTTGGAGAACCATTCCAACTGGAATGGAAAAATTTACTCTAGTACGCCTTACTGCCGCAAACTCTCCTGCCTGCGTTTTGAAGAAGATTACGAACAGCTGGGTCATCCCAAGTGTCTCGGATTGAGCCAGGAGAGCGTGGTACCCAAAATCACCTATGAGCATCTGTGCTCTGATATGGGTTACCTCTTCATGAATGTCTCCTGTCTCATCAATAAAGACCTCTTGGCAAGAACCTTCCATCTCTTTATTCATTCCAGTGCACCTTACACCTCTAGGTGCAGAGATTGAGCAGTGGTAAGGCAATTGACTGCTTTTGACTTGCCTTTGAAAGTGCTGGATGCCATCCTCAATTCCAGACCCTGGGCACAGTAAAAGGTTATTTTTCAGCCCTTTTTCTCCTTTTTATGTTTGCCAGGACAACCCTCTTTGTCAAATCACCAATTGTGGCATTGCTTATTAAAGTGTTGACACGTCCTCTCCCCAACTATTTTTGATGCCTTAGTGTGACCTTAACTTAGTCTTGAAATTTTGTATGTATACATGTTTCGAGGCTATGCATTGTTGGTTTCTATATCCCTTGACTCTGAAAACTGTCTTCCTTATTGTGTTCACGTCATCACAACACATAAGTGAACTGCAGACACTGTTAGTGCAACCTCCCTACACCACCTTCCCAGATAAATTGGTCCGGAGGTCTCAGATAGCCTTTTTACCTACGGTTGTGACTACCTTCAATATTATCCATGTCATGTGGTTGATCACTCTACTAGCGTTTCTTGCTGTGAAAAGGGAATGGCTCGCTGAAGAGGGGAGGTAAGGGAGCTCAGTGCCTCTGAGCAAAATATTAATAAGTGCAGTGTCTCTTTTTTAAAGATATAGACTCATAATAACACTAATCGTCAAACTAAATGGCATACGTTTGTCTTTAATGACTCTCATTTTAATACACATGTGTGCTGCTCTTATTCCTTTTTCCAATGTTCTTATTCAATCACTTCCCACTTATTTCCTCCTCCTGTTCCTCTCTAGCGCCTGGACGCACACTTTTCGGTAATAGGATGTTTTAACCCCTTCGCTGCGGCGGCAATTCCACCGCAGCGCTGGGGGGGGGTTCTATTGGCCCGCTCAATAGAACGCGCCGCGCAGCCGCGAAATCAGCGCCGCGCAGGCGCGGCGTCAGGGCCATGACGGAACTGCTCCGTCATGAGCACAGCTCAACCGCGGCTCATGATGGAGCGGCTCCGTCATGGGCATGCATGGGGTTAAAAATCTGTGATCATACATTTTGGTCCTTTCGTCTATATCTTTCTTTATTGAAGAATTGCTGTGCCTCCTGCAATCCACCTATTGAGCTTCTGCCTTTATCACTCTCTTCTAATATTCGATCTTGTCAAATGGGAAGCAATTGAGATGTGCGTGTTAATTTGTTGGACCCTGCTATTGCTTGCAATTATAGTCCGCCTGCAAAGCTGAGAACACCAATACCCCACTTGACTTCATTCAGCTAACTGCGACTTTCTGGATCTTCCACGTCATATTGGACAAAAGATGAGCTGCCTAGAATGGTCTTAAATTGAGGAGCAAACTCAGCGAGTGCCAAAGTTTTATTGGGCAGCCGCTCAACAGAGACCCACGTGAAGTGGTGACATTTTGAAAAACGGAGAGTTAGACCTTTCAGGTTGGGATAGCTTGTAATCCTGACATAATAACGTAAAAAGGCATATACTTTTCAAAATTGGCTCCCTTACAGACAGTCTTTTGGGATAGGGACTGTAGAACACCCACTACTTGCTATTGTCATGCTGCTTAACTTCAGCCCCCTTTTTCTTGCATCTGGAGGCACCGATATTGCGTCTGCCCCGGGTCCAATAAATTAACCTTTGCCACCATGTGGTAGTTTCGAGTACTTCATTCAGCAGTGCCAATTGATGATGTGGGTGGAGCCAACAGAGTAAGTGGGTGTGGCCTCCTAAAACAAATTTGAACACCTGCACTTAATATTTTGCAAATTAAGCACTGGCCTGACCCTTTATATGCAGCTTAAAACACAACAGCTAATGATCCTCTGTAAAACTATAAAATGTACACTTGCTCAAACCCTACAAAACTCAAACTCCAGTATCTTCTTGCAGTGTTTAATGCCATTCATCTTACAGATGACACTGACAACACCATAGATAAGGAAGTGATCAGTGAAGCTGAGTCTGGAGATAGTACTCCTGGGGGTAGTCCCCCCCAACTGAAGTAGAGACGTTTATGAGAAAACCCCTCATATCTGCCTTAAAAATTTACCCGGAGTGTCTGCCCCTACTGGGGGTTCATCAGGCCACTCAGGACAGGAAGAATAGCTGGAGGAAGAGGAATTAATCCTATTGAGACTAGCCGAAAGAGCAACCCCTGAAGCCAAAATCCTGGCCATAGAAATAGAGATGGCTGAGATGGGTTTAGGATATATAATTGATGGTAGCAAAATAAATAGGGAGAGGGGAAACATTTGATCCCAAAATACCCAAAGGGATTGTCCCTAAATATGTTGAGGGTGATGACATTACCACATGGTTTACTGTCTTTGAGAGGGCATGTAAAATGAGGAGATTACAGCAGAGATAGTGGGGCTCGCTATTCTGGGAGTTATTTTCAGGAAAGTGCAGGGATAGACTCCTGACGCTATATGAGGCAGATGCTGAGTCTTATTATCTCATGAAGGATAACCTCATTGCAGACTAAAGACTCACCGCTGAGGGGTGTATAATTAAGTTCAGGGAAACTCACAAAACCTTGAGTTAGCCCTGGGTTGATTTTTAGGTCGAGCTGGAGAAAGCAATGCGAAGCATTGCGTCCAGCTCAACAACTAATGTCGCCCGTCTCCTGGGAATCTGAGACAGGGGTCGGGCACGCGCGGCGATTGGTATCTGTGGACGCGCACGTCCAGGCCAGCGCCGTGCACATCCCCTGCCTCAGATTCCCTGAAGTGCGCAAACACACACATGCACACGCAGGCAGGCACACACACACACGCAGGCAGGCACACACGCACAGGCAGGCACACACACACCCACACAGGCAGGCCCACACACACACACACTCATGCATGCATGCATGCACGCACACACACGCGTGCGCGGAGGGAGGGTGGAGTCTGCGTCTATAGAACTGGAAAGCGCTGATAACCGCTGCTGGCCCGAGGCTCTTACGGTGTCTGAACTTACCCCTCAATTTCACCGCCGTGTGAGAGTGCATCAAGATTGCCATTAGAAGCACCGCCATCAGCCCAGGAACCTCGGGACGCCGTTGCCTGCTCCACCTACGTCACCTCCGTGCCGCGCTGTGGTTGGCTCAAAGTTTCCGCCATTTCCACTGCGTCATCAGAGGGCTGCGCTGGGATTGGCTGCAGCTCTCCAGGACTCTGGTGACATCAGCCTCTCCTCCAGAGATTGATACAGTGCAGGCGTTCTGCTTGTGTGCTCACTTAAATGCGCTCAGTATCCACTTGTTTTAAATCCTGTCGGGGTTGCAGATGTGTATGAAAGAGTGTGTACTCCTGTCGGTGTGCATATGTGTCACCGAGCATCCGTAGCTACATGCCCTTAAGCAAGTTTTTTTTTTAAACTTTATTTTTGACGCAGATAGTTATAGCATACAAACAGTTGCGCCGACAGTTCCATTAGAATAACGACATTCCGTCAAGCTACAGGTAACTTTTCACACGGCCCATCAGCCCACATCCCGAAAGCCGGGCGGCGGTAGGTGGTAGCATGCCAGAACTGGTGAAGGACATAGCAATGCAACTGTACGGCAGGATATTCTGATCCGCTTTTATTTTTCTTTTATTCAGGTTACCCCCCAGCTCCCCAATAGAAACCCCCCCACCCCCCTCAAAACCTTGGCATCAATGAATAAGACATGTGTATATAGTTCGTTCACCTCATTATGGCACTCCCAGTATGTATGTATGTATAACACACTTATAAAGCGCTTTCTGTCACCCGACAGGCATCCTGGCGCTGAGATCAAACAGATCCTGAAACACGGTCAAAGAAGGATCATAGAGCAATTATCCTAACCTAGGAAATAAATGAGTTTTTAATAGTTTTATAAAAGAAAGGAGGTCTCCTGAGCATCCGAGCGACAGTGGCAGATAAGACAGCAATGATTAACTAGAATAGGAATGAAACCTTCAGGGATCAAAACACAACTTCTCCAAAATGTATCATACACGTGCGTGGACGGCTAGGCACTACCACAAATCACTGCCCTCCCTCCCCCTCCCCTCTACCCTCACTTTCGGACCCTGTATCCTCAGGGGTGAACAACTCCGCGCTTGTGCTGTCTGAATCCTCAGCAGTCGCTCCCACCATTCGCATCATTCTCCACGCAAGCAGGTCGTCTGGCAGCTTTACATCCCTGCGCACGCTCTGCATGAATGTTTCTTCCGCTAGGGACCATTCCCCTACATCCCTAAGCCACTGCGATACCTCCGGGGCCCTCTGTCCCATCCATGTAATCGCTACCCTTCTCGCCAACACCAAAAGTAGTTGTAACATTTTGTAAGACAGATTACGCTTCTTGGGTTTGGGGACCAAGGCTAATAAACAGTGAAGGGGAGTCAGCTCCATCCGGAGACCAGTAACTGTGCGAATGCGCTCCACCACTGACTGCCAGAAGGCTTTAACTAACGGGCAGTCCCACGCCAGATGGAGGAAGGTCGCACCTGCAGGGCCACAGCTAGGACAATCATCCCGTTTGTCCGGGGAGATACGTCTCAAGTTGACCGGAGTCACATATGTGCGGTGCATAAAGTTAAAATGAGTCAATTTAAACCGTGCATTGCACGACACCTTTCGGGTGAGAGTGTCTATGCGTTTACGCTGCTCCGGTTCCAAAACAATCCCCAGGTCAGTCTCCCAGGTCGCCCAGGCCGGAGGGACCAGTGGGGTGGAGTCCTGCCGCATGGCTGAGTACAATAGGGTTATCAGCCTCCTGCCCCTACCACAGGAAAGGATAACATTGAGGGTATGGGACATCGGGGGCGCTTCAGGGAATTGAGGCCAAGTATCCCGCAACATTGCTTGAAGGCCTCTATAGTGTAAGAATTGGCCCCTACCGAGTCCGAAAGTCTCCATTGCCCGCTCGATGGACAGAAACATGTCATCTGGGTAAAGGTCAGCCAATAACTCGCATCCACCTGCTCTCCACTCTTGGAAGGGCATATGTTCCTCCATGGCCACCACTGGGGCCATGATCCATATTGGCAGCTCCCTGTGAAAGGGGGCCCTCCGTAAGACTGCCCTTAAGCAAGTTACCTCAGGTGTGTGTGCCGCTTTACGGCTGCCTTTGCCCTGTCCCTTGAACTAGTGTCCTGGCTGACCGCCTCACTTCCCCTTGGTGCTCTCTTATGCCTCACTTCCGCTCTTGACTATCCATCCTCCTCTCTTGCTACCGAGAGCCGCCACCTTCCCCAATTATCCATCGACCACTACTACTCCTTTTCCTCTTCTCCCAGCTTCCTGTCTTACTTTCTATTTCTCTCCTTTACTTATTCTTTGTAGCTGCAGAAGTTGCACCCCTTTGTTCAGACTCCGATTCGCTCCCTGTCAAGGAGCTGAAATCCGATGCAGTCGAGTCCAAAGCATTTTTATGGGCATTCTTCTGATTCCACCTACTGCATGTACCAGGTTGAGCACTCCCTGCTGCTGTGCGCATACTGTCGTATTTTCGTGATAAAGTAAATATTTGGCCATATATATATATATATCCACGCCAACCCTCCTCGCTTTGGAACACCGCGTAAACCGGAACCCTGTGGAAAGTATTTGCAAAGATAACGCAGAGCACCCCGCAGCAGGCATTTGCCCCGTCGACCACGTAACTTGCATTTGGAGATTGCTGCAGTTCTTCCTGATAGCTGGAGGGTGGTCGGAATCGCAGGTATGAACCAGAGTGAAAGAAAGTTGGTTGAGCGTGTGACATTACAGTGGCTGATGGGAGAGGTAGTCCCGAGTATCTGATACGAACAGTGAGTAACAAGAACGTTTTACCTTAACAAAAAATGGCAGAAGAGTGGGTCAGGGAGCAGGAAAAGGCAGCAGTGGATATATTCAGTGATGAAATACCAAGCGCATCTCCCACGTCAGCACAGGGCGCTGGAGTTTCTTCTAAACCCAATGACATTTAAAAAACAAGCATTTGCAATAAAGTAGGTCTCACACTTACGGAACTTTGAGCTATTGGCATTGTAAATGACAATGCATTTTATTTATGTTTTAAAAACCAAAACATAAATAAATGGCATTTTCATTTACAATGCCAATAGCTCAAACTCGCGTAAATGCGAGACCTATTCCATTGCAAATGCTTGTTAGACTTTTCATTCAGAACACTAGGTGGTTAATTAAAAGGCAGTAATGTGCAAGACCATGATGGGCTTTATAATTTAATTACAGGAGGGTGGGTCCAGAGTCACGTCATAATCCAAGGGTAGGTACCAGGGTAAGAACTGTGATCCTGAAAAGGCTTAGTATTTCAATTTTAAAGCCTATTGACACTGAACTGGAGACTCATCTTGTCCCAAAAAGTCTTCCTATACTGCACCCCCTCCATCACTGGAATAGTAAGTTTCTATATGGGATCCTTGGTGTGCCCTGACCAGGTCAGAGAGCACACTGAAGCTACCTTAATCTCAGAGGGTGGGGTGGAAATAGCTGCCCTGGCTGTCTGGCCCAGTAAGCTGGAGAAATGCAGACAACAGCCCTATATCAATGGGATTAGAAGCACTGAGGGATACAGGTGCAAGTGTCACCATGGTGACTGAAAATCTGATATCACCAGAGCAGTGTTTGGTTGGACACACTTATCCAGTCACCAATGCTGATGACCATACTAAGGTTCATCCCATGGCTATGGTGTCCTTGGAGTGGGGAGAGGTTGCTGGCTAAAAGAAGGTGGTTGTATCCTCTCAGTTCCTGTTAAATGTCTGCTAGAGAATGATCTGCAGACCATGGGCTCAGGTAGAGCTAAGATACCAGGCAACCATGGTGTAAATACCTTAATGAGTTTGTGTAAAAGCAAGATCACAGAGCAAAGCCAGGATGAAGAAGAGGAGCTGGATCCTGGAAAAATGAACCAATCCTCCAAGATCAAAGGTAAGAAGTCTAGGAAACTCGATTCTGAACAGCCGCAAGCTCAGGTCCCCTCTCCTCAGGGAGAAGACCTGTCAGCCCCAGAGGGAAATGCGCCTCAGGAAGTTAGGCCTTACACACCAGAGCACAGGTGCGCCCACTAGGGAAGAGCTGTGTCAGGGGGTGAGAACCTGTCCCACTCTTGAGGGCCACAGGAAAATGGATATGTCCGTGGATCCCACAGGACCTATTAGGAGGAGGGACTCCTGTATACTTAGCCCAGAGATACCAAACCTGGTGCCACTAGGAGAGTGGTAGTGCCTCAGCAATACAGAGAGTTCTTAACTCTCATAGGCCCATGGCGTGCCCTAGCTGTGCTTCTTTGCCAGGCCAAGACTTGCAGTAGGCTAGTTGCCCACTTCCACTGGACCAACATGTCCCAGACAGTGAAGGAGTTTTTTAACTCCTGTGTTACCTGTCAAGCCAGTGGCTCCCTTAATTCCAATTCCATTTTTTGGGGTTCCCTTTGATACAGTAGGGATTGACATAGCATCAGGAAACAGATGTATACTGGTGGTAGTGGATCACACTGCCAGGTATTATGAAGCAATTCTCCTTAGGACTGTCACTGCTCCTGCAGCTGCCAGGGCCCTCATCAGTATATTTACTAGAGTGGGCTTTCCTAAGGAGGTGGTGTCAGACAGAGGTACAAACTTCATGTCTGGCTGCCTAAAAGATATGTGGACTGGGTATGGGGTGACATACAAGTTTACGACCCCATATCACCCACAAAGCAATGGCCTAGTTGAGAGATTCAACAAGACCATGAAAGTCTTGATCATGGGACTTTTGGTGAAAAACTAAGGAGGAGATGGTATGTCCTTTTGCCATGCTTATATTTCACCTACGGAGAAGTGCCACTGAAGGGAGTGGGCTTTAGTTCCTTTGAACTTCTGTTTGGTCATCCTGTGAGTGGACCACTATGTCTAGTGAGGAAGTCTCAGAGAGACCTCTCAAAGAGCCTAAAAAAGATTTTCTGGGCTATGTGCTTGGCCTACATTCAACGACGGCAAAGCACATAGATAAAGACATGGTTGGAACACTATGGCATACGCCAGGTCGTTCAACACCTGGGCGCTCTCTGAACGTCAGAGCGTAAGAACTCAGCTGAATATGCCTACATTCACGAATGGCTTCTCCATCTGGAGATGTTGCAGGGTCTCTTCTAGTTACATCTGTTTGCCATCACAGAGAACGTGCAATGTCAGCGGTTCTGCAAGCGCAGGAGGTTCCAAGGCTGCTCTCGCTTGGGGACGCTTTTTGTCTCGAATGGAGCTCAGGCCTCCTGTACACCTTTCCGCCCATACCACTTCAGCCCAGTGTTCTCAAACAGATCAGGAACGACAAGGCCCAAGTCATACTTGTGGCTCCAGACTGGGCTCAGAGAGTCTGGTGTTCCGAGCCATCGGCCCTCTGAACAGGCTGCCCCTTCAGGATGATCTTCTGTCACAGCAGCACAAGAGGGTCCTCACCTCGAACATATCAACTATTCAACTTCTTGCGTGGAGATTGAGCTGCGGCAATTGACAGCTTTCAATTTTAGTTATGAAGTCTGAGACATTATCTTGCCACCCAGCAGTCCCACCTCTGTTGGCAATAATGTGTAGTATGGTGTTGAAGAAAACATTGAACTCCTTTCTGCCCCCCTTTATTCTTTCTGTTGTCCGGCAGTACTCTGGGCACTCTTAAGGGCTATTTCTGTGCCATCTCGGCTTTTTTGAGGTTGCCTGATCAGCCATCTCTTTTCAAATTTCCTGTTGTAAATAGATTCTAAATGGACTTCAATATCGGTTTCCTCCTTCACCTTTTATAATGCCTCAGAGGGATCTAAATCTTGTCTCGCTGTTTCCCATGTGTGCTCTAACATCTGCCCCGAGGGAAAGTGAGCTTCAGGCCTTATAATCGAAGACTCCCTACCTCACCATTAAGCCTGACAAACTGGTGCTTCACACAAGAGCCTCCTTTATTCCAAAAGTTCAATGCCCACAGGAATCAATGGGCATTACCGAATCGGTATTTACAGAATCGGTAAATACCAAATCTTAACGATTCGATATTTACCAAATCTGTAATACCTACACCCCCCCCCCTCTATTTTACCACTTATTAAATACCGAACCGGTAAAATTCGGTATTTAAGAAGTGGTAAAATAAGATTACCTACATCTAGCCCTTATGTCTCTCCATCTCCTTCAGGTACGAATCAGGGTACTCCTGCTAGTTTGGCTCCGTCTGAAGCTTCACCGGTGTGCTGTCCGACGCCAGCCCGATCTCCGACGCTGGTTCAGTCTCCGGTGGAAGATGCTCCGGTACCGGACGAGTCTTCGACTCCATTGGCTCCACCATCGGCGCCGGTTGGCCCGAGTCCGGTAATGCCTCAGTCTGAGCCTGTACCTTGGGTTTACCCACCTTTCCCTGGCCCGGGGCAAGATCAATCGCATTACTCAAATGCAATGTAAGGAGTTTTTGCAAGGTGGAGCGCCTTCGGTTCCCATGGGTCCTATGGCCTTTGATCTGTAAGTTCCTCAGGCTTATGCTCTGGCTCCTTTTATGCCTTTCCTTCCAGCAGCGCTGTCCTGGCATTTCCCTGCGCCGAGGACATAGACGCTGTTTCCTTCATCTCATGCGCCGTCAGCTCGACCTCGCTCGACCCAGGCTGTGCCTCCGAATCCGTGTTCAACGCCGCTTCCGGATCCGTCAGAGTCGTATCTGGTGCCGCCAACGTCGGTTCTGAGGATGAGGTCTAGGTGAGAGGCGCATAGGATTTTGGAAGATGAGAGTTTTCGTGCAGTGGAAGAAATGGAGGAAGGTGAACTTCAAGAGTCAGAGGACTTATTTCAAGATTTGAGGGAGGCAAATGGCCTTGATATGCCCCCGGAATGGGAGCTTTCTCCTCCTTCTGATGCTCCTTCTAAGGATGTGGCTCCTTACCACACAGCCATAAGGAAGGCAGCGGAGCTTTTAGACCTACAGCTTCCAACAGCTGAATTCAAGTCCAACATTTTGACTGAGGTTCTTAATTCTCCCTCCACTGTCATAGAAACTCTGTTGCCTTTTAATGATGCCATTGCTGAACCGGTTTTGGAGGTCTGGCATAAGCCCTTTTCAGCTCCAGCAGTTTCTAAATCTGTTGCTAGGATGTATAGGGCGGCTCCAGGGGATCAGGACTTCCTAACATCTCATCTTTCTCCTGAGAGCCTGGTGGTTCAAGCTGCCTGTCCTAAGAAGTCTTCTGGGGCCTTTCCTCAAGTGCCTGGGGATAGAGAATCGAAAAAGGTGTTCTCTTCAGCTAGTATGGCCTTGAAGTCCGTAAATGCCACCTGTCTTTTGGGTTGTTACATCCATGCTCTGATGGACTCTGCAAAACAGCTTGCTCCTAAATTGTCGGAGGAGGGCCTACAGAATTTTAATGGGGTCTAGCCGACACTCAAGCAGCTGCACGCCAGGTTATTCAGAGTAGCCTGGACACTGCGGACTCTGTTGCCACGATTATAGGATATTCGGTTGCCACAAGGAGAAGTGCTTGCTCAAGTCATTGGAGTTCTCTCAGGATGTGCAGGCAACTCTTCTTGACCTCCCTTTCGATGGCTCTTGACTGTTTTGAAAAAAAGCAGATGCAGCTTTAGAGAGATTCAAAGACCGCAAAGCCACAGCTAAGTCTCTGGGTCTACAGGCGCAGCCTAGAGGATCATCTTACAGAAGGTACAGAGGTTTTGGAAGGTTGTCCTTTCAGACCTACAGGCAACCTCAGCAGCAGCAAAATACCCTGTATAAATCATGTAGGGGCAAGAACAGGGGTCGTCCTCAAGGTCGTCAGCCCTCCTCCTCCTCCTCCTCCTCTACCTCCCCACTCCCCACTCCCCCTCCCCCCCACTTGCCACAGCAAAGCAACCCTAGATCCACCATTCTGGATCATGTGGGTCCTGTGGGGGGTCGGCTTACCCATTTTCTACAAGATTGGGAAGCTATCACTACGGACCTTTGGGTTCTAAATCTTGTGGAAAATGGGTATACTCTTCCCTTTCGGGAATTCCC
Organism: Lissotriton vulgaris; assembly: GCF_964263255.1. NCBI lineage: Eukaryota > Metazoa > Chordata > Amphibia > Caudata > Salamandridae > Lissotriton > Lissotriton vulgaris. Next base: position 1,889,443,068 of record NC_141691.1, on the reverse strand, counting down.
TCCAAATTACCCTCCTTGTCCAGGGGCATATTTGGATGACCACCTTCTTCTTCTGCAGGAGGAAGTTCTTGCATTACTAAAAAAAGGGCAATAGAGGTGGTTCCGGAGCAGAAAAGGGGTCAGGGATGCTACTCCCGGTATTTCCTGATTCCCAAGAAGGATGGCAGGTTATGTCCAATCCCAGATCTCAGGATCTTGAATCTTTTTCTGAAGCAGGAGAAGTTCAAGATGCTCACCCTAGCGCAGGTTCTTCAGGCGCTGCAACAGGAAGACTGGAGGGTGTTGATCGACTTGCAGGATGCGTATTTTCATATTCCGATCCTGAAGTCGCACAGGAAGTATCTCCATTTTACGGTAGGGTCGCAACATTATCAGTTTGCGGTTCTCCCGTTTAGACTTACTACTGCACCTCGAGTCTTCACCAAGGTGATGGCAATGGTGGCAGCCCATCTCAGGAGGTCGGGGATTCCAGTTTTCCCCTATCTGGACGACTGGCTGATCAATGCAGAGTCGCCAGAGAAGGTGCTTCATCATCTGCGGGTTACAACTCAGTTGTTGTACAATTTGGGTTTCTCGATAAACGTCCCCAAATCTCACCTGGTGCCCTCTCAGCGCAACCTGTTCATAGGGGCGGTACTGGACACTACTGTGTGTCGAGCATTCCCACCTCCACAAAGGAGTCTCGACATTCAGAAAATGATTCCCTTGTTTTACAATGGAGCAGTCGTTCCAGTCCTGAAGGTTCTTCGCCTGCTAGGTCTGTTTGCTTCCTGCATTCTGTTGGTCAACCATGCACGCTGACACATGAGGGCGCTCCAGTGGTGCCTCCGCAGACAGTGGTATCAGCACAACGGAGATCTCAGGGAGTCTGTGAGGATCTCCAGAGAAGCTGCAGCGGATCTGTCTTGGTGGAGCGTGGAGGGCAATATGTCTCAAGGAAAGCCCTTCCATCTACCTCCATCGGTGGCCACAGTGATAACGGATGCATCCACTTTAGGGTGCGGTGCTCATTTGGGGGACCTGGAGAGCAAAGATCTTTGGTCTCTAGAGGAAAGGTTGCTCCACAACAACCTTCTAGAATTGCAGGCGATACGTTTGGCGCTTAAGGCCTTCCTCCCTTCCCTTCGCAGTCAGTTGGTTCAAATCTTGACGGACAACACTACAGCGATGCGGTATGTCAACAAACCGGGAGGAGTGGGGTCGCATTGCCTCTGAAGAGAGGCTCTGCGTCTCTGGTTCTGGGTTCAGACCCTCAGGTTTGTCTGATGGCAAATCATCTGGCCGGAGTTCTGAGCATGCGTGCAGACAGTCTCAGTCGGCAGTTCTCTGGAGGTGGTTCGTCACGTCTTTCGGACGCGGGGAACTCCTCAGGTGGACCTGTTTGCCACTCACGAGAACTCTCACTGCCCGTCATTCTGCAGTCTCCAGTATCCGATGCAAGGAGCTTTGGGGGATGCGTTTCAGTTGAGTTGGGGCTCACGACTCCTTTATGCGTTTCCTCCCATACCCTTGATTCCTCGGGTTCTGAGGAAGATTCGCCAAGACCGGGCCCAAGTCATATTGATCGCCCTGGATTGGCCAAGAAGGGTGTGGTATACAGATCTTCTCCACGTCTCCTCGTGCCCTCCGCTCCGTCTCCCTCTCAGGGCAGGCCTCCTCTCGCAGTTGCAGGGGCAGTTTCTATACCCCGAGTGGGCTGGGTATGCTCAGACGTGAGTCCCAGGCTCTCCACATCACTGGAGTCAAGCTATCCAGGCTGAAGAAGGCTGATAGCCAGAAACCGGTCCTTGGATGCTTGATTCCGATTTAGGAAAGACATGGCTTGGTAGTTCGGGCTGGACTGTTCCCATGAGGCACAGGGTCAAGGCTGATTTGCATATAGCCAGTGTCTGACCTAGAGTGGTGTGGAGTGCAAAAAAACGATGGATTTAGTCCCAGATCTTTGTACTGGGGTGAATGTAAGACATTGTTCTGCATTCTGTCCATCAACTGTGTTTTTTGCAGGTTCTATACCCCCACCTCCAGAGATTACACCTTCATGCCTGGAGATTGAATGGGCAAACTGAATTCTTTCTCTCTCCCGCCTGACGTGGTGGGCGTTATTCTGTCCGCCAGACGTCACTCCAGACGTCACTCCACCAAGTCTATCTATTACTATAGGTAGTTCAAATTTGTTATTTGGTGTGGGGAGAATTCTATTGACCCTTTGAGGGCTCATTTATCCAACATCCTTCAGTTTGTTCTCTCTAAAGCCTGGCATGGCTTTGTTGTGGCTACTGTGAAGGGCTATTCTTCGGCTTTGTCAGCGTTCATTTGCTTGCCGGATCAGCCGCCTTTATTTAACCCCTTCGATGCTGATCTGCGGCTAGAATCGTCTTTACCAGATACATTGTTACCAACGGTAAGTAACTTGTACATTTAGGCTACCAACTCACCCATGTCGGCTTTCTCATTTTTTGTGGTCCCTGCTGTGAACAGGAATTCAGCCAACTGGAATTCACCTCTTCTGGCAGAGGTTTGGGGACGACTTTTCCTCAAACCAGGTACCACAGACCCAGTCCTCTCTTCACTAGCCCACGGAGCAGCATGTGTAGTCCAATCGTCGGTACAGCCTCTCTTTGCAGGTTCCAAGATCAGCAGGGCCGTCCTAATTCTTTCCTCTCTCCTGCCATGCGTGATGTGGGTTCTGGGTAGAAACTTGGCATTATTTGTGCCCAGAAAGTGCCTTTACTGGAGGTCACAGTCACTATTCAATGGTTAATTAGATCCTTACCAGTCTGATGACAACTTACTGTGAAGTGTGGCATCTAGCTATCCCATAGTGTTTGATTCTGCCCACTCCCAAGATGGCTGAACCCCTTCTCTGTATATGGAGTTCGGTAACCCATGGGAAAACTGGTTTGATCAGTGTTTTCCCCTCGCTGCCTATGATGCCCTCCTGTCTACCTTAACAAAGGAGCAGCCCCTCTTGTGTGTCCTTGCCATTGCCTATCAAAGGCGGCTCCTCCTTTGAAGGTCGCCTTTTGGGCTCACATTCTTTTTGGCATTTCCTGCCATCATGAGATAACATCTCCTTCTCTAACAGATCCTTTGTTTACCCTTCTCCTCAGGAGGCCAGACGGCTGTCTTGAAGACAGGCCTTTGTATGCAGCCGTAAACTGGCACAGGAAATCTTGGGCAACAAAGTGGAAACTTACTAAAGTTGCAGTTTCCCCACCACTGACATTAAATTCAGTGTAACTGTTAAATCTGATTCAATGCGGTCTTTTGATACTTTGGAGAACCAACTTTAGGAGTCCCATTCAGAAGTTAATATTGCTTAGATGTCTGTAACTCTGCACTTGCCAATGGGGCTTCTAGACCTTTTGTAGTAAAAACAACAATAGTGTTTTTTGCTGTTCAGACTTTAAAAACATGAAACTACAGGTCCACCCTTTTAATATAATGGACCCTGCCTTTACAGTTCAGTGGTTCTACTTTAGGGGATGACTCGCAAACATTTAAAAAGTATTGGGCCTTGCAGTGGCAAAGTCGAGTTAGCAGTGGAAAACTGCTCTGCCAACCAGCATTGGCAGGCTGGGAGTTATGCTTTTGACTTGTCACACTCATGGTGACACTACTAGTGCTGCAGTCCATGAGAGACATTTTACCATCTGAAAGAGACACGTTAGTGATAGATTCCTTACCTTAGAATATCCCCAGGCGTCAGACTGGATCCGGAAACTTTTGGGTAGCAGTACCCCTGCGCGTCGGTAGGCATCGTCTGCGGCTCCCCGTCTGTCGTCTGCGCCGTGGGTGCCGTGATATCGTCGGAGTACTTAGACGCCGCCTCCGCGTGCTGACGTCAGTTCTTCTTTTTTCCGCGCCAGCAAGCGCAGATTTGGAAAAAGCAGTACTTCTAGTCACTTTTTGACTAACCTTTTTGATCTTTTTGATCATCTTTCGAAATTGTACGACTCCGATCGGTGCCATAGGGATGCCTGGATTCAAGCACTGTGATGATTGCGACCGCACGATCTCGGTCACCGATCCTCACCACCTGTGTCTAACTTGTCTAGGCGTCGACCACGACGACAAGGCCTGCTCCGACTGCCGGGCCCTCTCTTCGAAAGCCAGGCGGGAGCGGTCCCGCAGGCGACTCGAACTCCGGCAGTCGGCCCCGCGCCGCGAGAGGTCCCGGTCCTTGTCCCACGGGAGGTTGAGGGACAGGTCGCGGGGACGGGAGCCACCACAGCTCCGGGAGTCGGCACCACTCCTCCGGGTCGAAGTCGTCGTCAGGTAAGAAACACAAGAAGTCAAAGAGGCGTCAATGCTCTTCTGACTCGCCCCGACGCTCGCGCGACGCGGCCGGGGGTTCGGGTGACACCGCCCACACGGCTCCGCCGCAGTCGCGGGCGTCGCGGCCTGTTCCACACCCTCCGGTCCATGGGCAAGATGCGACGCCGGGGGAGATTGAGCGCTTCCTCATGGTCATGAGGAACCTCTCTTCCCCGACGGGTTCCGCAGCGCCTTCGGGCCCAGCGGACCCGTCTGGGGCCCCTAGCGGGTGCTTCGAGTGCTTCGGCCCCGACGCCGCCGGCGCCTTCGGGCCTGGCGCCGCAGGGCCCCACGGTCCCGACGCCGCGGGACCCCACTGGACCAGCTTCGGGATCTGGGTTGTCGCCGGTGTACCTTACGACCACCCCCCTCCCCCCGCCCCCCGCCATCGGTCCGTCAGGTGTTACCTCCGGCGCCGTCCCCGATGCCTCCCCCGCTCGGGTTCCGACGTCGGAGCCCGCTCTCGACCGCGCTTGGGGAGTTTTACTTCAATGAACCGGCCCTATTGGTTGACAACCCTGAATTTCAGGAGATGGCTGATGAGGAGTTTTGGGAGGGGTCTGAGGACCCTCTGACCCGTGAGTGTCAGCCTCTAGAGGACTGGACAGGTGACCTTGGGGATGCCAGTGGTCTGGACACCTCTCCAGACACTGGTTTTGTCTCGCCTCCTACCGTGGCTTCGGAGGAGGGGGCAACCTACAGTGTGGTGTTGATGAAGGCTGCCAAGTCCTTGGGTCTTGAGCTCCCCGTCGCGGCCGTGAGGACTAACCTCTTCACTGAGGTCCTTAAACCGCAGTCCTGCCCGACAGAGCCTCTGCTGCCGTTTAATGAGGCCTTGACCGACGTTCTTTTGGGCACTTGGTCCAAGCCCGCTACGGGTTCGCCCGTAGATAGGAATGTGGCCAGACGCCACCGCCTGGCCCCGGGCGACCCAGTTTTCCTGTCCACCCACCCCACCTCCGAGAGCCTGGTCATCCAGGTGTCCACTTCCCAGACCGCATTCCCGTCGACTCCACCGGACAGGGAATTTAAGAGGTACGAGATGTACGGTAAAAAGGTCTTCTCCCTTAGTCTGGGACTGCGGTCTTCCAACACCGCTTGCCTCTTGGGCCGCTACACCCACTCTCTGTGGGATACGGTCGCGGAGTTGCTGCCAGAGTGTCCGTTGGAGGTACGGGCCAAACTCGGCCAAGCCCTTGTGGAGGGCCGGGATGCAGCCAGATATTCTATCCGGTGTGGGCTGGATACCACCGACTCACTAGGTAGAACGATGGCAACGACGGTGGCAATTAGACGCCACGCCTGGTTGAGGTCCGCCAACTTTTCGGCTAATGTCCAAAACACCTTGATTGACATGCCGTTTGATGGCCGTCGCCTTTTTGGCGACAAGGTAGACCATGCACTTGGGCGCTTTAAGGACTCCAGGGCTACGGCCAAGTCCTTGGGCCTCTCGGCCCCGCGCCAGCAAACGGGTGCCTTTCGCTCCTTTCGTGGCCAAGGAAGGGGCGCCCCCACACGTGCTGCCAGCCACACGCCGCAGACTACCATCCAGCGCGGTGTCGGCCGTGGAAATCGCCCTGGAGGCGGTCGGGGACAACGGCGAGGCCAGTCCACACCCTCCCCCGCAGCATCCGCCTCTAAACCCTCCTAGTCCGTGCTTTTCGGCCCATGTGACGCCAGTGGGAGGCAGGGTTCGCCATCACCACTCTCACTGGCGCGCTGTCACTTCGGCTGCAGATCGTTCAAAGGAGCTACTCCCTCCCCTTCGAGACGACTCCTCAAGCCATGCCACTGCAGAACCACCGCGTATCGGGGGATCATTTGCGGCTTCTCCAGGAGGAAGAAGGCCAAGGGGGCCATCGAGCGAGTTCCTGGGCCAGAAGTAGGATGTGGTTGCTACTCCCACTACTTTCTGGTACCCAAGAAGGGCAAAGGGGGCCTACGCCCTATCTTGGACCTACGGAACGTCAACGGCTTCCTCCGGAAGGAGAAGTTCAAAATGCTGACTCTGGCTCAGGTCTTTGCTGCCCTGGACCCAGGAGACTGGATGGTAGCGTTGGACTTGCAGGACGCCTATTTCCACATCCCCGTCCTGCCGGCCCACCGGCGCTACTTGCGGTTCACGGTAGGCCACAAGCACTTTCAGTTTACCGTGCTCCCCTTCGGCCTTACCAGCGCCCCACGGGTGTTCACGAAGGTGATGGCGGTGGTCGCATCTCATCTGCGCAGGTTAGGGGTTTCAGTCTTCCCCTACCTCGACGACTGGTTGTTGAAGGCGGGCTCGCCCCAGACGGTCATCAGCCACCTCCAGACGACGGCAGACCTCTTGCACTAGCTGGGGTTCTCCATCAATGTGCCGAAGTCACACCTGTGCCCCTCTCAGAAGCTCCTTTTCATCGGAGCGGTTCTCGACTCGGCACAGTTTCGGGTTTACCCACACGAACAGCGTGTTCGGGATATACAGGCTCTGATTCCGATCTTCGGGCCGTTATCCCGAGTTTCGGTCAGGTTGACGCTGCGGCTTCTGGGGCTGATGGCCTCCTGCATCCTTCTGGTGCATCACGCACGGTGGCGGATGCGGGCTCTGCAGTGGGACCTGAAGTTTCAGTGGGCCCAGCATCAGGGCAACCTGTCCGACCATGTCCTGATCTCGGAGGGCACTGCGAGACAGCTGCAGTGGTGGCTCACGATTGGGTCAACGGCAGATCCCTCTCCCTTCCCCAACCGGAGCACGTAGTTGTGACGGACGCGTCCCTCCAGGACTGGGGAGGCCACTTGGGAGAGGCGGAGATCAGAGGACTCTGGTCTCCGGCGGAGTCCCGGCTCCATATCAATCTGTTGGAGCTGCGGGCGATTCGTCTGGCACTGAAGGCATTCCTCCCGTCTGTCCGAGGGAGTGCAGTGCAAGTGTTCACGGACAACACCACCGCCATGTGGTACTGCAACAAACAGGGCGGAGTGGGGTCGTGGACCCTTTGCCAGGAGGCTCTGCGTCTCTGGCAATGGCTGGAAAATCAGGGCGAGACTCTGGTGGTTCAACACCTGGCAGGTTCTCTGAATGCCAGGGCGGACGAACTCAGCCGTCGGTGCTCGATGGATCATGAAAGGCGTCTGAACTCGGACGTGGCGCAAGGCTGCTTTCTGCGATGGGGAGAGCCTTGGTTAGATCTATTCGCCCCCGAAGAGAACGCGCAATGTCATCAGTTCTGCGCGTTGGAATTTCCAAGGCGGCACTCGCTCGGAGACGCTTTTCGTCGCAAGTGGGCATGCGGTCTGTTGTACGCCTTTCCGCCTATACCACTTCTGCCAGAGTGCTGAAGAAGATCAAGCATGACCGGGCACAAGTCATCCTTGCGACTCCGGACTGGGCACGAAGGTACTGGTATCCCGAGCTAATCAGTATGTCAGTCGATCCCCCGGTTCGTCTGCCTCTTCAGGAGGACCTTCTGTCGCAGCAGCTGGGGACGGTCCTCCACCCTAACCTGTCCAGTCTCCACCTCCATGCTTGGAGATTGAGCGGCGACAGTTGAGGCCATTTGACTTGCCTCCTGAAGTTTGTAACATCATTCTGGCAGCCAGGCGTCCCTCCACAAAGTCGGTATATGCCTGCAGGTGGAACAGATTTGTGGCATGGTGCACAGCAAAGGCTGTGGTTCTCCTCAATGCCCCTCTCTCTGAGGTTCTCCTCTTTCTTCTCTCTCTTGCCCAGCAGGGCTCTGCTCTGGGCACTGTCAAGGGCTATCTTTCAGCTCTTTCAGCCTTTCTGAGGCTGCCTGACCATCCTTCTTTGTTCAAGTCCCCTATCGTTAATCGATTCCTGAAGGGCATCACTCATACCTTCCCTCCTGTTCCCTTCGTGATGCCTCAGTGGGACTTGAACCTGGTTCTAACGTTTCTTTTTTTTTTTTTATTTTTTTTTTTTTTTTTTTATATTTTCCTTTATTACAACAAATAATTATGAGCATTACCAATAACACAAGCCTTAAATATTGACAAATAAATTATACAATAAATTTTTGGCCAAACACAGAGTACACAATTATATAAATCTACTAAAGTTGAAAAACAGAGTCTAAGATCGACGAAGAAAGAGCCAATAACAAAAACGCTCAACATCAAAATCAAAAGTAAAGGCGACTACCTCCCTCTACCCCTAGCTATTCCTTCTTTGGCTCTCTTTCCATTTACATAATGGCTCCCAAATTCTTCTCCCCCACCGTCTTCCACTCCTCCCCTTCCGGGCAAAATTTTTTTCCTCTATATTATATGCATATAGAGTGTTTGCCAGCCAGCATTGCATTTTCGGAGGGTTTTTATCTAGCCATGCCCTAGCTATTGTTAGTCTATAGACAGCCATTACTACAAAAAGGAATTCAGCATATTGAGTCTGCACATCATCACTCACCCCTAACATAATCAAAGCTGGCGTAAGTGTTATCGCAATATCCAATGAGTTCGCCAAAAACCCCTCAATTCCCCTAATCAAAGTTCTTAGTTGTGGGCATGAAGCAAAAATGTGTACACTATCTGCTTCCAATTCATTACATCTGGGACAATTGATTCCTTGATTCCCACCCCATTTAGCAATCTTTGCCGGAGTAAAGTACAAAGAGTACAATGTTTTATAATGCTGCGATTGCAGCGGGGCAGCGCATAATATCGTCGATCCGAATTTCAAAGAATCATAAAAGAGTCTAGGATCAATACCCAATTTATCTTCCCATTTTTTACTAAATTTAACTAAATCATCCTGCTTGTCTTTCACCAATGCTGCATAAAGAGATTTAATAGTGCAATCTCCCGACAATTTTATTTTCTCCATTATATCAACTTTATTAAAACCTGCCGGACCCCCGACTTTATTATTGAGAAAGCTTCTAACCTGTAAATATTTGAAGAATCCCCTATTATCTAAACCGTATTTTCCTCTCAGCTCTGAAAATTGCATAAAGCCATCTTGTGCATAAAAGTCTCCGATTTGTATAACCCCCTTTAGTGCCCACTCTGCCATAGTATAGTCTCCGAAAATTTCCTTGGGGAGTGACCTATTGTTGTTTAATAAGACATATCTGTTGTATCTCCCAAGTTTTACCCTCTTCAAAAATGCATTCCATGTCGTGACAGCTGCTTTGACAGTTTTAAACTTAGTCCTCTTGAAATAGCTGTAATCAATACACTTTAAAAAACAGTTCTCTGCATTTACCCCTAGGGTGACAGCATACACATCTGTAGACATTTTCTGGATTCTATCATCGTCAGGGCTTCCACCAATAAGACCTTGAATATATTGCAGCACACAGGCCATATAATATAAACGAAAATCCGGTGCCCCCCACCCCCCATTTTCTCTAGGGAGTGTCATGTACCTATAAGCTCTCCGGGTTTTACCTTGGGCCCAAATAAACCTATTACATATAGCCTCTATGCAATTAAACCAGCTGGCTTCAATCAACAATGGTACAGCCCTAAATACATACAAAAATTTTGGTAAAATCATCATTTTGATGATATTTGTACAGCCAACTAGCGACAGGTGCAAATTATTCATTCTATCTAAATCTTTTTTCATTTGAGTTATCAAGGGATCCATATTATTTTCCACAATTTTACTTATTTCTGCCGTCATTTGCACCCCTAGATAAGTTGCCATATTTGTCACTCTTCCATCATTACACCTTACCCACTGGTTTTTAACTATCTGCGTCTTGGTTGTGTTCAAGCTATACCCAGAGAACTGGCCAAACCTCTCAGCTTCCGATTCAATTGCCCTAATGGCGGCTACAGGATCTGGAGTCAAAATGGCTACGTCGTCCGCATAAGCTAGTGATTTAAGTCTGCACCCGTTTAGTACTAATGGCAATATTTGTTGATTCATTTCCAGTTTGCGAATATAAGGGTCAAGATACAGAGCGAACAGTAAGGGAGAAGAGGGACAACCCTGCCTTGTACCTCTCTGGATGTTAACTGCGGCTGAGTAACCTCTACTGACTCTTATCTTGGCCGTCGGGGCTATATATAGCGTTTGCAGAGCCTTTATAAATCCTGGTCCTATACCGTGCCACCTTAAAGCTTCCCATAAGTAACCCCATGAGACCCTATCAAAGGCCTTTTCAGCGTCGAGAAACACCGCTGCCATTGGATCTTCCAGGATGTCTGCAGCATCAAATGCCGTAATTACCTGCCTGGTGTGATGGGTTGTCCCTTTCCCTGGAATAAATCCATGCTGAGAGGGTGTAACTAAGGATTCGATTGTCTTAGATAATCTTTTTGCCAATATTTTTGAAAACACCTTGACATCGGCGTTCATCAAAGTGATGGGGCGGTAGGAGCCTGGGACATCTGGTGGTTTACCTTTTTTAGGGATAACAATGATGTCTGCACCACCCCAGGAACATGGAACAGTTTCACCCAGTTGTGCTAACGCCATTATTTTAAACATATCCGCTAACAGAGGGGTCTGGAAGACCTTATAAAATTCAACTGGAATCTGGTCCGGGCCAGCAGCCTTCACAGATGGGAGTTCCCTCAACGCTTCTACAAGTTCCTCCACCTTAAACTTCTCTTCCAGCTCTATTCTGTCTGACTCCTCCAGGTATGATGGCTCAATATCCCTCAGATATGCCCTCATATCCTCCTCACTTCCATGCCCATCTGCCTGATACAATTCCATATAAAACTGCCTAAAGACCTCTCTAATCTGCTCTGTACCTTTAACTTTAATTCCATGACTATTTTTCATCTCCTTAATATCAGCCATCCCATCTCTCTGTCTAGCTCGCACCGCTAAAATATGCCCCACTCTTTCGCTGAGTTCATATGCCTTTTCTTTATTGGCTAGATATTTCTCCACCGTCTTTTTTGCCATCCCTTCCATGACCACTGCTTTAAGGGCGACTAGTTTTAACAAAATCTGCTCCACTGGCGTGTGTGCTTGTATAGCCAACATGAGTTCCTCCTCTGCCTCCCTGATTAATTCATTATTTCTTTCTAATTCCTCCTGGTTCTAACGTTTCTGATGTGCGCTCCCTTTGAGCCACTTCACAACTGTCCTCTTCGCCTTCTTTCTTTGAAGACTGCCTTCCTGGTAGCCCTCACCTCTGCCAGGAGAGTGAGTGAGCTCCAGGCTCTGTCGTGTAAGCCTTCTTTCCTTTCAGTCCATCCGGACAAGGTTGTATTACGGACAAGGCCCTCCTTCCTTCCCAAGGTAGTCACGGCCTTCCACATTGGGCAATCCATCACGTTGCCTACCTTCTTTCCGCCTCCGCATCCCTCGAGAGAGGAGGAGAGGCTCCACCTTCTGGACCCAAAATGTGCCCTCTCATTTTATCTGAATCGCACACAACAGTTCCGGGTGGATGATCAACTCTTTGTTGGGTACACGGGCGCTAAGAAAGGGAAAGCGGTGCACAAGCGGACCATCTCCAGGTGGATTATCTTGTGCATCCAGGCGTGTTACTCTTTGGCTAAGAAGGAACCCCCTGTTGGGCTGAGGGCTCATTCCACTCGAGCCACGGCCACTACTACTGCCCTCGGCCGAGGTGTGCCCTTGCAGGACATTTGCCAGGCAGCTACCTGGGCCTCGCTGCACACGTTTGCAAGACACTATTGCCTGGACAGTCAAGTCCGGAGGGACGGCTACTTTGGCCGTTCCGTCCTCCAAGACTTTCTGGTGTGATTATTGGTTCGCAGACCCACCACCACGGGGATGGTATTGCTGGGGTATCTATTCTAAGGTAAGGAATGTATCACTAACGTGTCTCTTTCAGATGCACAAGTTACTACTTGTGTAACGATATATCTGTAAGAGACATTAGTTAGTGATATATTCCTTACCGACCCATCCATCCCCCCCGTTCTGCGAACCGATATCTAGGGTTAAGGTCATCACCTTTCAGGGCCCTAGTTTCTTGGCACCAGTGTTGGTTTTTGTCATGGCTCTGCGCTTTTGGCGCGGAAAAGCTGTGGCTAAGAACTGACGTCAGCACGCGGAGGCGGCGTCTAAGTACTCCGACGACGTCATCACGACGCCGACGACGGACGCGGACCCGCAGACGACGCCTACCAACGCGCAAAGGTACTGCTACGCAAAAGTTTCCGGATCCAGTCTGACGCCTGGGGATATTCTAAGGTAAGGAATCTATCACTAACAAATGTATCTTACAGATATATCGTTACACAAGTAGTAACTTGTGCATTACTTCCCTTCGGTAACAATGTTTCTAGTAGAGACGATTCTAGCTGCAGATTCCTTCACGACCCACCCTTCCTCCCAGTTTCTGCGAGTTTCTGATCCCCACATGGTCTTCGTCGTGGGGGTTCTTTTACCTGTCCTTGGCCTCCTGTTCCTTTCAGATGGCACTGTGGTCCTCGGATGGGTCTCCTGTCCTCGACTCCTCCTCCTTTCAGGATGTATGCCCTTCTTTGGCAGGGTGATCTGGGGTTGGCTTACGTTTGCTCCTCTGTCCAGGGGGTGTGATCCTTCCCCTTGTGGTTGTAGTTGCCGACTTTCTTCCTCCTTTTTTCTCTTTTTCTCTCTCTCTCTGTCGAGGCGCTTTCACATGCTTTTGCCTTCAAGATGGCTCTAGCCTTGGCTTGCAGGGTGGTTCCACTGAGTGGTGCTTTGCGCTGTCTTGCTGTCTTTGCTGCTTTAGCCTTCTGGTGCTTTACTGCCACCCGGTGCTTTCATCTTGGCTTGCATGTGTTGTTCTTAGTGTGGTGCTCTGCTCCTTTTCTGTTCTGGCCCGCTGTTGTCGCCTTTTGGGACCTTGGGCCATCAAGTGGTGTGCCTCGCCTTTTATTTCTTTCTATTTCTTCTGTGGTTTTCGCACACTGTTCACATGCTGTCCACAATTTTGTTGTGATGTGTGATGGCTCTGCGTTGTGGCGCGGAAATGTTCTTCCAAGAAAACTGACGTCAGCGCGCCGGGGTGGGGCTTATGTGACCTCGCTGTCATGCCTGCAGAGGACGTTGGGCGGAGTCGCGTGGCACCTTCCCCCCCCTCCCCAGGCGCACAGGGATTCTGGGCAAGAAAATTTTCTGGGTCAAGTCTCACGCCTGGGGGATATTCTACGTTAAGGAATCTGCGGCTAGAATCGTCTCTACCAGATACATCGTTACTGAAGGCAAGTAACTTGATGCACAGGTAAGTAACCTGCGCGGTCTAGTGGTAAGCCACTAGACCGCGCAGGTTAGCGGTCTTGTGGCTTCACGTCCCTACCATATAAAATGACAGTGTGGCGGAAGCGCAGCGGACGAGCGCAGCGGGAGCGCCGACTTCGCGCCGAAGTCAAGCCAAAGTCCTGCCCGTCTGCGCCCGTCCGCGGCCGGCCGCGTCCTGCAGCCATATACCCTGCCCAAACTTACCTGTATTCTTCTGCGGATTTATGTTCCCTCCAACATGCTGTCCCTTTGCCGCCTGAGGCTATTAGGAGGGCCCAGGTGTGTGGTATTTTTCGCCCCCCGAGCACGTTCTCTCCTCTCCCGCCCGGTCCTGCCTCCTCTTCCGTACCCTCCAATATTCCCCCTCCCACTCCTGTCACCTGTGCCCTAACTATTCTTTATCTAAATACACGCTCCCTGGTGAAACACCAATTAGAGATTTACCGTCTACTAGATGACACTAACATAGATATCCTCTTCCTGTCCGAGACCTGGCTAACAGAGGACTCCGTGCCCGATATCTTAGCCGCTATCCCAAACGGCTACTATATTTTACACGTTAACCGTCCTAGGGGGCAAGTTGGTGGTGGAGTCGCAGCCATCATCCGTAAAGATTATGTTTTTTCCATCGTAGACTGCACTCCCATCCCCAATACTCAAACCCTCGTTATACAGCTCCGCTCTATCACTACCTCCCTTATCTGCGTTCTTATGTACAGACCCCCCTCCTACATGCCTTCTTTCGCTCAATCAGTCGGGGAGTTGGTCTCTCAGCTTCTTATTAATCACTCCAGGATTCTCATCCTGGGTGATTTTAATTATTGGCCTAATGACCCTCAAGAAAGCCGATTGTCTGAGCTGTTCTCAGAAACCCTTACCAGCTTGAACTGCCAGCAATTGATTTCCACCCCTACCCACTGTAAGGGACACATACTTGATCAGGTCTGGATGGCTAATCTTGACATCGACCCTCCACTGATCACCCCTTGCACCTGGTCAGACCACTACCTTATCTCCTTCTCTGTTGACCTTCCTAGCTTCCACCGCCCTCCTCACCCGGCTAACATCACGGCCCGTAATTGGAAACATGCCGATTTGCCAAAACTTCACTCCCTTTTGGCAGCCTCAGTCCCCCCAGTTTCTGAATCTGTCTCTCACCAAGCCTCTACTCTTGAGCACTGGCTGAAGGCAGCAGCCGACACTGTAGCTCCTCTAAAAACTATAAAAGTCCAGCGCCCCCATGACGCCCAGCGATGGTTTAATGACCAGCTTAAACTTGACAAATTAGCCCTCCGTCAAGCTGAACGTCGTTGGCGCCACAAGTACGACCCTTTACTCAAGATAGAGTTTACCACTCTACTTAACAAATATAAATCCTCGATACTTGAGGCTAAGACTTCCTACTTTTCCTGTAAAATCTTGGAGTCGGCTTCTAAAGCTAAAGACATCTTCTCGATCGTCAATGAGCTCTCCCTTCCCGATCGCATCACTCTTCCTCCCGTGCCTACCCAGGCACTGTGTGATGAGCTTAATGCCTTCTTTCAAGATAAAATCTCCTCTATTAAAAACAACATCCCTCCACCTTCCCCTTCCAAATCATTTACCCTCCCCTCTGAAAACTCTCAGAAATTTCACACTTTTCCTCCCATAGCCATCACCGACTTCCACAGTCTTCTTCATAAAGTCTGTTCCGGTTCTCCTAAGGACTGCTCCCCCCCACATATTCTTAAAGAAATCTTCATGGCCTGTCCTGATCCTGCCTTGGCTCTCCTCAACTCCTCCTTAACATCAGGAGTTGTTCCAGAAGCTTTCAAGCAGGCGGTGGTATTACCCATTCTGAAAAAAACCCAACGCAGACCCACTTGTGCTGAGCAATTACAGACCCATCTCCCTTCTCCCTTTTCTGGGAAAGATCCTAGAAACCTATGTTACTAGGTGTCTGAGCACGTTTGTGGAGACTTCCCTTTTCCTGGATCCCCAACAGGCTGGTTTTCGCCCCCTCCATTCCACAGAGATGGTGATCGCGGCTGTCATGGACACTCTTAGAGCCGGGCCGACAATAACATCTCCCAAGCCCTTGTACTGTTGGATCTCTTGGCGGCTTTTGACACGGTCGATCATACTATTCTGATCGACCGTGTCAGAAACGCCGGCATCCAGGGCGTTGCCCTTGACTGGGTTCGATCCTTCCTGCAAGGCCGCTCCCAGGCAGTCCACCTTTCTACCTTCTCTGCTCCTTTCTCCCCCCTCACCTGTGGTGTCCCCCAGGGTTCAGCTCTTTCCCCGCTTCTTTTTAATTTATATATGCAACCACTTATGGTCTCCCTTCGTCACTCCCCGGCCACTATATATAATTATGCAGACGACCTGCAGTTGGTCTTCCCTTTGGACACTTCACCATCCTCCCGCTCTAATTTTCAAACAACAATGTTGTTCATCCCTCCAGGCAAAGTTATCTGTCTTTTTTTGTATTTCTTTTGTGTCTCGCTCAGCAGAACTTTGCTCTGGGTAGAGTTAAAGGGTAGCTGTTGCCAGTTCAGCCCTCATTATTTAAATCATCTGTTCTGATACATTTTTTTGCAAGGCCTAGGTCATATGTTCCCTCCCTCTACCTTTGTCATGCCATAGTTAGACCTTACCTTGGTCCTCACATAATTAATGTGTACTCACTCTCACACTTTATAGCTTTACATTATCTCTTAAGAGACCTGGTTACTCCTTACAAAGTCTCCAGGTCCCGCCGCTCGGAGAATGAGAATCTGGCCAACGTCCCCAGGCATAAGAAGACACGTTCGGGTGGCCGCCGTTTCTCGATCAATGTTTCCACGAGATGGAACGCCCTCCCCCGTACCCTCCGACTGGAATCCAATCACCTGCGGTTCAGGAAGAAATTGAAAACGATATTGTTTCGTAAATAAATATTCCCCCTTTTTCTGCCCTCAAGTTCGCCTTCAAGATTTTAGCGCGGGGATGCCCTCGGGTCACCAGGCGCTGTACAAATCGCTAAAATAAATAAAAAAAATAAAAAAATTGCGGCTACTCACTCTCAAGACGGTGCTACTCATCACTGTAACATCAGGACTGCATGTAAGTGAGCTTTAAACTCTCATTGTCAACCTGCCAGACACCAACACCTTCACAGACAAACTGGTTTTGCAGACGCGAGCATCTGTTTTGATGAAAATTGTGACACCATTCCACGTCGGTCAAAATATTACCGTTCTTGCATTCTTTGCTTTTCCTTACCCCTCTAAGGAGAAGTAGAGACTCCCAACACTTGGACCACAAAAGAGCACTGAGCTTTTACTTTGAACATACCAGAGAACACCAGGTGGACGATCAGCTTTTTTGTGGGATTTGACAGAGAAAAAAAGGGCTTTGCATTAGAATTGACCTAACAGGAGCCTCGGAAATGGGCTGCAAGCTTATTCCATCAGAGCCAAGGCTGCTACCACTGTGCTAGCACACAGATGTCCTGGAAATCTGTCAAACAGTAAACTGGGTGTCACTCCATACATTTTCGAAGCACTACTGTCTGCATAGCCACGTTCGCTTAGAGTGCCATTTTGCCGCCTCTGTCCAACAGGACTTTTTACTTAAACTCTACTAAAGGACCTACCTCCAAAAAGGTACTGTCTTGATATCTTTTCAAAAGGTGAGAAATGTGTGATTAAAAGTCTCTTTTAGAAGAACAAGTTACTTACCTTCAGTAATGCTGTTTCTGGTACAGACTCTATCTAACAGACAATTCCTCCCCGATACTCCCTGTTCCATGAAATGGACTCTAGCCTTTAATAAGATCCTAAGTCTAGGAATCTGCATACTATTCCGGCCAGTTTGCTGTTGGGGCTCTGCATCCGAGGGTGCGGACAGCCTCCAAAGCACCTGATGTCAGTGTGCGCGAGTGCCACCTATATTTGCCAAGCATGTCATTTCTGGAGCCTAACAGTGTCAATGGGGGTGTCAATGGGGAGCAGCATTGCACCACCTATCGATGTGCAGACGTACTGCTTAAACGTTTCCAGATCCAGTCTAACACCTGGGGAATATTCAAAAGGTGAAAAATCTTCGATTAACTAAAGCCACTACTAGAAAGATCATTACAGATGTCAAGTAACTTGTTCATCTTGCATATACTTCTGAATGTTTTCACATAGTCGCTATTGCCACATACATGCAAAATAGTGAACCCTCATTGTTCTTCAAAATTGCTGTTGGGTATGCAAGGACGTAAATTAGTAATGCTGCAAGGACTCTTCCAGCCCCTGAATGGAACCTTAACATAGTTCTTGCTAGATGGTGGGACTTTTCCAGTCAGGGCTAGGGCTATGTCCCCCTCCCACAGGAGGTAGACATAATAAATGGTGTAGACACCCCGGGTAAGGAGCCTATTCGCCGCTACTTAGCACTCCCTTGTAAACATCTCTACATTTAGTATTTAGGTGGCATCCCCAGACCCTTAAACATAGTATCCATGGACACAAGAAGTCGATGAATGAAGAACTGCTGTTGGACCAAAAGCCTTGTGGTGGACTTTGGGCGCAAACTCCTGCCTGCTGCTACATAACTCGACAGTCGCTATCCTCCAGCTCATCTCATCACTGTGTAGCCTCCACAAACCCAGCCAAATCTTCAGCACTTGCAAATCGCCAGGGAAATCCCTTGAGATAGAGGTATTATCTCCCTGCAGCAGCAGGCCCCTAAAACAGCGAATCCTGAACCAGCGTCGTCCAGCCCCCCAGCTCGACTGACATCTCCAAGTGCCAGCTGAAGGTACACTTTCTCTGGAGGGTCAGCTCAACCTCTGCACCAAGTCTTGAGGCCCCAGGACCCACCGGAGCTGAGCAGCACGAATACGCAGGGTACCGGACTTTTGCTGCAAAAGCCTTCAAAACCGGATCCAGGCGGGCTCCAACTTTACGGTGAGCCAGCATCCGACAAGGAACATCAGGACTCCGGACAGGCACCTCAGCAGTGGCTCAGTAGCTCCAGAATTGTCACTCCAAGGTGCCAGCTCCTGATAGCCAGATGCTTCTTTGCATGCAGTTGCCCAGCTGCACATCTTCACTGCACCCAGCCTGGGCATCTTCAAACGAGCGGTACTCCTGCGGCAGCCCCAGAGCCTGTGCATCTTCTACTGTGCCTTGAGAGCCCTCGGACTGCCTGAAAGTCCCCCTTTGCTTTGCTTTTGCAGGTGCCCCCCTGTCTTTATAGCGTGCTAGCTACAAAGTCCCCTATTTTCCTTGCTCCCGGTAAAATCGGGAAGCTCCCGAGGACTTGGGCTTGGAACTTTGAAGCTTGCGCCCTGAACCTTTTGATTCTATAAGGTGAACCACTAAAGTAACTTCATTACATTGATTTTCCACTTGCCTTTTTCCTTAGGAAATGTATTGTGTGATTGAGCACAACTGTTATTACTTCATTTATTGTGATTTTCCTGTACTGTGAAAAAATATTTATCTTGTACCTGAAGTTCTTTGTCTAAATATTTATATAAAATTAGATAGCATTATTCTGATTCGCCTCCACTTCATTTTTTAAGTGTATGTATCATTTATGGCCTCTGTGAGTACAACAAATGCTTAGCACTACCCTCTGATAAGCCTAACTGCTCACTCACACTACTACAAAATACAGCGTTTTTATCATCTTCTTTTGCGTCTATAAACCAATAAGAGTCTTCCCGACCTCTGTGCAGTGTACTCCATTGTGGTGCACATTATAGAAAGGTGGGTTTCCTACACTGCCTCTCTATCTTTCCAAATCTCACCACTAACAGACTGAACCAGTTACATAAACACTTGTTTGCACCATTTGGTGGAGTGTGGTTGGCAATAAATTTTATTAGGAGCATCTTTGTCCCAAGCAACATTTAACATGTGGCATGTTTATATTAACACTGTAGAATTTGAAGCAACTGATTTGTAATTCCCTTTCCTCTTTACCCCCATACTTGCAGCCTTTTATTTAACACCTATGGAAATTCCTGAGACAGTCAGGAAGGGCGAAATGTGGGACTTTTCTCTCTGTCAGGCAGATATTGTCCATGTAATAATGTTGTTTCTATGGTAATTGCCTAAAAACTAAAATAATGAAGCCAAACTTGGCCTCCGATTTGGTTGCTGCATTCCAGTTGTGCAGCTTAAGTCTAAGTTTCTTTGCTACTGCCTCATGTATACTTGTCTCTTGTTTATATTGTGTTACAGAGCCTACTAGCACATAGATAATGGATAACTGAAATCTACACAGTGTATTTTTTCAGCTTTCTTCAAAAGTGCATCTTTTCCCCTCATCCTTACACTGGTTAAAAATGATGCAGTAGTAAATGGGTCTCCTGTTGACTCATAGTGGATTCATTATACATGTTTTTCACTTTAGTGTTACACACAGTAAAAACAGGATGAGGTCTGGTTAAGTAGGCTTAGGCCACCTAACCAGCTCATACTAGGAGGCTGAAAAAATGTAGAAGCATTCTTAGTTTAATAATCTAAAACGAGTGTCCTCCATATCTGTTTATATAAAAAAAGTTTGGCATATGTCCATAAGTTGGAACACTTACAAATGATTACAAATATTGTCATTAAATGCACAATATCATAAACATTTTAGAAAAAATGATCAGTGTGTGTGTTTGATTGGTACTGAAGAGTCCTCATAAAGCTAGGTATGGAAATAATCAATAAACTTTGTTTCTTTATATTTTAGCTTTCCCAAGCCATGGCAGGAAAACTCAATCCTCATGTCCACGTAGAATATGAGTGGAATCTTCGGCAAGAAGAAATCGATGAAAGTGATGATGATTTAGACGACAAGGTCGGTACACAATTTAATTTAAAAAAACATGTAAATACCTATAATAAATCAAATGCATTGTATTTAACTGCAGGTGTAGTGCAGTGTGGTCGCAGAGTGGCCAAGTTAAAACAGGAATAGAAAATTGTCCATTTGTATGTAAGGCAGATCTTGTGCCTGCACGAGTTGACAGGATTCAAGGATGTATACTGCCTTCTCGTAACAAAAAAACACTTCATTCATATGGTGCCTAATTAAACCCACTCTTCTTAAAGTATACACTACAAAACGTAACATCAATCCAACATACATAAGTTTATATGTGTTTATCGTTTGTTCACAGATCAATTTCTTTAGGAACACAAATGGTATCACTGCTTTAAACACTGCAGGCTAAAATGTGTTCATTATCAAGGAAAGGGGTGCAAACTGTGCACAATATGGATCACTACAGCGTTGTTTTGGATTTTGAGTATACTTGAATTTAGACCTTCAAAGACTTACAGAAAGATGGTTCCATATATATAACTTTGTAAATTTCATTGTATCCAATGGGGCTAGATGCTTGCTGCAAAGTCGGTAGGTGGATAAAAGAGACACTTGCTATGTCACACATTCCGTATCTGATAGGTTTGAGTTTTCAGCATGACACCAACTGCTGACTTATTGGTGTCTGTTAGACCTGGCACCTTGGCGTGAGTCTCCCTTCCACTTTTTGCTGATGTGCCT
Organism: Lissotriton vulgaris; assembly: GCF_964263255.1. Taxonomy (NCBI): domain Eukaryota; kingdom Metazoa; phylum Chordata; class Amphibia; order Caudata; family Salamandridae; genus Lissotriton; species Lissotriton vulgaris. The sequence continues at coordinate 1,889,422,070 of NC_141691.1, read as the reverse complement.
CAGATGTTTTTGCTGGTGTCCGCTGCTCAGGGCACTGCGCCACGGCCAATCCGTGCCGCAGTGCAAGTGATCCCAATGTAAAATGTGTATGTGATTGATTTTCATGATTGGCTCATTGGATCCCCAGTAAAGGGCATCAGGAGTGCCAGGGCTTGTAAATGCCAATACTGCTAGTGGGCCTGCAGCGCTGGTTGCGCCACCCACAGAAGCAGCCTTTTAAAATGTGTCTAGGGTCTGCCATTGCAGAACCTGTGTGCAGTCTGGTACTGTCATGCTGGCTGGACAAGTGCACACACTTGCCAGCCTCAAAACCTTCCCTTTGCTTCATATTAGTCACCCCTATGGTAGGCCCCAGGGCAGGGGGCATTGTAAGTGTAAGGTAGGACAAGCCCTGATGTGCGTGGCATGTCCTAATAGTGAATTACAGCCAATTTTGTTGTTCACTATTGTAAGGCTACCTGTTCTCTTAGGCCAAGATGAGCTTTTGGAAATATTACACCCTATAATCCCAGCAGGCTCAGGGAACATGGTAGAAAGTCAAGTTTAGTATGCCTGAACTCAGAATAATAAAATACTTCTTTTAGTAAAGTTTATTTTAATATCCTGTGTTTGCAAATGCTACTTTTAGAAAGCTAGCATTTGCTTGCCTAACCATTTCAGCCCGCCTCTGCTAGGATGTGTATCTGCTGTTTGGGTTGTGTGAGTGACAGGGCTGGGGGATGACAGGTGGTGAATGCAAGGATTACACCTTAGTGGGAGGTGGGAGTGCCCCTGGACTCTGAATAGGGCTGTGCTCTGCCACCACAATGCTGGCTCCTTCTCCTAGAGAGCGACTGATGACTCAGCCCGACACCTGGCCCAGGAAGAGGGAGGACTGTCAACAGAGTACTCCTGGCTGCCCCTGTCATCACAATGCTGGCTCCACCTCCTGCGGAGCGTCTGATGTGCCTGCCCCTCACACTGAAAGGAAAAGCCATGAACAGCACAACAGAGTGCTTCAAAACTGAATTAGGCTATGCAAAGGCCCCCTCGGCCTGAAAGAACAAAAGTGAGTATAATTGTAGGAGCCCTGCTCCCAAGAAACTAGAACCTGTTTCCCACAACGAACCTCTGCCCAACTAGAAGGAAAAGAAGAAGCTGGAAGGACTGGCCTGTTGTCTGCCTTGCTGAGGAAGGAGAGGAGAAGACTTATTGAAAAGACTTTGCTGACTGGTGCTTGAAACTTTCTCCAAGGGCTTGATTGAGCTTTCCCCCTGATCTGAACCCCAGGACTAGTGGGTTCTCTGTGTCTTGGCTCATCTGCAATGGAGCCATGAGTTCCTCCCGCCGGAGGCAAGACTGCGCCCCCCTCGCCCTCTCCTAGAGTTGTGGCACTTGGGAGCGGCCCGCCCTTTTACCCGTTGAAAGCCTCGCTCTTCCCAAGAGCCACTCTCTGCCCCTCGGGTCAGGCCGCCTGCTCCTCTGTCCCTTCTCATTATTGGAGTGCCTGGAGTGCTTGTCTTCCCCCCTCCCGCCGGAATCCTGGTCTCTACGAGCGCACTCCCAAGCCTGGACGGCCGCCCGTGCATTGTGATCGCACCCGGCCGTCCCGCTGTGCCCTCTGACCTGTGGAGAGGCCGCGCCGCACCTCGTGGGAATTCGCCCCCATACGGACCGTACCGGTGGCCCCCGTGACGTGCCCGCCTTTGTGGACCCGCCTGCTGCTTTTGCAGACCCCAAGGTACGTCCCATGATCGAAGCGCACCAACCCGTCTGCCTGCCTGGTAGACCAAGTCAAGCGTGGATGTCGCGCACCAGCACGAACCAGCACACCACGGGCTCGGGGCCCGCAACGTTTTATTTCCCTGTTATCCCTGTGCGCCTCTGCCGTGCGCAGTATGCTCCCCGCTGTCCGTTGTACCGCTGACAGCCTACAGCGCGTACCCAGCCCAGACGTCTCCCCCTTCGCATCCGAGTGCGAGTCGCTCCAGAGCTGTACGAGTCGTACCCTGCTGTGGGGATCAGCAGCGCTGTACGCGGCGCACCGCGAGAAGCGTGGGAGTCGGCAGGACTCCACTTCTCTACCTGTACGACGTGCAGGGAAGCGCTACGAAGCACACAGCCAGCCCGACCCGAGCCACAGTGCTGGAAAGTGTGCTCAAAGAAATAACAGAACTATGTTTAAATGAAAGAGACTAGAAGGAAGCAGCTTACAATCCAAAAGAGAACTTGCCATTATTTTACAAACTTGTGGCTTAGCTAAAAACGTTATATTGGTCTTGTGATAAATTCCTCCCTGCATAGATATATTTTTACATAAAGAAGACGTATTTTACATAACCACAGCCTGGTGTCCATTTGTGGGGGGATTGGTATATTTTAAGCATGGGCGGAAAATCCGTTTCGCTCGCGGATTTTGCGGATTTTCGGTAAATTCGCAATCCGCGAAATTCGCGAATTTCCCGCAAAATCCGCGAGCGAAACGGATTGGGTCAAAAGTTCAAGCTGACTTTTGTAACTCTTGTAGAATGGTGCCGGCAAGCTGCCAGAGCCATTCTAAATTAGTTACAAAAGTCAGCTTCAACAGGAAGCTCTAATAGATAAAGTAAAGCAGGTGCTGCTCAAATTCAGTTACACAATCATTAATCACCCCAAACTTTGGGTGATTAATGATTGTGTAACTCAATTTGACCTTCAACTCCAGCACCTGCTTTACTTTATCTATTAGTGCTTCCTGTTGAAGCCATTTGCAGCTATTTTAGAATGGCGCTGGCAGCTTGCCGGCGCCATTCTAAGTGGGGCTGAGGGCAGAAGGGCACAAAAGTGGGACAGAGGGCAGAAGGGGACAAAAAATGAGTGGGGCAGAGGGCAGAAGGGCACAGAAACGAGTGGTACAGAGGGCAGATGGGCATAAAAAACGAGAGGGTGGCAGTGATTAACCAGCAAAAAAAAAAAACTGCGAAAACGCAAAGCGCCTCAACACACCCGCGAACACGCAAAGTGCCCTGCGAACACCCACGAACTCGCAAAAATAAAAAAATTCGCTCAAATTTTGCGAATTCGCGAATTGCGAATTCGCAAAATTCGCCCATGCTTAGTATACTGTATGTGTGGTTACAAATGCTTAACCCAATAACGCCTGAATTGTGTAACTCAATTTGACCTTCAACTCCAGCACCTGCTTTACTTTATCTATTAGTGCTTCCTGTTGAAGCCATTAGCAGCTATTTTAGAATGGCGCTGGCAGCTTGCCGGCGCCATTCTAAGTGGAGCTGAGGGCAGAAGGCCACAAAAGTGGGACAGAGGGCAGAAGGGGACAAAAAATGAGTGGGGCAGAGGGCAGAAGGGCACAGAAACGAGTGGTACAGAGGGCAGATGGGCATAAAAAACGAGAGAGTGGCAGTGATTAACCAGCAAAAAAAAAAACAGCGAAAACGCAAAGCGCCTCACGAACACCCGCAAACACGCAAAGTGCCCCGCGAACACCCACGAACTCGCAAAAATAAAAAAATCTTCAAACTCGCGCAAATTTGCGAATTTTGCGGATTGCGAATTCACGAATTGCGAATTCGCAAAATTCGCCCATGCTTAGTATACTGTATGTGTGATTACAAATGCTTAACCCATTAACGCCTGAAGATTAGCCTTGACTGCTCACGCCACGCACCTATAGGGTGAGCATGGGTAATTCTAAAGGGGTCATCCTTCGCCCTGACTTAGAGGAGAGGGTCTCTGCTTGTCACAAGTGAAAACTTGCGCCAACCAGAGACCCCCAATTCTAACAGTGTCAGTCCAGGCTAGTGCAGGGCACTCAAGTTGTGGTACACCCAGGTGGCGGCATCAGGGGGAAGACATATGGGCTGTAGGTTTTGACTGAACAATGGGGTTGGGGGAACAACTGGCTAGGCACAAACAGGCACCAATTTGGAGATGTTCATATACAAGGATAGATATGAGCTTGCTAATTTCTCTATATTTTGAAACCCTTTCCAAACTTAAAGCTGTCCATCTACAAGCCCAAACAAGCATTGGCATAGCCAATAGGTCTCACCTTTGAGACCTTATAAGTGTTTGGAAAAACCCGCCTGAGCACTCAAAACCAAAAACAAATATCAAATATCATAAAGTCAGTTCATGAAATAGTATACAGATCCAAATAGTTCGTGCTTCAATGTCCATGAATTTATTAAATTTCCTTCAAATCAAGTTTTCTTCTCTTGGCACAGCTAGTAGTCCACATCCATGAAGTCAAATAAACAGTTCTTCAGTTCATACAAAAGAAAAGCAGACAACGAGTGTTTGGTCATGCAACATAATGCATTATTGACTTCAGGGCTGCAAACCCAAATAAGACAAAATTACTTCTAAGGTTATGTACAAGAACAAGTATTCACCATAATTAAGGTCAAAGTTATTTATATAAGATTTGAAGTTCAAAGGAGACAATAGGGTTATCTGAGTATACCATCACCAGAAGTATGAATAGAAAAGAGTTACAATAAGGAATCAATACATTCAAAAACCTAGTGTCCCATTTACAAACACTGAAAAACGTGAGAGCCCAAGAGCAAAGGATAAAAACAATCAAAGTTAGCTTAAGTATTCCAGTCACCTGTAATTGGACCGAAATAATGTAAATATCGCTAGCAGGGAAGCTAGGTAAATCCCTCCTATTTCGAACGCCTAACTCTTTACCTGTAAAGTTAAAGTCATATTATCAGAACATAGATCTGAAAAAGCCACACCACTGAAAACAAACAATACCACCTTTGCAATATCCTTAGCTCATGACTTATTCTCAGTTTTAGTATGCAACTAGAATAAATATATATTGTATTTGAGAAAGCCAAATCTCTTATTGTGCTCAAAAAGAGTCAGGTCTATACTACATATTCATTATGAGATACCATAAACGGAAGATGAAAACCCCCAAGCTTAAGGTTAATAAACTGCGATGAACAATACCGTTTATCTCTCACGAACAGACATAAAGTCTTGAATGGTCCTGTCTCGCTTCCCAATACACATCGATATATATTTTCCTTCACGAACGTCCCGCGTCTCACACATGCCCGTATAATGCAAGATTATCTCAGGAATCTAAAAATAACGATCAAATTGAGTATCTGTCACATTATCTTTAAATGATAACACTATTAGGCATGAAAGATATATAAAGCTCTAACAAACTATTCCATGGTATCCTCTGCTTGCCGGTGATGTCGTCTTTGAATCATGAACACAGTGAGGACTCTGAGTTATTATATACCCCAAGTCATTATGTTAATACGCTAGCCAAAATATAGTTAGACAAATCTCGCCCTTCTCCGCAAGCAACATATGCCTCCGGGTCTGTAACTGGTGAATACCGTAGTTTAGCACGTTTACGTGGTCTATAAAAGAAACCATAAGGGATGTGTTATAATGTCTCAAGTAGGACACGTACAAAGTAATTTATGTTAATAGTTCTCCATATAGCAAACTCACCGAACGCCCTCAGTGCCCCAGTATCTCTTAACAAAAACGCAGCATTCTACATGGGCGCCATCTTGTAACCACCTTATATACTGGTGTTTAGTGAGCACCATCTTTTAATATGCAAAGTAGAATGTTTCTACTATGAAAAGTTTAAACATCCCAAAATCGTTCAATAACCATTCTCCTCTACTATAATGAAGTCTGAGTCAATTTGCTATAACAATCTAATATATATATATAATGCTTTTGGAATAAAATACTTTCTCCATTGCATGCTACTTAATTGTCACTGTTCGCAATTATAAATAAAGTTGCAATACGAAAACACGATCAATACCTTTAGAGTCCCAGGTATTAAACTCGCCATCTTTGAATAGTAAAAGCAAATACGCTTATTAATATATATATATATCTCAGAAAATATATATATATATATTTATATATCAGATATAAATAATGATACACGCAATACGCGAAGAGACCTATAAGTCATCTAATCCGCGATATCCTGTCTCATATCGTTGATGTATCCAGTTTGCTCGGTGGCTGCACGTGTAGTCAAGAGGTCAAATCCCTATATCTACTCCAATATTATATTATGCCGTGAATATATTTCATCATCAATAATATCGTCATCAAGAGCATAAAATCTCTTCATATACAAAGTCCATAATCGGTGTCAGCTGGTAGAGGCTACTTTCACCTTGGTCCGCCTATCATCAAACCCAAAAACAAAGTAAGAAATAAACCAGCAAACGCTCTCCATACTAATCCCTTAAAGACATATTTCAATGTATCTGATGTGTATACACATACCGGAATATATAAAGAATAGGTATCCAAAATGAGTAAAATTGGACTATCATACGAGTCGTATACAAAGAAAAGAGACACCGGAGAGTGAAAAAAGGTGTAGGAAAGGTGTCAAGTAGATACAGAATAAGTATGCAGAGAGGGCACTTCTTGTATTCATCTGGTTATATACACAAGATAGAAACTATAGTAATCTGTACAGTAATCCAATCAAACTCAAGGAGAGGCAAAAGATATACAATTAATCCTAATAATCATTTATACACTTGCACTAATGCTCCCATTTCTCAGCCTTGAAGGCCGTACTTGCTACAATTTCTCAAACAATTTATGTAGTTAAGATACCACATACCCATACATTTATATGCATTAACTCTTAGAAAACAGATAACATAGTTAACATCACAGAAGTTCATACATATAAAGTGCACAGTGTACTTTTAATTTTACTTATAAATGTTTTGCCAGAACTATTGGCATTGTTAATGTGTTTAAGCTATATTGTAGAGCACCTGTGGCTGCCTGTTTAGTAGTAAAATATTGCAATAGTCATGGTTAGAGGGGCTCCTAGAGCTTTGGGCCCCATTGTTACTACACCAGCTGCACCATCTAAATAAAGCCTATTTCAACTTCAAGGTAACTGCAATTTGACTGCCCGTTCAGTAGTAAAATATAGCATTATTAGATGTTTAAAGGAGTTCTGACAACTTTTTGGCCCAGTGCCATTGCACCTGGTGCACAACTCAAATATTTATAAAAATAAGTTTGATTATTACCCTGTTTAACAGTCCACAATTTATTAACCGTAGAAAGATGAAAGGTGGAAATGGCCCACCAGGTTCTGAACTTGCTTTCTGAATGAGGAAAAGGGAGAAAGAGGAAGGGACATGCCATTGAAAGAGAGGGTGTGAAAAACTGGAGTACACTTCAATAGAGAATTATTGTATTTGCAAGAATCAGTAATAATCAGCAGAGGCAAAAGACACCGAAAATAACATTCTGAAGTACGAACTTGATCTTGACAATAACTCAACTTTTCATCGATCAAGATCCCTTTCGGGGCCTGTGAATACATGATTGCTGAAAACATATTTTAATCAAGGATGCCCTGCATTTCTACACTTAAGTGGAAAATCGCATCACGCGCACAATGATTTAGCAGTCACTGTAGGCGCACCTGAGGAATCTAATACCTGGCGCTGAGTGCTTGCAGTCCGCAACACACGGTGCTTAGCAGTCTACTCGGAACTCGTCTTATTTTAACAGCGCGTGGTCAATTGCAAAGATTTGTTATTCTTCTGCAAAACGAAATTAGCTGAGCATGTAAGGTGAACTTCGAATGCATGAGTATACATCCACACGTATGACTATAAGAATAAATGTAAAACGTGAATAAAAGAATGCATTTTAATATGTTTCAACTGAATGTTAGTGTACGCATGTATAATGTCTAATCCTTGCAATGGTTTCAGACTAATAATATGTTTAAAAGCTTCCCACATGTTAATGAAGTTAAGGCACACAGTAAAAAGTATGTCAGTTACGAACAGATAATTGTGACTTATAAGGGTGGAGCCTAAATTGCGCTGCTCCTATCCCCTGCTGTTGGCGATGTTAGCCATCACAATCAACACATAAATGTTATCAGATAAGACCAGCTCAAAACCGTGATGTTTTCAAAATGTTTTGTCAGTAGTTTTCCAGATGTTTAGTGTAGGGCACTCAAGTTGCAGTGCACCCAGGTGGTTTACATCCAAGGGAAGACACATGGGCATTGGTTTTTAACAGGACACTAGGGGGGGACAACTGGCCGGGCACAAAGGGGCACGTATTTGGAGAAGTGCATCTAATATGCTGCATCTGAGCTTGCCAATGCCTTCATATTTCGACCCTTGACCCTTTTTCCAGGCAGGTATCCCCTCACGCCACGTACCTTGACCTGGCTGTACTCATCTGCCGCTCCTACTGTCTGGAGCTCGACGGCCGCCTCCCTAGGTTTGCTTCCGTTTTCTGCACTGTATTGTACTTTACTGTTCGTCTGTTCTGCTCAGCTAATTGTTCTGTATTTTGAGATTTGGTTTCCATTTTCGTTTTTTACATTCCCCTTCCTTTGTGCCCCTTTTGCCTTCTGTTTCCATTTCGCCGCTCCTCACTCCCGTTTTCCCGCCGCTCCGTCCCCTGCTGCCCCGCTCACCGATTCGCCCGCTCCCCCTTCCCAGCTGCTCCTCCCTCCCACCTCCCCTTCTTACGGCCGCTGGCGCGCCTAAGGCCAGCCCGTCTGCGCCCTTCCGCGCCTGGACTGCACCCAGGTCCAGAACCCCTGGCCCCTGCGAACGCCACAATGCTGGTCTCTGCTACGATGCCAGCACCCTCCACGCACTCAACGCCAGACAATCACGCACCTGCTGCCTGGCCGCCCCGAAGCACACACAAGGACCCTTCTCCTGCCGGAACTGCAGCTACACCAGCATCCGACCCGCCAACCCACCGACCAGGATAGAACCCAACCACCTCAGTTGCATCCTTCTCAACACCTGCTCCGCCCAAAAACACGCCGTTGAACTCTGGGACCTACTCAACTCAACCTCCCCAGACGTCGCCTTCCTGACGGAGACCTGGATTAACCCCTCCTCGGCACCCGACATCGACATAGCCATCCCGGACGGCTACAAGATCACCCGCAGGGACCTCACCAAAGGAGTAGGAGAAGGAATCTCCATCGTCCACAGGAACACTCTCAGAGTCTAGACCAGCACCGATGACACCCTCAGCACCGCCGAACACCTGCTCTTCCAGATCCACACCGACCCCAACACCACCCTCAGAGGAACCCTCGTCTACAGACCCCCCCGGACCCCGACCACAGTTCTGCGACTCCATAGCTGACTTCGTCAGCACACACGCTTTCGCCTCCACGCACTAGTTCCTCCTCGGGGACCTGAACTTCACCTCGAGAACAACAACGACACCAACTCCACCACCCTGATCAACAATCTAGCCAACCTTGGACTCAGACAACTCGTCACAACACCAACCCATTCCGTTGGCCACACACTCGACCCCATCTTCTCCGCAGGCCTCCACATCTTCTTCAACCACACCACCGAACTCCACTGGACCGACCACCGCTGCATCCACTTAACCCTCCGGAAACGCACCACCACTCCCAAAAGATCCCTCGCCGCTGCTGGAGCAAAGTCACCGAAGACCAGCTAACCAGACCCTTGCTGGAAACCTTTGTTGGAAACCACACTTCCAACAAAGCCAGCAGTGCCATCGCACCCCATCTCCGGAAAGCCATCAACATCTCCTTCGAGACAGTAACCTACCCGGAGAGCTGAAAGCACGCCGAGATCAACGCCTTACTCAAGAAACCCAAGGCGGACCTCAGAACTTCCGATCCATCTCCCTGCTCCCGTTCCAAGCGAAGGTCATCGGGAAGACAGTCAACAAACAACTGACCCACTACCTCGAGGAGAACAGCATCCTGGACACATCCCAGTCCGGGTTCCGCAGCAACCACAGCACTGAAACTGCCCTCATTGACACCACTGATGACATCAGGACCCTGCTAGACAATGGAGAAATCGCAGCCCTCATCCTCCTGGACCTGTCGGGTGCCTTCGACACGGTCTGCCACTGCACACTACGTACACGCCTCCACGACGCCGGGATCCAAGAGAAGGCCCTGGACTGGACCACCTTCTTCCTCTCCGGCAGAACAAAGAGCTTCCGCCTCCCCCCCCTTCCGCTCCGAAGCCACTGAGATAATCTGTGGCGTACCCCAGGGCTCATCCCTCAGCCCAACGCTGTTCAACATCTACCTGGCACCACTCGCCCATGTCGCCCGACTGCACAACCTCAACATCATCTCCGACGACACCCAGCTGATCCTCTCCCTCACCAAGGACCCCCACACCGCCAAAACCAACCTCCATGAAGGAATGAAGGCCGTCACAGAATGGATGAGGAACAGCCGACTGAAGCTGAACTCTGACGAGACGGAGGTCCTCATCCTCGGATCCACCCCTTCGGCCTGGAACGACTCCTGGTGGCCGACCTCACTAGGAACAACTCCAACACCCACCAATCACGCACGCAACCTAGGGGTCATATTCGACTCCACCCTCTCCATGACCAGGCAGGTCAACGCCGTCTCTTTCTCCTGCTTCAACACCCTCCGCATGCTCCTCAAGATCTACAAGTGGATCCCCACCGAAACAAGAACAACAGTCACCCAGACTCTCGTCAGCAGCAGATTGGACTACGGAAATGCCCTCTACGCAGGAGCCTCGGCCAAACTCCTGAAACGGCTTCAACGCCTCTGCACGGCTGATCCTCGACATTCCTCACCGCAGCCACATCGTACCCCACCTGAGAGACCTGCACTGTCTCCCTGTCAACAAGAGGATAACCTTCAAGCTCCTCACCCACTCATACAAGGCACTCCACAACACCGGACCAGCGTACCTCAACAGCAGACTCAGCTTCTACACCTCCATCCGTCAGCTCCGCTCCACCGACCTCCCCCTGGCCACAGTCCCCCGCATCCGAAGAGCGACCTCCAGCAGCAGATCGTTCTCCCACCTCGCCGCCAAGACCTGGAACACCCTCCCCATCCACCTACGGCAGACCCAAGACCTGCTGTCCTTCAGAAGACTCCTCAAGACCTGGCTCTTCGGCCAGTAGCAGCATCCCCCCTCCCCCAGCGCCTTGAGACCCTCATTGGTAAGTAGTGTGCTTTACAAATGCTATGATTGGTTGATTGATTGAAACCCTTCCCAAGCTCAAAGCTGGCCAGCTACCAGCCCATAGCTAACCAGTACTATCCCAAAATGATGCCAGAATTGTAAAATCCATATAATGCAATCATAGACTTTAGGAAATCTTTTTAAGCATAAATCTAAAGTCTATTCAGGACAAATATGTAGAACTCACAGTGCTTGAATTACAAATATTAAAAATGGAAATGGTAAAATGGTTACTCGCTCAAATAGTAATGTACCGTACAGTACTCAGACCCTCTCTCCAGCAGCACCCATATCTGTGGGAGGAGATGCTGCCTAATTGCTGAGGTGCCCAACATGTTTAAGATGGGTGAACGAGGTTAAAGTCCTGACATTGGCTCAAATCATGTGATTCTAGGCAAATCACTGAATCGCCTTGTGCCAAAAATACACACACACCTACAAAATAAAAAACAAATTAATCTGACTTTCTGTAATGTTATCTGGTTTTCATTTAAAGAGCTGTAATGCCTTTGGGCTGAGTTTGCACTATATATAACTGCAAAAATAAATTCTCACTCACCCTCCACATTCATCTCGTCAAGTCCCCTTCCTCCTCCCCTCAATTAATTCAAACTCTCCCTCTTCTAAATTACACCATCTTAAATTATATGACTCCACTTGAGATTGAATTTACAGAGTGCTTGTTAATCATATTCTGCTTGAGGTCAAATCTTTTTACCACCTCTTGTAGACTACTCCCTATTGCATCTTTTGGGGCACAAATTTAGAAAACGAACAATAAGGCATACACCATACCTGCTTGATAATGTTAGTTCCATTCTTTTTGCCCCTTTGTACACGAATCTGGAGCTCTGCTCCCTTTCATCAGTTGACAGGTTTCTTTTGTAATTCTTTTCCAGTGTGCAAGGAAAGGATGTGCCCACCAAAGACTACCGGGATCAAACCATGCCATGACTGTCTAAAACAGATGTTAGGGGGGCGTGGCCAAGATTGCAGCGAGGTAGGGAGCACTGATCTCAGCTCTTGCCCGTTGCCCGCCCGTACCAACACAGCACTGCTCCAACGGGGCCCGAACAGCTTGAGGTGACCCTGTGAGGTCCTGCAGCAGGCGCTGGACCCGGTTTGAGTACTTAATCCCGATTGAAGCGGCGGCTGGGCTACCTGGCGGGAGCCGCGGGGAGACAGACCCGGCCATCCTGCGTCAGGGCGGCCTCAACGACGAGTTCGTAGACTTGACCACCGAGGCCAGTCTCACGGCCTCCTCATCTCCAGCTCTTCGACCAGCTGATTCTTCCGGTGCCGCAACCGCCGATCACCGGACGGCCCACGGAAGTAATACACCCGAAACCACCGTTGGAAATTACCCAGCAACCCACGCCGTGGGAAGGGGACTTCCCTGCTTTGGTGTTGCCCCAGGCGCCCTCTGACGTCACAGAGGTGGGCCGCGGGACCCTCCGCTGAGCCCGAGCAACATGCGGCAGACAGGCCCCGGGCCCTGCCGGCACCCTGGGCCGCGGCGATCCCCGGCCCAGGGTTAAATCAGGCCCAGAGAAAATGCACAGAACCCGGCGGCAACCTACGCAAGCCCGCGGCCTCGTAGACGGGGCCAGCGGTACTACTCTTCGATTTTTGCACTCGGTGCTGGAGTCGCCGGGGCCCTCCCCCTAATCAGCGCCGCAGACACCCAACCATTCCTTGAGGCCAGTCGGCCTAGACGCCCCGCTCTGACCATCAGGAGGCCATCGATCGGAGCACACCGCCTGCGGCGCCACCAAAGATGGAGCCTCCGTGGGCCACCGCGGATCAGGGGCGGAAGCGGGACAGCCCAGAAGTAGGCCCAAGACATACGGTGAGCGGCCCTGGCATGATTGTTGGGCGATAGTGGGGCCTGGACTGCGTGGACTCCTGGACCCTATCGGGCGGCCTGGGGGCGTAGAGGAGGTAAATCTTGGGATCCCCCTAGCACACCCGAACTAGCGGCAGCGCCTGCCTTGCGTGGGACCTGAGGGGCAATGGTGAGACCTTGGGTGCTCCTAGACTTCCCGGCGTGACCTCCCTCCTGTGGTCCCGGTTGGAATTCTAGCCCTCGGCCCACCGCGGTGTAACTCTCCTTCCGGCTTGGGCCACGGCGGGAACTTGGCTTCTTGGGGCGCTGTAGAGGTGGAGGCCCAGAGGAAAACGACACGAGCTGCTGCAAATTCCCCCCCTAGCCAGACACACAGTGGGTGTGCACACACAGTTGGCGGCATATACCAGAGACGATCGCGGTCTGAAGGGAGTCTGCCCCAACGGGGGCACTGTTTCTGAGCCACCGTCCCGAACATATTGGAGTGCCCAAAAGAGACTGAGCAGGGGACCTGCATGACCGACGGCGCCCCCGTCCCTCCACCGGGGCATCTGCCAGACTGACGGGAGTCCCACCTCCCATCTCTTGCACGGAGTGCTGATCGCCAGCTCAATACCCGGCACCAAGAACACCCGGGTACTCGCACAACATCGGACATAGGGGGTCAGCTCTCCCCATACCTGAGGCATTTAGCAGACTGCGGAGAAGAGGGCCCGGAGAGGCCGCAGAGGGTACTCACAAGGCCGACGACACGCCAAGTGCCCCTTGCCCAACGGCCCCTCTTTCTGGGGGCAGCTCTTTTGATCATCGACCCCAACACGGCTCACACCGGACAGACTCTGGAAAGTATGTCCAAAACTAGGAATAATAAAGTGAAATCCCTTAAGGACATCTTTGGCCGCTCACAATCCATACCTAACATAGCTGCCGCGACTCCCGAGGCCGAGTCCTCAAAGCCCTCCCCAGCCGCCGGAGATGAGCCCATCACGAAAGCCTTCCTGGAGTCACTGTTCCTCACTCTTAGAGACGACATACAATCAGTGAAGACAGAATTTGCCACGGAAATCAGAGAGATCCACAGAGAAGTGGATGGCATGGGAGAATGGGTGGCTACCCATGAGGAGAAAAGCGACGTTACGGCGTCTGAAATAACCTAAACTCTAGCAGGAGGTGATCCGGCTCCAAGATCAAAACATGGACATTCAAAACAACATGGAAGACCTAGAAAACCGGTCCCGAAGACACAACATCTGGATCCGTGGAGTAAAGTCCTTAGAAGACACCCGCAATCTATTCACATTCACACAGGGTCTCTTCCGTCACATTTTAGGGGAATCACAGGATGCCGACATGGTCTTGGACAGAGCGCATAGAGTGGGGCCGCCACGTGCCCCCAACGCTCCACCGGCGGACATATGGTGTGCGTCTAGGACTTCAAGATAAAGGATGCCATCCTTACCAAAGCGAGAACCCTCCACACCATCTCATTTCGGGGTCACTCCCCTGTGCTTCGAGGGCGGGGGAGCGCCCTTATCAGGATTGGGAAAGGATAGATACTGCGGAAGTACAAGCACGACTTGGCTCAACTACCTTAGATCTAGATAAGGACTGCGCCATAGCCACTTACCAGGTAGAGAGCTGGATTAAATCAGCAGTGCTGACAGTGGCCCCTCTCAAAACTAAAATACAGAAAAGGAGTAAACGCTCTAAACCCTGGTTCTCTGAGAAACTTAAATTGCAAAAACAGACTTGCAGAAGGGCAGAAAGAAGATGGAGGGTAAACTATGGAAAAAAGAGAAAATAGATTATGGCAAAACCTAATCACGTATAAGAATTGGATCATGGAAGAAAAATCGGCGTTCTTTGTTAAAAAGATCGACGAGGCCAAAGACTTAGGTAAAGAACTGTTCGCCACGGTAAAGAAACTTACTGGTCGAGTGATCAAACAAGTCGAGGGCAGCATAGATCTATACAACAAACTAGGACAGTTCTTCACGGACAAGGTCCGACTAATATACGATTCATTCCCTCTGAGGCATATTGTCACACATGCGGAGGGCTCTAGTCAACCGGTTCTCCCCACTCAGGTTAGTCCCACAGACCGTAGCCCCCCTCCTCTCAAATTTAAGTGTTCTATTCCCTCGATCGAAGAGATCAGGCAGTTGGTCGTGTCTACCAAATCAGGAGGCCCTATGGACCCTTGTCCACCCAAGGTCCTTCATCTGTTCCCTGATCTGCTGAGCGCCCAACTGCAGCTACTCTTCACTCTTCAGCAACATAATTCAGTCCAGCGGCTTCCCTAAAGCTTGGAAGGCAGCCTCGGTACTTCCATTACTTAAGAAACCGGGTCTCGACTCTTCCATTCCAGCCAACTTACGGCCAATCTCGAGAATACCTTTTCAGGCTAAAATCCTGGAGAAACTGCTGAACTCGCAACTGGCAGGATTCATTAGGAACAGGCATATTCTAGATGACTCCCAATATGGGTTTCGGGAGGCACATGGGACGTAGACTGCCTTGGTGATGGCTGTACAAAAGGGGGTGGTGGTGATGGACGGAGCATCTGAATCAATCAAACACTCACACCCAGTCAAAAGATCTGGGTTTGGGGAGGAGCCAAGATGGCGACCGGAGCAGACCTGTAGGCTCCCGGCTCCGCCAGTCCTTATCAGCCGTGCCGAAATCCTGATTCTAATCCTGGCTAAATTGACGGCAGATTGGGTGCGATGCGGCGCTGATCCCGGCGGTGCTTTCCCGGACCCTCGACCTGCCCGGCAACCGAAGATAGCCGCCTTCCAGCTCGCAGCCCTGGACCCCGCTTACACGGGCTCATCCTGCCGTGCCTCGGAGACCTGATGCCGGCCGGAGTGCTCCGCCGGCGCTGGCTGCTGAACCACCGGCGTGACCCTTGCGAGGCGCTGCCCGAGCCCAGCCATCTGTAGAGATTCAAGCGGGCGGAGAGAAGGCAGTGCTCACGAAGCTGCAGCACCCCACCGGAACGGCGCCTTTGTTTGAGGCTGAAGGTACGGGGAGAAGATTGCCCGGCCATGTTGGATCGCCTATAACTGCTTGACCCCATGCCTCGCTACCCGGGATTGCCACGGGGCGCCTAACCTGCACTGAATGTCTCCCGTACACGGCGCATAGCACCCCGCCAGCATTGAAAGGGCGTGCGCCGGTGCTTTACTTCTCCTGGTGAACACCTCGGAGTTTAGCCACAATGGCTCTGTGCGCTGCCATGTTTTATGGGGAGATGCGCCCGTCCACGCCAGCGACCTGCGCTGCCCCGTCTGCAGGTGAGCCCGAGGTTCGAGGGATTCCCCGGGGACATGATGACCAGGGGCTACAGCCTATAATTTCTCTTGGCACCGTTCTGTCCGCCCTGTGCAACCTCCGTGCTGATATGCACCACTACTACGGGAAATTGGGAGACAAGCTAGATGACATGGCGTCTACGCTGCGGTGGGACAATAACGAACTGGTTTCGCAAAGCTGCCACCTGCTACCGCCTGCACTGTACGAGGCAACAGCGCTCTGTCCTGCCTTTTGGACATCTGAGCCCGCTTCCTACTTTGCTGACGCCCAAGATCACCCGCCCGACAACTTCACCCGAGATACTTTGTTTCCCCTTCCAGTGAAGAGTGCTACATTGTGGCCGGACTTTTTATCGTGTGTGCCTTGGGATCTATCTGTGGCGTTGCTGCTACCGTTTTCTCCTATGCTGTGCCCCTTGACTATACTGTCTACAAACTCGTGTATTCCTGGTGTCTCTGTGGAACTTTCTGCTACACTCGACGGATTTCCTGGTGACTCATTGCGGCCATTTTGCGCTCTCATATTGCTTTCGTTTTCTCTCTCGCCATTTTGCTCCTTTGTTCTGAGGTGGGCGGGCCTCTCTTGGGAAACGCATCTGGGGGTGTATCCACGTTCGGGCCAGGGCTAGGCTGCTTTTCCAGTTATCGGCTTCTTGGCTGGTTGACCTGGGTTTGGGATTGTTTTTTGCGTCCAGATTACTCGACCGCTGTGAATTGATGTTTCACTCCTGTACTTGCCTTAATGCTTGCCGTTTATCCTGAACTTGGGGTGGAAGATGTATCAGTGACTGGTGGGGACCGGGAAGCCTGGAATTGATCCTCCTCCTGCTCTTTTTGTCTTTGAGAGTCGAAGATTAGGGTGTCCTTTTCTCCCTCTCTATATCGCATGATATGCCTTTTTCTTTTCTTTCTCTTTCTTTCTTTCTTGCTATATTTCGGGTTTATTGGGCGACAGACACACTGCTGGGGGGGGGGGCAGGCCGTAGCCTCCGCATGCGTGTAGGGTGGGGGGTTAGTAGTTAGAATTTAGTCATTATTTCTATGGTGCCTTCTTTTATTCCTATTTTTTATTTTCACTTTTTGGTCTGGGTCCATGTCTAGATTACTAGAGGTTAGGTGGCGGCGGGGAACGGGTGACACGTGAGGGGGGTTTTCTAACTGACTTTGGAAATAGCGGCCATGCTGCCCGGGCGGGACTTGACGGTTGGCGTTGATATCCTGTGTTCAAGTTTGTAATTACAGTCATGCTCCTCCCGTATGGATCCTCCTTTTTGCTTCTCTTCTTATATGACTTAGGACAGTACGATTTGTTTCAATATTTGCATAAAAAAAACCTTTAAAAATTAACCTTCACTGATTCTGGGACACGGTATTACAGTAACTAAAGTGTAACTCTTTAATGCTTGCTTAAGATGATGGGTAATACTGTGTTGCCGTAACATTGCATTGGTGCTTAACTGTTTCTGTGGCCGGCCGGTAGGTTGTAGGCCCGTATTTGTCCTGATTTGATGCACAATAAAGGTTTTCAAAAAATTTAAAAAAAAAATAAAGATCTGGGTTTAATGCCTTGGTGATGGCAGCGGAAGAAATCAGAAGCATTCTGGACGCAGGAGGGAAGGCTGCCCTCATTTTGCTAGATTTGTCGGCGGCCTTCCACACTGTTAACCATGATGTCCTCATAAGCAGGCTGAAAGCAATAGGCCTTCATACTTCAGCTGTCAATCTGCTGGCCTCCTTCCTAGGAAATAGAACATTCTCAGTTCAGCTCGGGGAATTCGTATCAAAATCCTTCGATCTGCCTTGGGGGGTCCCCCAGGGCTCTTCGCTGAGCCCATCCCTTTTTAACCTATACGCCGCCCCTCTAGCCAACATCATTAGTAACTGCGCGTTCGTATCTCTATCCTACGCGGACAACACCCAAATAGTGGTGGCTATCTCTAACAACTCCACAGAGACCGCAGATAGATTCAGACACTGTATGGACCAGGTCAGTCACTGGATGCAGGACAACTGTTTAAAGCTAAATGGCGACAAATCGGAGGTTATGCTGTTAGGGGACAAGCCTGATATCTGGTCTAACCTCTGGTGGTCAGACAGCCTAGGTAGATGCCCGTCGCCAGTGGACAAGGTGAGGAACTTAGGGGTCATATTCGATTCCAAACTAAACTTTGAAGCACAAATAAACAATCTCTTCTCATCTGTTTGGTACACAATGAAACTCATTTATTTATTTATTTATTTATACGATTTGTAGAGCGCATACGTTTGCCCTTGGGTGTCTTGGCGCTAAGATTACTAAAAAGGATCTCTGAGTAATGGCAGCATTTAGGCGGAAGATTCATTACTGGTTGAATAACCAAGTCTTCACCAGTTTCCTAAACTGGAGGAGAGACTGTGCCGATCTGATAGTCAGCGGAAGCGAATTCTAGAGTCTGGCTGCAGACACTGTAAAGCGCTTGTCTCCCCAAGTAACCGTTCTGGTACGGGGTACTGCTAACTGATATAACTGCATCGATCTCAGTTGTCGTGATGGGCAGTAGATGGAAAGCTGCTCTTGCAGAAACCTTGGGCCTTGATTGTGAGTAGCTTTGAAAGTTAGACAAAGTGATTTGAATTTAATGCGGTTTTTTAATTGTTAGCCAGTAGTAACTCTTAATTATGTGACTGACTGATTTGAATTTTGGAGTTCTGGATAATAATCTGGCTGCCGCATTTTGGATCATTTGAAGTTTGGGGATTACCCGGCATTGTGCATTGGCAAATAAGCCATTACAGTAGTCCAAGGAGGAGAGCACCAGTGTGCTCACCACTGGTTTACCCGCGCTGTCAGAGAGAAATGGGAGAAATTTCATTATCAGTTTAAGTTTGTGATGAGCATTTGCTACTGTCTGGTTGGCATGTGCTGCAAAATTAAGTTTCTCATCAAAAACTGTACCCAAGTTTCTGACCTTAGCTGATGGTGTTGGTAGAGTTCCCAAAGACGGAGGCCACCACTCAGGAGACCATTGTGGGACGATCTTACCAAAGATAACTACCTCCGTCTTTTCGGAGTTCAACCTTAAGCAGTTGGCCTGCATCCAGTCTTTAATAGCCAGCATACCCTCTTGAAACAGTGCCGCTACCTGCTCCCCGTCATTATTGATAGCGCGCACCAGCTGGGTGTCATCAGCATAGGATAGCATCGGAAACTGTTGCCATATATTCCTCCTAACACTGCAAAAACCTTGGTTACCATGTTAGTTTTATCCAAATTGGATTATGGCAATGCTCTATACGTAGGGTTAAAAAAACAGTTGCTACAAAAACGTCAAGGGCTCCAGATCGCGGCTGCCAGGCTGGTTCTGAATTTCCCTAAGTTCGAACCTAAAACGCAAAAAATGAGAGGCCTTCATTGGCTCTCTATTGAAAAAAGAATTCAGTTCAAGTCAGCATGCCTGGCGTACAAAACTCTGAACGGGTCAGGATCTCATTTTCTGAAAAGAAACCTAAAACCCTATGTTCCATCTAAGATGCTAAGATCCAGCAGTGCTAAACTCCTCATGACCCCCAGATTCAGCCAACTAAGGTGGGGGGGAAGAAGCTTCATAGGCAACACGGCAAAAACATGGAACATGTTACCGGCCGAACTAAAAACCAGCCCTTCTTTGTGGTCCTTCCGTAAGAACTTAAAGACCTGGTTTTTCTCAGCCTAGCCAGGGGGTGCACCAGATGCATCTGCAGCAGTTCGAGCTATGACAGCGCCAAAACGCCCTCGGGCATTCGAGCACTTTACAAATCACAAAATCAAATCAAATCATGAGCTCACTCAGCACTACACGGATGACAATTGATTTGAGGACTTACAAGAGGCTAGTGGCCTCAATACCTCCCTGCAGTAAGGTCTTTTTTCTTCCCCTTGACCACCCACAGAGGAATCTGCTTCCCACACCGTGGCGATGCGTAAGGCAGCTGAAGTATTTGACTTCCAGCTCCCCGCATTTGATGGTAAAAACAGCATCTTGGCATGAGTCCTTTAACCAAAGCAGACATCTTCTGAGTCTCTTAATCCATTTACGAGGCACTGATGGATACCTTATTGGAGGGCTGTGCCAAACCTTGTTATGGCCCCCCAATCCATCAGCAAATTACCAGGCACCATTGCCCTTGCCATTCCTGGTGACCCGGCTTTTCTTTCGCAGCACCCATCCACAGAAAATCTAGTGGTGCAGATTTCTACCATCTGCTCTAATCCAAACATAATTCCCACCAAACCCCCTGACTCAACTGTATGAGGGGGCAGCTAATAAAAGAAGAAGATGGTTTTTGCCATGGCTATATATTTTATGCCATGATTCCACAATGGAATATTTTACTTTATGATGTATGTTTGTCCTTTTAAGGGCTGCCTGTTGGGGCAGCAATAACAGATTTATGCACAATGATCCCCTAAATTCACAATTTAGATGGACCCATGACACCAGGAACTCAGATTTCCCTACTGGGAACACAAGAAGGCCCCAAGAAGAGCCAAAGATGCAAGAACTGTGGACCAGCCCCGGATTTTTCATAAAACCTTGCCTGCTGCTGCCCTGACAGTTGCAAAGATGCGACTGGACTTGCAGCTGTGCATCCTATCATTCTAAAGCCTTGGAGGGCTAACAACTGTTTGCCAACCAGTCAGCATCTCCCTTGTAGTGGAGGATCCACTTCCTTGCAGTCTGCAGGCACTGACTGCATCTGCCCATCTCACAGTTCTGCTGACTACCGGGTCCACCGAAAAAGCAGCACCCCTAGAAGAGGACTTTTGGTGCTCTAAATGGTCAGCCCGGTCTCCCCAACGAGTCTTAAGCTGCCAGACCCACAGTTAGTCATCCATCATCAATACGTGGATACCGGAACCCTTGCAGCTGCCAGGGCATGTTAATTGTCCAGTTCCGACACAAAACCTGCCAAGACTGACCTACCGACGAGGAACGTCATCATCACCTAGGCCAGCACAGAGTGTGGCCCCGCTGTCCTGTCACCTCTCTACCTCCCTCCCACCCATCACCAGGTCGACCCAATAAGTAAGAGCCTGTGGCCTGCTAGACAAACCACCTCTGCACCCCATCAGCACAGCCCAAGTCCAGGCCAACTGAGGCCTTCAAGAGCCAAGCCCTCCTTTGGGTGCTGCCAGACTTGTCCCAGAGTCCCCATTTGCAACTGTTTTCTTGTTACAGGTTTCGACATTTGCCTTAGTGAGTAGAGTTTGAGGCTATCATCATGACTAGTACCTCTTCACCTGGACACACTAGGGCAGGGAAATCTTAACTGCTGGTCGTTTTTTGATCCTTGGCCATAAGCACCTTAAGTCCAGAAGAGTGACCCTGAGAATCATTTGCAAGTGCACCTATGCGGTCAATGTTTCTCTCAGGATAACATTACCATGTTCGAAGCTCATGCCTCAAATTTGACAGCTATGATTTTCATCTGTTTTTATTGTAAAAATCTAGAACGTCTAAAGTAATGATGATTTTGGTGTCTAAAGTTATATAAAAATATGTTATTTTTCTAAATTGGTCTCGATTTTCTTCTTTAGTGTGTGTCTCATTTATTGACTGTGTGTACAACAAATGCTTAACACTACCCTCTGATAATCCTAAAGTGCTCGCCCACACTACCACAAAGAGAGCATTTGGGATTATGAATTTAAACCCTATAAGCCAATAAGAGTCCTCTGTATTTTCTACATAGTGTACTTCATTTCTGATGGATACATCTGCCTGTGGATTACCCAATGCGCAGCATTCCACAAAACGTTTCCCCTCAGCTCTCCCACATCGACAAGGGTGTCACAATGGAACAGCTCCACACACGACTCCACATGATGTCACCGGAGCCATAAGAAGACCTAGTCGGCATGCTCACATCAGTTCCCTTTTTTCCGCGCCCTCGACACATAATGTTTTTTTCCCAGGCTCTCCATTTCTGGGAGTTTCTTTGCTGCTGTTGTTGCGACTTTGTTGACAAAGAAGATGACTGCTCTGAGAAAATCTGGTTACAAGCCATGCAGAGAATGTGGGGGCCAGATGAAGAAACATAAGAAGCAGAGTCATGGTTCTGCGGCCCTGAAGTTGGTGTCCCCGAATGCCAGACGTCATAGCAGGGATGAGATCTCTCTGACTCCTTCACCTGGGGTGACTCCGGCCCGAAAGCAGTTACTCCGCGGACTTGGAGAGATGCGACACCTCAGGCTCTGGGGTCTCCGGCGCAGCAACTGGAGCCACATTTAGTGCCTTCCAAGCGGTACCGGATCCGATGTATACTGCTTTCCCTGCTCCCAAGATCGGATACAACACATTTTTTAGAATCAAACAATTTTATTCAGCAGACACGTAGCAGTGAACACAGCTGGGCTGCCTACATCCACAGGCCGGCAGAGCGGAGTCAAATTGCACATAACACAGCCATAGGGTCTACAACCCGGAGGGCGACCCGGCGAAGGTGGGCTAACAGCCATGCGGTGAATCCATGTAGGGAGGCGAGGCTGCTTTTTGTCAAAACCAGAAAAGAAAACAACCCGAAAGAAACCGGACCCTCCCGTCCCCCCCAGTACCCAGCCAACTCTAGCTCCCCCCCCCCACCCCTCCCACCCTCTCCGCATCAGCATAGTTCAGAAAACCCACAAAGTCCAGGGGTCAGGGACCCCGTCACTTCCCTAAGACGACCTAGCAACAATCATGCCATCATGCAACAGCCCCGGGCGGTTCCAAGGGAATGAGTTGTAAAATCTGGAGGAATTTGGGGCACGTGACCTCACGCAAGTCCCGAGATAACAGGTGTATGAAGGGCGCCCAAAGCTTAGCATATGTGTCCCCTTTACCATCCACACACAGGGAAAGCCGCTCCATCCCCAGAAGCAGCCACAGGCGCCTAATCCAATCCCTGGGGTCAGGGGCGTCCAGTGAGCGCCACTTCGAAAGGATCACCAGGCGCGCCGCCAGAAGCGCCAGCGCAATCTGTCTACCTCGAGGGGAGCGCAAGGGAAACGCCTTAGGATGGGGGAGGCCCAGTAATACATATTCCGGAGCCCTGGGAAAGGTGATACCGAAAGCATTGTCTATGTCATCTAAAACTGCTTGCCAGTAGCGCACCAGCTTGGGACAGTGCCAGAGCAAATGGGAAAGAGTGCCTGTAGCGCCGCAGCCCCGCCAGCACAGCTTCGAGCACTTGGGGTCCCACCCATGGAGCCTCGCCGGTGTGTGGTACCAGTAAGTTACAATTTTGAAGGCCGCTTCAGCTCCCGCCACATTCGCCGCTGTGTGGTGCGCGCGATAGAAAATTTTCCCCCATTCCTTACTCGTCAGGGGACGGCCCAACTCCGTCTCCCAACGTACTTGTGCCTTGGAGCGTTGCGGGTGGTGGCGTTTCATAATGAAGGCATACAGCTCGGAGATAAGTTTGCGATCGTCCTTCTTGAAGACCACCCAGCGTTCCAGAGGTGTCATTGGTCGAGACATGTCCGCTATATTATCAGGAAGCGACACCCAATGCGCTACCTGCGAGTAGTGGAAGGCGTCAGCCACGGTCAGCTCGAAGTACTCCCGGCGCAGAGTGGCGAACGGTATCAGCCCCTCCGGCTGAAAGAGGTGACCCACTCTCTTACAACCCAACTCCCTCCAACGCTGGAAGACCGGTGAGTCGCACCCGGGGGGGAAGTCCGGGCTGTCAACGATAGGCGTCAGTGGGGAGGGGAAAGTGGTCCAGCCGCGCCTGAGAGCTAGACGATCCCACACCGCCAGGGTCGGCGAGGTCACCGGGGAGGAGTAAAGGCCCCAGGATCTGTGCTTGAGCGGGAGCCATAGCTCGCGCCAGATGTTGCGCCCGGCCACAGTCTGGTCCATGAAGAGCCAGTGCTTGCTGGACAGAGGTCTATTCCATTCCAGAATGAAACGCAGGCACGCCGCCTGGTAGTACGCCTCCACGCACGGGAAGTTAAGGCCGCCGTCATCTCGCGGCGCCATGAGGCGGTCGATAGCAATGCGAGGGCGCTTATGGTTCCACAAAAATGTGGTCAGCAACCGCTAGAGCTTTCGCAGGGTTCCCGGGGGGGGCGCAAAGGCAGCATCTGGAATAGATAGAGGATGCGGGGAAGGATCGTCATTTTGATCGCCGCGAGGCGGCCAAACCAGGCCAGCTGCAGCCGGGACCAGTCCGAGACGGACTTAGCCGTTTGGTCAATGAGGGGCCTGTAGTTGAGAGCAACCGTCTGCGTGAGCGTGGGCGCCAGCTGGATCCCGAGGTACGGGATGGCCGACTGGACCCATTGAAACGCGAAGTCGGCACCGAGGTCCCGGACCTCCTCCTCCGGCACCGAGAGGTTCAGGATCTGGGACTTCGAGAAATTGACCTTGAAGCCGGCCACCAGGCCGAATTCCTCTAGCTCCCGGGAGAGATGCCTCAGTGAGGAGCGCGGTTGCGTGAGGGATAGAATGACATCATCCGCATAGAGGCTCACCTTGTGCTCCTCTGCCCCAAAGCGCACCCCCTGTACGTCCGCATTGTCCCGGAGGCGTTGCGCAAAAGGCTCCATATAGAGCGCGAATAACAGGGGCGAGAGAGGGTATCCTTGCCTCGTCCCCCGGGTAATCGGAAAATAATCAGACCGACAACCGTTCACGCGAACAGCGGCTCGGGGGGAGGCATAGAGGCAGCGGACCCATCTAACAAACGAGTCCCCCAGCCCGAACTTACGCAAGACCGCGAACATATACGACCAGTCCACGCGGTCAAAAGCCTTCTCGGCATCGATGGAGAGGAAACATGCTTGTGTACGCGACCGGTGAACCAAGTCCATCAGATGCAGAAGGCGCTTGGTGTTCTCGCCACCCTGGCGCGTCGGCACAAAGCCCACCTGGTCGGGTTCAATGATACCGTCCATAAACGGGCTGAGGCGGGCGGCCAGGATGCCCGAAAATAACTTCATATTAATATTTAGAAGCGAAATGGGGCGGTAGGAGCCACACTCCTGGGCATCCTTGCCTGCCTTATGAATAAAAGTAACCACGGCCTCGGCCATGGACGGCGTCACGTTCCCAGACTCTCGGAAGAAGTTAGAGACGCGTCAGGAAGGGGGCCAGTGCGGGACAAAACTTCTTGTAGAAGGCGGCCGTAAAGCCGTCAGGGCCAGACGATTTAGCCACCTTCAGGCGCGCAATCGCTGAGATGACCTCCTCGATGCGTATCTCGGCGTCTAGAGACGCAGCCGAGGTCTGCGACAGGGGAGTGATGCCACAAGACTCCAAGTATGCTTGCACCCTGTCTGGGGGGTCAGCAGAGTAGAGAGCCCGATAGAAACGCTGGAAGCTGTCCGCCAGGAGCGCGTATTCAGCCCTGTCAAGGTCAAGGTGTTTCAGCATGCGCCGCTTCGTTTCCAGTTCCCTCCAGACCCTTTGCGCCCCGGTCCGTTTATGTATCGCTTCCAGCCCGTGAACGTCCCTCTCGAGTTCCTCACGCTTCTCTCTGCGCGCCTTCGCTAACGAGGCTGAGATCGCAATGCATTCCCCCCGCACCACCAATTTAAGAGCTTCCCATACCGAGCTAAGCGACATCCCGTCGGTCTCGTTGGTGTCAAAGTAATGCTTGATCGTGTCCTGCAAACGATCCACTACCGAGGCGGAGTTAAGCAAAGAGTCGCGCAACCGCCAGCTCCCGCGCGCCCGCGTCCCGGACCCTCCCGACAGCATAACCGAGATAAGCGCGTGGTCAGAGAGGGAGCGCGGCGCTATCTCCGCAGAAGAGAGCTGGGAAAGCAGGGAAGAGGAGGCGAGGAAGTGATCAAGGCGCGCGTAGGACTTGTGCGCAGCAGAGTAATAGGTGAAATCGCGCTCAGTCGGGTGCAAATGTCGCCACACATCATGGAGTCCCCCCTCTTGCAACCAAAGCAGACCTCCTTTGGAAAGCGCGCCAGACGCGTGAGAGCGCGCCTCAGACCTATCAAGCGCCGGATCCATCACCACATTCAAATCACCTCCCACCAGGACCCAGGGATCAGGAGAAGCCAACACATCCGCAAGCGCTGAGGTCAAAAAGGCCTCCTGCTGCACATTGGGGGCATAGATGGAGCCTACCGTGAATTGGGAGTCCCCCCATTGGATCCTAACCGCCAGAAAGCGCCCTCTTATATCAACCACCTGAGACAGCACTTTACAATGGGCTTTCGCACTAATCAATATCGCCACCCCCTGTCTCTTTGTGCCACAGGAGGACCATATCTGGGTGGGGAAGCGCCTGTCCTTCATCCGCCTCGTGTCTTTGGCGAGTAGGTGTGTCTCTTGCAAGAGACAGATGTCGCCACCTGATCCCTCCAACAGGGAGAGGATCGCCGCTCTCTTGACAGGGCTGTTGAGACCTCGCACATTTAAGCTAACAACCTTCAAATCTCTCCCCATCCAGCAAGCAAGAGAAGCACTCTGCTGATAGAAACCAGCGGCTGATGCGGAGAACCCCCCCCGATCCCACCCCCCTCCCTTCCATCCCCAGACCCTCAACTACCCCAAACCCCTCCAAGTCCAACCCCCCAAAACATTCCCACCCCAACAACAACAAACCCCGACATGGTCCCCAGGAGCGAACTACCAAGGGGGAACAAGAGTCTGTCAGTGAAGTCCCAAGGGCTGGGGGCATGGACTTATTCCCACCAGCCACCCAGATCCTGATACAGGACAATATACACGGGGAACGTGTCAGTACATTACCCATCAGTGTCCAGTAGCTCGGTCCCTCCACTGCCAACCAAGATGCACAGAGGAAAAATGTTCAGCCGAACCATTCAGGGCCCTTCGGGCGAAACAGTCACCTTCAACACCGAAGCCACTGCGGCATCACGTTCCTGCAAGCTGACGGACAAATCCGGGCCCGATGGCTTGGACGACCTGCCCACGTTGTGCCATTCCTCGGAGCGGCGACGAGTCCTCGAGGAGGGCGACGGGTGCTCAGCGGCAGGGTCAGCGTTCTCCATTCCCAACAGGTCACGGGCAACCTCCACT
The DNA here is from genome assembly GCF_964263255.1 of Lissotriton vulgaris. Lineage (NCBI taxonomy): Eukaryota > Metazoa > Chordata > Amphibia > Caudata > Salamandridae > Lissotriton > Lissotriton vulgaris. Next base: position 1,889,394,883 of record NC_141691.1, on the reverse strand, counting down.
GAGCACACCTGTATCAGCTTCCCTTTCCATCGAAAGACTAGCCGGAAGGGGTGCCCCCAAGAATAGGGGACACCCTGCTCCTTCAGAAAAGCCGTGACCTCCCGGAAGCCCCGTCGCTTGGCCAGGGTGGTGGCCGCCAAGTCTTGGTAGAGCACAGGCGATGGTCACGAAACAGGAGGGGGTCATGCTCACGGGCTTTCCTCAAGATCCTTTCTTTGAGCTGGAAGTTGTGGACGCACATCAGGATGTCCGGGGGGGGTGCTTTGGAACTTCGGGGTAGGCCGACTCTATGGACCCTGTCCAGTTGAATCTCGCCGAGCTCCTCGTCTTGTAAGATGTGGCGGAACAGGCCGTCGACGTACTCGCGCAGGTCCGACCCCTCTCCTTTCCAAGGGACCGCACGAATACGAATGTTATTGCGTCTGGATCTGTTCTCTAGATCCTCCGTATGCGTTTGCAGGTCGAGGTGCTGGGTGTTAAGGCGAAGGATCTCCTGCTGGAGCCTATGGATGTCTCCCGCCGTGTCCACGTCGTGCTCCTCGAGGGTCGCCACCCTCTCCCCGATGGCGTCGACGTCTCGGCGTACCTCCCGGAGGTCCGAGGCTAGCTGCGCCCGGAGTTCCTGTATGTCCTCCTTGATGGCCGCAAAGAGTTCGCGCATGAAGGCTTTGGTGGCCGGCGCCTCACCCTCCTCCGGCGCCGCCACCTTGTCAGTCGCCGCCGCCGCCTTGTCAGTCGCCGCCGCCGACCGCAGTGGAGAGCTTTTCTGCGAGGCCTCCTTCAGGGCCTTCTCCCTCTCCTTGTCCTTCTTGGTTCTGTTGGCCGTCATGGCGGCGGTAGGCCCTCAGACGCCAAAAGCGCGCCTCCGTGCAGCCGCCGGGCGGGCAGCAGGCTCCGCAAGCGTAGCGCGCCCGGGGTCCCGGGCAACAGTGCAATCCAGGGGCCAGTGAGCGCCAATTCCGCTGTCCCTGGCAAGGGCTCACCACCCGGAGGTTCTGGTCAGGCTGAGGGAGCCGGGGGTGAGGGGAGGGTCCACTGCCCCCACACGCTGTGTTCGCGCCTCTACCACCGCCGGCACAGGCGGGAGGGGGGAGGGGGGAGGGGATGCAGAATGGCGCCACGCGGGTCTCTCCTCACCGGCCAGGACCCAGGCACGCGAATGCTCCCTCAGTGCCGGTTCTGCCTCACCGGGTTCAGCGCGGTGCACCCCGCCGGGTGTCTCCGTCAGGCGCCCACCACCGCCGGCCCAGGCGGGAGGGGGGAGGGGATGCAGGATGGCACCACGCGGGCCTCTCTTCACCGGCCAGGACCACGGCACGCGAATGCTCCCTCAGTGTCGCTTCTGCCTCACCGGGTTCAGCGCGGTGCACCCCGTCGGGTGTCTCCGTCGGGCGCCCAGCACCCCCGGCCCAGGCGGGAGGGGGGAGGGGATGCAGGATGGTGCCACGCGGGCCTCTCCACGCTGGCCAGGGCTCAGGCACGCAAACGCCCGCTCAGTGCCGGTTCCGCCTCACCAGCTGCAGCGTGGAGTACCTCGCCGGGTGTCTCCGTCGGTCCTCCGCCGCGATGCGGCGCAACAGCAATGGCGGTTCGCGCGATGCGGCACCAGTGTAGGCCTCTGAGCCGGGACCCACAGTAGATGGCGCGCCGGGCGCGCGAACCACGGCCTCCAGGCGGTGCGCCGGCCCCACCGCTACTCAGCGCCGTGTCCGTCTCTCTGGGGCTGGGGCGCCAGGAACCACACCAGCGGCTGCCGGATCGTCTCCCGGGCTGCCGGCGATGCTTTTGAGACAGCAGCAAGGTCCCCTGCAGGGCTAGTACAAAGCGTTGTAGAAGCGGCAGCGGAGGGACCGAGAAAGACGTCCTACTCCGCCGCCATCTTGGCCACGCCCCTACAACACATTTTTTAATGCAAAATTCAGCTCGTTTGCCACAGCAGAAAACACTATTGGTGCACCTGTTGTCCCATGGTTCCGTTGACATATTTCCTGGGAGTTTTGCCACCTCACTTTTCCCAGGCACCGCTAATGACTTTCATACCTATGGCTCCAGGGAGTTGGCCTCATCCGACACCGAGATGTTCGACGCCGTTGCAGTCTTTGGAGAGACGATCCCCTCTAGATGGTTCATCCCCGGCGCCGTCTGGTTCTGAACCTGCACCAACTCGACTGGCTTTGACTCCTGTTCCTGTGGACCTTCCTTCGACACCAATCCTGAAGTCACTGGTGCCGCGTCTGATGCCATCAACATCGGTTCCGAGGATAAGGTCTCGGAGAGAGGCGCAAAGACTGTTGGAGGAAAAAGAGTACCAGGAGGAAGATGGAGGGGCTGAGGAAGGAAAGATTATAGATTCTGACCCGGATTTTGAGGGTTTACTGGAGGCTAGTGGCCTGGACATCCATCCTGAGTGGCAGCTTTCATCACCAAAGGGCCTGCCGACACAAGTTGTGACCACATATCACGCTGTGAACAGAAAGGCTGAGGACCTCTTGGAGTTCCCTCTTCCTACAGCGGAGTTGAGGTCTAATATTCAGACGGAGGTGCTCCAATCAACTTAGTCTATTTCAGACACTTTAACTCCCTTCAATGAGGCATTGACAGAGCCCATTTTTGATGTCTGGCAGAAGCCAATGTCCATTCCAGCGGTTTACAGGACCCTGGCAAGAAGGTACAAGGTGGCTCTGGGGAATCCTACTTTTCTGTCCACCCATCCTTTGCAGAAAGGTCCAGGCTTCGTGGTCTTCGAGGCAATCTGAAGGTTACTTCCCATCTACGCCTGTGGATAGGGAGTCAAATTGCATGGAGCAATCGGCAAATAAGGTAATCTCTTTGGGGAGTATAGCCCTTAAGTCTACTACTTTATGCTCTCATGGATTCAACCAGGGAGGTTGTCCAAAATTGTCAAAACAATCTGGTTTGAACACAGCTGTTTCAGTAGCCAGGGCGACGGGATCGTCTGTGGCTACTAGAAGACATGCATGGTTGCGTGGTTCAGGATTCTCTCCTGATGTCCAGGCTACTTTACGGGATTTGCCCTTCAATGGATCTCGCCTGTTTAGGGCTAAAGCGGACTCTGTGCAGCAGCGTTTTAAGGACAGTAAAGCTAAAGTAAGGTCTTTGGGTCTTCAATCTTAGCCCAGGAGCTTTGGGCAGCTCAGAAAGTTTTGTGGCTTTGTAAGAAACTTGTCATTTCATGTCAGGCAACAGCAGCAGCAGCAGCAGCAGGCAAGTCCCTTGTATAGATCCTACAGGGGAAACGGCAGAGGTTTTCTGCTGGGTGCTGCACAACAGCAAGTCTCCTCCTCCCCCTCCCCTTCTGCCCCTCCAGCTGGAGTGGCAGGGAAGCAGCTCTAGCTCCACGATCCTAAAGTATACTTGTCCTAGGTGAGGATGGGTGTCCCATTTTCTACTGCATTGGAGGTCTCTTACTACAGATCTCTGGTTGTTGAACATAGTAGAGAATGGGTATGCCCTACCCTTCCAGGAGAATCCCCCACCCTTCGCTCCCTATCAGGGCTCTTGCTCAGTGGAGCATCTTCTGCTTCTCCAGTAGGAAGCACTAGCATTGCTTCAAAAGGGTGCAATAGAGATAGTTCCAGAGCTGAAAAGGGGTCAGTGTGCTATTCCCGGTACTTCCTGATTCCCAAAAAGTGTGGTCGTTTACGGCCAATCCTTGACCTCCGTTTTTCACATTTTCTACCTCAAACAAGAGAAATTCAAAATGTTGACCTTGGCACATGTTCTTCTCGCACTGGAGAAGGAAGACTGGATGGTCTTGATTAATTTTGAGGATGCGTATTTTCATATTCCCACCCTGAAGTCGCATCAGAAGTATCTTAGTTTTATGGTGGGGTCTCAACATTACCAGTTTGGAGTCCTTCCGTCCGGACTGCGAGTCTTCACAAAGGTGATGGCGGGCGGGGCAGCTCATTTCAGAAGGTCAAGGATTCCTATTTTGCCCTACCTGGATAACGGGCAGCTAAAAGCAAAGTCGCCAGAGATGGTGCTACATCATTTGCAGTTAACAACACAACTTCTATTACTTGCGGACTATAAGCTTGCCTCTGACAATGTACAGCGCTTTGCTGACTTTCGGCTAAGTTTCCGATATAATGATAACATATACATACATCCATACATATGTACTAAAGGAATAACTGTACATATAGAAAGAGTTCCATTAAAATGGAATCGGCGACAATAAGGCAGTAATTAATTGGCTGTAGTGCTGAGCAGCAAAGAAAGAGGGCTAGCTTTCCAGAACTTTCTGCTTTGAGTCTTCCGGACATTCATTGGTTTAATTACATATACTCATGTGATTCAATGTTGGTGATCAGTTGTTGGTGTATGCTGCTGTTTGAATGCAGTAAAGAAATTACAGCATAATCCTGGCTTCCAGTCCTACCATAGAATTAGCAGCTAAAATCCCACCGGATGAATTTTTGATCAATTCAACTATTGAAGTTTTAGTAACAGTTCCAATTTAGAGTATTTTTCAAGAGCTACCTGTGCCGTTTACACTACGGTTTGGATGCAGAGGACTGTGAACAATACCAGTTCAGGACATCAAAGTTAGGGACTTTTTTTGTGAATAATCCCTTATAGGTGGTTCATGTACACAATCTGGGGACCAATTTTTCACTTGAAGAAAAAGTTTGGAATTTTTTTTCTGATGGAGAAAGAGTTAATTCAGATTTTTTTTTATTATTCCTATCCTCCTGATGGTATAACTATTTTTTAGAATTGTTATTTAGTTTCTTGGCACTGCCTTCTATGTTTAGCCACTGTGGGTGTGTGACTAAAAGCAAGCAGAATTATTATCACCTGTGCATGTTATGTCTGATGGTGACCTGCTGTGTCACTTCTAGCAAAGCTACCAGGATTTTATGACTTCATATATGAACATATGACTCAATTTAACTAGTAGCTACAGAAAGTGTTCACAATCCCGTTTGCTACATGAGTAAAGGAAATTGGTCACTTTGCACTTAAAGCTAACATGGATAAAAATGACATCTGTTTCTGTAGTACAAGTATATGTAGCTAACTCACTTAGCAAAAACGTGTTTCTCTTCACCAAATCTTATCTAATTAGCAGGTGGCAAAATTGTCGAAGTGCTGGACATCTTTGAGGAGAAGATAGTATTCATGTACACATTACAGGCTTTAGTATTCTCCTGAAATCCTTTTTCCATTTACCAAGATAGATTGAGGCTGTACTGTTAGGATATGTGCAACCCTACGCCCTATGGGTTTTGGGCCTACCAAAAGTCATGACCTTTAAGAAACATATTCAGTGCCGAGAGAAGCTTTAGGCAACTATAAAACAATATTTATATTTGAATACATTTGCTGATATATTCTGGATTATGTTTGTGATCACTATCATTCTGTTGCACAGGAATATTTGACCATGATACAGTCAAAGCTTAAGTTTTCTCAGCGGATATTGCAATCCGTACGTGAAAATGTTTTCAGATAACCCCTAACTGTAAGACAATCTTTAGGCTCAAAAAAGGACTCAAATTGTGAAGGATTTAAACACACTTTCAAAGGCCTCTATCATTTGTGCGTAGAGCAATTGATGTTCTGGAAAAAACATGCACAACATTATGGGCTCTAGAGACCGCTGTTTTCGGGAGTCATTATCTCACTTTTCTGAGAGTTGCACATTTAATGAGCTGCCATATTCTGTACTAGGTACACTAGTTTGCACTTCTGTAATCCGATTGGGAATAAGACCCAAACTCATTCATATTGGGGCAGGAAATAACATGAAGTGTCACAATTTATAGGCCCCTGCTAAAGACCTATTGTGGACAGTGCCAATACTTGTAGTGAGCTTCTGGTCAGCCCATTGCTTTTCATTGGTTGGTTGTGTTGTAGCTCTCATTTGCTTGCTTCCTACTAAGTGACGTTCCTTCCTCTTCTGGATTTTTTCCCTCTCCTGGAGCATAGGTTCTTTACCATCCTTTAGCTCGAATGCCTTCTATACTTCCACTACTTACATTAATGTAAGCACCATTTTTTTAATTTCAGCACTCTTGGGGAGTGTATGTGTTTTCTTGATCTCTCTCTTGTGTGCTACTTCCCCCTGAAATCCTGACCCCTGTGCTTTCTGTGTTGCTCCCCATCTCTCTTCACCCTCCGGTTCATTAGTTACATCCACAGCCTCTTCCTTTCCAGCTTGTTATGCTCTTATTTTATTGTTCAATACACTCCCTGTTCCTCCATTGCTCAACACTCCTTGATACTCTGTACCCCCCACACACATGGGCATTGAATGCTCTGTACATCCCCACCTGCTTTTCCGTAGGTCCCCTGCCCCTTACCGTCTTATTCCTTAAAGAAAAATATAGATGGTCTTTTCTTTTTTGGAAGGCTCACTAGTTCCAAATTGCAACTGGCTCCCTCCTTTTTACTTTAATGCAGTTTAACAGATTTTGTTTTTCATTTGCGGCTACAAGATTGCCATCTTCCATAATGAAATGGTAAATTAAAAGTTAAAAGGAAAGAAAATGGTTGCCACGTTATGACTTACACATGCACATAAGTGGTGATGCTTGCATATGCCTTCGCCTATTGTTCTTGCCAGTGCTCATCAATTCATTGTGATCAGTAGCTCCTGGCTGTCCTCAACAATTTTCTTAGAAACATGAACATTGGTGGAAACTTGCAAGCTGCCTTACATGCTCCTTGGCATGACAATACTAATTATTTTCAGATACATAATGATTGTTTTGATAAACAGGTCAACAATTTGTTGATTATGTAATGCTTGAAGACATCAGTTGTTGTAACCTTCGTATTCCTCTGTAAAAATAAAGAATGCAATCAAATCTTTGCACGCATCCATAAACCTTGAGCAGTGCAAAGGTAGACAATGGGTCAGGAGCGTTAACATTTTTATGTGGGACAGGACAAGACTGTGCTGGAAAGGCCATTGTTCTATAACCGATCTTTGAAAAAACTGTAGTGAAAATACAACTAATAAAATACAAGACCAGTTTCATTACTTTTTAAGAATATGTTTACTTTTTTGTTTCCTTTAGCCCAGTCCAGTAAAGAAAGAACGTTCACCCAGACCCCAGAGTTTTTGCCATTCTTCAAGTATTTCTCCCCAAGATAAACTGTCTCTACCTGGATTTAGCACTTTGAGAGACAAACAGAGACTATCCTATGGAGCTTTTTCAAACCAGATTTTTATATCTACAAGCTGTGATTCGCCCACATCGCCAACAGCAGATGCTCCTACTCTTCCTCCAAGAAACTCTGGAAAAGGTTGGTTTAATTGTTCACTCTTAAAAATAGACAAGAATGACGAATGTCGCTCCTAGTTTAATTTGACCTGTCAGTTGATTTTTATGTTCTATAGTGTCAATGATCCTCAGCAGAAAACTGCACGGATGTATTTGATTTTTGCTGAGGGAGATTCACCATAGAAAGAATTATGTTCATTTGATTCAAATCATGATAAAGATCATAACTGTAAAAAGTGGGAGGTCTTCCAATTCTGGGAGATCTCAATATATAATCAGTAATATTTTTGCTCATGTTCTTTGTGCTGGGCAAAGAAAGGCAATCTAAACTGGGTCTACAGTATTTCATACAGCAAGCTGAAATGTGAGCCGAGTATATAGGTCTGGCAGTCTTTAATAACTTTCATTATTTTAGATTACTTGAGTACTAATAATTGATCACAAGGAGTCAAAAGTCATACAGTGACTCATCTTCAATAGCCAATATTCTAGTTGTACATTTTCTGCCTCCTGGTTTAGCTACGAAACCTGCATTTAATTCATTTGATCATTACACTCGTGGTGCTGGAATATTATTGTGTCTTCTAAGCCTTTGCTCAGAGATGTATATTTGTAGCATGTGTTGGCTGCAGATACACATGCAATGCCTGCTCCTGCCATTTAGCGTTGGGCCCGGACTCTGGAAGTTGTTTTTCCTCTAAGAAGTTTTGTGATCAGTGCTGTGTGTAATTTCTCCTCTCCCTTGAGGTATTGTGCATGTACAATGGTTCCTTTGTTAGAAAAACAATTTCCGCCATCGGGCTAAGACAGACTGCGTCGGAGCTCTGCAGCATTGGACACCCACGCTGCCTACGGCCAATAAAGAGCATGACCGGAGATCCAGTAAACGACAATCACGGATTGTAGGAGCTGGAGATACATTGCCCAGGGTGTGTATATATATCCTCCCAGAGGAACAGAGAATCCGCTATCAGCGATAGTCCATGACTTCATGGAGTGACAACGTTACTTGAACGGCGTCCCGGACTTGTAACCAACGGGATTGCGAGGCTGGAAGTGGCTTGAGAGGTTCATTTTTGCCCAGTAATACGCTGTGATTCCAATCTAACTACGTTTCCAGCCAGTCTCCAACTGGATGTACCAAGAAAATCTGGCTAAACGGGACCGCTCACCACGATGCAAACTAACTGCATGCTGGGAGCTGCAGTCTCTCAACACTGAACTGCTAGAGTGATCTCCGTGAAACGTGGTTCAGGTGTGCACTATACTACTTCAGATGGGCCAATACAAAAGGATATACTCAGCGCCAGTGGCATTTGAAACGGACCAGTATCGGATGAAGGCGAAAGCCGAAACGCGTCATGCAAACCCTTTTGAATAAATGATCCTTTTAAACCCCGCCGTGCCCCTTGTCTACTTTGCTGGAGGAAGACAATTTTCTAATATATATTTATATATATATACACACACACATACATATATATATACACATACATATATATGTATATATATATATATATATACATACACACACACCTCTACACACCTGATCGACATCTAGCCGCAGATTCCTTCCTGTGAATTTCCAGGCGTCAGGCTAGATCCAGAAGATTTTTGATAATAGTAACCCTGCGTGCTGATAGGTGCCATCGGTCAGCTCCTCCTGACATCGTAGTCGTTGGGCTCATCGTGACATCTGCGTCATCTATATAGGTGCCACCCCGGTGCGCTGACAGTTCTTTTCTTTCAGCACCAGCCAGCGCAGATCCATCGAGAGCTACCACCTGTAATTTTTTAACAGACTTTTTGGGGACTTTTTGTTGAACTTTTGGTGTATAGGATGTCCAGTAAGAAGACCTCAGGGTTCAAATTGTGCGACACATGTTACCGCGCCATGTCGGTCCCAGACCTTCCTCTGGTATGTCTTTGGTGCCTGGAGCGCGACCACAACCTGAAGAAGTGCTCCGACTGCTGGGCCATGGCGCCGAAAGCTTTGAGAAAGCGATCCCTAAATCTGCTTGAGGCACGGCTTCCAACACCTTGGAGATCTCCCCGTAGTTCTCGCTTTCGGTCTCAGTAAAAAGGAAAGTCCGAGCACTGCTCCGGGTGGGTCAAAGTCTTCCTCCTCTCACTCATTCGTCAGGTCAGGTTAAAAGCACCATAAAAAGCACAGGAAGTCGTAGCACTTAATGAGACAGACTAGTTTTGGCGTTCGTCAGCTCGCGTTTCCCTCCCTTTCTGGGGCCGGGAACGACCCTTGCCCAGTTAAAAGAATTCTATGACACCATGGATGCCATATTTGGGCCGCCTGACTCTGCGGGCGCACCTTCGAGCACCGCAGGTTCAGTGGAAGGAGACTCCATGAGTTCCGCACCTCCAGTGCCACAGGCTCCTCTTGGATCCAATCCTGGATCCGAATCGGCACTGGTTGTACCTCTCCAGCTGAAGGGCTAGAACTGGGAGAAGATTAGAAGGGGCAGCAGGATCCTTTAAAAATCCTCCTTTACAATGAGTAAATGGACTGGTATGAGGATCTGGGTGATACCAATGGTTTGTGCATTTCCCAGAGCCTGGCATGCTTTCTCCCCTTCTAACCTGGCTACAGAGGAGGGAGCTTCATTTGTAATGGTGGTGCGTAGGTCTTGGACCTGCAGCTTGCTACAGTGGTGGTCAAGACTAATGTGTTGACAGAGCTCCTGCAGCCTGGTGTCTCCACCTCAGAACCCTTGCTGTCATTTAACAAGACCTTGACAGACGTTCTACTGGGCACCTTGTCCAAGCCCAGCCCAGGGGCTCCTGTGGACAGAACTATCGCCCACCGCCATTATCCTGCGCTGGGCGACCCAGCTTTCCTCTCTACTCACCCCATCCCAGAGAGCTTGGTGGTCCAAGCCTCTACTCCCTGTGGCACATTCCCTTTCGCACCTTCGAACAGGGAATCCAAAATGCTGGACAGCTTTGGTAAGAATATCTTCTCTTTCACCAGCCTAGCATTGCGGTCGGTAAACACTGCATGCCTCTTGGGCCGTTATTCCCATTTGCTATGGGAAATGGTTGCGCAAGTGCTGCCACAAGCCCCTGAGGAGGCCCGGGCTGTCCTCTCCCAAGCTGTTGCAGACGGGAGAGATGCAGCAAAGTTTGCTATACAATGTGGCCTCAACATGACGTGATTTCCTCAATAGTGGGCATTAGCACCACGCCTGGCTGAGAACGTCTGGTTTCTCAGGGGATGTCCAAGCCAATCTTATGGACATGCCCTTTGATGTCTTTCGTCTCTTCGAAACACAGGGCGGATGCAGGGCTATAGCGCTTCAAGGAGTCACAGGCTACGGTCAAGTCCTTGGGCCTCTCTGTGTCATTCCGGCGTACATCTGCCCTACACTCCTTTCGTGGTTACAGAAGGAGCTTCAAACTGTGCCTGCCCCACCCCAGCTAGAGGACCACGCAAGTTCTACAACCTCTGCATGGCCGTGTTTGCAGTTCACCCTGACACCATGGGTCGGGAGGCCAGAAGTCAGATCAGTGCACCACCCCTTCACCTCCTCCTCCAAACCTTCCTAGTCTGATTGTCCCAGATCATGGGTGTCCAGTTGGTGGAAGGATACACCATCACCTCCACCACTGGCGGCTATAACCTTGGACAGGTGGGTGTTGCAAATAGTCTGAAGGGGCTACTCCCTTCCCTTTGAGACGTCCTCTCCATCCATGCCTCCAACTTACTATTGGCTGACTGAGGACCGCCTTGCCCTACTTCGCGAGGAAGTCAAAACTGTTGTGGCCAAGGGAGCTATAGAGAGGGTTCCTGGGCCAGAAATAGGCTGTGGTCGCTATTCCTGCTATTTTCTGGTTCCAAAGAAGGACAGAGGCCTTCGTCCTATCCTCAGCCTCATAGCCCTCAACTACTTCCCCAAAAAGGAGAAGTTCAAGATGCATTGGACTTGCAGGACGCTTTTTTCCATATTCCAGTCCTGCCTGCCCATCGCCGCTACTTGCGGTTTACGGTGGGCCTCAAGACTTTCAGTTTACCGTGCTTCCCTTTGGCCTCACCAGTACCCCATGGGTGTTCACCTAGGTGATGGCTGTGGTCGCAATACATCTGGGGAGATCAGTGGTTCCAGTCTTCCCTATCTCTATGACTGGTTTTTGGATGCAAACACATAACCATGGCCCTCTGGGTGATGGCTGTAAACATCAGGTAAATCCTGATTCTACTTTGTGCCGCCAAGGACACCTTCTTTTGTGCCGTGCTGGACACCCTCATCCGTTGTGGTGCTAGGCCCACCTCTTTCACAAGGCAGAAATCTGTTATTTTTTATTATTGTTTATAATCTTATAAAGTGTTACATCTACCCACTCAGGGTTTCCCGGTGCAAATCAAGAGGGTAAGGTGGCCTAGCCGCTGTTTAAAATAACCAAGTCTTCAGACCTTTACAAAATGCAAGAAGCTAGGAAGTTTCCCAAAGATTCTGGAAGAGCATTCCACAGTCTAAGACCCATAGCAGTGAAAGGCAGGCACCCATGCGGGCCAGTCTGAACCTAGGCACAGTACTCATAGCCTGGTTCATTGATCTTAGCATACGTGGGGGCTGATAGAGCTCCTCCAGATCCTGAATATATATCGCTGAGCCAAACCAACTTTCGTATTGTGCACATAACATAAGGCTTTGAATTGGATGCCCTTTGTGATCGTATGCCAGTGGAGCGCATGGAAAAGATGCGAATACGAGGCGTATTTTGGTAGCCGAAATAAGTCGGGCGGCTGAATTCTGAACAAGCTGTAGTCATGGAATCAAAACCTTACCATCTGAAAGAGAGACGTTGGTGATAGATTCCTTATCTCAGAATAATCCCCAAGCGTCAGACTGGATCCGGAAAGTTTTACTTAGCAGTACGCCTGCACGTCCGCATCTGTCACCGGCATCGTGAGCACCGAGATGGCGTCAAGGAAGGTACTTAGGCGCCACCCGTGCGCGCTGATGTCAGTTCCTTTTTCTTCCATGCCGAAAGCGGATTGAGCACATACCTCAGTCATTTTTTTACTACCTTTTTGAGACTTTTTGTCTCCCTTTCTTGTCTCCTGGTGCACGTAGGGATGCCTTAAGTCTTGTGGGTCGTACCGCCGTAACATGTCGGTGGCGGACCTCCACGATGTGTGCCTCCACTGACTGAAGACAGGCCATGACTCCCGAGACTGTCGAGCCATGGCCCCGAAGGCCTGGTGGGAGCGGCGCCAGGAGTGGCTGGAGGTCCGGCACTCCTATCATGGCCGCTCCGGGTCTAGGGGCCGTTCTCGGCACTGAAGCCGTCGCTCCTCGGGCTTTAAGTCTTCGCCTTCAGATTCCGGTAAGCGACACAATAAAAAGAAGTCAAAGAAGCATGATCGCTCTCTGTCGCTCCCCTGAGGCGGACGAGGGGGACAGGGGTTCAGTTCCCTGCGGTTACTCTGAAGCCGGGGAGTCCGGCGGCTATCCGCTATACCCGGGTCCGTTGGCCACTCCTGAACAGATGCAAGAGTTTCTTGCTGCCATGGACCGCCTTTTTAGACCCCAGGCTCCCGCCGGCGCCAGCCCCGGCACCACAAGATGCTGCTCCTCCGGCCCCAACGCCACAAGGTGCAGCGCCACTGGCTCCGGCCCTGGTGCCGCCATTGGTTCTGGCCCTAGTGCCGCCCTTGGCTCAGGCCCCGGCGCCACCCTTGGCTCCGCCACAGGCGCCGCACTGGGTGTCGTTTCTCCCACCCCTGCCCCGGTTCCTAGACCATTTCATTCTGGCCTGGGATCGGAATTGGCATACGGCTCCGGCTCGGCCCCTGCCAGTGTCATTTTCGGCGCCGTTCCAGACGCCGCTTACAACTTCTCCAGCTCCAGCCCTGCCGCCGCAGTCGGCTCCCTCTACTCCGGAGCCAGACCAGGACTGGGACGGCTCCGAGGACCCCCTTGTACTGCAGTGTGACTCCGAGCAGGATTGGGTGGACGACCTTCAGGATGCGGGCGAACTTGAAGTGTCGTCTGAACCGGGCTTTGCCTCTCCTCCACCTACTATGGAGGAAGGAGCTTCCTACACCGTGGTACTGCGTCGGGCTGCAGATGCTCTCCATCTCGACCTCCTTACGGTGGCCCTTAAAACCAACATCCTTACGGAGGTGCTCCAGACGGAGTCTACGCCGCTGCTCCCTTTCAATGGGGCTCTCACCGAAGTACTCCTGGGCACTTAGTTGCGTCCGGTCATGAGGGCGCCGGTGGATAAAAACATTGCTAGGCGTCATCGCCTGGCGCCTGGTGATTCCGCTTTCTTGACCACTCACCCCAGGCTTGAGAGACTGGTCAATCATTTCTCGACGTCGCAGAGTGCTATTCCCATGGCTCTACCAGATAAGGGCTCTAAAAAGCTAGACCTATTTGGCAAGAAGTTGTTTTTTACCTCAGCCAGCTTGGGGTAGAGGCAGTGTGGGATTCTGTTACTCAGGTCTTGCCTCAGTGTTCTGAGGAGGTCCAGGCTGTACTTTCCCAAGTAATTGCAGAGGGTAAGGATGAGGCGAAGTTTGCCATGTTGTGTGGTTTGGACACCGCTGATTTGTTGAGCAGGGCAATATCTACGACTCTGCGTTGTTGCGGCGCCACACCTGGTTGCGTTCCACTGGGCTCTCACCCGATGTCCAGTGCTCGCTCATGGACATGCCCTTTGATGGCTCCCACCTCTTTGGCGATAAGGCAGACAATGCTCTGGAGCGCTTTAAAGACTCTCGTGCCATGGCCAAGTCTTTCCACCAAGAACCCTGCCATGCCTTGGTTTCGTTCCTTCAGTGGCCAGGGCAGGGGCTCCCAGGCATGCTTTTCAAGCAAGCCTGTGCAGAACCAGCCTCAGTGTGGCTGCGGCCGTGGATTCCACAGGGGTGGGTCTGGTAACCAGCGCGCGGGTCAGTTCGCTTCCACCCTCGCTGCTTCCACCTATAAGCCTTCCTAATCCGAGCTTCAGAGAGCACCCCACGCTGGTGGGTGGCAGGATATGCCACCACCTCCATCACTGGCGCGACATTACTTCAGACAAGTGGGTGCTGCAGATAATCAGCCTAGGTTACGCACTCCCCTTTCTGTTCTCCCCTCCGGCCATGTCACATCGGTACCACCGCATGTCGGGGATCATTTGACTCTTCTCCGTCAAGAAGTCTCTGCCCTACTGGCCAAGGGGGCCATTGAGTGCTTTCCCGGTCAGGAAGTAGGGAGTGGTTGTTATTCCCACTACTTTCTGGTCTCCAAGAAGGACAAGGGGAGCCTGTGCTCCTTCTTGGACCTCCGGAACGTCAATCGCTTCCTCCGTAAGGAGAAGTTCAAGATGCTGACTCTTGCTCAGCTCCTGGCTGCCCTGGACGCTGGAGACTGGATGGTGGCATTGGACTTGCAGGACGCTTATTTTTACATCCCCGTCCTGACAGCCCACCGGCACTACCTACGGTTCACGGTAGGCCAGGAGTATTTTCAGTTTGCCGTGCTCCCCTTCGGCCATACCAGTGCCCCTCGGGTGTTCACGAAGGTGATGGTGGTGGTCGCAGCTCATCTGCGCAGGTCATGGGTGTCAGTCTTTCCCTACCTCGACGACTGGCTGTTGAAGGCGGACTCGCCCCAGGCAGTCGTCACCCAACTCCAGACAATGGCCGACCTGCATTTGCTGGGGTTCTCCATCAATGTGCCAAAGTCGCACCTGACTCCCTCTCAGAAGCTCCCCTTCATCGAAGCGGTTCTGGATTCAACGCTGTTTCTGGTTTACTCTCCCGAACAGCGAGTCTGGGATATTCAGGCTATGATTCCGATCTTTCGGCCTTTATTTCGGGTTTCCCTCAGGATGACCCTCCGGCTTCTGGGCCTGATGGGGTCCTGCATCCTGCTGGTGACTCATGTCAGATGGCATATGCGGGCTCTGCAGTGGGACCTA
The DNA here is from genome assembly GCF_964263255.1 of Lissotriton vulgaris. Taxonomy (NCBI): domain Eukaryota; kingdom Metazoa; phylum Chordata; class Amphibia; order Caudata; family Salamandridae; genus Lissotriton; species Lissotriton vulgaris. The sequence continues at coordinate 1,889,379,695 of NC_141691.1, read as the reverse complement.
GCGTTCCAGTGGGCGCAACATCAGGGCGGCCTGTCCGACCATGTTCAGATCTTGGAGGGCACAGCACGACGGTTGCAGTGGTGGCTCACAAATCGCTATTGGGTCGGTGGCAGATCCCTCTCCCTTCTCCAACTAGAGCCCACAGTGGAGACGGACGGGTCCCTCTTGGGATCGGGAGGCCACTTGGGAGAGGCGGAGATCAGCGGCCTCTGGTTTCCGGCGGAGTCCCGGCTCCATATCAACCTTCTGGAGCTGCGGGCGATCCTGCTTGCACTGAAGGCATTCCTTCCCTCTGTCTGGGGAAGTGTAGTGCAGGTGTTCATGGACAACACCACTGCCATGTGGTATTGCAACAAACAGGGTGGGGTGGGGTCGTGGACCCTTTGTCAAGAGGCTCTGCCCCTCTGGACATGGCTGGAACGCCAAGGCATTACCTTGGTGGTTCAACACCTGGTAGGATCTCTGAACGCCAGGGCGGACTAACTCAGCCGCTGTTGCTTGATGGATGATGGATCAAGAACTCGGACGTGGCGCAAGGTCTCTTTCAGCAGTGAAGAGAGCCTAGGTTAGATCGGAAAACAGCCATGACAACGCGGGGATTACGACGACTATCGCTGGAGGGCGCTTTTGGATAGGGAATAGTTTAATTTTCTATCCAACACCTTCCCTACTGTCAACGTGGGCTGGAATAGAAAATTAAACTATTCCACTATCCAGCGCCCTCCCGCGAAAGTCGTAATGTCTTTCGTTGTAATCCCCGCGTTGTAATGGCATGCGGGGTAAAAGCCCGCGTTGTAATGCCATACAACCGTTAGATCTATTCGCCACTGAAGAGAACGCGCAATGTCTTGATTTCTGCACGTTGGAATTTCCAAGGCGGCACTCGCTCGGTGACACTTTTCGTCACAAGTGGAGTTGAGGTCTGTTGTACGCCTTTCCGCCTATACCACTTATGCCCAGAGTGCTGAAGATCAGACGCGACCGATCCCAAGTTATTCTTGTGGCTCTGGACTGGGCTCGAAGAGTCTGGTATCCCGAGCTTCTCAGTATGAGTGTTGATTTCCCGATCAGTCTGCCTCTTCGGGAGGATCTTTTGTGGCAGCAGCAGGGGACGGTCCTTCGCCCGAACCTGTCCAGCCTCCACCTCCATGCGTGGAGATTGAGCCACGACAGTTGACACCTTTCGATCTTCCTCCCGAAGTCTGTGATGTCATTCTGGCAGCCAGGCGTTCCTCCACGAAAATGCTTTATGCCTGCAGGTGAAACAAGTTTGTGGCATGGTGCACAGCAAAGTCTGTGGATCCCCTTCCTGCCCTCTTTTCGAAGTCCTTCTGTTCCTTCTTTCTTTCTCCCAGCAGGGCTCTGCTCTGGACACTATCAAAGGTTATCATTCAGCTATCTCTGCCTTTCTACGGCTTCCAGATCAGCCTTCTTTTTAAGTCCCTGGTTGTTAACCGTTTGCTTAAAGGCATTACGCACACGTTCCCGCCCGTGACCTTCATAATGCCTCAGTGGGATTTGAATCTTGTCTTGACTTTTCTGATGTGCGCTCCCTTCGAGCCCCTTCATAACTGTCCCTTGCGTCTTCTCACCTTAAAGAATGCTTTCCTGGTTGCTATCACCTCTGCCAGAAGAGTGAGTGAGCTCCAGGCTCTTTCTTCTAAACCTCCTTTCCTTTCTGTTCATCCGGACAAGGTGGTTCTGAGGACCCGTCCTTCTTTCTTGCTAAAGGTTGTCACGCCTTTCCACATCGGGCAGACCATCACTTTTCCCACCTTCTTTCCGCATCCTTCCAGAGAGGAAGAGAGGCTCCACAGTCTGGACCCAAAACATGCGCTCGCATTCTATCTGCAGCGTACACAGCAGTTCTGGGTCGATGATCAGCTCTTTGTCCGCTACGTGGGCGCCAAAAAAGGTCGGGTCATGCACAAAAGGACCATCTGCCTGTGGGTCATTTTGTGCATCAAAGCATGTTACTCCTTGGCCAAGAAGGAGCCTATTGTGGGACTGTGTGCCCATTCTACCAGGGCGACAGCAGCCACTACTGCCTTGGGACGTGGCGTTCCCTTGCAGGACATTTATCAGACAGCTACGTGGACCTCGCTACACACATTTACCAAACTCTACTGCCTTGACAGTCCCGTCCGGAGTGACGGCTTCTTTGGACGCTCTGTTCTCTGTGACTTTCTGGTGTATTCTTGTTCGCAGGCCCACCACCGGGGTTGGTATTGCTGGGGTATCTATTCTAAGGTAAGGAATCTATCACTAACGTGTATCTTTCAGATGCACAAGTTACTACTTGTGTAACTATATATCTGTAAGAGACATTAGTTAGTGATAGATTCCTTACCGCCCCACCCATCCTCCCCGTTCTGCAAACTAATTACTAGGGTTAAGGTCATCCCTTTTAGGGCACTAGTTTTTTGCACCAATGGTCAGTATCTTGCATGGCTCTGTGTTCCTCGCACAGAACTGTACAGAACTGACGTCAGCGCGCATGGCTGGCGCCTAAGTACTCTCCATGACGTCATCTCGGGCTGACGATGCCAGAGATGGATGCGGAGCCGCAGGACGCCACCTACTGACGTGCCGGGGTACTGCTAAGCAAACCTTTCAGGATCCAGTCTGACGCCTGGGGATATTCTAAGGTAAGGAATCTATCACTAACTAATTTCTATTACAGATATATCGTTACACAAGTATTAACTTGTGCTTTGAGAGGCCCAGGTGTTATTTTCAGCCCTGATCTAGTGAGATGGTATTGAGGGAAAAAATGTCTTCTCACTCACCCATCCTTTGTTCAAAGCATTCTGTATAAGCCCAGGCACAGTGCTGCGCAGGTCCTTGTATGATTCCTAATTATAAATATGATTTACGGTTTCATTCCGATAATCTCACTTTTTATACCTATCTATTGTTCGCCAGATCATTGATGACAATCATTTCATCAAGTGCCGATTTAAAATTCACATGTTTATTATTTTTAACTGATTGTCAAAACTGGGTACTACTTTATTCTCAAATGTTTTATGATCTCTTTTAACCTTATTGAAGTTGGCGGATAGAAGTTAGAAGGAAGGGGCAACCCAGAGACATTATGTGTAGGTTCATGTTTTTTTCACAGAAAAAACACTTCATTCTAGTTGTGCAGAAGAGTGTACTTTCATATCATTCACATTTTTATGTACGGTTGATAATCCATATCTAAGCAGATCGGTTTATGGTCTTGATTATTCATGTTAACTAGAGAGTGGGAGTGGGGGTACTTTTGTGGTTAGAATTAGTACACCTGGATCCTGGTCTGGTATTGGTGTTGCATGTAGTGGTTTGGCTGACCTTGTTGTCCTTCACCCCACCCCTATACTGATCTTCCACTTTAGCTCTGATAAAAAAAAGCTAGGATAATGGTGCTCTAATTGTCCCTACTAGAGCCAGCTGACTCTTAACCCACTGGTAGGAGATACCTAGAATTTGGGAATCTGAAAATTGAAATAGTATCTTCTACTGAGTCTTAATAACTCATCGGTTTCCCATTATCTGTAAGAATGCATATTTTTGTGGGAAGGCAGGGCATAGTCTCAGAATTTTGATAGTATGATTGCATAGGAAGATATGTAGTGGACTAAGATTTATTGATCTTTCACATCATGTATATTGGTTGATTAAATAACTAATGACCCGGTCATCACCAGATTCCTTCATCCTCATCAGCAGCTTCCATCTCGGTCTGCTTGATTCTCAGTGGTCTTTCCACCATGTTGTATGTGTATTAGCACTGGGAGTCAGATTCAAGGCTGTGTCAGCATTGTCTCTGGGGTTTGTCATCATACACTTGAACCCTCAGCCTTCGGCACCCAGCTCTCTCTTAAGTGGCTGGCTGGTATGACCCCTTTCCTCCTTGTTAATGGTGCAAAAGCACACCTGGAACGTCAAAGTTCTATCAATATTGTGCTAGAAGCCAGCATTAATCACTGTATGCCACCATCCTCACCTTTGGTTCCCCGGTTGGATTGCATAACCTTAAATGTTCTGTTCCCTCTGCATCCATACATGAGCACTGGCTGGACATCACTATATTTTCTGCTGTCTTTAGGGTGCACTTTGTCTGGGTGCCCTTGTACATGCTGCTGGACTAATCGAAATAACCATCAGGACCAACCCAGATCGACTGTGCATGCAAGCTTGATAATTTGGTTGTTATTTACTCTCCTCTTACATAGCTTGATGCCCCCTTCCTTTGCTCAGTATACATCATTTTGTACAGGCCAATGCTTTGTGCCTTCATACATATTGCAGATAAGCCATTGGAATGTCTGCTTCTCGCATTATGCATATCATGGCCAATTAGTTGACTGTCTTATCTATTCTCCTCGTGCTTGTTATCTTCTCCCCTATTTCTATCACGTGTGGAATGCCAGCTCTTTAAGAAACAAGTTCTTTGCCACTCACAATCTTTTCCTTTATGCTGAATATCCGGTCCCTCAATTTCACGGAGACATGGTTTATGCCCTTCCACTCTGATATCCCTCCTGCCATCTCTGCCCCTGCTTCTTGCATGCCCCTGAATCACCTAGTTTAATAGTTGTGTGAAAAGCCTCTTTTACCGCTTTATCCTGATCCCTTCTGCATCCCCTCCTCTGTTGCCCTTTTCCTCCTTTGTGTTATGCCTTTTTCCTATCCTCGACCTCTCTTATATTGTTTTTGGTCTCTTCTAACGTGTTTCTCTTGTGGCCTATGTGCCGCTGTCATTTTTGCCTCTTGCATTCTTAAACGTCTTCCCTATCCTCATTCTCTCATCCCCGCTCAGGTCTCTTCTCTACTCTCTAATACTATGTCTTGCACCTTAGACTGTGCTTATCCAATTGCCATTGGCACCTCTTCTCATAAGCTTCCACCTTCTTGGCTAACACCTGCCCTTTCCATTGCTTATATTGCCTGCTTCAAGGCCGATGCTGATAGTGAGTCTCAATGCTTGCTGCACTCCTCTTACGATTCTGGTTCTCCTTTATGCTAGGCAATTCTGTTTCCTACATCTGAGCACCACGCTTTCTCGCCAACTCGTCGCTGCTTTTTTCTACTTATCCAGCATCTCTCCTTGCCCTGTTGTCCATGATTCATCTTGCACTGTGGGACTCTGATCTTGTTACTATATTCTTTCCAAAATTGACAAGCTTCCGCTGAAGAATTAGGCAGTCTTCATGTTTACTCTTACCATGTCCTGCTTGCCTGCAGTTCTTCCATGTTTACTCCTTGACTTTTATTTTCTCCGTTTATAACTCTGCTAACTGTCTCCTCTTCCATTTATCTCCTAAGTCTGCTACCTCTTCTGTTGCTGCTTTTCGTTGACTATCGTTTCACCCTTTCTTCTGTTTAATTTTCTCTTTATCACTTTAAGATGCCTTTGCCTGCCCCTATATTTGTTCCATTGTTATCTTATGTTCTTTACGTTCTTCCCAGCCCGTGCAATCTTTTTTTTTACTGCTTTCTCTCCTTTGGTGGCTGAACATCGGAACAATTTCTCTTCCCATATGCTGCCTGCCTGTATCTAATATTCATTAGTTGTCACGCTACTGCTTTGTCTCCACTGAGTTCTGAGCCACCATATTCTTGGAATACTCTTTTCTTCCTGCATCGTTTCCAGGATGACATTTATTTGATGTGGTTTCACTGCATTGAGATATGAAACCGTGGGCACTACCTGTCTTGTTTCTAATGTATATGTTTATGTATGTAACGTTTTGATAAGGTCATTCCACGGCTCTCTTGTGGAGAGGGGAATTCAAATAGAGTTAATTACAAACTAGTCTGTGTTTTTTTTATTCTGTTATGTCCATATTTATGTACATTATGAATGATTTGCCATTTTATAAAGTTTAGTGTTTTGGTGATCATTGTTTAAGATGATTTTAAATTTGGCTTCCTTTTGCTATTGATTTTGCGCTTTAATAGTGCCCTTGAATCATCAACGTGTTCAATTGCAATTTTGGTTTACTCGTTCTGTTTTTGTAAGATTTTTTTTATGCTTTTCTAGCTCCAACTGGCCCACCTTCAACCCTCCCCTTAAGCATTCAAACCCCTAGTGGCAGCTCCACACTTTCAAAGAAGAGACCTCCTCCCCCACCCCCAGGACACAAAAGAACCCTCTCCGACCCACCAAGCCCGCTACCTCATGGTCCCCAGAGTAAGGACTCAGTTCCTTGGGGTGAGTTTTGAAACCTTGAACAAAGAAACTGTAAGGGTTGGTGTTTGTTTCTTCTCCTCCTAAAGTTATTTTCTTCTTATTTTTGGTGGTATTGCTGTGATTACAATTCCTTTAAATATATATATTTTGTTGTATTATGTTGTCTATATGTACCCTTTTGCCAACAAACACAAAGCACATATACCGTTTTCAGCCAGACCAAATTGTTTCCCACTAAAACATCATTGATTCATCATCATGCAGACGTTCACAAAACTGCTGTCTAATTTTGAAATATGCATTTTATGAGCAATAATCCTCTTAATTGCAGTGCTTGTTACTTATCAGTTTATATATTTTTGTTTATTAAATTATGAGAAGAATAAAATCAAGTTTAGATCATACAGTACAGAATGCAGAGGGTTTAATTTAAGAGCCATATGCTCCAATTAGGAGGAAATATAGTCAATATCTACTAAAATGAGCATCAGCAATAGCACTAGAGGTCTGTTTTTTTTTTTACTTTCCTGTCCCAAATGCAAAATGGCTGCCAGAACTCTACATTACAGAGTAAATTTAAAGATTCCAGCAAATAAAATATTTAGCCCTGTTTTTAGGTCTCGCCTAGCAGCGCGCATGCGTTGCATGGGCAAAATACCTTTTGGAATGGCTTCTATTTTTTCAGCCAAAAACGTGTACGCGTTCCATTGCCTTCAAGGGCAACGCATGCACGTGTGGCGATTCCCTTGCGGGAGTGAGCACCTGGCGCCATATGGTATAAATTATCGCTCTTGCTGCTCGCTCCCGCATGGGAATCTCGCAGGCCCCCTCCTCTCTCCCCTCCCCCTGCTGCTGCGCGCACTTGTGCTTGTCCTGCTTGAGAAAGCGGTCTATCGCCTGAACGCATTCTTCAAAAGATCCGGTCTGGTCCCTGCAGGGCTTGTTTCTGAACCTCTGTGGTACGGCTTCCGGTCTTATTTTGTTGACCGGGGGCCGCATCACAGCGAAAATAACAAAACATTACGTGTGTAAAGGTACTCATTTTATCAACCTCAGCAGGATGAAAGGCTGAGTGGACAGACACAATGTATAAGGTAAACTGAATCTGCTTGTGTGCGTCAAGTCTGCAGTGGAAACCCTCATCTGACGACAGTTTATACTCTCAGGGCACTTCAGAATGAGCTCCACGTTCAGTCACAAAGGCTCTCCCCGTAGCCCTCACCCAGAGGCCCACAGTGCCTCCGAGGCAGGCGCTTTACTAAATGATGCCACAAAGACTCGAGGCGCTGCCTGATAGTGCTAGGACTTCCCACCATGCTGCATTCCACCAATCACATCACACCTCCAGCTGCCCAACAAATGTCTGAGGACAAATAATAGACCACTGAGAAGAAACAAGCATCCAGGTCTGCCATAGAGCATGGTAAATCCGGCAAGGCTGCACAGCTGTCATCAAAGCACCACAACGTCTTTCAAATTTGATGAACATTCACCAGAAGACAGCAAGAGCAGATCTGATCAATCATACACATCACAACACCTCCGCCCAGGCACGCACTGGCAACAGGTCCGTGCCAGCAAACCCTGCCTACTGTGATGCAGCACCAGCAAACACAGACCTGCACAAATCACTAATCCGGAGCGGCCATTATTCCGGATATGAACCAAGCACCAGAATCAACCAGAACCTGCAAAATTTGTGGCATATAGTTCCATGGTGCTGTGGGTTTTGAAGTGTGTGCTAAAGGGTTCTGATGTCCAAGTAGGTCCCATTGCTTCATTTCGCCAGTTATCTTGTCAATCTATCAAGGGATTCAATAGTTTGATGGAGTGACTAGCTAGACTTTATAAGGCTTCTACCTTCGGAAACCGTGCTCCCATGGACCTTGGCTTATAAGCCACTTGCGCAATTATTAGATCATTTTTTATCACTGTTCAAATGATTCTATTTCCATAACAAACTATATTACAATTAGCAGCTTAATCCACAAGACCTCTACTGTGAAGCAGGATTACATATGTCTGTCCTCCAGAATCTTCCAAATATCACAGAAATGACTGAACAGGAGTTTCTGGATCGCTATCTTTTTAACTGCTTTTCTACCACAGGATATATTCTATTTAGATGCACCTCTATCCATCCAATATTTTAAAAGCTTTAACGGGTCACTTAAAAAATGTATTTCTTTTCTTCTTGTTGGTCAAATATTTATAAAGAAGTTAAGGGCATGGCCTAGAGCCAGAGCTGCAAGAACCCAGACCCTCCAGTGCAGTCTTGCTTAGTGCTGATGAAAGCTACTTGCTCTCCTACGATGCATCTATAAGGTCACAGGAGAGTGGTAGCTATAGGAGAGCTTTCTTTGACATTCCTGAAGTCGATAGCTTCCTTTTCATTTGCTTATGTATCCCTACCTCTCTTCTACCCCTCTTCCTCTACTCTACCCCTCTACTCTACCCCCTTCTATTCCTCTACCTCTCTTCTAGCCAGCTACCCCTCTACCACCCCCTACCCCTCTAATACCCTTCTAACCCTCTTCTACCCCACTACTACCCTTCTAACCCTCTTCTATCTCTCTTCTCCCCCTCGACCCCTCTTCTAACCCTCTTCTACCCCTCTTCTCCCCCTCTACCCCTCTTCTACCCACTGCAACTAGCAAAGACACTGTCACCGCAGCATCACACAGCGCCACCACAGCATCACTCAGCGCCATCGCAGCATCACTCAGCGCCACCGCAGCATCACTCAGCGCCACCGCAGCATCCCTCAGCGCCACCGCAGCATCACTCAGCACCACCGCAGCATCACTCAGCGCCCCCCACAGCATCACTCAGTGCCACCACAGCATCACTCAGCGCCACCACAGCATCACCCAGCACCAACACAGCCTCACTCAACGCCACCACAGCATCACTCAGCACCACCACAGCATCACTCAGCACCACCACAGCATCACTCAGCACCAGCACAGCATCACTCAGCACCACCACAGCATCACTCAGCACCGGGACAGCATCACTCAGGGCCGGCACAGCATCACTCAGGGCCGGCACAGCATCACTCAGGGATGGCACAGCATCACTCAGGGCCGGCACAGCATCACTCAGGGCCGGCACAGCCTCACTCAGGGCCGGCACAGCATCACTCAGGGCCGGCACAGCATCACTCAGGGCCGGCACAGCATCACTCAGGGCCGGCACAGCATCACTCAGGGCCGGCACAGCATCACTCAGGGCCGGCACAGCATCACTCAGGTCCGGCACAGCATCACTCAGGTCCGGCACAGCATCACTCAGGGCCACCACAGCATCACTCAGGGCCACCACAGCATCACTCAGGGCCACCACAGCATCACTCAGGGCCGGCACAGCATCACTCAGCGCCACCACAGCAACACTCAGCGCCACAGCTGCATCACTCAGCAACACCACAGCATCACTCAGCACCAGCAAAGCATCACTCAGCACCACCAAAGCATCACTCACAGCCAACACAGCATCACTCAACACCAACACAGCGTCACTCAGCACCACCACAGCATCACTCAGGGCCGCAACAATATCACTCAGAGCCACCACATTTTGTTATTGTACATACATTTTTTAATATGGTCGTTCTGTTGGACATAATGGCAAGCTTATTGCTGTCAAGAAATACATATGGCACACCTTTGCTCTCTGGAATCAATGAATGTAGTCTAACATGGCAGAAATGTTTAAAAGGGATAACTTCACATTTGGAACATCGCATTGATTCGAGTCAGAAATTAAAATTGCCTTCCTTGTTTTCTGTCACTGAAATTCCAGGAAGACCGATGGTCTTCTATTCAGACCATCTGACATAACAGTAATGATGGTAAAATAGCGGCTTTTCTTAAAGCATTACTGATTAAACAATCTCCTTGTAATTGTGTATGTAAGTCTGTTATGAGGATTTGCATGAGACACAGTGAAGCAACAAAAGAGGAGATTATTTGCACTCATTGAACAACCAGGTTTTCAATATTTTTCTGATGGTTGCTTCTGAAGCTATGAATCTAATCTCCCGCGGATGTGAGGTCCATCGCTTGGGCGCCAGATGGGAAAAAGCTCATCTACCGCATCTGGCCCTTTTTATTCTGGTAATTTTTAACAGGCGCTCAGAGACTGACCTCAGGCTTCTATTGGGGAGGTATAGGCCTACCAGATTTCTGATCTTACTGGGCCCTTTGTTGTTTATGGCTTTATGGGTCAGGTTGTGTGCTTTAAACCCGATTCTTGCCTCAATCGGGAGTCGGTGTAACTGTGTACGCGCCGACGACGGACGCGGAGATGCAGACGACACCTACCGTCGCGCAAGGGTACTGCTGCGCAAAAATTTCCAAATCCAGTCTGACGCCTGGGGATATTCTAAGGTAAGGAATCTATCACTAACTAATGTCTCTTACAGATATATCGTTACACAAGTAGTAACTTGTGCCTTAGGTCCAGGAGTAGCATGACAGCTGATCCATCTTGATCAAGAGTCATTTTGAGTTCTTCGGATACTGCTAGCAAAGCGGATTCCGTGCTGTGCTGAGGGTGGAACCCCATCTGTTTAGCATATAGCCGAAGGTGAGCTTCCAGAAATTGTGACAGGATTCTGTTGAAATATTTCTCCAATTTCTTAAATGGGAGAAGTGATATTGGTTGGAAGTTCTCTGGCAGAGCTACATCTAGACCTGATTTTTTTTGGCAAAGGTTTTATTATTGCCTGCTTCCATACGGTGGGGACTCTACCTGTCTGTAGGGAGCAGTTTAGCCGTCAGCAATTGACGGCAGATGGGCCTCGATGGCTTTTGCAAGAATCTGTGGGGGGGAGGGGTCTAGAGGGGAGCCTGATGAAATTTCCCTCCTGAGTGATTGTGCCATCTCCTTATCCAGATCGGGGAAATGGGTTAATGCCGGAGTTACTCCCACCAGTTGATCTATTTCATGGCTTGTAGAGTTTTTCAGCTTCATAAGATAGGATCTATAAATGTCTATTACCTTTTTGTGAAAGTAGGTGGCTAGTGCAGGATCTATAAATGTCTGACCTTTTTGTGAAAGTAGGTGGCTAGTGCGTTGCATTTCACCTTTGAGGCCTGGTGATGGGGGGGTGTTTTGTGTAATCGTGGTTAAAGATTTTACCACTCTGAAGAGCTCTTTGGAAGAGTTCTGAGCCTGTGCGATCTTTTCCTCGATAAACCCTGCCTGAACCTCTTTAATTTTGGTATGATAGGTTCTGATCGCCAATTTATACTTAGCTTTGAGTTGAGGGTCATAGGTCTTTCTCCATTCCCTTTCCAGCTTTTTAAACCTTTTCTTCAATAATGCTATCTGAGCATTAAATCAGAATGCCTGTTTGTTGATGTTAGTTAGTTTAGGATTCATTTTGGGGACCGCTTTCTCCAGTGACTGAAGAATCCACCTTTCATAGTTGACATACACTTCATCAATGATTCTGCATGTATTAAAGCATGAGGACAACAGGGATTCCACCCAGACGTCTAATTTCAACTTAGCCCAGTTTCTTAATTGGGGAGATAAAGCAGACTTGGTGGATTGGATGTTGGTCTTTGCTACTTTCCTCTTGTCTAGTGCGAGAGAAATTAGATGATGGTCAGACCATGGTACTAGGACATGTAAATGTAAATGTAAATGTGCTTCGATTTATATAGCGCGCTATAACCCAGGGGTCTCTAGGCGCTTGCTTAGGGAACCCGTCCTGGTATTCCCCTGTGAGATACCCTGGCCGGGTATCCACAAGGTGAAAGCCAGGCATCCCGCCGCGAGGGGCCGTAGTGGAGATTAAGCAAGCTATTGCCCAGAGTCGCAGAGTGAGATCCCGTGAGTCGAGTAGGCACCAGAGCGAGAATTGTCGATCCGTGGAATTTTTGAGCCCGAGGCCCGCCGAGGCGGGGAATCGAACCCTGGTCCACGGCCGATCTCAGCTTCCGGGTCTGCCGCCTCTAACCACTGAGCCACACTTCTCCACTTCTCCATGAAGTAGTATTGAAATTTTGGGCTCATTGGTGATCACAGGGTCAAGTATGTGTCCTTTAATGTGAGTGGCAGATGTTATTAATTGGGATAGTGTTAAGCTCTCCAGTTCCTACTATAACCTCTTAACGTTAGGGATGCTCTGATCCCCAAAGTGCAGGTTGAGATCCCCTAGGATAGTGATGTGGACTTTCTTTCATCAATAGACTCAAGACTGTGTCCTAAAATCCGTCCAAAAACTCAGCCTCGGGCCCATCGGGCCTGTAAATTAACAACTCCGAGAAGGTATGGGTTGGTGAGAAGGTAATGGTAAATTCACTACATTTGCAGTCCGGGGCGGGGATGTGTTGAAGGATACACTTAAACTCCTCTTTGATCACAATCGCAAGTCCTCCTCTTACGTTTCCAGTGCGGTCGAGTCTATGAATATGAAACCCTGGAGGCATAACCCCAGAATGTCTGGGACCGAGTTATCATTAAGCCAGGTTTCAGTAACAAACAGAGCGTCGAAACTGCCCTCCTCGAAGAGCAGACAAATTTGAAGGGAGGATTTATTTGATTCCATCTAAATTACTTTCCTCCCGATATTATTGTATGTTTGCAATGCTTGCATACCTGTAATCCCTTGACATGACAGTCCAGTAGCCCCCCCGTCCCTTCATGGTATGTTAGTTTGTCCAACCAAAAGAAGCTGCTCCTTGGAGTAATGTGTTCTCTGTAATTGGGCAGGGTCCCTGGGCCCGGTCGGGAGCAGACGGGCACAGATGGCGTCGCCTTTGGCGCGCCCACTTTGCAGCTTACATTTAAGGCGTCGGAGGTCTGAACACTAGACCGCTGACCTCTGGCGCTACGTACAACTCTATGGTTGAGAGGATTAACACTACCTCTCTACCACGCTTACTATCAATGCTCTATAGTTTCAGGGCACTTCGGCTATGGCGCAGCGCTTCTGAGGGAGCTGGTTTCCTCCCAAGTGAATGCCACAAAACAGTGAGTAAAATCGTTCCTACTCCCCCTTAACCCCCGAATCTCAATAGGGCGAAGTACAATTCTGAATGTCCATTTAAAGCGTAGCTTTATAGAACACTCCACATACACTTGGAAAATAGACTGTCATTACTTAGCCAATGAATTTACTAACTACAAGTAATGGTGGTGTAATTGTATATATTGAACCATAGCGTTGACATCCAGTGAAGACCACTTACTACTTACTCTAAACAGTTCGAACTGATCTCAGAGATTCAAATCTCTGAAATTTCAACCAGACTCCCCACTCGACCTATGCTCTCTTGTCCACTTTGCAGAAGTTGGACATTATAGTACCAACACTTACATCTCTCTGGAGTCTGTTCCTTGAATCTGCCACTGTTCCCACAGCCTGGAAACAGACTATCATACATTCTCTTTTGAAGAAGCCCTCCTCAGACCCCTCTATTATGTTTAACTACAAGCCCATTTTCTTACTTCCGCTACCCTTCAAGGTTATAGAGAAAGTGTTCAACATTCAAGTTTTCAAATTTATTGAAACACATAATCTTCTGGACCCTTCATAGTCTGGCTGCAGACAATGACACATGGAACTGAATCAGCCCTCCTTGTCATCGCTGACGATCTTAATTTAATCCTCGGCCAAGGGGGCGATCAGTCCTTGTGCTGCTTGAACTCTGGTCAGCGTTTAATATGGGGTCATGTATAATACTCAACACTAGACATATCAGTCTTAGTTTCGGGGGGTACCATCCTGCAATGGTTACTCCCCATTCTGTATAACAGAATCCAGACTCTTTCTCATGGTCAATTCCATTCAAATCCATTCTCTCTAGAGTGTGGGGTCCTCCAAGACACATCCCTGAGCACCACTCTTTATTAATAGTTGCACGTGTCCCCTTGCAGCCATAGATTTTGTATCCCCAGTCTAACCTCTTATGCGCACAAGACTCAGTTTTTTCTTACTATTTCAAACAATTCCTTAGAGTCCAAATTCAACTTCCAAAATTGAATGAAGGTGGTTGCAGCACCGATACATGCTAACTGGCTTAGACTTAATTCCGATAAAACAATGTTCGAGGCATATGAGCTGCAGAATACATTTTTGTGCATTGATCGCCATCTGGTGTTGGGCTTGGATGTTTGCACTTTGTTGTTGTCTTGGAAGAAGTCTTTGTAGTCACGAGATAGGTGAATATTCCTTTCGACGATAGTGCACATGGGCATTGACTCCATCCTTAGATTGTTTGTTTCCGCCATCGGGTTTGGATGTGGCTTGCTGCGCTCCGATCCGGCACCGTGTTTCCAAACCTTTTCGACGGCCAACTCATCATCACTCAACGGTATTGTTTCATTCACGTGCCCTTCGACGTGCTGACTTTAAAATCCTCGATTCCGGTCGTCGACGCTGGCCTATTTGCGCCATTCGGCCCTACGGCTAATGGAAAGGACTCCAATTAAAAAATCCCTAGTGTGGAGCTAAATTTCCGCACAGTGACCACCACAAGGTCTGCAACCTTTGCCTCTCACCAGAACACGATGAAAGGAATTGCCAGGCCTGCGTCTCTTTTCGCTCCAAAAATACTATCCTTGATCGCCGGGCTCGATGACACGTTGTGGCTCTTCAGGCTGCACCCGTGCCACACGACATTTTCGGCGAAGGCCCCGATATTCCAGAGGCACAGGATTCGGAGGAGCTCGAGATCCTCTCTGAAGCTGATGATTCAGACTCTGATGACAAAATTACTCCAGTTCAACGAGTGAGTACAAACGTCCATGCCGCTGCCCCATCCGATAAACAGAAGGCTCCGGTCAAAATTTCGCCTGAAGTCCTAGGTCAAGACCAAGGAAAAATTTCAGAAGCCTCACCTCCGGGCCCGGCTCCGGCTCTGGCTCCGAAGGAAAAGCCTTCCGGCGGCCCGGGCCTGAGCAAGCTGCATGTTGGTACCCATAAAACACCTTCGGTACCGAAATCAGGGACACACCCTATTCCTGTTGCACCCAAAAAGGCCTCGATATCCAAATCTTTGGTATGAAAGACGATAAGGCCTTGGAACCAAACAAACACCAAAAACCTTCGGATCTGAAGAAGATTTCAGACTCGACACTGACATCGAAGCCAAAGGAGCACAAGATCCCTCATACGGCTTCAGAGCACAAATCAAAACCATGCTCGGAACCGAAAAAATTGGCGCCGAAAGGAGACAACAAGCAGGAAGAACTGTTTCGGCCAGTTCCTATCAATCCGAAACAAAAGACATTACACGTTGACCCTAAAATAGGTCATTTTGTCAATAGCCCTGCAACAAAGAGGAAATTGGATACCTCACACCCTCCTGAGGTACCTTTGAAGAAAAGAGACTTTGCAACTTCACCCATAAGACCCTCTTCTCCTATTCTTCCTACGAAAGCTTTGTCTCCTACAAACTCTCCTATATACTATCCTAGACTCTCTCCAATACTTCCATACTCACAGGATGAGGATGATCTAGGGAACGGGGTGGACACGATAAGGATCCTTTAGATGAGCCTGAAAACACTACTCCACCACAGGATACATTGGAAGATTACAACAATCCCACAGATCCTCCAGACCTTCCTGACCTGGATGTATACCCATCTAGGCCATCCGCTCTAAACGACAATATAGGTTTTAGTCAACTCATTAATAGGGCTGCGCAATATATTGGGGTTGAACTACATTCAGACCCCATGGACGAAGATTTCCAACTAGATACATTTGCTCAGTCACAAAAATCAGTACATACATTACCAATGCTTAAAGGTGTCATTAAACATGCACCAGACATATTTAAAGACCCTGTCAGGACCAAGATTCACAATCCTCGGATTGATAAAAAGTATAAACCTGCCCCTAACGATCCCATTTACATTAAAGGACTACCATTCTTTGGTAGTATCAAATGCAAGAAAACGTGCTAATTCCCAAACTTATGGTGATGCTCCAACTCCAGACAAAGAGTTTAAACTGCTAAATGCATCAGGCAAACGAGTTGCCTCCCAAGCAGCCAATCCCTGGAGAATAGCTAATGCACAAGCACTGCTTACCAGATATGACAGGGCTCACTACAATGAGCTTGAAGATCCTATTTCAACATTTACCTGACCAATACAATCTATCAAATGTGCCCTTGATGCAGCAGACACTGCATCTAGATCTGTCAACACCAGTGTGTTACTTCACAGACATGCATGTTTGCGCATTTCTGGATCTGATAGAGATGTCTAGCCGCAGATTCCTTAACTTAGAATATCCCCAGGCGTTAGACTGGTCTGGGAAACTTTGCGCAGCAGCATCTCTGCGTGCTGGGGGACGGTGCCGTATGGCTCCTCCCTGACGACGTCCATGGACGTGACATCAGCGGAGCCATATATGCCCCGGCGCGCCAACATCAGATTTCTTCTTCTCCGCGTCACGACACGGATCCTGGAAACCAGCAGTTCCTGGCCTAGTTTTTAAGCCTTCTCTGCACCTTTGGTGTCGTACTGGAACAGAGTGCAATGCCCTTCGGGTTCAAAGCCTGTTAGGACTGTGCATGTCAGATGTCTGGCACTGACCCCCACCTTATTTGCATGTGGTGCCTTGGTGTGCACCACGATTCCAAACACTGCAGAGACTGTCAACAGATGAAGCCGAAGTCCCTACAGGAATGCCGTATCTCTCCAGAGGGGGCTCGTTCCGGAGGCCGCTCCCGCCACCGAGGAGGAGTGTGGCTCAATGGTTAGAGCGGCAGACCCTGATGCAGAGGTCTGGCCTGGGACCAGAGTTCAATTCCCGCCTCAGCGGGTCTTGGGCTCAATTTCCTCGAACCTGACAATTCTTGCCTCGGTGCCTACTCTAATCATGGGCCCCACGCTGCAACTCTGGGCAATAGCTTGCTTAACCTCCACACCGGCCCCAACAGCGCTCGGATGCCTGGCTTCACTCTGGGGGTGCCCAGGAGTGGACACTTCACAGGGAAAGCCAGGAAGGGTTCCACAGCGGTATGAGTAACAGCGCCAGGAAACCGCTTGGTGACAGTGCGCTCTACAAATACCTTGACATTTGCATTTACATTTTTACATTCACCGACGCCCTATAAAAGGTAAGCGGAGCAACAAGCGTCCACTGAGGTCCACCTCCCGTAGGCGTGCTGCTGGCACCCATTCCTCTCGTAAGGGGTCAGCTAAGGGCGCCCGGAGGTCACCTCCTCCATACCCTCCTTTTCCAGGAGTTGGAGCAACGTGCTCCTAAATGCAGGCCTACTCCCAGGCTCTTCAGGCCTACTTCGAGTCCATTTTTCTCCCTGGTGCGCCTTCGGGCCTCATAGAGGCGGAGGGTACTCAGGCCAGGCCCTCGTCGGCGGATCCTTCCCCCGACCAGGGCTGTGTGCACTGACTCCGACTCCAGAGCCGAGGCGACGACGTTGGACCCTGGCCCAGACCGTCCTGGTCACTCTAGCACACACCGTCAGTCAACGCATAGCCCTGTGAGGCACCGGGATCACAGCCGGGCTCCACGTCGGACCCGAAGCCGGGCTCGACATCCAAACCCACATCCGGCTCTAAGCCTGATGCCACGTCTGGGGTAATGCATGATCTGACGAAGGGGTAGCGTCCCCAGTAGAGGCTGTCGACATCCAGTCAACTCCGACACGATGCCCACGACACTGCTGTTGACGCATCCATCGCCACCGGTGTCCATACGTTCATCGACACCAGCGTCCATGCCTGAGGTTGACCTCTCTCCGGATTCCTCGCTTCTGACTCCTCAGCGGAGTCAGGCGACACCGGTGTCCGCTGCAACCCTTACGGAAGCTGCTGCTTCCTCTGGTCGGGGGTGTGAGAAGTTGGCCTGATATATAATGTTCACTATTCAAGTGAGCACTTTGTATCAGTCCAAACAACCCTTATTGATGATTGGTTGTAAGTCAACCTTATAGACCAGCTATCCTAGTAGCATGGATACGAGCAGTCTTCGGGCTAAACTCTAGAGGGCGTGTTAAGCCAGCTGTTATACCATCACATATACCCCTTGAACACCAAGTGAAAGTACACCACACAAGTGTTATGAAAATAAACAGTGTATTTATTTAGATCACAACAGCCCTGTACTCTTTTTGAGGACAGGGTACTAAGCACACAACAAAACTCTTACGAAAATACTATAAGTTGCACAATTTACACAAATGCCCGAGGGGCACGAAAAACCATATACTACAAAAGTGGAATGCGAAATTACTAGCAGGTAAGTACTAATCTCATAGGGTTTGGAATCGCTAGGACTGGACTACTGAACCTTCAGATTACTAGCAGGAGGCCTAGGGGACCGGGTGCAGAGTGTGCACTCTCACGCGGGATGCGGGACAAAGTCTATGGAGGCTAGTAAAAGCAAAAGTTAGTGTTCTCGGGTGAACCCGACTAGTTAGGCTGAAAACGAAACAGGATCTGGACCCTTGGATAGTGAGGCTATGCTGGGGCACCGAAATGCCGAAGTTACCTAGCCCAGGGGCTGCGGATGCACAGGTCTGGAAAGACGTCGGGAATCCTCGTTGCAGTCTATGGAGCCTGAAGAAAGAAGTTGCTGGCAGGCGACCAGTGTTGAAGTTCGAAGTGATCCAAGCCTGGATCGAAGATGGATGACACCTGAAAGCAGAGGGGACCAAGTTCTTAATCACTAGCCAGTGATTGTGTGGGCACCAGGATGGCACCGGACGAAGTCACCTCGACCAGGTGAGTGGGCGACGCTGGGCTCTGCAGTCTCACGGACCAGGAGGCGTTGTCGGAGACCAGGATGGAGGTGCGAGCTGTCCCACGATGGTTGATGCTGTCGACGTCTCTGGACCCAGGATTGGGGCAACAAGTCTTGGCAAATGTAAGCCTACGCGGTGGACCTAAGATGGCATCTGGAGTGGACCAGGAGGGTCCGGGGTGCTCCTCTTTTGGAAGGGAGCAAAGGCCAGTCTGGAGCAACCAGACCAGCAGTGGTGATGTCGTCGTTCGTCGTCGGGAAGGCCACAAGCCAGCGGGCTAGTAGCCAGACAACGCGGTGAGCAGCAAAAAGCAGAAGGGCCCCACGCAGATCTCGTGGATGCTGGGGGGGCTGCACTTCGGTGCTGGAGCTGCTCAGGGTCGGGGCTTCTCGGACCCCAAAGCACTCACTCGAGGATCCCTCGGCGGTCGTGCTGGATAGAAGTCGTGCAGTTCTGATGATGGCCGGTCCCTAGAGGTCTCGTCGCACCTACGGTTCTCAGCTTAGCTTTAGAGGTAAGTAGAGGTCAGAGGTGCCAGGGAAGCCGGGTCTCGTCGTGCTGGTCGGTCGGATTCCGGAGGAAGGACGTGCAGCAACCCGCAGTGTTCTTAGATGGTGCCTGCGGATGCAGGGTGACTACTCCTTAGCCACAAGGGAGAAATCTTGAGAAGAAGTTGAGAGTTCCTTTCGTAGAAAGTAGTTTCAGGATTCAAAGATGATCTAATTTGGAAGGGGGCCCGCTCCTATCTTTATACAAGGAAAAGGGGCTGGCACGCGACTAGGTCCTGCCCATGGGTGGGACCAGGAAGGGGGGTGGTTACACCCCTCTCCCATGCCGGACTTTCCCTAGGCCAGGGGCTGGTGTGCCCCTGGAACTGGTTCTAGCCGGCCTATGCATAGTGAGCACCGGGGTGCCACTTGCAGTCACCTTCCTCTAAAGCCCTGCCTACCCAGGATACACAAAACCCTGTCTGGGATGGTGCTAGCACCGCCCCTGACAGGAACCCTTTGTCCAAGCTCCCCTCCCTGGAAGGACTCCCAGCTGCAGGGGGTCAGACTTGTGTCTGTGGTGGCAGCATCCATTTTGTGATGCTGAGGCTCGAGTTAACTTTAACCGGGGTTCACAGTTACATACATGTCGTGTCCCTCTAGAAGGGTGGAATGCTAACCCCGTCGCCAGAATTGGCGAGGGGTTAGTATTCCAATTCGTATGACACCTTACTCGACATGTTTTGATAAAGCAATACCAGAGTTAGCATATAACCGCGAGGATTATAATGCACTTAAGAGTATATGGAATGCGTTATCATGGAGCAGCTATTAGGACTTGGTTCCGCAAGCTGCAAACGGGCTCAGCTCATGCCAGAGCACCATCTCACGCGATTCCAAGCACTCTGCCTTCAGGATTGTCAAGGCCTGCCATAGGAGTGACTGATAGGAATCTGTGTGTCCATTTTAGGGTTAGATATAGGTATACTATATCTAAAGCAAAGGGTGATTACACCACCTTGCCCCAGCTGTCGTGCAGCCAGTTGTGTCAGATTTAGATGGCCAGCCAGGGGTGGCATAATACATGCTGCAGCCCCTGGTAGGCCCTGGGTACACTTATGCCCTGAGTTACAGGGTCTGATAAGGTGGCCCAGTACCAATTGGATAATGCACCTAAGGTACACGTGTCAATTTAGTGAGAGAACAGCAAGGCCGTGGGTCTGATTGGCAGGCCCACAGCCAGAGAAGTCGTAAACCAGTGAAGCAAAAAGCAAAAATCTGGGGTGATCATAGGATTGCAGACCCTACTCTCCTACATGACCCCCCCCCCAAACTTTGGGACAATAAACTAACCTTGACCAGGTGAGTCTTCTTGCTCTAAGTGGAAATACCTGGAGAGCCCATCTGCATTGCCATGATCAGTGCCAGGTCTATGCTCCACTGTAAAATCCATCCCCTGTAAGGAAATGGACCACCTAAGCGGTTTGGGATTTTCACCCTTCATCTGATTTAGCCACAAGAGGCGCTTATGGTCGGTCTGAATCTTGAAATGAGTGCCAAACAAGTATGGCCTCAGTTTCTTCAGGGCCCAAACCACAGCAAAGGCCTCCCTCTCAATAGCTGACCAATTTTTCTCTCTGGGGGTCAGCCTTCTGCTTATAAAAGCAATGGGCTGGTCATGACCATCAAAATTCAGCTGAGATAGAACAGCTCCCACACTCAACTCAGAAGCATCTGTTTGGACAATGAATGGTTTGGAGTAGTCTGGACTCTTTAGGATAGGTGCTGTGCACATGGCCTGCTTTAGGTCATCGAATGCTTTTTGACAGCCTGCTGTCCACTGAACTTTCTTTGGCATCATTTTACTTGTCAGTTCATTAAGTGGAGTCACAATTGATCCATAATTCCTGACAAATTTCCTATAGTAACCAGTCAGGCCCAAGAAAGCTCGAACCTGAGTCTGGGTGGTTGAGGAGCCCAATCCTTGATGGATTGTATCTTGCTCTCCAGTGGCTGAACCTGGCCTCCACCTACAAGGTGGCCCAGGTATACAACCTGTGTCTGCCCTATCTGGCACTTTGTGGCCTTGATAGTGAGACCTGCTGCTTGCAGTGCCTCTAACACTTTCCTCAGGTGGACCAGGTGATCCTCCCAGGTG
Source organism: Lissotriton vulgaris (assembly GCF_964263255.1). Taxonomy (NCBI): domain Eukaryota; kingdom Metazoa; phylum Chordata; class Amphibia; order Caudata; family Salamandridae; genus Lissotriton; species Lissotriton vulgaris. Next base: position 1,889,358,128 of record NC_141691.1, on the reverse strand, counting down.
GAACTAAAGACAGCTATATCATCAATATATGCTGCACAGAAGTCATCCAGCCCAGTGAGAACTTGATTCACCAGCCTTTGGAAGGTGGCAGGTGCATTTTTCAGACCAAAGGGCATTACCACAAATTGATAATGTCCACCATGGGTTGAAAATGCTGTCTTGGGCTTGGCATCCTCAGCTAACCTGATTTGCCAATACCCAGCTGTCAGGTCAAATGTGCTTAAGTAGTTGGCAGAAGCCAATCTATCTATAAGCTCATCTGCCCTTGGTATTGGGTGGGCATCAGTCTTAGTGACTGCATTGAGGCCTCTGTAGTCTACGCAAAACCTCATCTCTTTCTTACCACCCTGGGTGTGAGGCTTTGGCACTAGAACTACTGGACTAGTCCAAGGGCTATCTGAGGGCTCAATGACTCCCAGCTCCAACATTTTCTGCACTTCAGTTTTGATGCAGTCTCTAACATGATCAGGCTGCCTGTAGATTTTACTCTTGACTGGCAGACTGTCACCAGTGTCAACCTCATGGGTACACCAATTAGTTTGACTGGGTGTCAGAGAGAACATATGTCTGAAGGATTGAATAACTTGTTTGCAATCCTTCTGTTGATGGTCAGAGAGGCTGCCACAAAAGACAACACCATCTACTGATCCATCATCAGGATTCTGAGTGAGCAGGTCTGGGAGAGGGTCACTCTCTTCCTCCTGTCCCTCATCTGTGGCCATGAGCAAGCTCATGTCCTTCCTGTCAACATATGCTTTGAGCCTGTTCACATGGAGCACCCTGTGGGGGCTCCTGGGAGTTCCAAGGTCCACCAGGTAGGTGACCTCTCCCTTTTGCTCAAGGATTGTGTGGGACCCAGACCATTTGTCTTTGAGTGCTGCTGGGGCCACTTGCTCCAACACCCACACCTTCTGTCCAGGCTGATACACAGTCAGGACAGCCTTTTGGTCATGCCAAGCTTTTTGGAGTTCTTGGCTGGCCTTAAGGTTTTCAGATGCCTTTTCCATATACTCAGCCATCCTGGAGCGGAGACCAAGTACATAGTCGACTATGCTGGTTGCAGGCTTTTTGAGAGGTCTCTCCCATCCTTCCTTCACCAAACACAGGGGTCCTCTCACAGGATGCCCATACAGAAGTTCAAAAGGGCTGAAGCCAACCCCCTTCTGTGGCACCTCTCTGTAAGCAAACAAAAGGCAGGGAATCAGGACATCCCATCTACGCCTGAACTTTTCAGGTAGTCCATGAATCATCCCTTTTAGGGTCCTGTTGAACCTTTCAACAAGCCCATGGCATTGTGGATGATAGGGTGTAGTGAACTTGTAGTTGACACAACATTCCTTCCACATAGCAGTTAAATAGCTTGACATGAAGTTTGCACCTCTGTCAGAGACAACCTCCTTAGGGAAGCCCACTCTGGAGAACACTCCAACTAGGGCTCTTGCCACAACAGGTGCTGTAGTGGTCCTAAGGGGAATAGCTTCAGGATACCTGGTGGCATGGTCCACCACCACCAGTATAAACTTGTGCCCTGATACTGTCTGGGGTTCCATTGGACCAACAATGTCAATCCCCACTCTTTCAAAGGGCACCCCCACCACAGGCATTGGTATAAGGGGAGCCTTTGTTGTGCCACCTGACTTACCACTGGCTTGGCAAGTGACACAGGAGCGACAAAACTCCCTGGTATCTCCATTCATGTGGGGCCAGTGAAAGTGTGAGACAAGCCTGTCCCAAGTCTTTGTCTGGCCTAAGTGTCCTGCTAAGGGAATCTCATGGGCCAAGGTAAGAAGGAAACCTCTCTGAGACAAGGGGATAACCAACCTCCTGGTTGCACCAGGTTTGGGGTCTCTTGCCTCAGTATACAGGAGTCCATCATCCCAGTATACCTTGTGGGTACCTGTGGCGTTCCCAGCAGCCTCAGCAGCAGCCTGCTGTCTGAGGGGTTCAAGGGAAGGGCAGTCTAACTGTTCCTTCCCCAGGTCTTCTCTTGAGGGTCCCCCTGAGCCCAGAAATTCAACTTGATCAAGTTCAAATTCTTTAGGCTCAGTTTCCCTCAGTTCCTGTAGGTCAGCCTCCTCTGAGACTTGATCCTCAACCTGGGGCAAGGGGGAAGGCAATGCCTTAACCCTACTGTTCTTCTTCTTGGAAGGTGTCTGGTCCATTGTTCCAGGATCCAGCACCTGTTCAGTGGGGCATCTTCTGGCCTGTGACCTAGTCACAGCAAGCACATGTGCTGGCAAGCCTAACATTTCCATGTGAGTCCTCTGCTCCACTTCTGACCATTGTGATGACTCCAAATCATTGCCCAACAAACAATCCACTGGGAGGTCTGAACTAACTACAACCTTCTTTTGGCCATTTACCCCTCCCCAGGAGAAAGCAACAATCGCCATACTATGACTGGTAGTGACGTTGCTGGCATTGGTCACCAGGAAATCTGTACCTGGCATGATCTGTCCAGGGTCCACAAAGTTAGGTGTCACCAGGGTGACACTGGCACAAGTGTCCCTATAGGCCAGAGCCATTTTGCCATTTATCAAAGGTGTCTGTCTGTATTTGCCCAAAGTATTGGGACTGACATCAGGGGATATATCCACATCCCCTGTACAGACAAGGACAGCCTGAGTGAGTGTGCCAACTAAGTTGTCATACCCCTCAGAACCCAAGGTTAACCCAACTAATCCCTTGGGAGGTGCACTACCACTGCTGACTGTACTAGGGGCTGCAGTTGCCTTAGGGGCTGCAGTGGCAGGAGATTGCCCTCCTTTCTTGGCGCACTCACTAAACCAGTGAGTTTTACTTTTACAGTATTGGCACCACCTTTTAGACTGGCCTTCTTGAGTCTTCTTCTTCTGGGAAGCTTGACCCCCACCCTCTTTGGATTGTTGGGGACCTGTTGAAGACTTCTGGTCATTTTGTTCACCTTTGGTATCTTTACCCTTCTGGTCTGCTTTCTTCTGACCACCTGGTTCTGGCCCTGGTTCTGCTTGACCCTTGTTCTGACCCATCTGTCTGCCTTCTTTCCCAATTCTTGGGGAGAGGTCAGATCCGAGTCAACAAGGTGCTGATGCAACAACTGGTTCTGACAATTGTTTAAAATCTGTTCCCTCATGATCAGATTGTAAAATCCTGTATAATCAGTAACCTTACTGCCCAGCAACCAGCCCTCCAAAGCCTTAGTGGCACAATCTACAAAATCAGACCAATCCTGAGACTGAGTTTTCTGGGTATCCCTGAACAGCAACCTGTACTGCTCAGTGGTTAGGTCAAACCCATCTATCAGTGTACTTTTCAGGACTTGGTAATTGTTAGCATCCTCAGCTCTAGTAGTGAGGAGCTTGTCTCTTCCTTTACCTTCAAAGGAGAGCCACAAGACAGCTGCCCACTGACTCTGGGGGACGCACTGGACAGTGCAGGCCCTCTCCAAAGCAGTTATCCATTTGTGGATATCATCCCCTTGTTTAAAGGGGGGACTATCTTACTCAGGTGTCTAGTGTCTAAACTCCTGTCTTTTTCTCTTGGGAGAATGCTGCCACCAGTGAGATCTAACCCACTTACCTTTTGCTCTCTAGCAAAGGCAAGCCTCTCTTTGGCCAGGGCAAGTTCCTCCCTTTCAATCCTCAGATTGGCTTCCCTCATCTTAGCTTCATGCTCCCTTTTCTTAGGGGAAGACATCCCTCTATGAGAAGAGGTCTGAGAGCCATTGGTTCGAATGGATCTGTTAGAGCCTCTGGATAGAGACCTATCTCTTCCATTCCCAATGTTAAGTCTGCCTGAGTGTGGCCCTGGGGGTCCCCCAAATCCATTCTCATGCCTACTTAAGTTGGTCCTAGTGAGTCTACTGACTTCTACCTGACCTTTGTCTGCCTCATCCTCTGATAACTCCTCTTCCTCCTCCTCCTCAGCATCATCTGCTGCCTGGAGGTGGTGGTCAGGGTTACTAAAGGGTCCCTCTAAGGGGGGCAGATTCCCATCTGGATGAGAAGGATCTGTGTTAGCAGCCCTCCTAGCATCATAGGTCTCTAAAAGGCCAATCAGAAAAGGAATGGTAGGGTTAGAACCCTGTTTTAGCTTCCTGGATGTACAGATTTGTCTCATCTCCTGGAAGCTAAGAGCAGCATATCTGGAAGTGACCTGTGGAGGGTCCACAACCACAAGAGGGGTCTCTGAAGACTCTCCGTGGTTAGACATGCTTCTAGTGTGGTGTAAGTGATGCACCTACCTACACTATTTGTTTGCCTACTGATCCCTTGCTAAGAGTTGTAGTCAAGGTGTGCTAAGCCTTGTTGAACTACAACAGCTGGTTCAGTAGAACTCAGAGTATTCTAAGCTAAGTTATATGTACCTCAATACTTATGTGATCTTTCACAATGATATTCTTAGGATACGTGTGGTAAAACAACAGCAAGCTCAAATCCCACCTCTGCCACCAATGTGAGAAGTTGGCCTGATATATAATGTTCACTATTCTAGTGAGCACTTTGTATCAGTCCAAACAACCCTTTTTGATGATTGGTTGTAAGTCAACCTTATAGACCAGCTATCCTAGTAGCATGGATACGAGCAGTCTTCGGGCTAAACTCTAGAGGGTGTGTTAAGCCAGCTGTTATACCATCACATATACCCCTTGAACACCAAGTGAAAGGACACCACACAAGTGTTATGAAAATAAACAGTGTATTTATTTAGATCACAACAGCCCTGTACTCTTTATGAGGACAGGGTACTAAGCACACAACAAAACTCTTACGAAAATACTATAAGTTGCACAATTTACACAAATGCCCGAGGGGCACGAAAAACCATAAACTACAAAAGTGGAATGCGAAATTACTAGCAGGTAAGTACTAATCTCATAGGGTTTGGAATCGCTAGGACTGGACTACTGAACCTTCAGATTACTAGCAGGAGGCCTAGGGGACTCGGGTGCAGAGTGTGCACTCTCACGCGGGATGCGGGACAAAGTCTATGGAGGCTAGTAAAAGCAAAGGTTAGTGTTCTCGGGCGAACCCGACTAGTTAGGCTGAAAACGAAAAAGGATCTGGACCCTTGGATAGTGAGGCTATGCTGGGGCACCGAAATGCCGAAGTTACCTAGCCCAGGGGCTGTGGATGCATAGGTCTGGAAAGACGTCGGGAATCCTCGTTGCAGTCTATGGAGCCTGAAGAAAGAAGTTGCTGGCAGGCGACCAGTGTTGAAGTTCGAAGTGATCCAAACCTGGATCGAAGATGGATGACACCTGAAAGCAGAGGGGACCAAGTTCTTAATCACTAGCCAGTGATTGTGTGGGCACCAGGATGGCACCGGACGAAGTCACCTCGACCAGGTGAGTGGGGGACGCTGGGCTCTGCAGTCTCACAGACCAGGAGGCGTTGTCGGCGACCAGGATGGAGGTGCGAGCTGTCCCACGATGGTTGATTCTGTCGACGTCGCTGGACCCATGATTAGGGCAACAAGTCTTGGCAAATGCAAGCCCACGCGGTGGACCTAAGATGGCGTCTGGAGTGGACCAGGAGGGTCCGGGGTGCTCCTCTTTTGGAAGGGAGCAAGGGCCAGTCTGGAGCAACCAGACCAGCAGTGGTGATGTCGTCGTTCGTCATCGGGAAGGCCACAAGCCAGCGGGCTAGTAGCCAGACAACGCGGTGAGCAGCAAAAAGCAGAAGGGCCCTACGCAGATCTCGTGGATGCTGGGGGGGCTGGACTTCGTGCTGGAGCTGCTCAGGGTCGGGGCTTCTCGGACCCCAAAGCACTCACTCGAGGATCCCTCGGCGGTCGTGCTGGATAGTAGTCGTGCAGTTCTGATGATGGCCGGTCCCTCGTGGTCTCGTTGCACCTACGGTTCTCAGCTTAGCTGTAGAGGTAGGTAGAGGTCAGAGGTGCCAGGGAAGCCGGGTCTCGTCGTGCTAGTCGGTCGGATTCCGGAGGAAGGACGTGCAGCAACCCGCAGTGTTCTTAGATGGTGCCTGCGGATGCAGGGTGACTACTCCTTAGCCACAAGGGAGAAATCTTGAGAAGAAGTCGAGAGTTCCTTTCGTAGAAAGTAGTTTCAGGATTCAAAGATGATCTAATTTGGAAGGGGGCCCGCTCCTATCTTTATACAAGGAAAAGGGGCTGGCACGCGACTAGGTCCTGCCCATGGGTGGGACCAGGAAGGGGGGTGGTTACACCCCTCTCCCATGCCGGACTTTCCCCATGCCAGGGGCTGGTGTGCCCCTGGAACTGGTTCTAGCCGGCCTATGCATAGTGAGCACCGGGGTGCCACTTGCAGTCACCTTCCTCTAAAGCCCTGCCTACCCAGGATACACAAAACCCTGTCTGGGATGGTGCTAGCACCGCCCCTGACAGGAACCCTTTGTCCAAGCCCCCCTCGCTGGAAGCACTCCCAGCTGCAGGGGGATTATTTGACACAATGTCCAGCACTCTATGAATATATGGAGATGATCTATTTCTTTATCGCATAGTGGCAAGTTAAACAGTAATCATCAGAAAGCACAATATAGTTGCAACATTTCAGTCATTCCATCCAAGTAAGTTAGGAGTCTTCTGTAGTTGGGTAGTCAGGTCTTTTATTCTGTTCAAAATGTAATCTTCATAAAAACAATGTTGTAGCCTACGCGTTTCGTCCAACCGGACTTCTTCAGGGCTACAAATAACACATATATATTTACATTATTTACAGTTTTAGATATTTTTTTACACATCATAACAACATATACATTTTTACCAAATTTTAAAACCTATTTTTACTATCAAATACTAAAAATCACAAAAAACACAACATTTCATTGCATATCAAGATCACAGTAGAAGACTCCATTGAAGACCACTTATCTTACGGAATCAATGATAAGTTCGTTATGATTTGGGACTATAGAGATTGTATATATCGTGTCATTGTGCACACATTCACTTTTCCACCCCTCTCCCATGCCGGACTTTCCCTAGGCCAGGGGCTGGTGTGCCCCTGGAACTGGTTCTAGCCGGCCTATGCATAGTGAGCACCGGGGTGCCACTTGCAGTCACCTTCCTCTAAAGCCCTGCCTACCCAGGATACACAAAACCCTGTCTGGGATGGTGCTAGCACCGCCCCTGACAGGAACCCTTTGTCCAAGCTCCCCTCCCTGGAAGGACTCCCAGCTGCAGGGGGTCAGACTTGTGTCTGTGGTGGCAGCATCCATTTTGTGATGCTGAGGCTCGAGTTAACTTTAACCGGGGTTCACAGTTACATACATGTCGTGTCCCTCTAGAAGGGTGGAATGCTAACCCCGTCGCCAGAATTGGCGTGGGGTTAGTATTCCAATTCGTATGACACCTTACTCGACATGTTTTGATAAAGCAATACCAGAGTTAGCATATAACCGCGAGGATTATAATGCACTTAAGAGTATATGGTATAGCGTTATCATGGAACAGCTATTAGGACTTGGTTCCGCAAGCTGCAAACGGGCTCAGCTCTTGCCAGAGCACCATCTCACATATTTCCAAGCACTCTGCCTTCAGGATTGATAAGGCCTGCCATAGGAGTGACTGATAGGAATATATGTGTCCATTTTAGGGTTAGATATAGGGATACTATATCTAAAGCAAAGGGTGATTACACTACCTTGCCCCAGCTGATTGATCAGCCAGTTGTGTCAAATTTGGATGGCCAGCCAGAGGTGGCATAATACATGCTGCAGCCCCTGGTAGGCCCTGGGTGCACCTATGCTCTGGGTACCTAAGGTACACTGTACTGGGGCTGATAAGGTGACTCAGTATCCAATTAGATATGTACCTAGAGTACATGGAATCCATTTTACAGAGAGGGCAGTGGGCCTGGGGTAGCAGGGTCCCAGGTCAACTAAGTCGAAAAACCAGCAAAACACCAGGCAAAAAGTTGGGGGCAACCATAGTCAGATATCCACCTTCCTACAGTCTTGTCACTGGTAAACAGGAAGCATAAAGCCTCACCCTGTGACCCATTCTACATTTGCATTTAAGTCCCCAAACACTCCATGGTGGGTCATACAGGGGGAAACCACCGCTCAGCACAAGCAACATGTGACGCACCTCAACCAGTCAAAGTGAGCAAGCGCATTGACTTAGCTCGCAATTTGGGCCACCTGCCATTGGCCTGTTGCCAACTCTGTGGCCCTCAGGAGCTGATGAAGGATCTACCTGATGCCCATAGAAAGGAGAGAGTAAGGAATTGTGGCTCTCGATGCAGCTCATACCGCTTACCAAAGTATCAACCTGCACAGCCTCCTGCAGTACCAAGCATGGCTTTGCATTTCAGAATTTATATCAGCGGTGCATTAGCCCCTCCTTAATCTTCCATTTGACAAGAAGCATTTTTTCAGATCTCAGGTTGACAAGATTCTGCAGAATTGTTTTTTTTTAAAAAAAGATACATAGCCAGCTTTGCCTATGACTGCTTTCTTGGCCACTCCCCAGTAAACTGATTATTGTAGACAGTAGGTTAGATCAGGAGCTAAAGCCACCCACCCAGACAGGCCCAATGTTACCAGTGCCTTTCTGGACTCCCAGGCAGGTGGAATCAGATAAAGGACCATCATCTGGGCCACAGATAAAGGCAGGATCCAGCAATGGCACCTCCACCTCTCAATAATGACTTGCCAATTGTCCTCCTCCCCCCAATCACATAACACCAGTTTCCCACTTTCCCCCAACCTCCCCACCCCGCCATCCCTTTGGGAGAATGCCACCTCCGATCACTGCATTCTCTCAGCGGTAGGGCAGGGCTACTGCCCCAAGTTACAGAGCACATCCGCCCACATCCCACTCTGCTACCATATTCTCAGGGTACACGATCTCCGGCTTCTGGAAGTAGTAGTTTAGGCGCTCCTCGCAAAGGGCAGACTAGGTCTGGAGCCTTCACACCAATGATGCCAAGAAGTGTATCCCGCAACTTTCTGATTCCCTTGAGGGATAGTTCCCTTAAGCCAGGACCTCAGGGCCCTCATACGAAACATCTATTTAGAGCTCTTCCCTGTGACTCCCCTGGAAGCCATCATCCCACTACTTCGATATAGGGACTTCAAGATAGCACTGGACATAAAAGACTTGTACTTCCATATCAGTATCCACCCAGCCCACTACTAGTACCTCTGCTTTGTAGTAAGTGAACAACACTACCATTTCAAAGTGCTGCCCTTTCGAAGTCACCAATGATGTTCACAAGTCCCTAGCCATGGTGGTTCGGCATCTGTACAGAAACGCTATCCACGTCATGCTGTTCTTAGAAACTGGCTAATAAAGAGCAGCAGCTGGCAACTATGTCTAGTACACACTGAAACCGTGGTGTCCCTACTCCACAGCCTAGAGTTCTCCATCTGTGTCAAAAATGTTCCACCTTCAACACCAACAAATTCAGCCCTTCCTAAATGCTAACACTGGCAAAGGATGCCCCAAACGAGGAGAGTGTGATAGTATTCCAACAGCTGCTGTCCCTTTCAAACAGAAAGACCCCTAATGCAAAGTCTAATACAATTAATTAGTATGATAACTTCATGCATTGTGATAGTGCTACTGCCAGACTCCACATGCACTCACTTCAAGAGTACCTTGCAGAGCAATAGTCACAAGCAAAGGGTCACTGGAAGGATTTAGTGTTATTGAAGGCTCATACACAACACTCTTCGCAATGGTGGAACAGCAACAACCTGTTGTTTAGCTAGCCATTACTCGAACCCCTTCCGTAGATGACCATTACTATTGGCGCCTCACTCATAAAATTAGATGGGGAGGGTACCTCAAAGATATTACAGTCCAGTGCACCTGGACTCTGCAATACCAGGACTGGCATATTAGCTACTTTTAACTTCTGGCAGTTCCCAATTTTATCTGGGGAAAAATAGTCTTCACTAAAACAGGCAACATGGCCGCTATGTAATAGATACAGAAGTGGAAGGGATCCACTCTTCACAGCTTTACACCATTGCTAAGGAGATCTGGCATTGGGCTATCCACAACATGATCCATCTCTTAACAGAGCACTTGCCTTGGGTGTTTTTATGCCAACAAGTCTGGCACCAGTACTTCCTACAGTGAGGCACCCCAAACAGCAAAGTCTTTGCCACTCCCTCTAACGCAAAATGTCCTGACTTCTCCTTCAAGTTCCCACAGCAATAGTCCAAGGACAGTGCAATATGGATGGACTTCTCAGGGATATTTGCCTCTGCTTTTCCTCCTCTCTCCTTCATCCCATTTGTGGTGAAGATGATGAGGGAGATGTTAAGTGGCCCTGCCTAGGCTGGGCAGCCCTGGCACTCCGTGCTTTTGGAGATGTCCACCAACCTGCATGAGCAGTTGCTGCTCAGGCTGGACCTTCCTACGGGGTCAACTCAGGCTCCGAAACCATAAACAGCACAACACCACAAACAGTAAACCCACCATACATGCATGCTCTGAAGGCATTAAAAGGCTCTTCCAACGATATGTTACTACCAAACATTTAAGATCCGCCAGTAAAAACTGGCTGGTAGTTCCTGGGCTCAGGTGGGGGGGGGGGGGGGGGGGGGGGGGGCTTTTTCTGTTACTATAAGCTTTGGAACACTCTCCCACTGTCAATCTCTGGACAAGAGTCCCACTCTCTTATCCGCAAGGCCTTGAAGACCTGGCTCTTCACCACCTAATTGTTGGGAGCCTTCTATGTACCTGTGACCTCTGGCTCTATCAGCAGCACCTTGACGGCTTTGGGCAACCTCCTGGAATGCCTTCTGCCTCTCTGTAGAATCTCAACATAGTCATCAAATGGCTCTTGGGTTCTCTCTTTGAACCCATCTATTCTTGTAACTTGAAGTTTTGATCATAGGAAGGTAGCTTTCCTGATAGCAAGAAGCTCACTCAGACATGGAAACAATCCAGGAACCTTTCATCCAGGTCCACAAATAGAGAGCAGTCCTCTGGAACAAACCTGTTTCTGACCAAGGTACGTTTCATCTTTCAACATCGAGCTAACTATTGAGCTGTCTGCCTCCTTTCCTCAGCAGTACTCTGAAGAGGAATTAGATTTTCCCTCTTTCAACATTACAATAGCATTCATGTATTTTATTGACAGGTCCAAGTTCTTTTGTTTAACAAACTGTTTGAGGCCTCTGCGAAATTCTGGAGGAGACAACCCATCTATAAAAGAGGCATTGCGAGATGGATCTATTAGTGTACTGCAGCTTGCAATGCAAAGGCAAAGTGTGCATACCCTGTGCAGCCCTGATCCCACTCTATGCACAAATAGGCCTTCTTGCCTAAGGTTGTGACTCCTTTCCAAGTTGGACAATCCATCACTCTTCTATGTTTCTTGTCACCTCATCAATCCTCGAAAGAGGAGAAGCTCCATCGATTAGACCCAAAAAGCGTATTGATATTTTACATCCATGGCTTCCTTCAAATGGGAAGTTAAAGCAATACTGCTGAAGACATTTCTGGGCTAGATTCCCAGCTTCCAGGCACCCTAGGACTCGCTTATTGAATTGTTGTTATTGTATTTTGTTCAAGTGGTCTACTGTCACCACTTCCTGTACCTTTGTAACTGCCAATCTGTAAAGCACTCTGATACTCCCAGAGGGCATGTTTGCAATATATAAAACTTTTTCAAATAAAATACGGAATAGAGTGGACGATTTGCTTCTTGTAGGGTTCTCCAAAGCGAAGAAAGGAAAGTTATTGCTGAAGAGGACGCTGCAGAGGTTGATAGTCCTCTGCATTAGCCCTCTTTTGCCATAACGAGTAGAAGCAGTGTCGAACGAAGTTAGGTGCATTTAGAAGGGACTGATATTGAATGTGTTCTTAACTTTTTAAATATGGAGTCTTTTGATTCTTTGATGTACTGTTTAAAAACTGATCTGTTTTTTGCACTCACGAGCTGTGTTAAAGCTCTGGTGGGGTTACAGATTATTTTTGGTAAGCCAGCGTTCTAGCTTTCAGACGCTGACACGGGCTCTCGGCTTTATAAACAGTCAATGATCCGACCGTGCAGTGGGCACGCTGAGGGCGCGCCTAAGGCAAGCCCGTCTGTGCCCGACCGGGACCATGGGCCAGTACCCATGACGGTTTTGGCAGGGAAAGTCATGATTATGACAGGAAACAGCTCAACCTGCTTAGAGGTGAGGTTGGAAATAGGTGCGTACATACAATATTGCCAGATAGTACCTTCACTCATTGTTCTCACTGGACTTTAAATTCCACCCCACCCTCTTCTCCCCCACAATCACACCTGACAAAAAAACAGTCACAATGTTTAGCTTAACTGCTGCTCTGCTCTCTTCCTAAGCACGCTACTGAAATCCACCTTCTTTTAGAAGATAAGAACCCTGATGCTTTTTTTTTAACAGAAACATGGCTGAATACGGAAATGGATTCTGCCACTGTTCAAGCCCTACCACCTAACTATGTAATCCAAAGGCTTGACCGTAATAGAGGCTGAGGAGGCGGCATTGCTGGTATTTATAAAAATTAATTCAGATGCCAGGTGACCATAAACCCTATTCCTGACTGCAAAAGTATTGCCTTCGCAATCAGTTTCTCTCCTACTTGTACCTTTTCAGGGATTTTGCTATACCGTCCACTACGCCCTTTTGGCCAATTTTGTAAAGACCTCCCCGATATTGGAGCCAATTTTGCAAGTACTTCTCCCAACTTTTCAATTCTGGGAGACTTCAATATGCATTTTGATGATATTCAATGCCCCTCTACTTTCGAACTGATTGATGGCCTGGCAACGTTCCAACTCAATCAAAAGGTGGAATGTACCGCCCATGAGAAAGGTCTCTTGTTGGACCCCCTTTTTCAACCATACAGAATCTCCTGGTTGAAAAACCCATCCCAATGCCTTGGACTGACCACCACTTACTTTCATTCAGTTGGGCTCTGCAGGAATCCATTCTACCAGTTGCGAGTACCAAGCAATTGGCTCGCACATGGTCTAAGCTCCTATTGGAATCTTGGGGGATACACTTAAAGAACACTACTCCAATTTCTCAATCCCTGTTACCGCAAATGATAACTTTAAAAACTGGTTCGAGACTTTACTCAACTTGGTTCTTCCAAGGAAAGAGACCCAAAAAAAGTAGGAACCAATAAAAACACCTGGTGCCCCCACAAACACCGGGTGTAAAAACAAGCATGTAAAAAACAGGAAAGAAGGTGGAGGAAGGACTTCACGGCCACCAATAAAAGTAAATATAAAAAGGTGCTAACACTTTATAAAACTGAAATAAAATCTGCTTAAGCTTCTTACTACCAAGGAAAATTTTTATCGGCGGCTAACTCCCCGTGAAATTTTTAATATTGCCAAATCTCTTCTTACACCCCTCAGCACTCCCACCACCTCTGATAACCCTCAACAACGGTGCGACAATATTAGATATCTATAGGTGTATTCCACTGGCCACAGTCCAACAAACCATTCGACTAACATACACTATCATTTCAAAAGCACAAAACCAGCTGGATAAATTCCCCTTTTTGGACCTAACCTCCCTTCAAGGTTATCTGAGAACATTTAAAATTGGGTTCACCTACCACCCCGCTCCCCCCACAGATTTAAATCAAATCACTGAGATCGTATCTCCAGTCATACTGGATGTGATAAACACCTCACACCGCACAGGAATTGTGCCCCCCTTATGGAAACAAGCAGGTGTTAAAGCACTTTTGAAAAGAAAAAACTTGGACCCTGAAGAGTGGTCAAATTATCGACCCATCTTTCTGCTATCTGGAATCAGTAAACTAGCAGAAAAGTACGCAAATTCTGTTCGCTCAGCATTCCTGGAAGCTAATAACTGCCTTCATCCCACGCAGACAGGATTTAGATCCCAACAGGGCACGGAGACTGCTCTCCTAGCCGTGGTAGAACGAATTAGGAAAATTCTCAATGACGGAGGCTGCGCTGCCCTTATCCTGCTAGATCTCACCGCAGCCTTCGATACTGTGAATCACCGATTGATGATCCAAAGACTCAGGGAGGTGGGAGTAACCGGAAAAGCTTTGAAATGGCTACATTCCTTCCTGGAAAACAGAGTGTTCACAGTCTTCAAGGAGGAATTTACCTTGAAGCAAATGCCCATGACATGTGAAGTCCCCCAGGGGTCTTCTCTAAGTCCCATCATGTTTAATATAGCTAGTTGTCTTCCTTAATCAACAGGACAATTCGAGTCCTGGCCTTGCCTCATGTCTTGAGAAGGTATCCAGATGGATGGACAGCTCCTTCTTAAGACTCAATGGAGCAAAGACTGAGCTTATGATCTTGGGTCACTCTGTCCCCCCAAATATAGACTCTCTATGGCCCATCTCCTGCTCCAAAAAAACAGATCAAGAGCCTGGGTGTCTGGCTCGACTGTAAACTCAAGTTTAAGGAACAAGCCCGGAAAGTTGCAGCTAGCTGCTATGACCTTTTAGGAATAATTAGAAGAATTCTTCCCCTGCTCCCTTTTGTTGCTAGACGGCTACTAGTTCAGGCTTTAATTCTATCATGGCTGGACTATGCTAATGCCGTCTGCCTAGGAGCCCCTCAGGTCTCAACCAAAAGACTGCAACCTGTACAGAATTGTGCAGCCCGCCTTCTACTGAACATCCTTAGACGCCTCTCAGCGAAATCTGCTTTTGACACTTTACACTGGCTACCAATCCAAGAAAGTATTCAATTCAATGCGCTGTGCATTGCACATAACGCTCTCACCAGGAAGGGCTCATCTATGAACCATTCTATGATTCAGCCCTAACAACCAAGCAGGGCACTGAGATCTGACAAAAAGGCCTAATCGCAGTTCCGAGGATCAGGCGATCACAAACTGGAGGCCCTCTGTTTTCATATAATACTGCTAAGCTTCTGAACCATCTTCCCCACCATATACGGCTTGAACCTGACTATCTGAATTTCAGAAAACACCTGAAAAATGTTCTTTCCCCTTGATCTGCTCAATGCTCAAGTGGCGCAACAGGTAGTGCTGGGATGCCCACGGGTAACCACGCGATTTGCAAATGTTATTTCATTCATTCATTAGGATCTGTTATGTACTGGCCAAAATGCAGCCTCCGGAAGGACTGAGAGCCTATTCAACCAGGACTACGTCTGCTACAACTGCATTGGCATGTAGAGTGGCTTTTTTGATATTTATCAGGTTGTGACGTGGCCGTTGGTGCACACATTAACAAAGCACTACTTCCTTGACAGCTCCAAAGGAAAAGACATTTTGATCCAAGTTCACTCTAGACACTCCATCTTTAGGAGATACTGCTTCCATATATATATTCTAAAGGTGAAGTCAAGTCAAGTCAGGGACATTTGTATAGCGCACACATCACTCCAGGAGTCTCATGGCGCTTGCAGACGGCTCTGAAAGATGCTGACTTAGTTATCGAATAGCCATGTCTTCAACGTCTTGTGGGAGCAGCTATGGTCGGGGATGGTATGTAAGAATGAGGGCATTTTGTTCCAGGATGCTGGTGACAGAAAAGAGAAGGATCTGCCCCCTTTCCTAGCGGTATGAATTCCGAGAGGATTAAGCAATGCATCATTACTGGATCTAAGCAACCTACGTGGCTGATACTAACATATTTATTTTGACCAGTATCTTGGACCGTTACTGTACATGTGCTTATTGGACAATCAAAGGGTTTTAAAAAGAATTCGTTTTTTTCACTGGAAGCCAGTGCAGAGCTCTTAAACACGGAGCAGAGGAAGATCTGTGCAGAAGATCCAGGACAAGCCTGGCAGTGGTGTTCTGCAAGATCTGAAGCTTATTTAAAAGGTTTTCATTTATTGATAGCACTAGGGCATTGCCGTAGTCCATTCTGTTTATAATTAATCCCTGGATTAATGGTTTTCGCGCCTCAGTAGGTATCCATTTAAAGTTCTTCCGCAAACTACGCATTATCCCAACACAGGTTTATTTGGCTTTTCATGGACAATTGAATGTCCATGTAAAAACTGAGGTTGCGGACCGTTTCCTTAGAGGTTGGGTAGGGACCTAGATTTGATGGCCACCAGTCATGTGCCCAATGTTCCATGGCCTTGCCAAATCAATCTATCAATCAATCAAGTACTTGTAAAGCGCACTACTTACCCGTGAGGGTCTCACGGCACTGAGGGGAGGGGGGAACTGCTACTGCTCGAAGAGCCAGGTCTTGAGGAGCATGATCTCAGATTTACCACCATTTAGTTGGAGGTGGTTGGATCTCATCCACCTATCAACGTGAGACACAATTTTTTTAACTCTGCTTGGTTACAATGGGGTCCGGGCCTAAGGTGAGCAGAATCTGCGTATCATCTGCAGTTAGAACTATCCATTAGAAGAACAAGTTACTTACCTTCTGTAACCCTCCATCTGAAAGAAACACGTTAGTGATAGATTCCTTACGTTAGAATTACCCCCAGGCGTCAGACTGGATCCGGAAAGTTTTCATCAGCAGTAACCCTGCGCGTCGGTAGGTGTCGTCATGCGGCTCCGCGGATGTATGACGGTACAACGCGTACCGTCACAACGCATACCTTTACCACGTGGCCGTGACAACGCAAGTCGTTACCACGACTTGCGTTGGGGGCGCGGATTTCGAATAGTATAATTTACTATTCTAACACCAGTCCCCGTGGACCCTAGGGAAGGTGTTGGGATAGTAAATTAACTATTTGTAATCTTTAACGCCCTCCAGCGCAAGTCGTGGTAACGACTTGCGTTGTCACGGCCGCGTGGTAAAGGTACCACGTTGTAAAAACATCGTGGTAAATGATGTTTACCGGCTCCGTGTATGTCGTTTGTATGTTGTAGTCGCAGAGATGACGTTGCTGGAGCTACTTAGACACGACCACGTGCGCTGACGTCAGTTCTTTCTTTTTTCGCGCCAGCAAGCGCAGATCCGAGGCAAGTGGTACCCCAAGTAACTTTTTCACTGAGTTGTTTTTGGGACTTTTGTCTCTGTTTTTCGAGTCTTCGACTCCTGGTGTATAGGGATGCCTTGTTTTTTAATCTTGTGCGGCTTGTCCCCGTACAATGTCAGTGACGGACCCACACTGTGAGTGTCTCTACTGCCTAGGGCACGACCACGACACTGAGTCGTGCCCCGAATGCCGGGCCATGGCTCCGAAAACCTTGCAGGAGCGGTCCCAAAAGTTGCTGGAGGCCTGGGAGTGGGATGCACGCCCTTCAAGGTCCCGGTCCCATGGGAGGTCGCGGAGCCACCATAACCATTGTTGGACGAAGTCTTCGCACTCGGTGTCCGGTAAGGCGAAGCACAAGAAGTCGGAAGAAGTGTTGTCGCTCTTTGCCGACCCCTAGCCTGTTCGCGTGACACTGCTGAGGGTGGTGGAGCCTAAGCAGTTGCCGATGTCTCACCCGCCCTTTCCGGGTCCATCGGCGGCTCCGGCCAAGTTGCAGGACTTTCTGTCAGCCGTGGCGTGAGCCTTTGGGCCGTGAGGCCCCATCAGCACGCCTTTCGGCCCTGCGGGTCCGACTGGAGGCCCTCGCTCTTCTGCGTTGTCGGCTCCGGCCCGACGCCGTTGAAGACTCCGGCCTCCACCCCGAGAGACCCCCATGCATCCATGCATGGATCCCAGCCGATGTCGGTTGGCCTCGTACGACCTCCACCGACGGCGCTGACGTCGTCCCCGGCTTCCACCCCGACGTGGAGACGGTGCCGTACCGGTGTCGGTCGACGCGGATTCCCACGCCATTAGGGAATTTCTATCCCTTTCTTCATCCAGCTCCCTCTTTTCTGCCGGCCCGACAGGTTGGGTAGGATGGGGAGGACTGGGAGGGGTCTGAGGACCTTCTCGCAGCCCAGTGCAAGTTAGACCCGTAACTGGGAAGAGGATTTGGATGATGCAGGTGACATGGATTTTACTCCAGAACCTGGCACCCTGTCTCCTCCTACCATGGTTATGGAGGAAGGTGGTACATATTCTGTGGTGTTGTGTAGAGCTGCCGAGGCTCTCCACCTCGAGCTCCCTACAGTGGCCATCAGGACTAACCTCCTGACTGAAGAGCTCCGGCCAGCTTCTTCCTCTACGGAGCCACTGCTGCCCTTTAATGATGCACTTTCGGATGTTCTTTTGGGCCCCTGGTCCAGGCCCAACACAGGGGCTCCTGTGGATAAGAACGTGGCCCAACGCCATCGCCCAGCCCCTGGCGACCCCATTTTCCTCTCCCAACCCCTGAGAGCTTGGTAGTCCAAGCCTCTGCATCCCCAAGCGCATTCCCTTCCGCACCTCAGGACAAGGAATCCAAGAAACAGGAACAGTTTAAGAAGAGCATTTTTACTTCTGACAGTTCAGGGCTACGGTCTGTGAACACTGCATGCCGCTTGGGCCGTTAGTCCCATTCTGTGTGGTACAAGGTTGCGCAGGTGCTGCCTCAGTGTCTGGAGAAGGCCCAGATGGTGCTCTCCCAAGCTACTGCTGAGGGGAGAGACGCAGCCAAGTTCACAATTCGTTGTGGCCTTGACACCGCCAACTCACTGGCAGGGCGATTTCCACGACAGTGGCGCTCCATCGCCACGCCTGGCTGAGGACAACTGGCTTTTCCAGGGATGTCCAGAACACTCTCATGGACATGCCCTTTAATGGCACTCGCCTTTTTGGCGACATGGCAGACAGTGAGTTGGAGGTTTTAAGGACTCAGGGCTACAGCCAAGTCCTTAAACCTTTCAGTCACGGGCACTCCTTCTGCTTTTCACTCCTTTCGTGGCCAAGGAAGGGGCGCCCAAACACGTTCGCTTCAGAGCCACAGGCCTGCGCAGCAACAGTCTCAGCGCAGGGACGTGGGACCCGCCAAGGTGGGTTACAGGGCCAGCGGGCAGGTCAGTCCACCACCTCCCCTGCCACCACTCCCTCCAAACCTTCCTAGTCCGGTGTTTCAGGCTCACCACACACCAGTGGGCTGCAGGATTCACCATCACCTCCCCCACTGGTGCACCATCACTTCAGGCAGGTGGGTTTCACAGATAGTGTCAAAGGGCTACTTCCTCCCCTTCGAGACTACACCTCCAGCCGTGCCACCGCAGTACCACTGCATGTCGGGGGACCACTTGTAACTTCTCTGACAGGAAGTTGTGGCTCTCATGGCCAAGGGGGCCATCGAGCGCTTTCCAACACCAGAAGTAGGTCATTGTTGTTACTCCCACTACTTCCTGGTTCCAAAGAAGAAGAAAGGCCTCCATCCTATCTTAGACCTTCGGAACGTCAATCGCCTCTTCCAGAAGGAGAAGTTCAAGATGCTCAAACTTGCTCAGGTCTTGTCTGCCCTAGATCCGCAAGACTAGATGGTAGCGTTGGACTTGCAGGTCGCTTATTTTCAAATCACCGTCCTGACGGCCCACCAGCGTTACCTGCAGTTCACGGTAGGCCACAAGCACTTTACGTTCACCATGCTCCCTTTCGGCCTTACCAGCGCCCCTCGGGTGTTCACGAAAGTGATGGTAGTGGTCGTAGCTCATCTGCACAGATCAGGGATTTCAGTCTTCCCGCATCTCGACGACTGGCTGTTGAAGGCGGGCTAGCCCCAGGCAGTCGTCTCCCACCTCCAGACTAAGGCCGACCTCCTGCATTTGCAGAATTTCTCCATCAATGTGCTGAAGTCGCACCTGGTTCCCTCTCAGAAGCTCCTCTTTATCGGAGAGGTTCTAGACACGGCTCAGTTTTTGGTTTAGCCTCCCAAACAGCGGGAAATTCGGTCTATGATGCCGATCTTTCGGTCCTTGTCCTGGGTTTTGGTCAGGATGACCTTGAGGCTGCTGGGCCTCATGGCCTCCTGCATTAGCTGACCAATCATGCCAGATGGCATATGCAGGCTCTGCAGTGGGACCTTAAGTTCCAGTGGGCACAGCATCAAGGGGACGTGTCTGAGCACGTCTAGATCTCGAAGGGTACTGCACAGCAGTTGCAGTGTTGACTCAAGAATCAACATTGGGTCAGTGGCAGACCACTCTCCCTTCCTCCACCGGAGCACACAGTGGTGACGGATGCATCCCTCCTGGGATGGGGGGGCCACATGGGAGTGGTGGAGATAAGAGGCCTCTGGTCTCCTGCGGAGTCCCGGCTCCATATCAACCTTCTGGAGCTGCGGGCGATCTGCCTTGTATTGGAGGCATTCCTTCACTCTGTCCGGGGAAGTGTAGTGCAGGTGTTCACGGACAACACCACCCCCATGTGGTATTGCAACAAACAGGGCGGGGTGGGGTCGTGGACACTTCGTCAGGAGGCTTTGCTCCTCTGGGCATGGCTGGAACATCAGGGCATCACCCTGGTGGTTTAACACCTGGCAGGTTCTCTGAACGCCAGGGCGGACGAACTCTGCCGTCGGTGCATGATGGATCACGAATGGCATCTGAACTCGGACATGGCGCAAGGTCTCTTTCAGCAGTGGGGAGAGCCTTGGTTAGATCTATTCGCCACCGAAGAGAACGTGCAATGTCATCAGTTCTGCGCGTTGGAATTTCCAAGGCAGCACTCGATCAGAGACGCTTTTCATCGCGAGTGGAGTTGCGGTCTGTTATACGCCTTTTCGCCTATACCACTTCTGCCCAGAGTGCTAAAGAAGGTCAGGCGCGACCGGGCCCAAGTCATCCTTGTGGCTCCGGATTGGGCACGAAGATACTGGTATTCCGAGCTACTCAGTCTGACAATCGATCCCCCGATTCGGCTGCCTCTTCGGGAGGATCTTCTGTCGCAGCAACCGGAACGGTCCTCCACCCGAACCTGTCCAGCCTCCAACTACATACGTGGAGATTGAGCTGCGACAGTTGATGCCATTGGACTTGCCTCCTGAAGTCTGTGATCTCATTCTGGCAGCCAGGCGTCCCTCCACAAAAACGATATACGGCTGCAGTTGGAACACATTTGTGGCATGGTGCACAGCAAAGCATGTGGATCCCCTTTCCGCCCCTCTTTCTGAGGTTCTCCTCTTTATTCTTTTCCTGGCCCAGCAGGGCTCTGCTCTGGGCACCATCAAGGGATATCTTTCAGATGTTTCTGCCTTCTTGAGGCTTCCTGATCAGCCTTCTCTTTTCAAGTCCCCTGTTGTAAATAGATTCTTGAAAGGCATTACTCACATGTTTCCTCCTGTTCCCTTCGTATTGCCTCAGTTGGACTAGAATCTAGTGTTAACCTATCTGATGTGTGCTCCCTTTGAGCCACTCCATACCTGTCCTCTTCGTCTTCTGACTCTCAAGACTGCTTTCCTGGTTGCCATCACCTCTGTCCGAAGAGTGAGTGAGCTCCAAGCTCTTTCCTCTAAGCCTCCTTTCTACTCTGTCCATCTGGACAAAGTTGTTCTGAAGACTCGTCCTTCTTTTCTATCCAAGGTGGTTACTGCCTTTCACATCAGCCAGACCATTACCTTGCCCACCTTCTTTCCACCTCTGCATCCTTTGAAAGAGGAAGAGAGGCTCCACCGTCTGGACCCAAAACGTGTGCTTCCTTTTTACCTGAACCGCACACAACAGTTCCGGGTGGATGACCAACTTTTTGTTGGCTACATGGGCGCTAAGAAGGGAAAGGCGGTGCACCAACAGACCATCTCTCTGTGGGTTGTTTTGTGCTTTAAGGTTTGTATTCCTTGGCTAAAAAGGATCCTCCTGAGGAGCTGCGTGCCCATTCCACTCGGACCACGGCGGCTACTACTGCCCTGGGACGAGGAGTCCCTTTGCTGCACACGTTTGCCAAGCACTACTGCCTGGACAGCCAAGTCCGGAGAGACGGCTTCTTTGGCCGTTCGGTTCTCCAGGACTTCCATGTGTGATCTTGGTTCGCAGACCTACCACCGGGGTTGGTATTGCTGTGGTATCTATTCTAAGGTAAGGAATCTAACTAACGTGTTTCTTTCAGATGCACAAGTTACTTACCTTTGGTAACAATATATCTGTAAGAAACATTAGTAAGTTAGATTCCTTACCGCCCCACCCATCCTCCCCGTTCTGCGAACCGATATCTAGGGTTAGGGAATTTCCCTGTCCGGGCCTTAGTTTCATGGCACCAGTGTCGGTTTCTTGCATGGCTCTGCGTTCCTGGCGCAGAAAGCTATGTACAGAACTGACGTCAGCAGGCGAGGGTGGCGTCTAAGTACTCCAGCGACGTCATTCCACCAATTATGACGACGGACGCCGAGCCGCAGACGACACCTAACAACGCGAAGGGGTACTGCTGACGAAAAAAACTTTCCGGATCCAGTCTGACGCCTGGGGATATTCTAAGGTAAGGAATCTACTTAACTAATGTTTCTTACAGATATATCATTCCCGGAGGTAAGTAACTTCAGGTTTACAGATTTGGCCTTAATCATAGTGAAGTGTTATATTACCATGAGATGGAAATCTGCCTTGCCCCCAACAGTGCAGGGTTTGCAGGAAGAGTTAATACGATGGGATAGTAGACCAAAAGTGGAGTTATCCGTAGGAAGGAGTACAAGGGGTTACAGAAAACACTGATATCCGTGGAATGGGACATGATGCTGGAAAGTCTTAAAACCACTGACCCCTTAGCATTATAACTCAGGGCGTGAGCCCCCCCCTTTAGCCCCTGGCCTCAGACGCTTCCCGGTGCAACAGGAGAGGCGGCCTGTTCAGGGGCTCTGTATACGTCTCTAAGCGTCTGCATGGAGATTTAATTCAGCCGGAACCAGATTCTAGTCCGAGTTGGCCAAACCTGGGTTGAGCCAGACCAGGAGGGGGTTAGTTATGGTTCACTGTTTTTATTGTCTATCAACGTGCACCTGGCACATGGCAACGATTTTATGCTAGAATGAGAAATGTCACATTGCTGAGCTAACAGGCCCTTGACTGTATTTTTTATGTTTGATCAAGGAACACTGTTCTACCAGTTTTGGGGAAACAATATGCTGTATGTAATACAAAACATATCTAATAGAGACTACTAGCCGCAGATTCCTTAACGTAGAATTATTACCAGGCGTGAGAGAAGATCCAGAATCTTTTTGTCCAGCATCCCTACGCGCTGGGGGGACGGCATCACGGGGCTCCGCACAGGCGCCCACGTACGTGATGTCAGCTAGGTCACATAAGTCTCACCCCGGCGCGCCTACGTCAGTTTTTTCCTTTCGATCCGGTTCATGCTCTGAGCCTGTTTAGGCCTTTCCCTTCGATCTTTCGCGTGTTGTTGGGACAGTGCGCGGATGCCTTCGGGCTTCAAGACTTGTTCCTCTTGTGGACGCTTGATGTCGGCGACGGACCCTCACCTCATTTGCATGTGGAACCTGGGGGAGGATCACGGCTCCACTGATTTTGAGGCGTTTCAACGGTTGAAGCCGAAGTCGCGGCGGGGACACCGCATGAAACTTTTCTCGGCTCGCATGTCCAGATCGGCTTCGTCACCTCGCTCAGCTTCTGCAGAAGGTTTTCGGAGCGGCTGTCATCATCGTCCTCATCCATCTCCTGTGCCGCAAGAGCGTCGCTCCCCTGTCGGTAAGTGTCGCAGTTTGTCCCTGAGGGCTGGTTTCCGGCCTGTTTGAGGTGTGGGGTCCCCGGCGGGTGATGCCGTTCCCCGGTGAGTGGGCGTCGAGAGCCCAGATGGCTACAGCGGCTTTGCAGGCCTCGCTGGCTTTTCCTCCTCCACCACCTGGGGCATCGGCGGATCTCTTGCGCCATGTGGGGCTCTCCGCGACGTTGCCGGCGGCTTCATCCCCGGCGCCGACTGGTTCGTCTCCAGGTTCGGAGGATGTGGTGTTGTTGGGGTGCGGCCCTTCGGGGTTCCCTCTTTCGGACCACGGCGCCTCTGCCTTGCCACAAACTGCTGCGGGTGTCCCTGTGGTGTCACGGGAGGTCGCCGGGGCTCGGGTCGCATCCCCAAGCCCCCCTCGGCCCATTAGACAGGTGCGGTTCTGTCTGAGGCCGAGGTGACGCCGCTACAGCGCCGGCAACTGCTGGCCCTGGCGGCGCCACAAGGTTCCCCAGGCCCTTCTCGTCTCTCCACGCAGGCGGCTGGCTCGTCGGAGGTCGAGTCGGCCTCAACGGCACCACAGGGGTCGGCGGGCCCCTCTGGTCACCTTGTGGGTCAAGGCTGGCGGGGGGCTCCTTGTCAGTTCCCAGGTCCCTCTCATACCTCCATGCAGGCTGCTGCCTTGCTGGAGGTCGAGTCGGCCTTGGCACCGCGTGGGTGTCTGTGTACCTATCTCGTTCCCACCCATGGGTCGAGGCTGGCGGGGACTCCTTGTCGCTCTCCAGGTGCTTCTCGTTCCTCCACGCTGGCAGCTGCCTTGTCGGAGGTTGAGTTGGCGCCGTTCCAGCGCCGCCCCTTGACCACCTCGGCCCCACCCAGGTCCCCGGCGCCGTGTGACGGGGCGGAGGCCTGTCCGGCATCTCCTGTGGTTTTGGATGACGATGACGCCCTGCTCCAGGTTGCGGACTCTGCAGCACCAGACAGGGGTCAGGTCGTGGATTCGTCCTTGGATGTCCCCTCTTCCCCAGAGGTTGAGCCCCTGCTGGTGTCGTCCTCGCTGGAGACGGGTCGCCATGTCGTGGCTTTCTCCCCAACGTCATCAAAAGACGGCTCCTTGCTGTCGCCGCGGCCGCGATTTCGCCAGAGGAACCACAGGTCCCCCACTCTTCTGCGTCTCTTTCTCCTTTTCGGGCCTGGCTCTTTCCCGCTCCGCTTGGTGTAGGGGATGGCCATCTTAGTTTGCAGCCGTCCCCCATGGGGGAGATGCTTTTGCAGCGAGGCCCTACAGAGGCGGGTGCGGCCTTCGCTCATGCTGTTTCCACGGCTGTGGGACTTTTGCGCATGGGCGATCCGGCTGCCCATTTCCCCGCGGACCATCTTTTGGAGGTTCTTCACCGGGGCTGTGGTGGGAGGGAGCTGCTGCTCCCCTTTGAAGGTTCACTCCATTCTTCATTAACAGGGACTTGGGGGCGCCCCGCCACGGGGGATCCGGTACCCAAACACCTTCTGCACTGGCACCTTCCAGCGCTGCGTGACCAGGAGTGTCTTTCCATCCACCCCTCTTCCAGTGGCCCCCTCTTGCAGACCGCCTTTCCTTCCGTGCTGTCGGTGTTGGCCCCACACTCCCGGGAGGCCCGCTGGCTGGACTCCTGGGGCCGCTATTTTTTTCGCCTCGACCAGTGCGGCTCTGCTGGCCCTTAACACTTTGTGTGTTGGCTTGGGCCACATCTTGCTTGTGGGACTCGGCGGAGTCCCTTGGATTTGCAGCTTCTCAGGAGGGCGCTGGTGTTAAGTGGACGGGAGCTGACGGCGTTTATTCTTCGCTCCCCTTTGGACATCTCGGAGGTGCTTAGTCGTGCCATGGCTTCTTCAGTTGCACTTCACCGCCATGCTTGGCTTTGGGACAGTGTGTTCCAGGAGAATGGGCGGGAGCGGCTGGTGGATCTTCCCTCTTATTCCACGCCCCGGCGAAGTCGGTCATCCGGAGGTTCTTGGCGGGGCTCCGGCCACCTCCTACTCCTCCTCCTCCCCCTCAGTGACCTGTGGGTTGGTCTGGATTTTGTGAGCTGTTCTTTCGTTGGGGCGAGTCGCCCCCGTTGTGTGATCTGTGTGCTTCATATGCCTGAGAGTCCTCTTTGTTGGGACTGTGGCTCTGTTGGCTGCTGGCCGGCCCTTCTTGTGTGAGTGTTTGGTTGGACGTTGTCACGACAGGTTGGCACTGAGACTAGGTGTAGGAAGGTACCTCCTGACTATGGTTGCCCCCAACTTTTTGCCCTGTGTTTTAGCTGGTTTTGGACATAGTCGACCTGGGACCCTGCCAATCAGGACCCCAGGCCTACTGCTCTCTCTTTAAAATGGATTCCATGTACCCTAGGTACATTTCCAATTGGTACTGGGCCACCCTATCAGACCCTGTAACTCAGGGCATGGGTGTACCCAGGGCTGCCAGGGGCTGCAGCATGTATTATGCCACCCCTGGCTGGCCTCCTAAATTTGACACAACTGGCTGCATGACAGCTGGGGCAAAGTCGTGTAATCACCCTTTGCTGTAGGTGTAGTATACCTATACCTAACCCTAAAATGGACACACAGATTCCTATCAGTCACTCCTATGGCAGGCCTTGACAATCCTGAAGGCAGAGTGCTTGGAATCGTGTGAGATGGTGCTCTGGCATGAGCTGAGCCTGTCTGCAGCTTGCGGAATCAAGTCCTAATAGCTGTTCCATGATATCGCATACCATATACTCTTAAGTGCATTATAATCCTCGCGGTTAAATGCTATCTTTGGTATTGCTTTATCAAAACATGTCGAGTAAGGTGTCATACGAATTGGAATACTAACCCCTCGCCAATTCTGGCGACGGGGTTAGCATTCCACCCTTCTAGAGGGACACGACATGTATGTAACTGTGAACCCCGGTTAAAGTTAACTGAAGCCTCAGCTCCACAAAATGGATGCTGCCACCACAGACACGAGTCTGACCCCCTGCAGCTGGGAGTCCTTCCAGCGAGGGGAGCCTGGACAAAGGGTTTCCTGTCAGGGGCGGTGCTAGCACCGTCCCAGACATGGTTTTGTGTATCCTGGGTAGGCAGGGCTTTACAGGAAGGTGACTGCTGAGTGGCACCCCGGTGCTCACTACGCATAGGCCGGTCTGAACCAGTTCCAGGGGCACACCAGCCCCTGGCCTGGGGAAGTCCGGCATGGCTGAGGGGTGTAACCACCCCCCACCTAGTCCCACCCATAGGCAGGACCTAGTCACCGGGTCAGCCCCCTTTTTTAGTATAAAGATAGGAGCGGGCCCCCTGTTCAAATCAGATCATCTTTGGAATCAAGATACCACTTTCTTCGAAAGGACTTCACGATTTCTTCTTCAAGATTCTCCCTTGTGGCTAAGGAGTAGTCACCCTGCATCAAGCGGGCACCATCCTAAAGAACACTGCGGTCTGCTGCAAGTCCTTCATCACGAATCCGACGACCCAGCTCGACGAGACCCGGCTTCCCTGGCACCTCTGACCTCTACTCACCTCTACAGCCAAGCTGAGAACCGTGAGTGCGACGAGACCTCAAGGGACCGACGATCGCCAAGACTGCACGACATCTTTACTGCAAGCCCACCGTGTCCTCCACTGGTGAGTGCTTTGGGGTCCGAGAAGCCCCGACCCGGCGCAGCTCCAGCACCCAAGGTCAGCCCCCCTGCATCTCCACGATCTGCGTGGGGCCCTTCTGCTGTTTGCTGTGCACCGCGTTGTTTGGCTACTAGCCGGCTGGCTTGTGGCCTTCTGAACGACGCCCAACGACTTCACGACTGCTGGTCTGGTTGCTCCAGGCTGGCCCTTGCTTCCTTCTTCAAGAGAGGCACCCCGGACCCTCCTGGTCCACTCCAGACGCCATTTTAGGTCCACCGCGTGGGCTTGAATTTGCCAAGGCTTTGTTGCCCAATCCTGGGTCCAGCGACGCCGACAGCTTCTATCTTCGTGGGACAGCTCGATCCTCCATCCTGGTCGCCGACAACGCCTCCTGGTCCGTGAGATCTTCGAGTCAAGCGTCACCCACTCACCTTGTCGAGGTGGCTACCATCCGGTGCCCTCCTGGTGCCCACTGACTACTGGCTAGTAGTCTCGAACTTGGTCCCCTCTGCTTTCAGGTGTCATCTATCTTCGAGATCCAGGCTTGGATCCAACTGAACTTTCTTCACTGGACACCGGCCAGCATCTTTTCTTCCGGCTCCTGGTCCGTCTACGAGGATTCCCGACGTCTTTTCAGACCTATGCAGCTGCAGCCCCTGGGCTAGGTAACTTCGGCATTTCGGTGCCCCAGCATAGCCTCACTATCCAAGGGTCAGAATCTACTTTCGTTTTCTCCCTACCAGGTCGGGTTCGCCCGAGAACACTAACTTTCTATTTCCTAGCTACCATAGACTTTTGTCCCGCATCTCGCGTGAGAGTGCACACACTGCACCCGAGTCCCCTAGGCCTCCTAGAAGTAATCTAACGATTCCCTAGTCAAGTCCTAGCGATTCCAAAAGCTATTAGTACTGTACTTACCTGCTAGGAATTTCGCATTCCACTTTCAGAGTATATGGTTTTCCGTGCCCCTCGGGCATTTGTATATACTGTGCTAACTTAAGTATTTTTGTAAGAGTTTTGGTTTGTGCTTAGTAC
Organism: Lissotriton vulgaris; assembly: GCF_964263255.1. Taxonomy (NCBI): domain Eukaryota; kingdom Metazoa; phylum Chordata; class Amphibia; order Caudata; family Salamandridae; genus Lissotriton; species Lissotriton vulgaris. The sequence goes on along the minus strand of NC_141691.1, from coordinate 1,889,330,086 downwards.
CCTGTCCTCATAAAGAGTACAGGGCTGTTGTGATCTTTAAATAAATAACTGTTTATTTTCATAACACTTGTGTGGTGTCCTTTCACTTGGTATTCAAGGGGTATATGTGTGGTAAACAGCTGGCTTAACGCGCCCTCTCGAGTCTTTAGCCTTAGACTGCTCGTATCCACGCTACTAGGATAGCTGGTCTATAAGGTTGACTTACAACCAATCATCAATAAGGGTTGCTGGACTGATACATAGTGTTCACTAGAATAGTGAGCACTGCATATCAGGCCACCTTCTCACATTGGTGAGCAGCGGTTGGGATTTGAGCTTGCTGTTGTTTTACCACACGTATCCTAAGAATATCTTGTTGAAAGATCACATAAGTACTGTTAGGTACATATAACTAAAGCTTAGAATACTCTGAGTTCTACTGAACCAGCTGTTGTAGCTCCTCAAGGCTTAGCACACCTTGGCTGCAACTCTAGCAAGGGACCAGTAGGTAACACATAGTGTAGGTAGGTGCATCACTTACACCACACTAGAAGCAGTATGTCGGTCACAGGAGGAAACATTGAGTCTCCCCTTGTGTCAGTTGACCCTCCACAGGTCATCCCTTCAAGATATACTGCGCTTAGCTTCCATGAGTTACGACAAGTATGTACCTCTAGGAAGATTAAGCAGGGGTCTAACCCCACAACTGCTTTTCTGATTGGTCTCTTAGAGACTCATGATGCAAGGAGGGCTGGTAACCCAGACCCTTCTACTTCAGAAGGCAATATGCCCTCCCTACAGGGACCCTTTGATAACCAGGACCATCCCCTTCAAGAAGCAGATGATGCTGATGATGAGGATGATGACTTGGAGTCTAGGGGTGAGGCAGACCAGGGACAGGTAGAAGTCGTCAGACTAACCAGGACCAACTTAAGCAGACATGAGAGGGACTCTAGGGGAGCCCTGGGGCCACTCTCAGGTCAGCTTAACGTGGGGAATGGACGAGATAGATCTCTATCAAGAGGCTCTATCAGATCCCTTCATACCAATGGCTCTCAACGTTCCTCTCAAAGGGGAATGACATCTCCCCAGAGGAGAATGTATGAAGCTAAGGAAAAGGCAGCCAATCTGAGGATTGAAAGGGAAGAACTTGCCCTGGCCAAAGAAAGGCTTGCCTTTGCTAGAGAGCAACAATTGGGTGGGACAGTCCCCACTGGTGGCAGCATTGTACCTAGCAATAGGGAAAGGAGTTTTGATACAAAACACCTTGGTAAGATAGTGCCCCCCTTTAAGCAAGGGGATGACATCCACAAATGGATTACTGCTTTGGAGAGGGCCTGCACTGTGCAAGGTGTTCCCCCAAGTCAGTGGGCAGCTATCTTGTGGCTCTCCTTTGAGGGTAAAGGAAGAGACAAGCTCCTCACCACAAGGGTGGAGGATGCTAATGATTACCAAGTCTTGAAAAGTGCACTGGTTGATGGGTTTGGCCTAACCACTGAGCAGTACAGGGTGCTGTTCAGGGATACCCAGAAAACTCAGTCTCAAGATTGGGCTGACTTTGTAGATTGTGCCACTAAGGCTTTTGAGGGCTGGTTGCTGGGCAGTAAGGTTACTGATTATAAAGGATTGTACAATCTAATTATGAGGGAGCAAATCTTAAATAATTGTCAGAACCAGCTATTACATCAGCACCTGGTAGACTCTGAGTTGACCTCTCCACAGGAATTGGGTAAGAGGGCAGACAAATGGGTCAGAACCAGGGTTAGGCCTAAAACCAGGGTGGTGACCAGAAAAAGGAATCAACCAAGCCTCAAGAGAAGGGTGGGGATAAATCCACAGAGAAGACTTCCCAAGGGCCCCAAAATTCCAACAAGGGTGGTGGGTCCCAGAACACTCCTTCAGAACAGAAGAAACCTTATTGCCATACCTGTAAACAGGTGGGTCATTACAAAAGTGATGCCAGTTGCCCTAAAAATGGTAATAAGGGAAATACACCCCCAGGTAATACTCCTAAACCTCCTGTTACCACTAGTGGTAATCCCCCAGGTGGTGGGAGTGCCCCCAAGAATGTGGTGGGCATTACTTTGGGCAATCAGGAGGACTATGGCTTAGCCAGGTTCCCTGACCACACTCTTGTCTGTGAGACTGGCATGGGGTTTGCCAACTTCACTACTGGACCCCACATTTTGGGCAAGTATAGACAAGAAGTTTTAGTGAATGGTCAGAAAGTTGAGGCATTCAGAGACACAGGGGCCAGCCTCACCATGGTGAGTGACCATCTGGTCCCCTCTGCTCAACTGACCCCTGGTTTTACTTATCAGGTGACAGACATTCATGGAATGAAGAGAAGGCATCCCATGGCAGTAGTCAAGCTCAGCTGGGGTAATGTCACAGGGCCCATGAGAGTGGCAGTGACAGATAACCTACCTGTAGATTGCTTACTGGGGAATGACCTGGAACTCTCAGCATGGGCTGAGGTGGAACAAGAAACTCATTCCAGAATGATAGGCCTATCCAGACAGGTTAGTGGGGCAGTAATAGCTACAGCCCCAGTCCCAGCACCATTCCTCCCTGAAAAGGTTGGAAGGGCAGTGGTAGCCACTGCCCAGGCTCAGACAGACTTTCCAGAACAGGATAGGAGGGCTGTGACAGTCACAGCCCAAACACAAACTGAGTGCCCTCCTGAAAAGGTTGGCAAGGTTGAAATGGTCTCAGCCTCTACTCAGACAGATAGTGAGGTTGTGAAGCCTGAAACCATGGATCACTCCACTCAAACAGAGAGCATTGAGGAGGAAGAAGAGTCTTCCCCCTCCCAGACACTAGGTGAGAGCCAGCCTCCTCAGGGAACTGACTCTACCCCTGCTGAAGGAACTGCCCCAGAGGTAGTCAGGCCTAGCCTGGCAGAGCCCCTGATGTCAGTGGACCCTTCTCAGGTGGGACCCAGTCTGGAGCAGGTAACCTGCACCTCTCTACCCTGCCTCAGTCAGCCCAGGGCTGCAGAGACCAGGGAGGCCAGTGGTGGACCCCAAAGGGCCCCCTGTCCAAAAGAACCCCTTAATCAGCAGATTAGGATCACTGAAGCTGGTAAACCTAGCCAAGTGAAAATAGGTCAGACTCCTGAGGGATCCCCCTTAAAAGTAGTTAGGGAACTCCCACAGCTGGACACTGTTGGGCACAGCCAAACATGGGGCCTAAAAACCCCAGACCTGACCTGTCCCTCCAGTAAGCCAAACAGAGGGACTCAGCCTCCAGCTTTAGGTAGCCAGAGGCTGACCCTGAGAGCTCAGTGCATCTCAGCTAAAGAAAGAAAGGCACATATGATGGATGGTGATTGGAGGAAGTTGAGCCCAAAGGTAGAGGAGCCTCACTTCAGTACTCCATCCCAGCATCAGCCTTTTACTTTCCCAAGACACACCAGAGACAGAGATTCCCTATGGTGGAGACCCTCAGATACCCTTAGGGTGAGGGGTTGCCTAGTGGACCATGACACAGGGGGAAACCAAGCCAGAGCTGGTACTTCCTTATATGGCCACTTAGGTAATAGAGGCTTACCTGGACAAGGATAGCCTTATCTCCTTTCGTTTGGGGGGGGGTTGTGTAGGAAGGTACCTCCTGACTATGGTTGCCCCCAACTTTTTGCCCTGTGTTTTAGCTGGTTTTGGACATAGTCGACCTGGGACCCTGCCAATCAGGACCCCAGGCCTACTGCTCTCTCTTTAAAATGGATTCCATGTACCCTAGGTACATTTCCAATTGGTACTGGGCCACCCTATCAGACCCTGTAACTCAGGGCATGGGTGTACCCAGGGCTGCCAGGGGCTGCAGCATGTATTATGCCACCCCTGGCTGGCCTCCTAAATTTGACACAACTGGCTGCATGACAGCTGGGGCAAAGTCGTGTAATCACCCTTTGCTGTAGGTGTAGTATACCTATACCTAACCCTAAAATGGACACACAGATTCCTATCAGTCACTCCTATGGCAGGCCTTGACAATCCTGAAGGCAGAGTGCTTGGAATCGTGTGAGATGGTGCTCTGGCATGAGCTGAGCCTGTCTGCAGCTTGCGGAATCAAGTCCTAATAGCTGTTCCATGATATCGCATACCATATACTCTTAAGTGCATTATAATCCTCGCGGTTAAATGCTATCTTTGGTATTGCTTTATCAAAACATGTCGAGTAAGGTGTCATACGAATTGGAATACTAACCCCTCGCCAATTCTGGCGACGGGGTTAGCATTCCACCCTTCTAGAGGGACACGACATGTATGTAACTGTGAACCCCGGTTAAAGTTAACTGAAGCCTCAGCTCCACAAAATGGATGCTGCCACCACAGACACGAGTCTGACCCCCTGCAGCTGGGAGTCCTTCCAGCGAGGGGAGCCTGGACAAAGGGTTTCCTGTCAGGGGCGGTGCTAGCACCGTCCCAGACATGGTTTTGTGTATCCTGGGTAGGCAGGGCTTTACAGGAAGGTGACTGCTGAGTGGCACCCCGGTGCTCACTACGCATAGGCCGGTCTGAACCAGTTCCAGGGGCACACCAGCCCCTGGCCTGGGGAAGTCCGGCATGGCTGAGGGGTGTAACCACCCCCCACCTAGTCCCACCCATAGGCAGGACCTAGTCACCGGGTCAGCCCCCTTTTTTAGTATAAAGATAGGAGCGGGCCCCCTGTTCAAATCAGATCATCTTTGGAATCAAGATACCACTTTCTTCGAAAGGACTTCACGATTTCTTCTTCAAGATTCTCCCTTGTGGCTAAGGAGTAGTCACCCTGCATCAAGCGGGCACCATCCTAAAGAACACTGCGGTCTGCTGCAAGTCCTTCATCACGAATCCGACGACCCAGCTCGACGAGACCCGGCTTCCCTGGCACCTCTGACCTCTACTCACCTCTACAGCCAAGCTGAGAACCGTGAGTGCGACGAGACCTCAAGGGACCGACGATCGCCAAGACTGCACGACATCTTTACTGCAAGCCCACCGTGTCCTCCACTGGTGAGTGCTTTGGGGTCCGAGAAGCCCCGACCCGGCGCAGCTCCAGCACCCAAGGTCAGCCCCCCTGCATCTCCACGATCTGCGTGGGGCCCTTCTGCTGTTTGCTGTGCACCGCGTTGTTTGGCTACTAGCCGGCTGGCTTGTGGCCTTCTGAACGACGCCCAACGACTTCACGACTGCTGGTCTGGTTGCTCCAGGCTGGCCCTTGCTTCCTTCTTCAAGAGAGGCACCCCGGACCCTCCTGGTCCACTCCAGACGCCATTTTAGGTCCACCGCGTGGGCTTGAATTTGCCAAGGCTTTGTTGCCCAATCCTGGGTCCAGCGACGCCGACAGCTTCTATCTTCGTGGGACAGCTCGATCCTCCATCCTGGTCGCCGACAACGCCTCCTGGTCCGTGAGATCTTCGAGTCAAGCGTCACCCACTCACCTTGTCGAGGTGGCTACCATCCGGTGCCCTCCTGGTGCCCACTGACTACTGGCTAGTAGTCTCGAACTTGGTCCCCTCTGCTTTCAGGTGTCATCTATCTTCGAGATCCAGGCTTGGATCCAACTGAACTTTCTTCACTGGACACCGGCCAGCATCTTTTCTTCCGGCTCCTGGTCCGTCTACGAGGATTCCCGACGTCTTTTCAGACCTATGCAGCTGCAGCCCCTGGGCTAGGTAACTTCGGCATTTCGGTGCCCCAGCATAGCCTCACTATCCAAGGGTCAGAATCTACTTTCGTTTTCTCCCTACCAGGTCGGGTTCGCCCGAGAACACTAACTTTCTATTTCCTAGCTACCATAGACTTTTGTCCCGCATCTCGCGTGAGAGTGCACACACTGCACCCGAGTCCCCTAGGCCTCCTAGAAGTAATCTAACGATTCCCTAGTCAAGTCCTAGCGATTCCAAAAGCTATTAGTACTGTACTTACCTGCTAGGAATTTCGCATTCCACTTTCAGAGTATATGGTTTTCCGTGCCCCTCGGGCATTTGTATATACTGTGCTAACTTAAGTATTTTTGTAAGAGTTTTGGTTTGTGCTTAGTACCCTGTCCTCATAAAGAGTACAGGGCTGTTGTGATCTTTAAATAAATAACTGTTTATTTTCATAACACTTGTGTGGTGTCCTTTCACTTGGTATTCAAGGGGTATATGTGTGGTAAACAGCTGGCTTAACGCGCCCTCTCGAGTCTTTAGCCTTAGACTGCTCGTATCCACGCTACTAGGATAGCTGGTCTATAAGGTTGACTTACAACCAATCATCAATAAGGGTTGCTGGACTGATACATAGTGTTCACTAGAATAGTGAGCACTGCATATCAGGCCACCTTCTCACACTAGGCCTCCTGTTCTTCTCTTGGCTGCATGGCAAGCAATCTGCAGGGTTTTTTTCCCGTAGCTCTTCTGTTGTCCTCTGCTGCGGAAGTTTCTTCCTAAAAGGGATCCCATATTTGGACTAACATACCCTATGTGGGGTACTGGTAGCTGTTATATAGCTCGTTACGTGCTGGGGAGTTGTGGTCACCTTAGGGCCTCTGCTCTCCATGGCTCTTATGTACTTGCAGGTGCAATTTCCTTGTTGCTGAATAAGAATGCCTTGGTGGCACAACAAGGTGTTTTTCTCCAGGGTTGCTGCGCTGTTAGTCAGGTCTGGCCTACTGTCTGTGGCCTGGCGTTGTGACTCTGGTTCTGCTTCCTTTGGGTAATGTGTGCGTACCCCTCTCTGTGGTGTGTTCGGGCCTTCTTCGCCCTCATGTTCACTGTCCTGGTGGTTGGGAGGGTCCTTGCGTTTCTCCCTCTTTCGGGCGCAGCCTGCCGGTTTTCCTGGGTGCCCAGGGCTGCTCTCCTTCTTTCTCCCTTGTCTCCTTAGGGCCTCTGGGTTGATCTTCTTCCTCTTACTTGCTTTGGCCTTGGTTGGAGGTTCTGTAGCCCTGTAAGGACGTGAGGTGCTTCAGCCTCCCCTTGCCTTGCCTTATTTCCTCTGTTGAGTGTGAATGGGCTTCCTCTTTCTCCTTTTCTTCTTCCCCCGCTCCGTGGGTACGGTGGCGTTCTGCAGTGGGCGTTCCACTTACATGCGGGAAAAATCTCCTCGCCTTGGCTGCTGGACTGGTACCCTCCGGGGCCCTCTGTTATGTCCAGGCCAGCGGGCCCTTTCGCAGACCCTCCTTCCCCGTGAGTATGGCTAGGGTATCTATTCTACGTTAAGGAATCTGCGGCTAGTAGTCTCTATCAGATGTACGAGTTACTTACCTTCGGTAGCGATGTATCTGGTAGAAACGATTCTAGCCGCAGATTCCTTCATGGCCCACCCTTCCTCCCCATTCTGCGAGGGCCTTTGACTTGGTCTTCTGCACTAGCCTCCCGGTGGGTGGCTGCATCTGCTTTGAGTTCTTTCTTACGCTGTTTTAACGGGACGATTTGTTCGGTTTCTTGTCCCTTTCTCCTCTTTGACACTGGGAGGATGGAGTTATATGTTCTCCTGTGCATCTCTGCTCTGGTCCAGGTTATAGCTTGCCTTCTCTTCTTCCCTCCCGTCCCTCTCCCCTTGGTTGCTAAGGGCCCTGTCCCTCTGCTACCCTTTGGGTTGGGGTCATCTCTCCGTGCCCATGCCCTTGTTCCTTGGGGCGGGTTGTCGCACTCTGTGCTGGGGTTCCCCTGGAGAATTGTGGTTCCTGTTTGTCTTGCCCCCAGCTCCCCTTCATTGTTCCTGGTTGGGGTTGTAGTCCTGCTGTATGTTGTTGTGGCATTTTTGCATGGGTTTCTTGTCTCCAGAGGGGGCCTGTCTACCTCCTGGCAGAGTGGCTGCTCAGGGTTGTGCTCTGTTCTTTTTCTTTTCCCTGCCTTTGGCTGCTGCAGTGTTGACACTGCTCCTTATGGGGTTGTTTGTCACCATCCTTTTTCTATTCTTTCGCGCACTGTTCCCATAATCCCACAGTTTTGACTGATGGCTCTGCGTTGTGGCGCAGAAAAGTTCTCAGAAGAAAACTGACGTAGGTGCTTTCTGGGGTCGGACTTATGTGACCTCGCTGACGTCACTTATGTGGATGACGCCTGTGCGGAGCCGCGTGATGCCGTCCCCTGGCGCGCAGGGCTGTTGGGCAAAACATTTCCGGATCCAGTCTCATGCCTGGGGATAATTCTACGTTGATGAATCTGCGGCTAGAATCATCTCTACCAGATACATCGTTACCGAAGGTAAGTAGCTCGTACATCAGGTGCTATGTCTTGAGAAAATTAATAAAGTATGTTTAAAAAAAGGAGAGTCCAGCAAGGGTGGTGCTTTCATGCAGCTCCAGTCCATAATTTTGGAGATGGTACGGAGCTGTATGGTGCCACCTAACAGCACACTGTAGCATTGCAAAAAAGTTTCCGGATCCAATCTGATGCGCACCCTATATTCTAAAGTTGAGGAATATGCAGCTAAGTAGAGTATCTACCGGAAAAAATATCAACAAAGATACATAACTGCTTCAGTACTGGTTATCTTGGACGCCTGTATATTAAATTGGCTGCTAAAAGGGAACACATTTCTTTGTAGATTGTGCAATGGAAAGTATGAGTTTCTTTAAAAAAAAATATTCTGTGTGCTTCAAATGCAACAGGTTTTATTATATGCCTTTGTTAGTTAAATTAGCATATCTGATTTCTTCAAGGTTACCACTGGTGATATGTATGCCTGGATTTAAAAAAACAGCCCTGCAAATATAGTTCTGCTTTTTATCTGCATTGTGCCATATGTTGGGATGACATACTCCATTTGGTAAATGTACTGAAGAAGGCTATCACAGTTTCCTCCTACTTTTAGTGGTCTGCTATCAAAATATATTTATAGATGTATTCAACAGATTTATATAGCATTGATTATTGTGATGCATGTGAAGCTTTACATGAAACATAAGCTTCCCAATTGTCGTTCAACTAAAATGGACCCACGGGTCAAAAGAATGACAAGTGATAAACTTAATAATAACAACAAGAGAGGGGAAGGGGGGAACCAGATCAAAAAACATAACACCAGGAGTGGAGTTTGGAATTGGTTTCGAGTGGATAGGAGGAGGGAGAGGGCAAGGAAGGAGCAATAACAAAAGGTGGAGTTGAGAAGGAAGAAGGATTAGGAAGGCATGAAAGAAAGACAAGGGGGGCAGAAAATGGGTTTGAGGTTGGATGAGGAGAATAGAGTAGGTAGAGGGAGGAGTCTTAAGAGGGGGCAGAGATAGAAGATGGAGCGGGCCTGACGAACGAGGGGGATGTGCAGAGATTGAAGGTGGGGGAATGTGAGAAGAGGCGGAGAATAAAGAGGATGAGAAGTGTAGATGGGGTGAGGACAGATAGGATAACATAAGTGGTCAAGAAGAGGTTCAAGTGGAAGTTGGTAAAGAGGATGCAAGAGGAGGGAGTAGAAGTGGATTTAGAGGTGGGGATAGAGTATGATATGAAGGAAGGGCAGAGTCTAAAGGGAGTAAATGTGGGAAGCCGAATGATGAGAGGGCGATAAGTGAGGGAATGGAAAAGGCACTAGAAGTTGGAGTGATAGGGGGAGCGTGGAGAGTTAATAAAGAAGCAGGGGGAGAGGCAACATAGGGCCAGTGGCAGTGGTAAAAGGAAGAGATTGAAGGAACATGGGGTTTCACAGTAGAGGGCAGGGAACAGTTTATGGAACCAGGGGAAACAGGGAGATGAGAAAGAAAGGGGGAAAGCAGGAGGAAGAGACTGGTGGGACAGGCACAGATACTTTCCATATTCTACCAGATGAGGTCTATTTGATGGTCAGGAATGCTTTTCTTGCAGGTGGTAGAAGTGGAATGTTGGTAACGGAGTTAAAACAAAAAATTGTTCTTGCAGTAGCACTTGGTACTGTAATGCATGTTTAGAGTGATACATGAAAAGTTGTTTCTACCCATTACACTTGACAAATGTGAGGCTCAAAAGAATGGTAATATCCTCCAGGATCCCTAGTTTTTAGTGAGTTAGTTAGTTAATTATTTTTTTAGATTTTCTAGTGATGCTCATTTTATGATTGTCAACACTGAGGACCTGAGTAGGTGTCATTGATCATCATTTGAGTGCTGACACCAAAAGTAAGTGGTGTATGAGCACAAGAGACCACACTGTTTTTAACCTTGTAAAGATATGTCACAATCTTTGCATATATTGAGCCAAACCCAATATTTCTAAATTGACAAGTTATTTGCCATATCGTTATTCCAATGCAAAATAAACCTAACTGACCGTATGTTTTTTATAGGTAATGATCTAGCATCATCTTCAGTTGATAAGACCATGAGTACATTTGAGAGGATATCTCACTCAAGGTATGTTTCATTTTACATACTATATGCTTTTAAGTGTATCAGATGTTCCCACTTTTTCATAGGGACACTACTTAGCTGTTATATTTTCACTTTTTGAAATCTGACTAATTTATAATGGTAGGTTTCTAAATATTTTTCCACATATTCTTCATTATGAAGTATCTCCGAAATATGAGACTGTGACCGGAAGTTTTTTATACAAAATCAGCACAAGCATGTCTCCGCCACCATCTAGAAGTGGCATACTGGTTCTCATCACTAGATCTTTCTTGAATTCAAGTCCTTAATTTATTCCCTAGATGTTTTAAACCTTGTAGGAAATATCTGATAGAGACATCTAGCCGCAGATTCCTTAACTTAGAATATCCCCAGGCGTCAGACTGGATCCGTAAAACTTTTTTCCCCTGCAGTACCGCTCTGCACACCAGGGGGCAGCGTTACCTGGCTCCATTCTGACGTTGTCCACGGAAGTGACGTCAGTGGAGCCATATACTACCCCCCAGCCTCCCGGCGTTCTGACTTCAGTTTTCTTCTTTTCCACGTCCCAACTCGGATCCAGAGTTTAGCGGTTTCTCTGGCCTGTGTTGGTTCAGGCCCTCACGACGTATTTCGTGTCTGGAATAGTGCGCCGATGCCTGCGGGCTTCAAAGCATGTGTGTCCTTTTTGCGGCAGATGTCGGCGACGGATCCACACAAGAGCTGTATGTGGTGCTTGGGCGAGCATCACGACTCCGCTGAGTACAACGCCTGCTGGCAGCTGAAGCCACAGCCCCTGCAGTAACGTCAGATGAAACTGATGTCTGCCCGGTTGTCCCAGTCAGAGTCCTCGCTGCACCGGCTTCCGTCTCCTGCGGAAGGATCGAAATGGCGCAGTTCTCCCTCCCATGCTGAGGGGTCTGCTTGTGGTAGATCCCAGAGTTGTTCCCGTGGACATTGTTCGCGTGCCTTAGGTAAGCACTGGAAGAAGTCACAGAGGTAGTTGACCTTTTTCAAGCATGACACCGGGGTCTTCACTGGATGCGAGCCCTCAGGAGTCGACCCCCTCCAATCCACTGTTTCCTGGTGCTAGGGCGACTCGGACCCTGATTGGGGCCTATTTCAGGACACTCTAGGCCTTCTTTGGGTCACCTCCTCTCCCTGGCGCAACTTCGGGCCCCACAGTGGGGGTAGGGACTCGGGTCAGGGGTTCGCCGGTGGGTTCGCCCTGGGCACCGACCGAGTGCTATGACTCCGGTTCTGGGGTTGCTGCAACGTCGAGACACGGCCCAGATGGGCATCTCACTCTGACGTCTAGCACTCTTGGCGCGTCTTCGCACAGTCCTGCGGGGCTCCCTGCGTCGTCGCTCAATGTGGTTGCAGTCCAACTCCAAGTCGACTTCGTTTCTCACCGCAGGCTCCTGTCTCAGTTGAGGTCGAGTCGATGCCGGGTGGACGAGTCCTCTACGAAGGTCGTCGGCGCCGATCCAATGCCAGCCGATGTTGGCCGACGCCGGTCCCATCCCCGGCTGTTCCTCTGCTGGAAGACATGACCCCAGTGGGTTCACCGCCCACAGAGATTTTTCCATGCTCCATGGAGCAGGGCCCCATGGGGAACTGGCCGGCTCATTTTTCTACAGGGCCTCTGTCGTTGGGCGGACAGATTATTCTGCAGCCGTCCCCAACGGATGACTTGCTGTCTCCCCCTCGGATGGCCACGGAGGCTAGCATAGACTTTGCGAGGACAGTTAGTAGGGCTGTTCATATCTTACAAATGCATCCGCCCTTTCTCTCCCTGCCTTCGGATCCTTTGTTGGATTTTCTTCACCAGGGCACGGTGGATGTGAAGCCTCTGTTGCCTTTTGGCAGGTCGTTGTATGATGTCCTCATCGGGTGACCCCGTGCCTTGTGCTGTTGCGCATTGCCACCAGTCGGCTCCAGATGACCATGCCTGTTTGTCCCTTCATCCTAGCACTCAAGGACTGGTAGTCCAGGATGCCCTTCCTTCCTCTCCTCCACCGTTGCTTCCCCCCACTCGGGAGTCTAGGTGGTTGGAGTCTTGTGGCCGCAATGTTTTGCATCCACCAGCTCCGGCCTTCAGTCCCTAAACACGACCTGCGTGTTTGCTCGGGCTACTTCTGCCCTTTGGGACTCCGTTGAACTGCTCCTTCTCTCTGTACCGGAGGGCCCTCCTGCTGACCTGCTACATCTTGTTGGGGATGGCCGCGTGTCGACAGGGCTGGTAGGACCACGACATAAAAGATGTTGCAAATAGGGGTTTATTGAAGAGAAATCAGATGTACACAAAGGCAGGGTTGTTGCTGACGTTCTCTTCAGGGGGATAAGATAGTTCTCCTTAACGTCTCATCCAACGGGTAGGTGGGGAGGATCCTCCGGTAAATTGGGAAAAGCAAAACAAGAGAGAAGCACTATTAAGATTTTGGCAATTCAAAGCCACTGGGAGGAAGGGAGGCCGCACCCGTCTCTATCCCAAGAAGGTGTGGCAGGGAGTAACGGTCACCAGAGGGAACCGGACTACAGCTTAGGTGTCCAGCTCAGATTCCGCCCATCACCCGCTCGCGCCTCCCGGTGCGCTTGTAAACACCCTCCCGGGTCCCCGGAAGCGTGCATGTACCTGTTCAAACCACATTCCTCCGGGAATGCAGCTGGGCAAAGCGTGAAGAAGGCGGCCTCCGGGCTCTTCCGCTACTGGTCCTCGGTGGGCAGACTGTTCTCCCTCGGCTGGGACCTGTTTCCGCGTCTCTGGTTACTGCTTCTCCGGTTCTCGAGGGGCTGGATCGTCTTCCGTCTTTGAGAACATTGCCCATAGGCTCCTAGATCCTTTTCTGCTGCTGTTACTCCGCTGTCCACCTCCAGGGGCGGGGCAAATCCACTTGTCGCTTGGATCTTTAAAGGGCCAGAGGTGTAGGGAATCCTCGCTTGCGGAGAGGTGTAGCTCTGACTGAGGAAGCTGGGGAGGAGAGAAAGGTGCGGCTCCATCAGGAAAAGGGGCAGGGTTGTGAACGACAAAAGAGGAACCCTGACAATACCCCTCCCCCAGAATCGTCCCAGTCGGGGATGATTTGGAATGGAGAGAGAAAGTCAGCGTTGGCGTTCATAGTCCCTTTACGATGACGGACCTCAAAGGCGAAGGGCTGGAGGGACAGAAACCAAAGCATCTTGTGTGGGTTATTGCTTTTGTTTCTGCTCATCCAGACCAGCAGAGTATGGTCGGTGTATAGTGTCAAGTGACTTCCCTACAGATAATAACTACATTTTTCAATGGACCATTTGATCGGCAGACATTCGTTTTCTACATTGGGAGAGTTCTGTTCCCGCGGTAAGAGTTTCTGACTGATAAATAAAATGGGCCGTTCCACATTGTCCTTCAAAATCTGTGAGAGAACAGCCCCAAGACCTACTTCTGAAGCGTCTGTCTGCAGAATGAAGGGTGGCTATAATTGGGGTAAATCAGGACAGGACTGCTGGTGATGGCCTCTTTTCGTTTATGGGTGGCCATCAGTACAGAGGGAGTCAGATGGCGTTGGGCGTTTTTTAAGGGTATCCTTTTTAAACAATCCCGTAAGGGGAGCAGCTATCTCAGAAAACTGGGGTATGAATCTAACAGATAACCTAGATATTTGACCTTCTGGAATCCGTTTTGCGTTTGTGTGAACCGGCTTTTTGAAGATCTTGGAATACCTTGCTACAATGGATGAGGTGTTTTTCCCAACTGGGGCTGAAAGTTACAATGTTGTCTAAGTATGCTGATGAAAATGCCTGATGGGGTTGTAGTACTTGATTCATTAGTCTTTGAAATGTTGCAGGGGCACCATGCAAGCCGAAAGGTAGGACTGTGAACTCAAAAAGACCGTCGGGAGTGGAGAAGGCGGCCTTTTCTTGATCCAACCGTCGAAGGGGTACCTGCCAATATCCATTGGTAAGGTCAAGAGTTGATATGTAGCAGGCATCTGTGAGGAGTTCAATGAGCTCATCTACCCTGGGGATGGGATAGGCATCTAGTTTTGAAATGGCATTCACCTGGTGGAAGTCAATGCAAAAGCGCACTGATCCGTCCGGTTTGGGAACCATGACAACGGGGGAGGACCAGTTACTTAGGGAAGGACGTATAACTCCATCTGTAACATGTTTTGGACTTCTTTGGACATAGCCTCCCTTCTAGTGGCTGGGATTCTATTGGATCTTTGCTTGACTGTTTTCCCAAGGGCGGACTCTATGCGATGTTCAGTTAGAGAGGTCCGGCCTGGGAGATCAGAAAACAAAGGGGCGAAGGGTTCCAATGTATCTAGGAGTTCCTTCTGTTGCTTTGGACAGAGTGCCTCATTGACAACCACATTTCCTAGAGTGGAGGTGTTTTCCAAGGGGGAGTAAGCCACAGGACGCGGAGGGGGACTTATCCATTTTTTTAGGAGGTTGATGTGGTAGGTTTGAAAGCGATTGGGACCCAGTTGTATACGATAACTAGTCTTACCGATGGTGGATACTACCCGAAATGGGCCCTTCCATTTATTCTTGACCTTTGAGTGGGAGGAGTACCAGGACCCAATTGTTTACCTGTATCAACCTCCATTTTCTTCCCTGGTCATAAAGGACTTTCTGACGCTGTTGGCTCTTGTCTAGGTTGGTATGGGCGAGGTCTCATAATTTGCTGAGACGTGTTCGGAGGTGGGGAGAGTGGTCAAGATTTTCGGAACTGTTATCGGCCTCCTTTTCCCAGTTTTCCTTTGTCATCTCTAGCAGGGTCCAAGGTTGCCGGCCGTAGAGCATCTCAAAATAGGAACACCCCAACCTGTTCTGGACCTGCCCTCGAATGACAGAGAGTAAGGGGAAGGAGGCAGTCCCAGTTCTTTCCCTGTCCTGTCAACATTTTCTTTAAGGTCAGTTTTAGGGTCCCGTTGTACCTCTCCACTAGCCCGTCAGTCTGAGGGTGACAAACTGATGTTTTAATATGTTTCACATCCAAGAGTTTGCATACTTGGGCTATGAGTCGGGAGACAAAAGGGGTCCCTTGATCTATAAAGATTTGTAGAGGGAACCCGACACGTGAGAAGTACTCCAACAATTTATCAGCGATGTTGGCTGTGGTTGGAGCCCTAAGGGGAAAGGCTTCTGGAAATTGGGTACAATAGTCTACTAAGACTAAGACATGTTGAAACCCTTTCGTGGACTTCGGTAGAGGGCCTATGAGGTCCATTCCCACCCTCTCAAAGGGACGGCCAATGATAGGCAAAGGCTGTAGAGGTACTGGTGGGGGTCGGTACAGATTCTTTTTCTGGCATATAGGACATTCTTGACAATTTCGTTTTGTATGGGCATGTATCCCGGGCCAATAAAAGAGTTGCATCAGGTTTTTGGTAGTTCTGTGTGCCCCAGAATGGCCTGCAAGGAAATAGGAATGGGCAAGTATCTGGTCTCGAAAATCTTTGGGGACAAAATGCTGGGGTGTTGCATCCTTCTCAGCTACCCTATACAAAAGACCATTAGTGATCTGGAAGTGGGGGAAGACTTGGTTTGATTGGCTTTCGAGGTGTAGGGCTTCTTGCCAGGCATGAGAAAGGGTGAAATCGTTTTTCTGTGCCTAACAAAAGCTTTTATTACATTGCCACGGTTCTTGAGATAACAGGGCTTTTCTGACAGGACCTATAGGGTGACCCTTTTGTCAGAAAATAAGGACAGAAAGTTGGGGTTATGCATACCGAGGATAAGGTCCTCAGGTAGTGACGAAAGGACGCCTACCATAACCAAGGTGAAGGGACTCCCTGGACATTGAAGGGGAACGCGTGCCGTCGGGTAGGGGCGGACATACCCATGTACACATCGTATAAAGACCTGTCTCCCTGGGATAATCTGTTTGGCTCTAACCAGTACCGCCCCAATAGCAGACTCAAGGAGAGCTACTACAGGGGCATTGTTGACGCTAAGACTTACATGAAAACAGGTCCCCATTTCCTCAGTGTACATGAGGTTTCTTGGGACAAAACTTATATCCATGGGCTCATCCGTTTTCTTCCTGGGACAGGCGTGGGCGATGTGGCCCCACTCCCCACAATCGAAACACTGGGGCCCCTTATGCAGAGGGGGTTCTATTTTCGGAATTCTGGCTCTCTCTGGCTCCTTGATGGGTCTGAGTGACTTTCTGGGGTTGGGCATTGGCCGAAAAGGTTTTTCTAGTTCCCAGGGGTTTAGCCGGGGTTGCTCTCTAGAAAAGGAAGTGGCCATATCCACCGCCTGCTCTGCCGTCAGATTGGCATGCTGCCTCGGCCATCGCGGGGTGTTGTTAGGCAGGGACTCCAAGAATTGTTCCAGGTAGATAGATTGCATTATCTCGTCTTTGGACCTGTCATTAGGACTTAGCCACTTGTCTGCCGCAAGTTTTAATTTAAAGTAGATGGTCTTGGGATTGTCCCCCGGCACGCCTTTTTCTTTCCAGAACCATAGCCTGTAGGCTTTCGGGTCCATGCCTAAGTGGTCCAGGATCACTGCTTTGATCTCTTCGTATGGTGTGAACGCCCCCCCTCCCCGCACCCCTCCTGAATTAGAGACCTGGTAGGCCGCGTGGGCTTCCCCCGTGAGTACATTTGAAGTGATATATTAGGGGACGCTAATGCGCTTCGGTGTGTTTTCTGTCCAGTAACCTCAGGGAGAGGCTCATCTGTTGTTCTTCGCAAGACATCGACCTGGGTTTTTATAAGCTCCTTCAATGTATTCCGGTCAGCCTAGGTAGATGTTATTTGGCGTTCGACTGCCCACTCTAAATGTTTCCTGCCCTTCAACGATGTGCTGTATAAGCGCTTCCATTTTGGGCACTCAATGGACCTCCGCTGCCCGCTTTCTCCACCACGTGTCGGCAGGGCAGGTAGGACCACGACACAAAAGATGTTGCAAATAGTTGTTTATTGAAAAGAAATCAGATGTACACAAAGGCAGGGTTGTTCAGGGTTGCTGACGTTCTCGTCAGGGGTATAAGCTTGTTCTCCTCCTTAACGTCTCATCTAATGGGTAGGTGGGCAGGATCCTCCGGTAAATTGGGAAAAACAAAACAAGAGAGAAGCACTATTATGGCTTCGGCAATTCAAAGCCACTGTGGGGAAGGGAGTGAAGGGAGGCCACACCCATCTCTATCCTAAGAAGGTGTAGGAGGGGGTAAATGTCACCAGAGGGAACTGGACTACTACTTGGGTGTCCAGCTCAGATTCTGCCCGCTCCCGCCTCCTGGGGCGCTTGTAAACACCCTCCCGTGTCCATGGAAGCGTGCACGCACCTGTTCACGCAACGTTCCTCTGGGAACGTGGCTGGGCGCAGCGTGAAGAAGGCGGCCTTCTGGCTCTTCCGTTACTGCTCCTCCATGTCCTCTGTGGGCAGACTGTTCTACCTCGGCTGGGACCTGCTCCCGCATCTCTGATTTCCACGTCTCTGGTTCTCGAGGGGCTGGTTCATCTTCCATTTTCCGGCTTTGAGAACATTCCCAATAGGCTCCTAGATCCTTTTCTGCTGCTGACGCTCCGCTGTCCCACCTCCAGGGGGCGGGGCCTATCCACTCGTCGCCGGGATCTTTAAAGGGCCAGAGTTGAGGGGAATCCTCGCTTGCGGAGAGGTGTAGCTCTGACTCAGTAAGCTGGGGAGGAGAGAAAAGGGTGGTTCCACCAGGAAAAGGGGCAGGGTTGTGAGCGACAGGAGAGAAACCCTGACACCTCGATATGGCGCAGTTTTTCTTCCGATTGGCAATGGACACCACTGACTTCGTGGGTCGAGCTATGGCCAGGTCAGTTGCCCTGCTCCGCCATGCATGGCTACGCGATAGCAGTTTCCCCAAGAATGTTCGGGAGGGACTATGGGATTTGCCCTTTGATGGGGCCCTCTTGTTTGATGAGCATACCAACTCGGCGGTCCAGCGTCTCCTCTCCGGATTTCCATGTCTGTCTGGTTTTTAGTCCTCTATGATGGATTTGTATTTTCGTGTGACGGTGTTGTCACTTTGTTTTACTGATTTAAGTCTCTGGGTTCAAGATATTTCTCCCCAGACACTGTATGGCTGTTCAGCCAGGTTTTTCCTTCCTTTGATGCAGCTGGGTCAGCTGTTTATGTGGTTCTTTTTGACCTCTGCCAATGAGCTTCCCTTGTTATTGCCTAGACGGACTGTGCAGCTTTTCGCTGTCTTGCCCTTTTCTTGTTGCAGCTGGCCAGCTGTGTTTGCATTTCTTTTTAGCCCTCTGTCTAAGAGCTCGGCTCAAAGAGGTGCCCCTTGCTTTTATAGGGATGTGCCATACCCTATGTGGAGTACTTGTTGGCTATTGTGTAGCTGCTCTTCCCGGCACTCGAGGTTTCAACAGCTCCTATGTAGTCTTCTTCGGCTACTTCTCTTTGTCAACGCTCTTCCTGCTGTTGTAGGACATACCCTCTAGTGAGACTCGCGGGGTTGGTGCGGTTCTCTCCTGGGGGTTTTGTGTTGTAGTCTATGGTTGGTCTGTCGCTCTTTTACTGTCTCTGTGAAGACACTCTGTGTGTACACACAGGTTACGTTCGCTGTCGCAGGGTGCCAGCGGTGTACCTTCCGCCCATGTCTTGGCTGCGTTCTACTCTCACTTTTTTTGTGAGAAAGTGCTTACGTCTTCTCTCATGGCTCCAGCCCTGTAGGACTTTTGCCTATGGGCAGTGGTGTTTCCACCAGCTATGTTTCTGCTGCATGTTACCTTGCAATATATTTATTTCTGCTTCCCTGGCAGGGACCTAGGTCCCTTTGCTTCTTACGTACAGGGGTTCAGGTCCTTTTGCACCTGGCCTCTGTGGATGTTTTCTGATTCACTATGGCCTAGTGGGTCAGGGCTGTCACTCTTATTCCACAGCTCTGTGTTCCGCTCCAGGTGTTTTACTGGTTGTGAGTTACCAATCATAGCTAAAGTTTTGTGTATATTATGGTGCAAGTATTCTTCTTCAGGATACTCGTCATTATACAGTGTCTGAATGGGACTGTCTTTACCCTTTTTCTGACTGACCTCTGCCTGTGTATATCTCAAAGAAACATGTTAGTGATAAATTCCTCACCTTAGAACTACCCCAGGCGTCAGACCGGATCTGGAAAATTTTCATCAGCAGTACACCTGCGCGTCGAAAGGTGGCGTTGTGCCTCTCTGCGTCTGTCGTTGGCGTCGTGGTCGGCGAGATGACGACGCGGCAGCTACTTAGATGCCAGCCTCGCACGCTGACGTCAGTTCTTTCTTTTTCCGTGCCAGCAAGCGCTGATCCGGAGAGAATGGTACCCCCAGTCACTTTTTGACTGAGTTTTCTCGAGCCTTTTTTGTCTCTATCTTTCGAGTCGATTGACATATGGTGCAGTAGGGATGCCCAGCTTCAAGACCTAGTAAGTTTCAATGGGGTACACCCTAAGAAACCTCTGACCTGGGTCAGTGAAGTTAGTTACAATAGCAATGGTCAGAGTCTATCGATTCCTTAGAACAATAAATGTTGAACAAGCAATTAATCAAGTCTAGAACAAAGTGATGTAGTATGCCCAAGTGTGCTAATGTTATTTAATCATTTGTTCAGCACAATGTTTTAACAGGTACCTGGTTCAATTCAACAGGTATCTAGATGCAAGGAGTATCATTATATACAGACAAAAAGAAATATAATTATTCAATTACGTCATTGAATCATAAATGCATCAATGGACATTCATCTCATAAGAATATACCATTTAGGAGCTTCATATAAAGTAACAAGACAGACGTTGTACACCAATTATTTACATGAATGTCGCGCTCAAAGTGATAGAAATAGGAAAAGTTAGGTGGGATAGGTGTGATGGGGAACAGGTGAGGACTGGGTAAAGGTGGTTGTGACTAGTAACAATCACAGTGGATAAAATAAACCCTTTACAGTCTGTATTTAGATCTGAAGTTCCAATATACACATATACATAGGAGTCGTGTTACTCTGTTGATTGATCCTATGATTGGCGAGCGATTGTGATCAAGTCTACGTTTCGACCCCCTGGTTAAAGGGTAGGTTTGATCCTCTTATCGGGGTCTTCATCAGGACATGGAAAAACAGTAGCGCCTATGAATGATAATTTCAAATGAGTGTATCATGTTTTAACGAGGCTAAAAGGCACACTGAAGGAACATGTAAAAAGTGAGAAATGGCTTACTTTAGTAGGGGCCCTTACGTGGCCATTGCGGTAGGACCTTCAAGGGTTCCTTTCATTTGGAGTAGTTATCCCGCCTTCATCTGAAAGGGGATTGTTGAATTACTGATACAAATAATTAAGGGCGTGGAAACGCATTAATTATCTAAAGATCCTAGGGGGGTACTTACTGGGAAGGGGGGCCTTCCTTGCAATGGGTTGATTCTCTGTACCGGCTAAATCAGCGTAAGTGCGGTCATAATTCAAGTGGTTCTGGAAAAGGAGGAATATAACAAAGCCAGATGTTAATGGCAGTTGCCTGGACATATGGGAGACATTGTTATCTTAGTTTTAAACAAATAAACGTAGAGAAACGATCTATTTTTCTACAATTGGGGCCTCATAATGAAGAAATGGCGCTAAAATGTAGCGCTAGGTTGGCCGCCTGAAAAGGCGAGCTGGCATCCAGCATTGTGCACATAAAAGACATTTTAGGCAAAGGAACGCGGAGATACGTTCTTAGCTAAAAGATGTGGCATCTTCATTATGGATAGGCGCTAGGATGTAGCGCTGGGTATAACCGCTAAAGAATAGCTGGCATATCACATAATGCATAGAAATCTCTCACAGCGCAACGCGCGTCAAAATGTCAATGGCCGCTAGGGTCGCGGAGGGGATGGGTTAGTCACCACCGAACTGGTTAGAAGGCTCACCGTTATGTTTGACAGCAGACGCTGTCTACACGATCCGTCGTACTCGCTTGCCGGCTGTGTCTGCGCCGCGAGGTGCAGCCGCCGGATACTTCCCGGAGGCTCGGCTGCTCCTGGCCAATCGGAGCATCGGGTTGTTAAGGGAACGTGGCAAAAGTCCCTCTGGGAGGTGTATATGTTAGGCACCATTTCGGGGTCTCATTGTGTTGTGCTTGAAAGGGCGGCACAGTGTCCGAAATGCCTAATGAAGTTTAATTGCGGGTAAGACCCGATCATTTGGTCAGTCTATCCGGATTGTGTTAAAACAGAGCAAAAATTCACACCTGGTAAGACTGTTTACAAAATCATGTAGACATTACTATTTTAGTTGTATTCAGGTAAAGATAAAACCATACAGTCACACGTATTCGTGCTATTTACAAGATGCTGATACAGGTACCACATATAGTCTCATTAAAAGCCTACAGTTAGACAATTATATGAAAACTATTGTCATATATTTTAACGTAAGAACAATCATGAACAATCCATAACAGATAATATTAACCTCTATGGAAAGAGACTGGATTATACCTTAAACCTACGCACATATGGAAATCAAGCATCCTAGTCAGCAGCTAAAGTCCATAGTACTGCATATATAGTTGCTATTGGCTGAGTAGTGCCATTTGGGAAAAAGTTGCATCCTGTTCGTTCAAACCATTTTGGACGGAGTCAAACGACTGCATCCACTTGCATTCACGTACATTCATGATTGAGTCTAAATCTCCACCCCGAGGACCAAGTATAATCTTCTCAATGACCACCCATTGGAGAGATTCAGGTGTATGTGACTCTGTCATAAAATGTTCAACTAAAGGTGCTCCTGTGGTTTGACACCTTATCCTGCTGCAGTGTTGCAGTATCCGGTTCTTTACCCTTTGCTTGGTCTGGCCTATGTATATGTGCCCACACGGGCAGAATATGGCATAAATCACTCCCTGGCTGTTGCAGTTGGTTAGTGTCTTCAGGTGGATAGTCAGATTGTTATGTGTGACTGTCTTAGTCTCTATACACATTGCACAGGCTTTGCATTTGCTGCATTTATAATTGCCCACTGTGGTAGGCAGATTCCACATGGTTTGTATACTTGGTGCTGGAGGGGTGTGGAGTAGTGAGCGGACAACATAGTCTCTAACGCTTTTAGCTCTTTTGAATGCATGCATCGGTGGATTGGGTATTTCTATTGTCTCTGCTATGACGTGCCAATGTTTGTTAATTGCCTTGCGGATCTCATTGCTTTTACTGCAGTATGTGGTTACACAGATCATCCTATCTTCAGGCACTGTGCGTTCTTTGGGTATTAATAAGGTTGTTCTGTCACTGAACCAAGCTCTCTTCCGGGCTCTCTTGACCAATCTCTTGGGATATCCTCTGTCAATTAGTCGTGAGATAAGGTCATCAGACTCAGCAAAGTAGTCGTCTTTCATGGTGCAGTTCCTCCGGATCCGGAGGAACTGGCCGAAGGGCAGATTATCTCTTAGGGCCCTGGTATGATGGCTTGAGTATCTTAGCAATGTATTGCGTTCAGACTGTTTCCTGTACAATGTGGTGTAAAGTAGTCCTTCATGTTCCTTGATGGTAATGTCCAAAAATTCAATTGAGTGGTTGCTGCTACTACTGGTGAACTGGATATCTTTGGATTGGGTATTCAACCATTGGATAAATTCTTCAAGGTCCTCCGATATCCATTCCAAATCATCAGGATATCGTCGATGTATCTACGATATTCCGTGATTTTGTTGGCAAACGGATTATGAGATGAGAGGATGTAATTCTGCTCAAATTCACTCATATAAATAATGGCTAGATCTGGGGCAAATGCTGCCCCCATTGCCACTCCCTTACATTGCATGTAGTATTTGTCCTGAAAAATGAAGAAATTTTTCGTCATCGCGATCTCCAAAAGGTCAATCAAAAGTTCTGTGGGTACCTCCCCTGGTTATTTACAGAGTGGCTCCAGGAGGGAACCACACCCTGAAATAAATATGTTGACATTTTTTTGAAACCCTTGGCAGAGGCGACCCCCACCTACTTGAGGGATACCATGCAGGTGATCAACCTCATCGATCAACAACCTTTTGATAGGAACAATCAACTCCTTGTAACAATGGACATCGTGTCACTCTACACGAGTATCCCGCAACTACCAGCTTTGACTACAATACAAAGAGCATTGTCTACTAGGCCTCAACCAGCGGAGGTACCCACAGAATTTTTGATTGACCTTTTGGAGATCGCGATGACGAAAAATTTCTTCATTTTTCAGGACAAATACTACATGCAATGTAAGGGAGTGGCAATGGGGGCAGCATTTGCCCCAGATCTAGCCATTATTTATATGAGTGAATTTGAGCAGAATTACATCCTCTCATCTCATAATCCGTTTGCCAACAAAATCACGGAATATCGTAGATACATCGACGATATCCTGATGATTTGGAATGGACAAAAGGAGGACCTTGAAGAATGTATCCAATGGTTGAATACCCAATCCAAAGATATCCAGTTCACCAGTAGTAGCAGCAACCACTCAATTGAATTTTTGGACATTACCATCAAGGAACATGAAGGACTACTTTACACCACATTGTACAGGAAACAGTCTGAAAGCAATACATTGCTAAGATACTCAAGCCATCATACCAGGGCCCTAAGAGATAATCTGCCCTTCGGCCAGTTCCTCCGGATCCGGAGGAACTGCACCATGAAAGACGACTACTTTGCTGAGTCTGATGACCTTATCTCACGACTAATTGACAGAGGATATCCCAAGAGATTGGTCAAGAGAGCCCGGAAGAGAGCTTGGTTCAGTGACAGAACAACCTTATTAATACCCAAAGAACGCACAGTGCCTGAAGATAGGATGATCTGTGTAACCACATACTGCAGTAAAAGCAATGAGATCCGCAAGGCAATTAACAAACATTGGCACGTCATAGCAGAGACAATAGAAACACCCAATCCACCGATGCATGCATTCAAAAGAGCTAAAAGCGTTAGAGACTATGTTGTCCGCTCACTACTCCACACCCCTCCAGCACCAAGTATACAAACCATGTGGAATCTGCCTACCACAGTGGGCAATTATAAATGCACCAAATGCAAAGCCTGTGCAATGTGTATAGAGACTAAGACAGTCACACATAACAATCTGACTATCTACCTGAAGACACTAACCAACTGCAACAGCCAGGGAGTGATTTATGCCATATTCTGCCCGTGTGGGCACATATACATAGGCCA
Organism: Lissotriton vulgaris; assembly: GCF_964263255.1. Lineage (NCBI taxonomy): Eukaryota > Metazoa > Chordata > Amphibia > Caudata > Salamandridae > Lissotriton > Lissotriton vulgaris. The sequence goes on along the minus strand of NC_141691.1, from coordinate 1,889,305,699 downwards.
GACTAAGCAAAGGGTAAAGAACCGGATACTGCAACACTGCAGCAGGATAAGGTGTCAAACCACAGGAGCACCTTTAGTTGAACATTTTATGACAGAGTCACATACACCTGAATCTCTCCAATGGGTGGTCATTGAGAAGATTATACTTGGTCCTCGGGGTGGAGATTTAGACTCAATCATGAATGTACGTGAATGCAAGTGGATGCAGTCGTTTGACTCCGTCCAAAATGGTTTGAACGAACAGGATGCAACTTTTTCCCAAATGGCACTACTCAGCCAATAGCAACTATATACGCAGTACTATGGACTTTAGCTGCTGACTAGGATGCTTGATTTCCATATGTGCGTAGGATTAAGGTATAATCCAGTCTCTTTCCATAGAGGTTAATATTATCTGTTATGGATTGTTCATGATTGTTCTTACGTTAAAACATATGACAACAGTTTTCATATAATTGTCTAACTGTAGGCTTTTAATGAGACTATATGTGGTACCTGTATCAGCATCTTATAAATAGCACGAATACGTGTGACTGTATGGTTTTATCTTTACCTGAATACAACTAAAATAGTAATGTCAACATGATTTTGTAAACAGTCTTACCAGGTGTGAATTTTTGCTCTGTTTTAACACAATCCGGATAGACTGACCAAATGATCGGGTCTTACCCGCATATAAACTTCATTAGGCATTTCGGACACTGTGCCGCCCTTTCAAGCACAACACAATGAGACCCCGAAATGGTGCCTAACATATACACCTCCCAGAGGGACTTTTGCCACGTTCCCTTAACAACCCGATGCTCCGATTGGCCAGGAGCAGCCGAGCCTCCGGGAAGTATCCGGCGGCTGCACCTCGCGGCGCAGACACAGCCGGCAAGCGAGTACGACGGATCGTGTAGACAGCGTCTGCTGTCAAACATAACGGTGAGCCTTCTAACCAGTTCGGTGGTGACTAACCCATCCCCTCCGCGACCCTAGCGGCCATTGACATTTTGACGCGCGTTGCGCTGTGAGAGATTTCTATGCATTATGTGATATGCCAGCTATTCTTTAGCGGTTATACCCAGCGCTACATCCTAGCGCCTATCCATAATGAAGATGCCACATCTTTTAGCTAAGAACGTATCTCCGCGTTCCTTTGCCTAAAATGTCTTTTATGTGCACAATGCTGGATGCCAGCTTGCCTTTTCAGGCGGCCAACCTAGCGCTACATTTTAGCGCCATTTCTTCATTATGAGGCCCCAATTGTTGAAAAATAGATCGTTTCTCTACGTTTATTTGTTTAAAACTAAGATAACAATGTCTCCCATATGTCCAGGCAACTGCCATTAACATCTGGCTTTGTTATATTCCTCCTTTTCCAGAACCACTTGAATTATGACCGCACTTACGCTGATTTAGCCGGTACAGAGAATCAACCCATTGCAAGGAAGGCCCCCCTTCCCAGTAAGTACCCCCCTAGGATCTTTAGATAATTAATGCGTTTCCACGCCCTTAATTATTTGTATCAGTAATTCAACAATCCCCTTTCAGATGAAGGCGGGATAACTACTCCAAATGAAAGGAACCCTTGAAGGTCCTACCGCAATGGCCACGTAAGGGCCCCTACTAAAGTAAGCCATTTCTCACTTTTTACATGTTCCTTCAGTGTGCTTTTTAGCCTCGTTAAAACATGATACACTCATTTGAAATTATCATTCATAGGCGCTCCTGTTTTTCCATGTCCTGATGAAGACCCCGATAAGAGGATCAAACCTACCCTTTAAACAGGGGGTCGAAACGTAGACTTGATCACAATCGCTCGCCAATCATAGGATCAATCAACAGAGTAACACGACTCCTATGTATATGTGTATATTGGAACTTCAGATCGAAATACAGACTGTAAAGGGTTTATTTTATCCACTGTGATTGTTACTAGTCACAACCACCTTTACCCAGTCCTCACCTGTTCCCCATCACACCTATCCCACCTAACTTTTCCTATTTCTATCACTTTGAGCGCGACATTCATGTAAATAATTGGTGTACAACGTCTGTCTTGTTACTTTATATGAAGCTCCTAAATGGTATATTCTTATGAGATGAATGTCCATTGATGCATTTATGATTCAATGACGTAATTGAATAATTATATTTCTTTTTGTCTGTATATAATGATACTCCTTGCATCTAGATACCTGTTGAATTGAACCAGGTACCTGTTAAAACATTGTGCTGAACAAATGATTAAATAACATTAGCACACTTGGGCATACTACATCACTTTGTTCTAGACTTGATTAATTGCTTGTTCAACATTTATTGTTCTAAGGAATCGATAGACTCTGACCATTGCTATTGTAACCAGCTTCAAGACCTGCCAGGACTGTTATCGCGTGATGTCGGTGTCTTTATTGCCTGAAACGCAACCACGACCCCAAGTCGTGCTCCGACTGCCCGGCCATGGCGCCGAAGACTTTGAGAGAGCGGTCCCGAAAGTTACTAGAAGTGCGGCAGTTGGCTACGCAACGCTCAAGGTCTCGGTCACGTGGGAGGTCGAGGGACCAGTCGCGGACCCGCCACCACCGTTCATCGGGATCAAAGTCTTCGCACTCAGGGTCAGGTAAGAGGAAGCGTTCCAAGAAGGGCCATCGCTCTCCGACTTCCCCTTGCCCTTCGTGGCTGAGGGTGTGGGTGGTGCCTCCCCTGCGGCTCCGGCGGTGCCCACTCATTTGCCTCCGGCCTACCCGCCCTTCCAGGGTCCGTCGGCGACTCCGGCCCAGCTGCAGGAATTTCTGTCAGCCATGGCTCGCCTCTTTGGGCCTTCGGGACCCGCCAATGCGCCTTCGGACCCCGCGGGTCCGACTAGGGGTCCTAGCTCTTCCCTTCCGACGGCTCCAGCATTGCTGTCGGCTCTGGCCCCGCTGGACCCCATGGATCCGTGCCTGGATCCCGGTTGACGCCGGTTGACCTTGTGACACCTCCACCGACGTCGACCACACAGGCACCACCTCTGATGTCGCCTGACGCCCCCGGTTTCAGCCTCTATGTGGATACGGCATGGGACCAGCATCGCTCAATACTGATTCCGATGGGGGATTTCAATCCCTATGTCCGTCCTCCTTATTTTCGGGCTGTTTATCAGCCTTCAGAGGAAGGGGAGAAATGTGAGGGGTCTGAGGTCCCTCTCACAGCACAATGTGAATTTGACCCGGACTGGGCAGAGGAGTTGGGGATGCCAGTGGTCTTGATACCTCTCCTGACCTTGGCATGCTATCTCCTCCTACCGTGGCTATGGAGGAGAGTGGGAGTTACGCTGTGGTGTTGCGTAGGGCGGCCAAGGCGCTCCACCTCCTACTTCCTACAGTGGCCGTCCAGACTAACCTCCTGACAGAAGTCCTTCAGCCTGCGGCTACCTCATCGATGCCACTGCTGCCTTTTAATGATGTACTTTCGGACTTTCTTTTGTGCACTTGGTCCAGGCCCAACATAAGGGCTCCTCTGGATAGCAACATGGCCCAACACTATCGCCCTGCCCCGCCCCTCAGAGCTTGGTTGTCCAGGACTCTGCGTCCCCTAGCGCATTCCCTACCAGACCACCGCAAAGGGAATCCAAGAAACTGGAGCTTTTCTGTAAGGAGATTTTTTCTTCCGCCAGTTCGGGGCTGCAGTCTGTGAACACTGTATGCCTCTTGGGCCGTTAATCCCACTCTGTGTCGGATACGATTGCGCGCGTGCTGCCTCAATGTCAAGAGGAGGCGCGGACAGTGCTCTCTCAAGCTATTGCTGAAGGGAGGGATGCAGCTAAATTTACTATTCGTTGTGGCCTTGACACCGCCGACTCGCTGGGCAGGGCGATTTCCACATCTGAAAGAGACACGTTAGTGATAGATTCCTTACCTTAGAATATCCCCAGGCGTCAGACTGGATCCGGAAACTTTTGCGCAGCAATACCCCTGTGCACCGGTAGGCGTCGTCTGCGGCTCCGCGTCCGTCGTCGGCGTCGTGAGCGCCGGGATGACGTCGTCGGAGTACTTAGATGACGCCCATGCGCGCTGACGTCAGTTCTTCTTTTTTCCGCACCAGCTAGCGCAGATCCGGAAGAAGCTCTACCCCCAGTCAATTTTTGACTGAAATTTTTGATCCTTTTGATCTCTCTCTCTCTTTGTCGATTTCTCGACTATCGGTGCCAGGGATGCCCGGGTTCAAGCCTTGCTCGAAGTGCGGCCGACTCATGTCGGTCACGGACCCCCATCGCCGGTGCCTGAAGTGCTCCTCGACCACGATGATCGATCCTGCTCCGACTGCCGGGCCCTGACGTCGAAGGCTAGGCGGGAGCGGTCCCGCAAGCGTCTCGAACTGAGGCAGTCGGCCCCGCGCCGCTCCAGGTCCCGGTCCCGGTCCCACGGGAGGTCGAGGGACAGGTCGCGAGGTCGGAGTCATCGACGCTCCGGAAGTGGACACCGATCGTCTTATTCCAAGTCCTCAGGTAAGAGGCATGAGAGGTCGGAGCGACGTCATCGATCCTCCGACCCGCCCCGACGCTCGCACGATGCGGCCGGGGATTAGGGCGACACCGCCCACGCGGCTCCGCGGGAGTCGCAAGCGTCGCCGCCTGCCCCACACCTTCGGGTCCCTGGGCAAGGCGCGACGCCGGAGGAGGTCGAGAGGTACCTCATGGCCATGAGGGCCCTCCCTCCTCAGTCGGTTCCCGTGGCGCCTTCGGGCCGATCAGTTCCGTCTGGAGGTCCTTCCGGGTCGGGCGCTTCGGCCCCGACGACGTCGGGTGCTTCGGACCCCGCGCCGCTGGCGACTTCGGTCTCGGCGCCGCAGGACCTCGTTGGATCCGCCTCCGGATCCGGGACCTCGCCGGTCGACCTTACGACCTCGCTGGCGCCGTCCATTCAGGTGTCGTCCCCGGCAGCCGATGTGGTTGCCGCCCCCAATGTCTCCTGCGGTTCTGCTCAGGCGTCGGGAGGGCGACGCTGGGCGCCGATTCCGTCGGCCTTTGGAGAATTTTATCTCCACGAGGAGGCCCTGGCTGTTAATCCTGGTCTCCAGGACACCGGTGACGAGGAGAATTGGGAGGGGTCCGAGGACCCTCTGGCACATGATTGCCAGTCACAGCAGGACTGGACATATGAGCTTGGGGAGGCCAGTGGTATTGACACCTCGCCAGACACTGGATTTACATCGCCCCCGACTGTGGCTTCGGAGGCGGGTTCTGCTTACAGCGTAGTGTTGACGAAGGCAGCTAAGGCCTTAAACCTTCAGCTCCCCGTCGCGGCCGTGAGGACTAATCTCCTCACAGAGGTCCTCAAACTGCTGTCAGGCTCCGCGGAGCCCCTCCTGCCGTTCAATGAGGCCTTGTGTGACGTTCTTCTGGGCACTTGGTCCAAGCCCGCCACAGGCCCCCCTGTGGACAGGAACGTGGCCAGACGCTACTTCCCGGCACCGGGCGACCCATGCTTTTTGTCCACCCATCCCACCCCCGAGAGTCTGGTCATCCAGGCCTCAAACTCCCAAACCGCATTCCCGTTGGCCCCGCCCGACAGGGAATCCAAGAGATATGAACAGTTCGGGAAGAAGGTTTTCTCGTCTGTAAGCCTAGGGCTGCGGTCTGTGAACACCGCCTGTCTCTTGGGCCGCTACACCCACACTCTGTGGGACACGGTTGCGGAGGTGCTGCCTAAATGCCCGGAGGAGGTCCAGGCTAAACTCAGCCAAGCCCTTGCAGACGGCCGAGATGCAGCACGCTTTTCTATCCGGTGTGGGCTGGATACAACGGACTCACTGGGCAGGGCGATGGCAACGACGGTGGCGGTTCGACGCCACGCCTGGTTGAGGTCCGCCAACTTCTCGGCCGATGTCCAGGCCACCCTCCTGGACATGCCGTTTGATGGCCGTCGCCTCTTCGGCGACAAGGCAGACCATGCGCTGGAACGTTTCAAGGACTCCAGGGCTACGGCCAAGTCCTTGGGCCTTACGGCCCCACGCCAGCAATCGGGTGCCTTTCGCTCCTTTCGTGGCCACGGAAGGGGCGCCCCAACACGGACCGCCAGCCACACGCCGCAAAATGTCCAGCAGCGCGGTGGCGGACGTGGGAACCGCCGTGGCGGTCGGGGCCCGCGGCGAGGCCAGTCCACACCTCCCTCAGCAGCACCGGCCTCAAAACCTTCCTAGTCCGAGTTTTCAGGCCCATGTGACGCCTGTGGGGGGCAGGGTTCGCCATCACCTCTCCCACTGGCATACAGTCACTTCGGACAGGTGGGTGCTGCAGATTGTCCGAAGGGGCTACCCCCTCCCCTTCGAGGCATCCCCTCCATCCATGCCACCACAATGCCACCGTGTGTCGGGGGATCACTTGCAACTTCTGCAAGAGGAGGTCTCGGCCCTCTTGGCCAAGAGGGCCATCGAGCGCGTTCCTGGGCCAGAAGTAGGGTGTGGTTGTTACTCCCACTACTTTCTGGTGCCCAAGAAGGGCAAAGGGGGCCTACGCCCTATCTTGGACTTGCGGAACGTCAACGGCTTCCTCTGGACGGAGAAGTTCAAGATGCTCACTTTGGCTCAGGTCCTGGCTGCCCTGGACCCGGGAGACTGGATGGTAGCGTTGGACCTGCAGGACGCCTATTTCCACATCCCCGTCCTGCCGGCCCACCGGCGTTACCTGCGGTTCACGGTAGGCCAAGAGCACTTTCAGTTTACCGTGCTCCCCTTCGGCCTTACCAGCGCCCCACGGGTGTTCACGAAGGTGATGGCGGTGGTCGCAGCTCATCTGCGCAGGCAGGGGGTATCAGTCTTCCCCTACCTCGACGACTGGTTGTTGAAGGCGGGCTCGCCCCAGACAGTCGTCAGCCACCTCCAGACTACGGCCGACCTCCTGCACCTGCTGGGGTTCTCCATCAATGTGCCGAAGTCACACCTGTGTCCCTCTCAAAAGCTCCTCTTCATCGGAGCGGTTCTCGACTCGGCGCAGTTTCGGGTTTATCCACCCGAGCAGCGGGTTAGGGATATTCAGGCTCTGGTTCCCATCTTCCAGCCGTTATCCCGAGTCTCGGTCAGGTTGATGCTACGGCTTCTGGGACTGATGGCCTCCTGCATCCTTCTGGTGCGTCACGCCAGGTGGCGGATGCGGGCTCTGCAGTGGGACCTGAAGTTTCAGTGGGCCCAGCATCAGGGCGACCTGTCCGATCATGTCCTGATCTCGGAGGGCACTGCGAGGCAACTGCAGTGGTGGCTCATGGACCGCGATTGGGTCAGTGGCAGATCCCTCTCCCTACCCCACCTGGAGCACATAGTTGTGACCGACGCGTCCCTCCAGGGCTGGGGGGGCCACATGGGAGAGGCGGAGATCAGAGGCCTCTGGTCTCCGGCGGAGTCCCGGCTCCATATCAACTTGCTGGAGCTTCGGGCGATTCGTCTAGCACTGAAAGCATTCCTCCCCTCTGTCCGGGGACGTGTAGTGCAAGTGTTCACCGACAACACCACCGCCATGTGGTACTGCAACAAACAGGGCGGGGTGGGGTCGTGGACCCTTTGCCAGGAGGCTCTGCGCCTATGGCAATGGCTGGAACATCAGGGCGTGACCCTGGTGGTTCAACACCTGGCAGGCTCTCTGAATGCCAGGGCGGACAACTCAGCCGTCGGTGCATGATGGATCACGAATGGCGTCTGAACTCGGAAGTGGCGCAAGGTCTCTTTCAGCAGTGGGGAGAGCCTTGGTTAGATCTATTCGCCACAGAAGAGAACGCGCAATGTCATCAGTTCTGCGCGTTGGAATTTCCAAGGAGGCACTCGCTCGGAGACGCTTTTTGTCGCGAGTGGAGCTGCGGTCTGTTGTACGCCTTTCCGCTTATACCACTTCTGCCCAGAGTGCTGAAGAAGATCAGGCGCGACCGGGCCCAGGTTATCCTTGTGGCTCCGGACTGGGCACGAAGATACTGGCATCCCGAGCTACTCGGCATGTCAGTCGATCCCCCGATTCGTCTGCCTCTTCGGGAGGACCTTCTGTCGCAGCAGCAGGGGACGGTCCTGCACCCGAACCTGTCCAGTCTCCACCTACAAGCTTGGAGATTGAGCGGCGGCAGCTGAGGCCATTTGACTTGCCTCCTGAAGTCTGTGATATCATTCTGGCAGCCAGGCGTCCCTCCACAAAGGTGGTATACGCCTGCCGGTGGAACAGATTTGTGGCATGGTGCACAGCAAAGGCTGTGGATCCTCTCTCTGCACCCCTTTCGGAAGTGCTGCTCTTTCTTCTTTCCCTTGCCCAGCAGGGCTCTGCTCTGGGCACTCTTAAAGGGTACCTTTCTGCTCTATCAGCCTTCTTGAGGCTACCAGATCAGCCTTCTTTATTCAAGTCCCCTATTGTGAGTAGATTTCTGAAGGGCATCACGCACATGTTCCCTCCTGTTCCCTTCGTGATGCCCCAGTGGGACTTGAATCTTGTTCTCACTTATCTGATGTGTGCTCCCTTTGAGCCACTTCATAACTGTCCTCTTCGTCTCCTTACTCTGAAGACTGCCTTCCTGGTTGCCATCACCTCTGCCAGGAGAGTGAGTGAGCTCCAGGCTCTTTCTTCTTCTCCACCTTTTCTGTCTGTTCATCCTGACAAGGTGGTGTTACGTACACGACCTTCCTTTCTGCCCAAGGTTGTCACGGCCTTCCACATCGGGCAGTCCATTACCTTGCCCACTTTCTTTCCGCCTCCGCATCCCTCGAAAGAGGAAGAGAGGCTCCACCGTCTGGATCCAAAACGTGCGCTCTCCTACTACCTAGATCGCACACGCCAATTCCGGGTGGATGACCAACTCTTCGTTGGTTACGTGGGCGCGAAGAAGGGTAAGGCTGTGCACAAGAGGACCATCTCTAGGTGGATCATCTTGTGTATCCAAGCATGTTACTCCATGGCGAGGAAGGAGCCCCCGGCTGGATTGCGGGCTCACTCCACTCGGGCCACGGCAACAACAACTGCCCTGGGCCGAGGTGTCCCCCTGCAGGACATTTGCCAGGCAGCTACGTGGGCCTCGCTGCACACGTTCGCAAGACACTACTGCCTGGACAGTCAAGTCCGGAGGGATGGTTTCTTTGGCCGTTCCGTCCTCCGGGACTTTCTGGTGTGATATTGGTTCGCAGACCCACCACCGGGGTTGGTATTGCTGGGGTATCTATTCTAAGGTAAGGAATCTATCACTAACGTGTCTCTTTCAGATGCACAAGTTACTACTTGTGTAACGATATATCTGTAAGAGACATTAGTTAGTGATAGATTCCTTACCGACCCACCCATCCTCCCCGTTCTGCGAACCGATATCTAGGGTTAAGGTCATCCCCTTTCAGGGCCCTAGTTTCATGGCACCAGTGTTAGTTCTATCATGGCTCTGCGTATCTGGCGCGGAAAAGCTGTGTGTCAGAACTGACGTCAGCGCGCATGGGCGCCGTCTAAGTACTCCGACGACGTCATCCCGGCGCTCACGACGCCGACGACGGACGCGGAGCCGCAGACGACGCCTACCGGCGCGCAGGGGTATTGCTGCGCAAAAGTTTCCAGATCCAGTCTGACGCCTGGGGATATTCTAAGGTAAGGAATCTATCACTAACTAATGTCTCTTACAGATATATCGTTACACAAGTAGTAACTTGTGCAACGGTGACGCTCCGTTGCCTTGCCTGGCAGAGGACAACTGGTTTTTCTGGTGATGTTCAGAACAGTTTGATGTACATGCCCTTTTATGGCTATCGCCTTTTCGGCGACAAAGCAGATAGTGCGTTGGAGCGCTTTAAGGTCACGCGGGCTACGGCCAAGTCCTTGGGTCTTTCTGCCACGCGCCCTCCTCCTTCTGCTTTTCGCTCCTTCCGTGGCCACGGAAGGGGCGCCGTCACATTTGCTTCGGAGTCACAGGCCTACGCAGCAACAGTCTGAACGTGGCCGCGGATGTGGGACCCTACGAGCCGGGTCAGTAAGTTGGTCAGTCCACCTCCACCCCAGCCACCACTGCCTCCAAACCTTCCCTAGTCCGGTTTTTCAGGCCCATGAAATGCCAATGGGCGGCAGGATTTGTCATCACCTCCCCCACTGGTGTACCATCACTTCGGACAGGTGGGTTTTACAAATAGTCCGAAGGAGCTACTCCCTCTCCTTCAAGACTACCCCTCCAGCCATGCCACCTCAGTACCAAGGCATGTCGGGGGATCACTTAGCCCTTCAACAAGAAGTCGCAGGGGCCTCTTGGCCAAGTGGGCCATCAAGAACGTTCCTGCGCCAGAAGGACGTGGTTGTTACTCCCGCTACTTTCTGGTGCCCAAGAAGGACAAGGGCCTGCGTCCTATTTTGGACCTCAGGGACGTCAATCGCTTCCTCCGGAAGGAGAAGTTCAAGATGTTAACTCTGGCTGAGGTATAGTCTGTCCTCGACCCTGAAGACTGGATGGTAGCATTGGACCTGCAGGACGCATATTTCCACATTCATGACCTGCCAGCCCAACGACGTTACCTGCGGTTTACGGTAAGCCACAAGCATTTTCAGTTTACTGTGCTCCCCTTTGGCTTTACCAGCGCTCCCACAGGTGTTCACGAAAGTGATGGCGGTGGTCCCAGCTCTTCTGCGCAGATCAGGGGTTCCAGTCTTCCCCTATCTCGACGACTGGCTGTTGAAGGCGGGCTTGCCCCTGACAGTTGTCTCCCACCTCCAGCCTACGGCCAACCTCCTTCATTTGCTGGGGTTCTCTATCAATGTGCCGGAGTCGCACCCGATTCCCTCTCAGAAGCTCCTCTTCATCAGGGCAGTTCTGGATACGGCGCACTTTCGAGTCTATCCTTCCGAATGGCGTGTCCAGGATATTCAGGGTCCGATTCCAATCTTTCAGCCTCTATCCTGGGTTTCGGTCAGGATGACCCTGAGGCTGCTGGGCCTCATGGCCTCCTGCATCCTGCTGGTCGATCATGCCAGATGGCATATGCAGGCTCTGCAGTGGGACCTGAAGTTCCAGTGGGTGCAGCATCAGGGGAACCTGTTCAATTATGTCCAGATCTCGGAGGGTACTGCACAACAATTGCAGTGGTGGCTCACGAACTGGCATTGGGTCAATCGCAGATCCCTTTCTCTTCCCCAACCTGTAGCACACAGTGGTGACGGATGCGTCCCTCCTGGGATTGGGCATCCACATGGTATAAGTGGAGATCAGAGGCCTCTGGTCTTGGACGGAGTCCAGGCTCCATATCAACCTTCTGGAGCTCCAGCGATCTGACTTGCACTGAAGGCATTCCTTCCCTCTGTCAAGGGGAAGGTAGTGCAGGTGTTCACAGACAACACCACCGCCATGTAGTACTACAACAAACAGGGCGGGTGGGGGTCATGTACCCGATGTCAGGAGGTCCTGTGCCTCAGGACATGGCTGGAACATTAGGGCATTTCCCTGGTGGTTCAACACTTGGCAGGTTTACTGAACGCAAGGGCGGTCAAACTCAGCCACAGGTGCATGATGGATCACAAATGGCGTCTTTATCCGGAGGTGGCGCAAGGTCTCTTTCAACAGTGGGGAGAGCCTTGGTTAGATCTATTCGCCACCAAAGAGAAAGCGCATTGTCAGCAGTTTTCCTCATTGAAATTTCCAAGGCGGCACTCGCTAGGCTACGCTTTTCGGCACAAGTGGAGTTGTGGTCTGTTGTACGCCTTTCCTCCTATACCACTTCTGCCCTGAGTGCTGAAGAAAATCAAGCACGACCTGGCCCAAGTCATTCTTGGGGCTCTGGACTGGGCTCGAAGAGTTTGGTATCCTGAGCTACTTAGTATGACCATCGATCCCCCGATCCAACTGCCTCTTCAGGAGGATCTTCTGTCGCAGCAGCAGGTTTGGTCCTTCTCCCGAAGGGTAGTTGATTCCTTTCGACTTGCCTCCTGAAGTTTGTGATGTCATTCTGGCAGCCAGGGGTCCCTCCGATAAGTTGGTATGCGCCTGCAGGTGGAACAAGTTTGTGCCATTGTGCACAGCAAAGGCTGTGGATCCTCTTTCTGAAGTCCTTCTGTTTCTTCTTTCTTTTGCTTGGCAGGGTTCTGCTATGGGCACTATCAAGGGCTTACCTTCCTGCTATTTCAGCCTTTCTTAGGCTTCCTGTTCAGCCCTCTCTTTTCAAGTCCCCTGTTGTAAATAGATTCCTTAAAGGCATTATTCTAATCTTTTCCCTCCTATTCCCTTCGCTATGCCACAGTGGGACTTGAACCTGGTTCTCACATATTCAATGTGCGCTCCCTTTGAGAATGAGTGAGCTTCAGGCTCTTTCTTGCAAACCTCCTTTTCTGACTGTCCATCCAGACAAGGTTGTGTTCAGAACACGTCCATCCTTTCTGCCAAAGGTTGTCACAGTCTTTCACATCGGGCAGACCATCACCTTGCTCACCTAGGCATCCTTCCAGAGAGGAAGAGAGGCTCCACCGTCTGGACCCAAAACGTACACTCTTATTTTACCTGAATCTCACACAACCGTTCCGGATACATGACAGCTCTTTGTTGGCTACGTAGGCGCCAAAAAAGGTCGGGCCTTACACAATCGGACTATCTCCCGATGGGTCGTCTTGTGTATTAAAGCCTGTTATTCTCTGACAAAAAAGGAGCCTCCGGTGGGGCTCCGTGCCCATTCCACCAGGGCAACGGCTGCCACTATGGCATTGGGACGTGGTGTCCTCTTACAAGACATCTGTCAGGCAGCTACGTGGGCCTTGCTGCACACTTTTACTTATCACTATTGCCTGGACAGCCAAGTCCGGACAGAGAGCTTCTTTGCCGTTCTGTTCTGAGGGACTTCCTGGTGGGATCTTGGTTCTCAGACTCGCCACCAGGGTTGGTATTGCAACAGGGATATTCTACATCAGAGGGTGCTTCTGTGAGCTGTTCAAACTGTATTTATTGGGGCCTGTGCACTTCGTTTTGTGGCTGGCAGGGGGGAGTAAAGTTTTATTCAAACAGTATTGTTAGATTTCGAGTTAGTGAAGCTTTTCCTGCACAAGTCCAAAGTGTGGATTGAGCCTGTCTGTCTACTAGGAGGTTCTGAACCTAGGAGGTTCTGAACAGGAGAAGCAACTGCCCAGCCCCCACCCCCAGGTCAGCAGACCATTGGCTATTCAGCTACCAGGCAAGTCTGAGCCCTCCTCTCACACCAGCCCAGGCCCCTTAAGGCCTTGCTGGGTGCACCCCAAATCATTCTCCTCCATCTTGTGAATTGCAGCCTACCTGTGCCCCAGATTGCAGTGAGCAGAGTCCAGGAAGTGGTAAGGAGACAGACTTGTGCTGTCTCTTCCCAAAACAAAAGGTTCGAGGCATGTGGGCTGCTGAATTCATATCTGTGCATAGATCGCCGCCTAGTGTTGGGTCCAGATGATTGCACCTTGTTGTCCTGGAAGAGTCTTCGAAGTATCACGAGATAGGTGGCTCCTCCCTTGAACTACAGTGCGCATGGGCATCCTCTCCATCTTCAGATTGTTTTTTTCCGCCATTGGGTTCGGATGTTTTTCCTACACTCAAAGTTCGGAAGCGAAACAAAACTTTTTTAAAGGCCTTCGGAATTTGACGAAATTGTTTCCGCTCGGTGCCCATTACCTCGGATAAACATCCTTCTTCTCTCCGGTCGTCGACTCGGCCTGTTGGGCCTTTCGACGCCACGTAGGCCTATCGTCGATGGAACGGAGTCCATTCAAATTCTGCCCACAATGCCATTCCAAGTACCCGCATACTGACAGACATCCAGTATGCAACAAGTGCTTGTCACCGGACCATAAAGAAGAAGATTGCCTGGCTTGTGCCCAATTCCGGAATCAACGGGCCGCTAGGCAAGAGATGCAGAGACCAGCACCAGACCCGGAAAACATTTTCGACGACGACCAACAGCTCGTCGACGTAGAAGACTCAGATCTAGAGATCGTGGCCGTCGAGGACAATTCGAAAGACGAACAGATCCAGCAGGGGCGAAACGTGAGTACACTGCCCCTAACAAAACCTGTCGATCCAAAAACAAACGTCGAACCAAATAAGACAAAACCCAAGGATTCGACTCCAAAACCAAGGAAGAAGAACTCTTTCACCCTGATCCTATAGAAGAGGAACAATCAAAACTGTACATAGACCCTGAGACTGGCAAGGTAACAGTTTACCGCAAAAAGAAAAGACCAGTGGACACTAAACCTTCTTCACCAATTCCTCTAAAGAAAGAGAAAGACTCTGCCACTTCTCCACTTAGAAAAGATGACGCAGCAGCGTGTGCACTCGGTTATCTAATTTGACAACTTTACTACATGTATTCTTTTCAACAATGTTTTAATCGTTGGCGTGCAAAAGGTAAAAGGTTCTGCTAGACCTTTATGCTATAAGCTTAAGTGGACGTCCGGGAAGAGTCCCAGGAACCTCATGCACTGCGTCGGTCACTCGCGAGAGTGTAAAACCTGACGTGAACATATGGTAAAAACTATATTTTTACAATCACTTTGACATTCTTGAACTGTGGTGAACATAAGTTTAAATATTCAATAGATTTTGACAAGCATCTACATCAATATGTGGTTGCTCAATACTTGTTTATTGAGTATTCTTCTCTGGATTTGTTGAATATTCACAAAGTCAAATCATGCAGAAAGCAACTTCAGTTACAACTCCCAATGCATTTCGGGCATTTGTCTGCCATTCGTCAGGGGAATCTACAAAATAATGGTAATATGCATTACTACACAATTTAGGCAGTATGTTCACGGCTGAACTATCAAAGAGGGCGTGGTGTGGTCAAATCATGCTGCAAACGGTGCTATAATTAACTGCCAGAACCCGAATTCTAAAAGTCCACATTGTTGACATCAAGGGCTTTATGCTGAAAACACACTGAAGAATACCCGTGCAAACCCGGAGAAACCTGAAGAGAATTGGAATCAACAGACTAGTGGAAGGATAGACAACCAGGAGTGTGGAGGTGATCAAAGGCGTGAGGAATGGAAATGAAACGAGCGGAGAACCTATCCGTGAGGGTAGACGGAGGAGAGGATCTAAGAGAGCGTGGTGAAGTGGAAACGTGTAAGAGGTCGAAAAACCACAGTGATAAAGGCTTACTTTCAGATCTATATGATATTGTTTTATGCACTGTAATTGCAAACGTTGTTGTATATATCAGGTGCCAACAAGTGTACTGTTTTAAATTGTATTGACACACGTACTGCAACCGAAATTTTTGCTGTAATTCCGCTGGTGTTCACCCTTCAGTGTTTGGCCCTCCCCTTCCTATCTTAATCCCGCTACTCTACTTCCAACATGGCGCCCGTTCAGTCAGTCCACTTTTCATTTCATGTTAGTGGTTAAGGTAGTACCACCCATTACCGCTACGTCACGAGAATCCTGCCGACACTAGGGAACCGCAGCGCTCCCCTCCGCGGTAAGGGCTGTCTCCGAGCTCCACTTTCACCATACTCATTACAGCCAATGCATATTAATTTAATGTAACCTCATTTCCCACACAGGGACGTCCCAACCCTTTCTTCTTCCGCTCATTGCACCCGAGCCTTACGGGTAAGTCCTCGCTCACATGTGTCTTTACACAGTGTCCGCAACGAAGGCTAGCGCCATTCACTACATGTCCCACCCGTTTGCCTTCACAGCTCCTAAATCCACAGGCAGTGACCAGCGTAATTGTTATTCGCTATGGGCGACTAAGCGTGTCCGAGCATACTTCCAGTAAGCCTTTATCACTGTGGTTTTTCGACCTCTTACACGTTTCCACTTCACCACGCTCTCTTAGATCCTCTCCTCCGTCTACCCTCACGGATAGGTTCTCCTCTCGTTTCATTTCCATTCCTCACGCCTTTGATCACCTCCACACTCCTGGTTGTCTATCCTTCCACTAGTCTGTTGATTCCAATGTTATTCTCTTCAGGTTTCTCCGGGTTTGCACGGGTATTCTTCAGTGTGTTTTCAGCATAAAGCCCTTGATGTCAACAATGTGGACTTTTAGAATTCGGGTTCTGGCAGTTAATTATAGCACCGTTTGCAGCATGATTTGACCACACCATGCCCTCTTTGATAGTTCAGCCGTGAACATACTGCCTAAATTGTGGGACTCTTCCCGGACGTCCACTTAAACTTCTCCACTTAGACCTTTCGAACCTGTCTCTCCTGCTATGCCTACCACACCTTATGCCCCTTACTCTCCAACACAGAGTATATTGTAGATTATGAAGAAGAGGATCCCGAGCAGAATTATAACTATCCACAGGACCAAGAGACACAGGATAACACATGGGACAATCAACAAGACCCATATGATACACATCCCATCCCTGACACCTCCTCCTACCCAGTTAAACCATCACCCCACAGATGATACAGTAGCATTTAACCTACTAGTGGACAGGGCCACACTATACCACAATGTTGATATGCATAGTGACCCAATAGAGGAGGATTTCCTTTTTGACACATTTGCCTCTTCTGAGAGAACAGTTAAAACACTCCCTTGTTAAAGGGTGTACTAAAACACGCCACTGATATCTTTAAGGATACAGCTAGAGCACGTGTTATCAACCCTAGGGTTGGGAAAAAATATAGGCCTGCCCCTACAGACCCCACATACATTAGAGGTCAACTACCACTTGATTCACTAGTTGTAGCTAATGCACGTAAAAGGGCTAACTCCCAAACAACTGGAGAAGCACCACCTCCCGGTAAAGAATCAAAAATCCTTGAAGCCTCAGGAAAAAGAGTGGCTGCACAGGCAGTCAATTCATGGAGAATAGCTAACACGCAGGCTCTACGAGCTCGCTAAGATAGGGCTCACTGCGATAGACGAGAGAGCATACTGCAACATCTACCTGAGCCATTCAAAGAACAAGCTGATGCTCTTATTCAGAAGGGGAAGCTCATAACAAATGCTTCCATTAAATGTGCATTAGACGCAGCAGATACCGCAGCAAGATCCGTTAACACTAGTGTCTTGCTAAGACGACACGCATGGCAACGCATCTCAAGCTTTAAAAGCGAGGTGCAATCTACTATTCTAAACCAGCTGGTCAATCCAGACTTCCTCTTTGGACCAGCAGTAGATAATATTCTGGATAAAATGAAAAAAGACACAGAGACTGCAAAATCAATGGGTGCGCTGTATTTCCAACAGCATAAAAGCTCCTTTTGGCGCTCATCATACAGTGGAGCTGCACGAAGCAACACGTCACAAGATGCCTCGGCATATAAAGCCAATACCCAGTCCACCTTCAATAAAGGTCCCAATCGAGGTAGATACAGAGGAAATAGCAATAAGGGGAAAGGACGTGGAGGCAATAACAACAGAACCTCCACTGCCACAAAACAGTGACTTCAATACACTACCTCCAGACCACATAACACCGGTCGGAGGAAGAATACAACAGTTCCTACCAGTCTGGAACAACATTACCACAGACAGGTGGGTAAGACAAATTATCCAGTATGGCTACTGTCTAGAACTGACTTCTACTCCACCCAACATACCACCCAGACACCGTCCAGTGTCCACGGAGCACATCGCTCTGTTACAACAAGAGGTGAAAAGTATGCTGGAAAAGGGGGCCATAGAGTCAATCCCTTTCCAGCACCAAGGAACAGGAGTATACTCACTATACTTCCTCATTCCCAAGAAGGACGGGTCCGTCAGACCAATACTGGACCTCAGACCCCTAAACCAGTATATACTTTCGGAGCACTTTCACATGATCACTCTACAGCAAGTCCTCCCGTTGCTAAGGCAAGGAGACTTCCTAGCAACCGTAGACCTCAAGGATGCATACTTCCACATACCTATACATCCTTCTCACAGGAAGTATCTCAGGTTCACAATCCAAAACCAGCACAATCAATTCAAAGTTCTCCCCTTTGGGGTGACCACAGCTCCGAGAGTGTTCACAAAATGTCTAGCGACAGTAGCTGCACATCTAAGGAGACAACACATTCACGTTTATCCATAAACTATCCAAAATCCAACCTACAGCCATCCCACATACAGCAATATCTGGGAGCTACTACAAACACCTCGCTGGCAAAGGCATATCCAAACGCAGCGAGGATAGCCAGTATGCAAAACTCATTCGCAAATTCCAAACAAAACACTCCGTCAGCTCGAGTGTTCATCCAGCTCATAGGCATGATGGCCTCCTGCATTTTCATTGTCCCTCATGCCCGACTTCACATGCGTCCACTGCAGGAATGCCTAGCAAAACAGTGGAACCAAGCTCAAGGACTATTAACCGCATCGCTGCGGCGGCTTTTCCCACTGTGTGCTGCTTTTTTCAAATTACCGCGTTACATACGAGCGCCGTAGCTGATGACGAGCTGAGCTTGTCATCAGCATCGATGTGGTTAAAGGACCTAGTGTTGGTAAACAGTCGTGCATACAACTCTCTGCAGTGGTGGAACCCACAAAACCTTTCCAAAGGACGACTGTTCCAAGAGCAGGTTCCACAAATAGTGATAACAGCAGACGCATCACTTTTAGGTTGGGGAGCTCACGTACTCCAATACACAGTGCAAGGGCTTTGGACAACCCAGCAGAAAAAAATGCATATCAACCATTTGGAGTTGCCAGCAATATTTCTAACTCTAAAAGCATTCCAGAAACACCTGTACAACAAGACTGTGTTGATCCGGACGGACAACATGACAGCCATGTACTACATACAGAAACCGGGAGGAACGCACTCTCTACAACTGTCTCACTTAGAGCAAAGCATATGGAAGTGGGCAATTCCAAAAAACATCTTTCTCCTGGCAGAACACCTCCCAGGGAAGGACAATCAGATAGCGGATCTACTCAGCAGACAAAGCCAGCAACTACACGAATGGGAGATTAACCCTCCAGTCCTCCAACCATTCTTTCAAAAATGGGGCACCCAGAAATAGACCTGTTTGCCACAAAAGAAAACTCAAAATGCCAGTACTTTGCCGCCAGGTTCCCACATCCGTTGTCACAGGGCATTGCGATATGGATGAACTGGTCAGGCAGATTTGCGTACGCTTTTCCCCCAGCTCCACTAATTCCACTAGTGGCACGCAAACTCCAGCAACAGTCAGTCACAATGATCCTAGTTGCTCCAACATGGGCAAGGCAGCCATGGTACACAACGTTCCTAGAACGCCTAGTAGTGCCTCATCAAAGACTAAAACTCACACCCAGTCTTCGGACTCAGAGCCATGGAGAAATCCAACACCCAGATCCCAATCAGTTGAACCTAGCGATCTGGCTCCTGAAGTCATAGAGTTCGGATACCTTAACTTGCCTCCAGACTGCATGAACATCATTAAGGAGGCAAGAAGGCCAACTACTAGGGCATGTTATGCAGCTAAATGGAAAAGATTTGTTATTTACTGTAACAATAACCAAATCAATCCATTAGATGCCTCTATACAAAACATCATATGCTACCTATTGCAACTTCAAAGGTGCAACCTAGCTTATTCTTCTATAAGACTACACTTAGCTGCTATAGCAGCATACCTCCAAAACAGACAACACCTTTCACTGTTTAGAGTACCAGCAATAAAAGCGTTCATGGAGGGCCTCAAAAGAGTAATTCCTCCAAAAAACCTATCCTTCACCGGTCTGGAATCTAAACGTTGTACTCACCAGACTTATGGGGCCTCCTTTTGAACCCCTACATTCATGTGAACTACAATTTCTCACATGGAAGGTGGCTTTCCTTATTGCTATTACCTCACTTAGAAGAGTTAGCGAGCTACAAGCACTAACTATTCAAGAACCCTTTATGCAAATACACGCAAACACGGTAGTGCTTAGAGCAAACCCTAAGTTTATGCCAAACGTCATATCCAATTTCCACATCAACCAATCTATAGAACTGCCAGTGTTCTTCCAAAATCCACAGTCAGTAGCTGAAATAGCCCTACACACCCTAGATGTCAAAATAGCTCTTCTATATTATGTTGACAGGACAAAGGCATTCAGAAAAACAAAACAGTTGTTTGTTGCTTTCGCACCACAACATAAAGGAAATCCCATATCAAAGTCAGGAATAGCCAGATGGATAGTTAAATGCATTCAAATATGGTATCAAAAAGCTAAACGCACTTTAACAGTCCCCCCAAGAGCACACTCCATGCGCAAAATGGGGGCATCCGTGGCTTTCCTAGGGAATATTCCCCTTGAGGATATCTGGAGAGCAGCCACATGGTCTACCATACACACTTTCACAAAATATTATTGTGTAGATGTACATTCCAAACAGCAAGCTGCTGTAGGACAGGCTGTTATTAAAACTCTTTTTCAAACTTCTGCAGCTGGCACAGGTGAGTACCGCTAGAGGAGATACTGCTGTACAGTCTATGCACAGATATGAATTCAGCAGCCCACATGCCACGAAGGGAATTTGCTACTTACCAGTATGCATCTGTTCTTGGCATGTAGGGCTGCTGACATTCATATCACCCACCCTCCTCCCCGGTACCTGTTACAGCTGTAGCATTCTCTCTTTTGCATGGACATTTCTTACTGTACTATACTCCATCTCTGCCACAATGGCGAAAAACAATCTGAAGATGGAGAAGATGCCCATGCACACTGTAGTCCAGGGAGGAGCCACCTATCTTGTGATACTTCGAAGACTCTTCCAGGACAACAAGGTGCAATCATCCGGACCCAACACTAGGCGGCGATCTATGCACAGATATGAATGTCAGCAGCCCTACATGCCAAGAACAGATGCATACTGGTAAGTAGCATATTCCTTGTTTAAAAAACTATTTTTCCTTTCTGTGATTACCGTCTTTGCATGTGGTTATTACAGTTTAAAATTGCAGTTTTGACCTGCCTGTGACTGCATATTTTATCACCTGTTTTGTGTTTTAAACTTGTGGTTTTCCCTGCCCATGATTGCTTGCATTTAACCTGTTGAATTGTGGGATTTGTAGTCCAACCTCTGTAGTTTGTCCCTCTCATTCCTTGGTGACAAATCTGTTTTCCCTCCAAATTTCTCCTTTGCTCTGTGCTAAGGCTTGTCTGTTAAAACAGTGCACCCCCAGCCACCGTTTTGTGTTCACAAGCCAGTTAGGCCAGCCCCCCTGCCTGTTCCCCCCCCCCCCCCCCAACAACAGGGATATTCTACATGAGAGGGTGCTTCTGTGAGCTGTTTAAACTGTATTTACTGGGGCCTCTGCACTTCGTTTTTTGGCCAGCAGGGGGAGTTAAGTTTTATTCAAACAGTATTGTTAGATTTCGAGTTAGTGAAGCCTTTACCTGCAGAAGTCCAAAGTGTGGATTTAGCCTGTCTGTCTCCTAGGAGATTCTGAACAGGAGAAGCAGCTTCCAACTCCCTGGCCAGCAAACCTTGTCTGAGGTCGCTGGGACCGTATATGGTCTGCTAGTGGTTGGAACATTTGTACACTGATTGGTGGTTTTAGCTGGTGTTTCTATTGGGTTAGGGTTAATGTCCTCATTGGTTGGGTATTTGAGGGATCTAATTGGTTTCTGGGTCTGTGATTCAATCATTGTAGGGTTGGGACCAGGGTTAGGATTTCTATTGGAAGTAGGGACTAGGGCTTCCTATGTTATTAGTTGTTGGGAGTAGGGTGGGACTAGGGCTAGGGTTAGCCATTTAATTGGAAGTAGCTATTTAGGGCTTCTGGTGTGATTGGTTGTTGGACTAGTTGTGGGATTAAGAGTAGGGTTAGGCTTTCTATTGGAAGTAGGGACTAGGGCTACCTGTACCGTTGGCTGCTTGGACTTGGGTTGGGACTACTGGTAGGGCTAAGGCCTTTATTAGACTTGGAGATCAGGGTTTTTGAACTGATTGGGTGCTTGGACTAGGGATAGGATTGGCTGTAAGGTCCTGGTCTCCTATTGGTTCTAGATTTTAGGGCTAGTGTTGTGATTGGATAGTGTTAAGGCTAGGGTTCCCATTGGCTGAATGGGTGACCTGATTACTAGGGCTATAAAAAGGCCAGACTTAGGGCGTCTCAGCACGGCCGTCGAGGCTAAGGGCAGAGGGGACAAGGGTTGTTGCCTGTTTGAGCCTGTCCGAGACTGGTTGGTACTAGGGCCAGAAATGCTGCCTTTTATCTCATTTAGCTAGGTTCTCAACCTTTTGGAGCAAGTGTGGCATGTTGCTTATATTTTTTGCCTGTGTTTAAGGCGGAAGGTGTATGAGTCAGGGGAGGTGGTGCAGCATGTGGGTCATGTCGTAAAGTTCTACACTGTCCAATGGATGAGAGGCGCTTAGAAAAGAGGTGCTGTATTGCTGTATCTGTGTTAGGTGCAGTGGAACAGTGAAAGCTTGGCATTGGAGTTTGTTCCTTTGTGTGGTTTGAAAGGTGGGTATATGTATGTATTTTCTGATGGTAAGTGTTATGAGGTGTTGTGTTCTGAAGATCTTGTGTTGGTGTGTGTGATATGTTTTGCTTTTGAGGTGTAGTGAAAAGGGGTGCGGTTGTATATGTCTCATGCACTGGATTTGGTTGTGTAGTATTGTTTGTGAGAGGAGGTTGTGACGTAGAGGGGGTGGTAATGTGTTTAATGAGTAGAGTGTATGTTGTGTGTAGGAGGGAATGAAGTAGAGGTGAGAGTGTTTTTATTAGACTGGTTTGTTGCAAGAGTTACAAGTGAGTGTGTTGTGTGTTAGTGTTATTATGGTAGAAGGGAGAGGAGGGTGTTTGTTGGACAACTGATGGAAGGATCATTATATGTTTGTTAGTGATTAAAGGTGGTCAGTTAGGTGTAATTACAGCAGGGAGAGTGTGTCTGAATGGGATGTAGTTATGTATGGTGATGATTGGCGTTGTGTTAGTGATGAGTGTATTGGTTAGTGGTATAGGATAGAGTTGTGTACTGTTTGTGGGTTATGGTGGATATGTGTGGTAGTTGGGATAGTAGGGTATGTAGATGTGGTTTGGTTGGGTTTGTGGTGCATGCTGATACATTAATCTGTGCATATTGTTGTGCATGGTGTACATTTTGTGTGAGTGTGTTGCTCTGTTTGTGGATGTGGATGGTGTGGGCTGGGTATTGCTAAATGAGAAACCTTTCTAAACTCTTCCCTCTGACTCCTCCCCTCCAAAACTCCTTTTTACTCATCCAAAAGCCTCGTCCTACTGCTAAGACCTAAAAAAAAACCTTCACTCTTTTATCCCTCCACTATTCTTTTCAATCAAAATTTACAGACTAACAAGTTCACTTCTCAAATTCTATATTCAACTATACTAACATACTTCCCAAAAACTGAATAACATTTCTACTACTCAAATTACTTGATATTTATACTACACTAATTTTCAACACTAATCCTTTATGGGTTCCGGAGTGGCATGCTACTCGCCAGAAAAGCGCTTCAACACCCATCAGGGGTAGTAAGCGCTATATAAATGCAATTACAATACAATGCACCAGTGGTCAGTATCTTGCATGGCTCTGTGTTCCTGGCGCGGAAAGTCGTGTACAGAACTGACATCAGCGCACGAGGGCGGCGTGTAAGTAGATATATTGTTACCGAAGGTAAGTAACTTGTTCTTCTCACTCCTCCTTGTGAGTGTGATGGTCAGTGTCCCAGCCTGTCTCGTGGGGGGCCACGTTTCCGTCCCTGTCAGGGGTGATGACGTTTTTCGGTGTTTTCAACACTGTCTGTCCTGCTAAGCTTCACACCAGTGCCTTTGGTACCTATTGTGCGACTTCCCTTTATCTAGGGCGTGCTCTTCGAGTTTCACGTTGTTTTGAATTTTTCCTTTATTTGATATATATATATATATATATTTGTCTTGGGTGTATATATATCATATCATGATTTATACACACAGTGAGAGAGTATGCATACTAGGTTTTCCTTGTCATATTATCTTGGGTATTTGCCCCGGACACACCCCCTCCACCCACCCCCAAACACACACACACTGTCTCTCTTTCTCTCTCACCTTCGCTCTCTCATATGGAAAAGACCATTATGTGTGTCCCTGGCTTTCCGGTTTCCCTTCGCCGTTTGTACCTCTGGGTATGGTTGGCAGGTTGACTACCTGGTGAGGCACCCGCCTCGCTTTGCCGCCGCATGCATGCTGTTGGTAATCCCATTCCTTGGGCTTTTGTTTAGCTGTGGTGTGGTTCTCACGGTACACTATTGTCTCCTCATGTGTATCCTATCATCCGCATACCTGTATCTCCTGGTAGTCATGACTCAGTATATCTCTGCATGGTGATACCTGTTGCCTCATATTGCACTTTTTGCCATCCTCTGTAGTGTATGTTCAGTAAGTATGCTCTGACGATGGCGTACTATCTTGTCCCTTTTTCTGGGACTCTGTCTCCGGTGGATCCATAGGATCTAGTGCTCGGTTTACCGACTTTTTGCAGAAATTTCTGAACTTTCTTCCATTGTGCACTTCCCTTACTGGTTCTGTGTCTCTATTCATCCCTCTCTAAACGAGGGAGTTCTCATATCATCCTCTGACGGATTGTGGTGCCTTTGCCTCTGCTTGTTCATGCTCCATTACAGGGATTCTTAGGTCTGGTGTCAGCCGCGCTAGCACTGCTGTTCCCACCTTGCTTGGTCACTGTTATGGACGGATAAGTTCTCTTGGAACTTGATGGGTTTCAGTCGCAGACCCTCCTTCAATGGGGTATGGCTTTGGTATCTATTCTAAGTTCAGGAATCTGCGCTAGATGTCTCTATCAAATGAACGAGTTACTTATCTTCGGTAACAATGTATCTGGTAGAGACACAGATTCCTTAATGCCCACCCATCCTCCCCGTTCTGCAAGGACCTTTCCAGGTGGGGTTCTACCACCTCGCCTCCTTACAGGTGGCCTTGGTCTTCCTGAGGGGTGCTCTCGTTACCTACCTCAGGGGGAGGGTGTGTCATTCTGTTTTGGGCAATTGGCCCTCCACCCATTCTCGTTTTTCGGTGGCTAGGTTCTTTGCTTTTCAATGCTGCTCCACCTGGGTTCCTCCAGCGTGGAGTTTCTAATGTGTTCTACCCTCCCTCCGCCCTCATCTCTTTCTCTCCATTTCTGTGGGGTCTACTTCTCTATGCTACATTCGATTGGGTTGAGATTCTATATGACTATGCTACAGTTCATGGGTTACTGCGGGGGGTGTGGTGAACGTTCTATGTGATTGTTCACTTCTGGTCACTTGCCGTGAGTCATGTTGTTCCAGTCTTGTGGTCCTTTACCATCCTGTGGTTACAGTCTGTTTTTCATACAGCTCCATCCTGTGGTTGAAAACTGTCCTTCGTCATGCCATTTGTTTCCACTGCGGTTGCCTCTTAGGGTGGCACCACTCTTTGCTTTGATAGGTCTTTTGATGAAGCAAGTGCTCTGTTCGCCCACTTAAGTCCCTACATGCCTTGAGAACTCTTTCAACATGGTGTTGTTTCTCACTGTTCTTATACTCTCGCAGTTTTTGTTGTGGCTCCGCGTTCTGGCGTGGAAAAGTTTCACTGTGGAAAACTGGCATCAGCACACCGGGGGGTCTTATATGGCTCCATTGATGTCACTTCCGTGGACGACATCAGAACGGAGCCGGGCGACGCTGCCTCCTGGCGTGCAGAGGTACTGCTGAGGGTAAACGTTTTCTAGATCCAGTCTGACGCCTGGGGATATTCTAAGTTGAGGAATCTGCGGTAAGACTGTGTCTCTACCAGATACATCATTACCGAAGGTAAGTAACTGGTTCGTCACAGACCAACATCTGTTTCTGATTCACATTTGGTCTATCTCTGGTCCCTGGGATCGGGCCACGACTCAAAGGCCTGTTCCAAGTGGAAGTTAATGCACCCCAAGGCAATTTGCGAGTCAGAGATTAAGCTCCGGGCGTTGCAGTAGAAGAAGGCTTCTCGTTGTTCCCATTCCAGAGGGAGATCCCAGGGCGGCTTTCGAAGCCCCTCAAAACTCTGTCGTCTTTCCACTCCAAAACCTCTTCCTCGAAGTCGAGTAAATCCAAGAAATACAAGAAGACGTTGATACGCTCTTCAGCTTCCCCATCCAAATGCTGTGCTATGAGGCACTGCTCCTGCACTCCACCTGGGGAGCCAGCTCCGCTCTAGACTTCCCTAATTCCCTAGAGCCTGAGTGCCCCTGCCCAACTGAAAGACTTCTGTGTGCTCTTATCATACTTTCGGTCTTGTTGGTATTTAGCTTTAGACAGTTGGTCTTCATCCAGTGTGTGATTTCAGTCATGCAGACATTGAACTTGATCAAGGTACTGGCTGTCTTGTTCATGAGTGGTAGAATGAGTTTCATGTTGTTGGCATAAAATAGGACATTGCTGTGTGAGAGTGGATGATGCTGGCTAGAGGAAACGCATAGGTGTGGAAGTGTAGGGCTTAGAAAGGATCCTCAGATGAGGTTTTGGGCGACTAAGGTGTACAGTGCCAGGCTAACTCACTGCGATCTTCCAACCAGGAATGAGCAAATCCATTGGAGTGCGTGTCCTTGGATTCTGATGTCCTGTAGCGTTGGATGAGGACGGTGTGGAAGACAGTCAAACGCTGTGGAGAGATCCAGGAGGATGAGGGCTGCCGTTTCTCCTCTGTCCAGAGTCATGCAGATGTCATCTGTGCCGGCAATGAGGGCAGTATCTGATAGAGACTACTAGCCGCAGATTCCTTATCGTAGAGACTGGACCTGGAAAACTTTCTTGCCCAGCATCCCTGCGCGCCGGGGGGCGGTGCCACGCGACTCCACCCGACTTCCTCCGCGGGCGTAACGTCAGCGAGGTTACATAAGCCCCACCCCTGCGCGCTGACGTCAGTTTTCTTCTTTTCCGCGTGCAACGCGGACCCGAATTGTGTCTCCTGTTCTTTTTCAGGCCTCCTTTTTTCACTTTGAGAGTTTTTCTTGAGAACAGTGTGCGAATGCCTTCGGGCTTCAAAACGTGCTCATCTTGCGAGCGCCAGATGTCAGCGACGGATCCTCACTCTATCTGCATGTGGTGTTTGGGTGAGCACCACGACTCCACAGACTGTGAGGCGTGTCAGCAAATGAAACCGAAGTCCCGGTGGGAACGCCGATGAAACTCCTTTCGGCACGCATGTCCAGGTCGGCATCATCACCGCGTCCGGCCCCCGCGGACGGCTTCAAGAACCGCCGCCTGCGTCTCCGACATAGTCTGTCTCCCAAGCCGCAAGAGCGTCGCTCATCTGTTGGTAAGTGTCGCAGTTTGTCCCTGAGGGTCGGTCCCTGGTCTGTTGGAGGCGTTGGTTCTCCCCAGGTGGTGCGACCCTGAGTGTTGCCACCCTAGCCTCTGTTTCCCAGCGCGGGGGCGACTAGAAGTCCGATGGAGGCCTATGCGGCAGCCTTGCAGGCCTCGTCTCCTTCTTCTCCTCCTTGAATGTCCGCGGATCCCTTGACGCGTGCGGGGACTTCTGCTGCGTTGCCGGCGCCTCCGGCCCCAGTACCATCAGGTTCTGCTCCGGGTTTCGAAGGATGTGGTGCCGTCGGGGGGTGACCCTTCGGGCTTCCCTCCTTTGGACCACGGCACCTCTGCCTCGCCTCACACCCACGCAGGGGTCCCTGTGATGTGCGGGAGGTTGCAAGGGCTCGGGCTCGAGCTTGTACTCTGCCTCTGGGCAGCCGGCGACCTTGTCCGAGGCCGAGATGATGCCGCTCAGGCGCAGGCGTTTGCTGGCCCTGGCGACGCTGCAGGGGCCGGCCAGGGGTCGGGGCATGTCCTCGAGCCCCCCTCGTCCCTCCTCGCAGGCGGCTGCCTCGGTGGGGGTCGAGTCGAAGCCTTTTCGGCGCCGTTGCTTAGTTTTTCTGGCCCAACCGCGGTCCCCTGCGCCGCGTGTTGTAACTGAGGTCCTTCCGGTTTCCCCTTCGGCGCCGGTCGACATCGACCTGCTCCGGGTCGCCTTGTTGTTGATTCGTCTTCGGACGCCCCCTCCTCTCCAGAGGTTTGGCGGTTGATGGTTTCATCTTCTCCTCAGAGGGGTCGCCGCGTCCTGGCTTTTTACCCGGCGTCGTCTAAGGACAGCTCCTCGTCCTTGCCGCGACCTCAGTCTTCGACGGAGGCGCCTCAGGTTCCCCATTCCTCTTTCCCTTTTCCCCCTTTCCAGACTTGCCTTTCCCTTCCTCCCGTGGGACTGGGGGACGGTTGCCTTAGCTTGCAGCCGTCGCCCACAGAGTAGCTGCTTTCCCCACTGCGGGGCCCTATGGAGGCGAGTTCTGCCTTCGTTCGGGCTGTTGCCACGGCGGCGGGAATCTTACGCATGGGCGATACAGCTGTTCATTTCCCCACGGATCATCTTCTGGAGGTCCTCCATCAGGGTTCTGGTGGACGGGAGCTACTTCGTCCCTTCGAAGCTTCTCTCCACACTTCTCTTTTGGGGGCGGCCCGCCACGGGGGACCCGGTGCCCCAACACCTTCTGCACCGTCACCGCTCTGCGCCTCATGACCCTGTCCGTCTGTCCCTTCACCCTTCTACCAGGAGCCCTCTTTTACAGATTGCCTTTCTCTCCCTTCCATCGGTGTTGTCTCCCCCGTCATGGGAGGCACGCTGGTTAGATTCCTAGGGGCGCAATATCTTCGCCTCCACCAGCGCTGCAGTGCGGGCCCTTAACACACTATGTGTCTTGGCTATGGCCACTTCTTGCTTGTGGGATTCAGCTGAGTCCCTTCTGTCTGCCATTTCTCGGGAGGGTGCCTGTGTTGATCTGTGGCACCATGTGTCCTTTAGTCTTCACTCTGCTCTGGACATTTCGGAGGTGCTTGGTTGTACCATGGCTTCTTCTGTGGCCCTTCTCCAGCATGCCTGTGTACCCGGAGAACGTTAGGGAACGGCTGGCCGACCTTCCTTTTGATGCCACTCTCTTGTTCCAGGCCCCTGCGGACTCTGCCATTCAGAGGTTTCTGGCGGGGCTTCAGCCTCCTCCTCCTTCTCCCCCTCAGTGACCGGTGAGTCATTCTGGTTTTTGGTAGATCTTCTTCCATTGTGTTCTTGGGCCTTGTAGCGAGTAGCCCCGGTTGTGTGTGTGTTCTGTGTGCTTTTGTGCCTTCCGGTCTTTTTGTGAGGACCTTGGTGCTGTTGGCTGCTGGTCCGGCCCTTTTTGCTTGTGGTTTTGGCTGTTGGTAAGCAGTGTTGACCCTGAGATAGGCCTTCTGTGTTTTCTTCTTGGCTGATTGGCAAGCCGTCTGCAGTTCCTCTGCAGATCTTTTTGTTTGTCCTCTGCTGCTGATACTTTCCTAAGAGGGTTTCCATGTCTTGGGAGGTACCTTGCCCTATGTGGGGTTTTTGATAGCTATTATATAGCTCTGCGGTACAAAAGGGGTGGTGATGGACGGAGCATCCGAACCAATCAAACACTCACCCAGTAAACAGATCTGGGTTTAATCCATCACCGTTCTTTAGCCCACTCTGCCATCCCAGTTCAGACCTGGCTATATGCAAATCAGTCTGACCCTGTGCCTCATGGGAACAGTCCAGCCCGAACTGCCAAGCCATGCCTTCCCTGGACCGGATTCATGTCTGAACTGGGGTGGCAGAGTGGGCTGAAGAACGGTGATGGATTAAACCCAGATCTGTTGACTGGGTGTGAGTGTTTGATTGGTTTGGATGCTCCGTCCATCACCACCCCCTTTTGTACCACTTTGTTCGACGTAAGTTGGCTGGGTATGCTCAGACGTGAGTCCCTTGCTCATTTTGCCACTGGATTCAAGGAAGCCTGGCTGAAGATGGCTATAATGCCAGAAACCGGTCCTAGGAAGCTTGAATCTGGTCCAGGGAAGCCATGGCTTGGCAGTTCGGGCTGGACTGTTCCCATGAGGCACAGGTTCAGACTGATTTGCATATAGCCATGTCTGAACTGGGGTGGCAGAGTGGGCTAAAGAACGGTGATGGATTAAACCCAGATTTGTTGACTAGGTGTGAGTGTTTGATTGGTTCGTATTACATAGCTCTGTCATGTGTTGGGAGGTGTGGTCATCCTTCGGGCCTCTGCTGTCAGTGGCGTCACAGTATGTCGCAGGTGCGATCCTCTATCTATGGTTTTGGAGTGGCTTACTTTGCGCCAAGGTCTGTCCTTCTTCTGGATTGCTGTATCGCTAGCAGGGGCTGGCCTGCTGTTTGTGTTTTGCGTTGTAACTCTGCCTGGTTCCATTTCTTCATGGGCCCGTGTGTGACGGCCCCTCCCGTGGGGTGTGTCCGGGCCCTTCTTGGCCCTCCTGGCCTCTATATTCGGCTGGCGTCTGACTTGTTCCAGGTGCACCCTT
Organism: Lissotriton vulgaris; assembly: GCF_964263255.1. NCBI lineage: Eukaryota > Metazoa > Chordata > Amphibia > Caudata > Salamandridae > Lissotriton > Lissotriton vulgaris. The sequence continues at coordinate 1,889,275,518 of NC_141691.1, read as the reverse complement.
CCGTTGTACTGATTCAAAAAGGGGGTGGTGATGAACAGAGTGTCTGAATTAAGCAGACCACTCTTACCCAGTCAAGAGATCAGGGCTTGATCCATCACCGTTATTTAGCTCACTGCATCACCCCAGTTCAGAACCTGGCTATATGCAAATTAGTTTGACCCAGTGCCTCATGGGAACAGGGCAGACCAAACTACCAAGCCAATTCTTCACCGGAAAGGAGACAAGCTTCCGGGGACCGGTTTCTGGCATTTCAGCCGTCGTCGGCCCGGCTTGCTTGAATCCTGGTGGTGCAGTGACCAAGGGACTCATGTCTGAGTATACCCTGCCACACTTATGGTGGCCAAAAACGATTCAGCCGTTGTACTGGCTGCTGGCTGTGCCTGCCATTGCAGACCTCTTATTCTTCTGCACTATTGTGCCTTTTTGCGGCGGCCCCATTCGGTCTTGTCCGTTACCTTTCAGCAGTGTCAGGCTTGGATGCCCTCTTCACTGGGTGTGTTCCTGGTGGGGAGGGAAGCTTGCCTTCGTTCTAGATCTTCTCCTTGGAGTCTCTGGGTAGCTCTTTTTTTTTTGGTGCTCCTCTGCAAAACCTATGCCTCTGGGGCTTGGGGTGCTCTGGCCTCCCTTCGCCTTGTCCTTGTTTTCACCTGCTGGGGGAGGACGGGCCACCTCTTGCTCGTCTTCTCGCATCCCCTCTAGGAATGGTAGTCTTCTGAATGAGGGGGTTCTTTTTTGCCTGGGGGGAGAGGGCTCTGTTCCCTGTCCGGTTGACTCATCCCCTTGGGCCCTGTTTTGAGTCCAGTCTGGTGGGTCCTTTCACAACCCTCCTTCCCTTTGGGTATGGCTAGGGTATCTATTCTACGTTAAGGAATCTGCAGCTAGTAGTCTCTATCATATGTACAAGTTACTTACCCTCGGTAATGATGTTTCTGGTAGAGACAATCGAAATTTGCCTAGCTTACGTAACGGTAAGTTTCAATTATATTAAGGACACGGAGGCGAGGATTATGCTATATCTTCCTTCGCTTTATTAACATAAAGTCTCCACAGCAGCTTAGGAAAAGATATATAATAATAACAAAAATGCTTTAAACGTAAAGCATTGACGGAATGTTCAACAAATCAAACAACAACTCCCAAGAGTCTCTTTGTATAATGATAGTCCATAGTCCTTCCACTCTGTCCATCACCACTATAAATCCGGACTTCTCGTCATCTTCCTCCTCTTTCTTCGCGTAGATCACGCTTAAGCCTCATTGGTCCTGTTTAGCACCCTCGTTGCCTGTCGAAAAAGGAACAGCATCAGCGAGGAGGTCCAGGAAAGCGACAATAAGGCGAGGAGCATTCAGGGACTAATAAGGTATCAACAATGTAAAGGAAAACGCTTTACTTACTGCCATACGGGTGGGTAGAGACACCACTGTAGCCTGGGTGGGATAATCCTCGCCTCCGTGTCCTTAATAGAATTGAAACTTACCGTTACGTAAGCTAGGCGAATTTCGATTCTATGTCAGGACCGGAGGCTTCAGATTATGCTAGTTCAAAGCTTACTTACCACCAACTGGGCCAAATCCACCACCGGCTTAAAATAAAACCTCTTAAAGGTGGAATCCGAGGACCAATCTGCCGCTCGCATCAGGTCCTCCAAACGAGCACCCACCGAGAATGCCTTAGAGGCCATGGCCCCCCTGGCGGAGTGTGCTCCAAAGAGAGAAGTATTGATGCCCGCTTCTTGCATGACGCACCGCACCCACCGAGCAATAGTGGGCGAGGAGACAGCTTTGTGTGGCTTCCGCAGGGCAATCAACAACTGACGCTCGCCCGGAGGGCGTAACTCTAAGGTCAGGTCCTCATACGCTTTGAGGCATTGCACAACACACAACTTAGGAGTGTCAAGAAAAGCTGGATACGAAATGGACCGCGACGACGTTTTAGTGCGTCGGCCCACGGTAAAAGTAACCCCATCCGGGGAAAAAATGCGTGCAGAGACATCCAGCGCGCGCACATCAGAGACGCGTCTACAAGAAACCAAACATAACAACATGGCCAACTTCGCCGACAGCTCCTTAAGAGACAGATAGGAATTGGCCGGCCAAGACAAGAACAAATTCAGAACCAAATTGACGTCCCATAGGACGGAGTACCTGGGTTCAGGAGGCAACGCGAGGCGGATAGCCCGCAGAAGCCGACAAACAAAAGGATGTTCCCCTACCGGGTGGCCATCGATGTTGTCGTGGCCTGCCGAAACCGCCGATCGGATAGCATTGATCGTTCTATAGGCCAAGCCCTTGTCGGCTAAATGCACCAGGAAATTCAGCACGGGAACGAGGCCTGCGACCAAGGGATCCAAACCCCTTCGTAAACACCAACGCATCCACTTAAGCCAAGCGGATCTGTAACGCTTCGTCGTACTATCGGCCCATGCTTTGGAGAGCAAGTGCTCAGCCGACCCCGAAAGGCCTGGGAGCGTCCAGCGTCTCTTGAGAGCCTCCATGCCACGAGGCGGAGAGAGTTCTGCGTGACGAGGGGATGAGGTTCCTGATCCGGATTTGTCAGGAGCAGAGGAAACAGGGGGAGTAGGATTGGAAAATCCCAAGAAAGTTCCAGAAGAACCGGAAACCACACTTGAGACCTCCAGAGTGGCGTAACCAACACCAGCTCCGCTCCCTGGCGGCGTATTTGGGCCGCCGCTCGCATGATCATGGAGAACGGGGGAAACGCAAACGGCTGTTCCCGACTCCAATCCTGCAGAAAGGCGTCCGTGGCCTCCGCTAGAGGGTCCGGCCTCCAGCTGAAAAAACGCGGCAGCTGGTGGTCGAGACGGGACGCAAAGAGATCCACCGAAAAAGGACCCCAGAGAGCTTGTAGCCACCGGAAGACCTCCGGATCCAGTTTCCACTGGCTGGCGTCCCTGAGATGTCTGGAGTGCCAATCCGCCACCTGGTTGGACTGACCCGGCAGATATTCCGCCGTCACCGCAATGTGACGAGACAGGCAATAATCCCAAAACTCCTTCGCCAGGTCCGCCAATGCGCGGGAACGAGGGCCTCCTAGATGGTTCACATAACGAACCGCCGAAATATTGTCCATCCGTAACAGGACACAGGCCTTGACCGAATCCTTGGTCCAAACAATTGATATGCAATCGTTGTTCTTCTGTAGACCAGGCGCCGCCGGTGGAAAAATCCCCGCACCGGGCGCCCCAGCCCGACCTGCTGGCATCGGACTCTATGATCAGGTCCGGAGCTGACCCGAAGATCGTCCGACCATTCCATGCCTCCATGTGAGACAGCCACCATGACATTTCCTCCTTCACTTCGTGCGTGAGGGGGACCCACTGATCGTAACTCATCCCACGGCGCAGATGTTGCGCCTTCAGACGTTGGAGAGCCCTGTAGTGCAGTGGGCCCGGGAAAATCGCCTGGATGGAGGACGAGAGAAGACCCACCACCTTGGCGATATGGCGCAGGGACGTACGATCCCTCGCGATCGTCTGCCGAAGCAGGTGTCGTATCTTTGCGACCTTCCGACCCGGCAGGCTCAAGACCGCCTGCACCGAGTCCACCACGAAACCTAAAAAGGTGATCGTCTGAGTGGGAACCAAAACCGACTTGGAGCCGTTGACCACAAACCCCAGTCTCTGGAGCAGACCGACAGCTTGTCGCAGCTGGCCCGCCAACACCTCCGGGCACTGCCCCATGAGGAGGATGTCGTCCAAGTATACTAACATACGGACCCCCTGACTTCTGAGAAACTCCACTACCGGGTGGAGAACCTTCGTGAAGCACCACGGGGCCGATGAAAGACCGAACGGCAGCGCGGTGAACTCGAACACCTTGCCATCCCATAGGAACTGTAGGAAACGACGATGAGGGGGGTGGATGGGGACGACCAAGTAGGCGTCCTTGAGATCCAGTCTCACCATCCAATCCCGAGGGAGGAGTACGTCTCGAAGGAGGTGGATACCCTCCATTTTGAAATGCCGATTCTTTGAGATTGATCACAGGTCGCTTGCCCCCATCCGTCTTGTCCACTAAAAAGACGTTGCTGAGGAACCCGTGTGGGTGGCGCGTTGATAGACGGATGGCCCCCTTGCGCAGCAAGTCCGAGACCTCCCCGTCTATCAACTGCGCATCGGACTCCGAAAAGACCATTGGGCGCGGGGGCCTCGCTTGCGTGGGCTGGTCGTAAAATTCTATGTGGAACCCTCGTACAGTTTGCAAGACCCAAGCGTCGGCAGTGAGCAATTCCCACTCCCCGTAAAAGCTTGCCAGCCGCCCCCCAATAGGAACTTGATCCAAACAAAGGACACTTACCGGGAGCATTTCCTTGTCCGGAGTTCTTCCTGAACCCTCTGCCGCCAAAGCGTTGCCCTCTGGTGGGGTAGAAGTTGGTATTGTTGGCAGAGGTCTGGTATTGACCTCTTCCGGAGCCTTGTCCTTTATTGTTGGCCTGCTGGCCACGGCCGATCGCGCGGCCCCTACCGCGACCGGCCCCTCCGGAGAAACGCTGGTGAAACACCCTCTTCATGCTGGACTGGGCCTTATCCAGCGACGTGAACGTGTTCACGAACTTGCCCAGTTCCCTGATGAAGGGTTCGCCGAAGAGGCCCCCCTGGGCCACAGCACCCGCCTCCGACGAGGCCAGGTCCCCCAATTTTGGGTCCAATTTGATCAGGAGCGAACGCCGCCTCTCCGTAGACAGGGCACAGTTGGCGTTGCCCAAGAACACTATCACCCTCTGGGCCCAATTCGAAAGCACCTCCGGGGAAATGACGGTGCCATTCGCCCTAGCCTCCTCCGCCATGTCGAGGATCTTCGTGGCGGGCCCAACCGCATCTAACAATTTGTCCTGGCAGGCCCGCCAGGACCGATCGATTCCCTTCCTGGGGTCCTTCATAAATTTCGCCAGGAAGGTGGCCATCTTGGGATCCAATTCCGGGGTCATGGCCACTTTCCCCTCCAAAGTTGGCCGAGGGCACTCCCCACGCAGGCAACCCCTCGCCTCCTTCTCCAGGGGCATGCGCAGCCTGCCCGCTACAAATTTCGCCACGTCTCCCCCGGTGTCCAGGCCGCGGAGCGGGGGTGGACGATCTCGTCCGGGTCCAGCATGCCCGACTCATCACGAGGCATCTCCTTAGCGGAGGGTCCCGGAAGCCAAGATCTGGTCGACTCCCCGTCGTCGTCGGTGTCCGGAGAGTCGTACACCGGAGAGGCGGGGGCCGTAGACACGTCCCCCGAAGCACTAGGGTCTACCAAGGGCGCAGGGGGCACCGCCGTTGCCTTTGCCAGGAAGGCGTCCCGAAGACGCTCAAACGCGCCCCTGTCCACACCTCGGGCCTCCGATGACGGCCCCTCCTTACAAGGCCTCTTCGGGGCGGGTGGCAACCCGCCAGACGTCCCCGGGAGATCGGGGGTCGGAGGTACATGCGCCGATGCCAGCTTCGCGCATTCTTCCACGATGCGGGCGGAAAGGCGGTCTTCCATGGGGCCTACCACCTCCGTCACGCAGCGGTAAATCGAATTGTCCACCGCCTGGTAGAAGTCGTCGTCCTGCAGATAGGGGTAAGGTTCCTCCTCGTAGTCCCCTTCCATCCTAGAACCAAGGGCAAATCTGGGGCACCCTGTAGGGCGGCAGTCGAGATAGAACTCGGATATGGGCAGGCCAACCGGCTGCGATCACGTTTTTGGCCAACAGACGTGGCAGGTGGGCTGCACCAACCCCCAAGCGCGCAGACCCTCCTCGCCGGGACCGGGTCGCCGCACCCCTCAAGCGCGCTAAGCCACACTTTGAATAAAGAGGTGCACAAAGGTCACCCGAAGGTGGTTCACGCGGTCAGAGCCGCAATACAGACCCCAACGGGGCGTCAGAAGCAGGAAAGTACAGACCCGGGGCACCAGGTGTCAGAGGGGTACGCGAGGGCTGGCTCCTGCGCAAGCAGACTCCACGGCGCGGCTCCTGGCACTGCGGAGGCTCGCCAAAGGGTCGGCGAGACGACAGGCCGCCCCCTGGCGGTCTACTCACGCACCGCACTCAAGTGGGAAAGAAAGGTCGCGTAGGAACGAAGAACGTTCCCGCGACCGGGGACTATGTAAGGGAATAAACCATGCAGTGAGTCCCCCAACGATCGTACACAATACAATCAGCAATATTGAAAAAGGAAAAAACATGAGCACTTATCTGGCTGCGGGAGCAGCGAAGAAAGAGGAGGAAGATGACGAGAAGTCCGGATTTATAGTGGTGATGGACAGAGTGGAAGGACTATGGACTATCATTATACAAAGAGACTCTTGGGAGTTGTTGTTTGATTTGTTGAACATTCCGTCAATGCTTTACGTTTAAAGCATTTTTGTTATTATTATATATCTTTTCCTAAGCTGCTGTGGAGACTTTATGTTAATAAAGCGAAGGAAGATATAGCATAATCTGAAGCCTCCGGTCCTGACATAGAATTCTAGCCGCAGATTCCTTCATGACCCACCCTTCCTCCCCGTTTCTGCGAGGACCCTCTGCTTGGGTTTCTGCAGTTGCTCTTCTCTGGGTACCTTGTCTTCTGTGGGTGTCTTCTTTGTTTTCTTTCGGTCAGGCACCCCTCCAGCTGGTTTCTGTTCAGCATGGGGGCCTACCTTGCTCTTTCCCCTCTGTTGTTGGAGTTTCTGCCCCACACATGGTCTTTGTCGTGGGGGGTTCTTTTACCTGTCCTTAGCCTCCTGTTCCCTTCAGATGGCACTGTGGTCCGCTGATGGTTTCCCGCCTTTAACTCCTTCTCCTTTCAGGAGGGTTTCCCCTTTTTGGTAGGGTGATCTTGGATTGGGTTACTTGCTCCTTCGTCCTGGGGTTGTGAGCTTTCCCGTTGTGGTTGTGGTTGCGGACTTTCTTCCTCTTTTTTCTTTTTCTCTCTCTCTCTCTCTTCTGTTGAGGCGCTTTCACATGATTCTGCCTTCAGGATAGCTCTAGCCTTGGCTTGCAGGGATGTTCCACTGAGTGGCGCTTTGCGCTTTCTTGTTATGGCTTTGCTGCTTCAGCCTTCTGGTGCCTTACTGCTACCCGATGCTTTCGCCTTGGCTTGCACGAGTTGTTCCCTGGTGTGGTGCTCTGCTCCTTTTTCTGCTCTGGCCGCTGTTGTCGCTTTCTGGTGTCTTGGGGCGTTAAGTGGTGTGCCTCGCCTTTTATTTCTCTCTATGTGTTCTCTGGTTTTCGCATACTGTTCCGAAGCTCTCCTCAGTTTTGTTGTGATGACTCTGCATTGTGGCTCGGTAAAGTTTTCCAAAGCAAACTGACGTCAGCGCACTGGGGTGGGGCTTATGTGACCTCGCTGACGTCGTGGCCGTGGAGGACTTCGGCCGTAGTCGTGTGGTACCGCCCCCCCCCCCCCGGCGCGCAGTGATGCTGGGCAAGAAAGTTTTCTGGGTCCAGTCTCACACCCGGGGATATTCTACGTTAAGGAATCTGTGGCTAGAATCATCTCTACGAGATACATTATTACTGAAGGTAAGTAACTTGTACTTCTATGCTGTGGTTGTTTCTGAAACCAGGCTGAGTAGTGTTGAGGAGTTGGTGGTCCTTGAGGTATTTGGTGGTAGTAGGGAGATTGGTTTGTAGTTGTAGAACGGTACACAGAAGGTTTTTCAGCAAAGGGAGGACAGTTGTGTCTTTCCCAGTATTAGTGAAGGTCACAGAAGAGGTGGAGGCATTCAGAATGGATGTGAGTGCAGCTTAAATAGGTTGCAGTCCTCTGGAGTAGCCAGTATGGTCAGGGGTCCCATAATGCCCCTGAATGGGTGGACCTCATGGGGACAGCGGTTTCTTCTGGCGCACGGGCATCTAGAAAGCTAAGGCAGTTCAAAAGAGAACACTTTTAAGGTTGGAGTTTGCTGTGAATCCAGATCTGCTGCTCATTGGCAAAGAAAAATCGCTTGAAGGAATCCAAAACCATTCCACTAAGTCAAAGTCTTCAATAGTGGGCTTGGCTACTGGGATACAGGTGGTATGTAAATCTGCCACATGGGCTACCCTCCAGGTGTTTGCCAAGCACTGTTGTTTGGATTCTGAGGGGTGAAGGTATGGCCATTTCACTTGTTTGATCCTAAAGAATTTCCTCGTTTTCATTTCCCCAACTTCCCCCTCCTAAAGGGAGCATGGCTTGGGAATCTATTCATAGGTGAGAAATCTGTATGTAAAAATGTCCATCAGAAGAAAAAGTTACTTACCTTGATAGTAATCTTTCTGTTTCTGAATCGATGTCGAATCTGGCTTCGTTGGCACTAGCACTACATTTTACAGTGACGCTGATTGCAGATCCCAAACTGGCTTCAGCTAGGGTAGGCGCAATGATTCACTATACAATTGCAAAGGCGCACACCAAGTTTGAGGATAGCTTTCCTCTTTTCCTCTTGCCTCAAGGGCAGTATTTTCAGAGAAAGGAGTTCCTCTTTTCCCCTCATCTTGATGCTCTTCAAGATCTTTAGCATGTCCCCCCGCAATGAAGATGGTAACGAGGAGGCAGACCAGTTGCTCTTCCTCATTACACTGAGACTGGCCTGTATCTTGATCATCAAATGCCAGTGGTTTGGATACTCCACCTACGTTTCTCACGATCTAATGGTTTCTTACGATTAGAGCCTATGGTACACCTTGAATTAATCCACGAACAAGAGGAGGTGATACATCAATCAGAAATAAATAACGAGTGAACGGCAAAGAAATTTAATTTAATGAATAAATAAAGAACGAAAAACATAAATCCCAAGAAATAAGGGAAGAAAAAAGCTATTGAATGAATTCATACAGAGACAGAAACTTTGGGTCTTGATAAAGATGGTATGACAAACTTGAAGCCATCGAAAAGCGTTGACGCTGTTGAAAATACAATTTATAGGACTGACACAAACGGTTTAAATACTGATTGGATCAATGTATTAACTGCAGTGTCATTGAATCCATTTTGATGTACATTTGTATTTGACAAGAATTGTGTCTTATATCTGTGTCTGTCTCTATTATGCTTGTCATAATTGTAATGTGTTGGTAATCAATTTCCCCGTGAATTGTATGTGTTTTTTAATATATGAAGTGAGAATTTGTTTTATTGTTCTGTTATTGTGATGCTTTATGCAGTTTTTTCTTCTGTACAATGGAATCTGAACAAAAATATTTTTATAATAAAGTGTTTCTATAACATATTGAATATAGTATTCAATATTTGTATATAGTTTTAATCACTGTATTGAAACATTCTTGATTGTTGGGTCAAGGGAATCCTGTTTTCTTCTGTTTTTGTTACTTACAGGCCTTTTTTTGACACCTTTTCGCATCCAGGAACTGTGTGTTTGTTGCCCCTTGCGGGCCTCAACCCGTGCCGGTCCTGCTCGCGACAGATGTCAGCGACCGGCCCTCACGACGTCTGTATGTGGTGCTTGGGAAAGCACCATGACTCCGTGGAGTGCGCCTCTTGCCGCCAGCTGCGGCCGAAATCCCTGCGGGAACGCCGCCCGCCTGATGCTGCTGTCTGCCCGAATGCCTTGCACGGACCCCTTGCGATGCAGGTCTTCTTCTCCAGCAGAGCCGTCATCTCAGCGCCAGTCCTCACGGGAGCTCGTTCTTGTTCAGGGCAGGTCCCCGGACCGTCGCCGTCATTCGCCTACCTCAGGTAAGCATTTGTCTCCTCCCACCCCCCTCTCCCTGGCGTGCCTCCGGGCCCCAAAGGGGGAGAGGGACTCAGGTTGGGACACCGCTGGTGGGTTTCCCCTCAGCTCCAACCTAGTGCCCTGACTCTGACACCAGGGTCGCCGCAACGTCAGGATACGGCCCTTCCATAGCGCTGTCGCACAGCCTTCCGAGGCTCCCTACAGCATCGCTGGGGGTGGCTGCGGCACGGTGCACAACACCGCTTTGGGGACTCTCTCTCGCAGGTTTCCATTTTGGAGAATGTTGAGTCGAAGCCGGTCCAATTCCGAGCAGTCGAGGCCTTTTTGGAGATCGCCAACGCCGGCTCAACTCGGACAGTCAGGACGGGAAACAACATTTACAACGCAACTTTTACAACGCACTACCATTACAACGAAACTTTTACAACGCAACATCCATTACAACGCATGCCATTACAACGCAACCATTACAACGCATGACACTACAACGCATACCACTACAACGCATGTCATTACTACGCAGTCATTACAACGCATACCGTTACAACGCATAGCATTACAACACATAGTACCCTTACACTATCCAACACTTACCCTACTGTTGCACCCCCCTGGAGTTAGAATAGTAATTTTTACCCCTACACTATCCAACACTTACCCTACCGTTGCACCCCCCTGGAGTTAGAATAGTATTTTTTACCCCTACACTATCCAACACTTACCCTACTGTTGCACCCCCCTGGAGTTAGAATAGTAGTTTTTATCCCTACACTATCCAACACTTACCCTACTGTTGCACCTCCCTGGAGTTAGAATAGTAATTTTTACCCCTACACTAACCAATACTTAGCTTACATGCAATGTAATATTCTGCATTGTAATGATATGCGCTGTAAAGGTAGTATGCGTTGTAATGGAATGCGTTGTAAAGGTAGTTTTAAAAAATTTGTTGCAATGGCATGCGTTGTCATGGAATGCGTTGTAATGGATGTTGGTTGTAAAAAATGTGTTGTAAAGGTATGCGTTGTAAAAGTATGCGTTGTAACGTCAACATCCGGTCAGGACCTTTTCGGAAGTCGCCAACGCCAGCCCCACTCGAGGATTCGGGACCTTTTCAGAGGTCGCCCGCTCGACTCAGGCGGTCGGGCCTTTTCGGAGGTCGCCGACTCTAGCTACACTCCGCCAGTCGGGGCCTTTTTAGAGGTCTCCGACGCCGGCTCAATGTCGCCTCGATGCCGGTACCGTCTCCAGCTTTATTGGTGGAGGGTGTGGTCCCGGTGGGTTCACCACCCCCTGAGTCATTTCACTGCTCTCCAGTGCAGGCGCCAGTGGAGCATTGCCCTACTCATTCTGCTGCTGAGCCTCTATTAAGTGGCCGGTTTAGCTTGCGTCCATCACCTATTGATGACTTGCTCACGGGGGCTAGTGGGACATTCGTCAGGGCTCTTTGGAGGGCTGCAGATATTTTAAGGATGTAGCCGCCCTCAGTCTCTAGTCCTTCGGAGCCTTTGCTGGTTATTTTCCACCAGGGCGCGGGGAACATGGAACCATTGTTACCTTTTGCGGAGTCATTGTTTGACATCCTTCTCGGTACGTGGGAACGCCCTCCTCGGGCGACCCCTTGGATTGTGCTGTGGCACATCGCCATCGGCCAGCTCCCACCTGTTTGACCCTCCATCCTGGAGCTGGAGGACTTGTGCTTCAGGCAGCTCTCTCTGGGACTCCTGTTCCGTTGCTTCCTCCCACTCGAGAGTCTCTGTGGTTGTAGTCATATGGTCACAATGTGTTTGCATCCACCAGCTCAGGACTCGGGTCCCTCAACAGGTTGTGTGTATTCGCTCAGGCTCAATTTGCCCTTTAGAACGCTGTTGAACGGCTCCTGCCCTCCCTCCATGCCGGAGAACTCTTGTGCCGATGTGGTCCGCTAATCCGTGATGGCCCTGATATGGGGCACTTTTCAATTTCGGTCTGCCATGGACACCACAGACTCTGTGGGCCGTACTATGGCTAGGTCGGTTGCCATACGCCACCACACATGGTTGCGTGCTGACGTTTTCCCAGAGTATGTTCAGGAGGGGCTACCATTTGATGGGTGCCTCCTGTATATGTATCTTCCTCGGTTTTAATCTTTGTGGGGGATTTTTGGTTTTGTGACCATCATGTTCTGGGTTGTGTGGCTGCTCAGCCGTGTTGTTTACTTATTCTGGGACAGCTGGTTAAGCTGTGTTTACCTTTACTATGAGCCTCTGCCTACGAGCTTGTCTCAAGAGGGACCCTTCTTTTGCATGGTTGTGCCTTACCCTATGTGATGTATTTGTTGGCAATCACATTGCTACTCTTCCTTGCCCAGGAACTTTTGGACGCAAGGTGACTCTTCCTATTGTTGGACGATGTTTCCTATGGTGAGATCTATAGGATTGGTTTCTCTCCAAGGGTCACCATTGGTTGTCTACGATTGGTCCGTAATACACCCCGCCTCCATAGTGGGTTTTGTCAACCTGGTGTGTTCCAACAACCGCGTTGTGCACATCTTGCCTGTCTTTCGGTGGACATGCGCCCTTAGGGGTCTACCCTGGCACAGTCTCCTGTTCCTGGCGGGACATGGGGTCCTGTTTGTCCCTTCCTGTCCTGTGCATATTTCTAGTTCTCAAGCAATGGCTCCGGTCTATGCCTTTCTGCCACTGGATCTGTGCTGCACCTCTGATGTTTTTCTGGATGTGAGTTCTTTTCCCATTCTGGCACAGGTGCTTCTTTAGGTAGCATTACTGTGTGTGTATTCTTCTCGACGTTTTCCATTTTGGTAGACAGTGTCGGTCTTTGGCGGTGTTGGCTTTTGGCGCCAGGCTTCTGTCTGTGCCTTCATCCTCTCCTTTATGAGCAGTCTTGTGGTCTATGTTTCCGCTGTCTCATGGGTATCGCCATTCCTGTCTTTGTGGATATATCGTGGATCCTACACGTCACTGGGGTGCCCGCATGCTAAGTGTTTTTGCCTTGGTGTCAGCCATTCTTGTGTACACATTCCTTCAGGATAGTGTCCTCTATGTGTTCTTAGCCTTTCAGGTTGTTCACTCACAGTGGTGCCTTTTAATTAATTTGGCTGCATGCCTACCTCCTGAGCTTTTGCTCATAGGCTCTGGGCTCAGCCCTGCCACTGTTGTCACATGTCGTAGGCAGGACACATTAATGTGTTTTTTCTTACACCCACCGGCCTCACACTGCAGCTCCAGTTCTGGGGTGGACAGTCTCCAACTGTGGCTTCCACTGTGGTGTGTGTTCGGGCGGTATGCTCTACCGTTGTCATGTTGTTGTGACCCTTGGAACTTCGTTCCTCTTGGAATATAGGGACCGATGCTTGGATCCTTCTAGAAAGACTTGCTGCATTGTTTCTTACTTTGCACAGTACTTTCTAGTTCTATTTTCCTTTCCTCTGTGTCTGGGTGAGAGAGTTCTCACACCGTCCCTCGTCAGATTCGGTGTCTTTACCATCCCTTGTTAATACTCCTTAAGGTTGGTCATGGGTCTGATGCCCATTGTCCTGGCATTGCGGTTTCTACCATTTTTCGTCAGCAGTTGACAAATATGTTGCCCTGGAACTTGGTGGTTGTTTCGCAGACCCGCCCCTTATGGGGTATGGCTTTGGTATCTATTCTAAGTTAAGGAATCTGCGGCTAGATGTCTCTTATCAGATGGAAGAGTTACTTACCTTTGGTAACGATATATCTGGTAGGGACACAGTCTAGCTGCAGGTTCCTTAATGCCCGTCCATCCTCCACGCTGTGCGAAGACCTTTTCATATGGTGTTTTTCCACATAGCCCCACTTTGTGGTGGCCTTGGTCTTCCGGAGGTGTGCTCTTGCACCTCACTCTGGGGTGTGTTGTTCTGCGTGGGGCCCTTCGGACTCCCCTCCATCCTAGTGTTTGGTTGGTGGCGTGTTCTCGCACCATCCTTTGCGCAGGGGGTGTGGTTCGACTTTCGAGCCCTTTGGCTCTCCACTCCGTCCACATTTTAATGTGGTTCAGCTCTATACTTTTTACCTCCTTCTCATGTTGTTCCACCTGTGCTCCTCACGTGTGGAGTTATGTTTTTAATACCCTCTCACTGCCCACACGTATGCCTCCTTCTTTCTCTGGAAGTCGGATGGGTTGGGTTCTCTTTGGTGCTACAGTCCTTAAATCTCTGGAGGGTGTGTGTAGTGAACTTTCTAGTGGTCGTTCACTTCTAGTCACTTGTCTTGCAACATGTTACTTCAATATTGTGGTTCTTTAATTTCCCTCCTGTGGTGACAAGCTGTGCCTGACTTGTCATGTCTTTCGTGCCTCAGTTGTTGCCCCCTCGAGGTGGGGCACGGCTTGGCACTTTGTTCGGCCCTTGCTCGCCGCACGTACTCTGAGCTTCTTTCGGTCCCTCCGGGTACAGGGTGATTTTTCAACGATTTTGTTCTTTTTTAACACACTGTTCCTATGCTATCGCAGTTCTGTGCATGACTCCGTGTTGTGGCCCGGAAAAGTTTCCTGCAGAAAACTGACGTCAGCACGCCGGGAGTGGCTTATATTGCTCCATTGAAGTCACTTCCGTGGACGATGTCAGGACGGAGCGACGCCGCCTCCCGTCGTGCAGAGGTATTACTATGGAAAAAGGATTTCCCGGATCTAGTCTGACCCTGGGGATATATCTCGTTACCGAAGGTAAGTAGATCTTCCATTTATTTTATTGTCATTATCCTTAAAAGCATTACTTAAAAGTTAGTTAAATTGTCACGTTTCAAAAGGAACAAAGTTTGCAAAGATAATTTTGCCCACAAGTATTTTCCTACATTTTGAAGGTAAGATAACCATGAACTATGTGTAAGAAAATGTTTTTTTTTTTGTGTGACATATTTTCAACACATTTACAAAAAAATATGACAAAAGCTTTTATGATGTGGTGTTATTCGAATCCAAGTATTTTATGTATAAGTTGGTGTTAGGTGACTAAAAGGTTCATTCAAACTCTAGCACACATGTAGATATTCCTTGGAATGTGTATTTTGTGAGAAGTTATTTCTAACAAACGATGTAATGATCTCCTGAAACATGTGTTGAGTATTTTAAGATATTTTTGTGGCACATAACCTCATAAATATTTAAAACAGAGCTATGTGTTGATACCTCAATTATATGAATTTTGGCTTGCAATTAAATGTAACAAGGGTTTTTTATTTTTTCAATTAATTAGCACTGGGCCCTCAAAGACTGCTCTAGGCCCCAGAGTTCTTCCTAAACTACCTCAAAAAGGTAAGAATTGTGTTCTCAGTTGTAACTTATATATTAGGTGTGCCCATCTGAAACAGTTTTGTTTCACATGTTTGCATTGAACCCTTGAAACTAAAACATTGATATATATTATTTTTGATGACCCTTTGCATGAACATGAGTAAAATGGCAAAGGTACATTGCAGGTTTTACTGTAGGATTACATTTAAATACATATATGCACAACTTTGTACAAAGTGGTTTTGCAGATGAATAAACCGTTCTGTTCCTACTTTTCCAGCTAGAGGCTTGAGGGTTTTAAGGCCCTAATCGATATTCTTCCTCTGTTATATATACATAATAAATGTTCATTCTTCAGTAAACTGCTGTAAATTTCTGGTGCGATATTTGATATTCTGTTTAAGACTCTGGTTTTATCGTTCAGAGCTACACATGGCCAAGGACTTTATTACCGTAGGAGGCGGTTCTCCATGTTTGTCCCCAACCGCCCAATCAGTGCCAACTGGCTCTCCCACGCTTCCAGCGGGCTCGCTTAGGCAGACAATCTATCTCGGTTAAAGCAGCAAGGGCTTGGAATGCACTTCCTTTGCTACTTCGCGCCACTCAGGACCTCCATCTTTTTAAAAAAGCACTAAAAGCACATCTTTTTACCATGTCACTTTAACCTTCATTTTCATTCCTTATGTCTCTCTGCATGAGCTCGCGCCTAGGACACCCGAGAGTATTTGAGCGCGTTATAAAACCTCATATAACATAACATAACATATGCAGGCAAGCTCAAGGACTACTTTTTTACTGTGTTTTTTTTGCATTATTAATGTTGACTCCTATCTAGTCCCCTGACACTGGTCATCAATAGTTGGCTGTAGTACTTTCGGTTTGCGTTAAAACTTATGTTTAAATTCTGTGTCTGAGAGACATTTTCCTGAGCTATTACAGCAGCTAACTGCCTTTTTGTTGGAAAATATTTTACGGTCTCTGACCTGAATACCTTTCCTACTTAAGGGAACATTTTCTGAATATATAAATATTTTGCTGGGTACTTCTGAACGCATATTCCTCACCTTTTGAATGCCACCACACCGGATCTGGAACTTTTTGAGCAACTGCTCCAGCACACTGGCAGCTGACACTTTCGGACGATGGAACTAGGTGGTGGCAACACACTTCGGGTGTGGGGCACGGAGTAGTATATAGGGTGTAATCCCTGCGCGCTGACATCAGTTCCGTTCTTCAGCACCCTTCGACAAGGATCCGGAGCTTGGCCCACAAAGCTTTTCTCTGCCATTTAGTGAATCCAATATTCTTCTCTTAACAGTGTGCTAGGGGAAATGCCTCACCTGAAGACTACAGGCCTCAATTTGCGCTGTTACTGCAGGAAACAGATGTTGGTCAAGGAGAAACTTGAAGTTTACTTGTGGTGTCTAGAGTTCACACATGACATAAATGCTCCTTGATGTGCACGAAGACCTGTGTGTTTCCTAGCTCAAGAAACTTGTCATATTGTGTTCCTAGCCATTTAGTCTTTCCCATTCCAATTATCTGGGCCCCTCCTCATCCAACTCCCAGTTCCATTTCAATTCAGCGTTGGGTAAGTCTGAGGTGAAGTCTAAATAGAGGTCCCGGCATAAACATAAAAAGACTACTTAATCCTGGTCTCGCTCTATGCTGTGTAGCATCTACCTCGCATGGCCTGGCATCCTGCTTTTTGTCATATGGTGCGTCTTTTGATGCCAGCCCTTTCTGGGTTGTTCGTGCCAATAAGGAGTTGCCGTGGGCCTCTCTGTTGTACGTTGTTATGGCCTTTCGGCTTATTCCCTAGTAGTTTTCTCCACTTCCCCGCTGCTTCTGCACAGGGTTTTCTAAGTTTTGCTGCTATACTTGATGTGGCGAACTCGTGCAGCCGGATCTCCTTAGACTCCGCTCTTCCTAGCGTCTAGGACTTGTCCGTTGGTCCTGACTACTCCATTGTTAGGCTTGTCTTTTCTTCTAATTTTCCTGCGAGGGGACTGTTCTCTCTTCCGGACCAGAGGCAGACGCTGCTTATAGCTTGGACTAGTTCCACTTTCCGTATAGCTGCGGGTACTTTTGAGCATACCCTAGTCCCTAGGTTTGGCCGGGTTTCAGCATCCTCCTGAGGCTGTTTCTGCGCAATGGTCTTCCTAATGTCTTGTGCTGTCTTTCCTGCCTTGGTATTGGCCCTATCTTCTTAGCTCACCAGATCTTCTCTGGTGTTTGTGGCCCGTTGCCTTATTGCTATTGTGCGCATCTCAGATGTTTCTGCTGTCTTGCTTCCTGGTGCTCTTCTGTTATGGTACTACAGGCACCCTCTGGCCGTGTATGAGTGTCCTTCTGGTTGTGTATGGGCATCCTTTCCTTGCTCTCACACGTCTGGCTGGCGAGGGTCTCAGCAGTACTCTTCCTCTGTTGTACATGCGGGGGCGGTATGCGTTTTCTCCACTGTACCACTTACCAGTATTTTGGATCCATAGGTTCAGTTCTACTTCTTGTGAGGTGCTGAACTTCTTTTTCATGCCAGTTTCTTTACTGGGTGTGTTTTTGTTCCATATCGGCCCTCGCTGGGCAGGGGTCAGTACCCTGCTGCCTTTGTATCTTTACGGTAGCAGGTTCAACAATGTTTTACGCTGTACGAGTTGTTTAGCTGGGGCTATCTCTTGCTTCCTGTGAACACCTATGGACCTGCTGATCCTTCATGCCCCTTTGCTCGTCTTCTTTCGAAGTTTGACATTTTTTGCTCAGGCACAAGCATTCTGGCTTGGTGCGTTTCTCCTCTCATCCCCTCTACATATGAGGGTTTTCGTGTTATTCTGGATGGGCTGTGGTGCCCTAGCCTCCCCTTAATTCCCACTCTCTTCAGAGCATAGGAGTCTAGTGGTTGGCTGTGCTGCCATTTCAGTCCCCACTGTGTTTCTCCCTTTGGTTGACGACACTTTTTGGTCATGTTTTTGGCGGCTAGGTTCTCTCTGGACCTTAGTGGAGTTCAGTCGCAGTCCTGCATCCTCTAGGGGTATGGCTTTGGTATCTATTCTAAGTTAAGGAGTCTGCGGCTAGACGTCTCTATCAGATGAACAAGTTACTTACCTTCGGTAACGATGTATCTGGTAGAGACATAGTCTAGCCGCAGATTCCTTAACGCCCGCCCATCCTCCCCGTCCTGCGACAACCTTTTCAGGTTGGGCTTCTTGCCTTTGCCTCCCTTTGGGTGGCTTAATTCCTCTGCAGGGTGACGTCTTCTCTTCACTCCGACTCACAAGGCTACATTCTGTTTCGTGGCTCTGCTCTACACATTCTTTTGATTGGACGGTATGCTCATATGCAATGTGTCCGTTACAACCCTTACCCTGGGTGGTCCGATGTGGGTCTACTTTTTCTACCCCCCATCTTTCCCTTCTATCTTCTTGAAACGCTTGAGGTCTCTTGCCTCCCCTGCACTATAGCTGTTGCAGTCTGACAATGCTGCATTCGGCAGGTCCCTTATTCGGATCTGATGCCTCCTTTTGGGTGACGCCTTATGTTAGTTTGTCCTTACTCCTGGGTTCTGTCATATATTGTGGTTGCAGCCTTTCTGCCGGCAGCTGTGATGGTTCACCAGGGAGCTATGGCTCAATGTTACGTCTTGTGCCTCTGGTGGCACAGGCTCACACAGGCCAAGGGTTCGAATCCTGCCTATGCTCTGCATCTTCTTCTGCCTCCGGGGAGGTTTTGGACTTAACAATTGCGCGGGTCCCTCCCAGAGTGGTGCTCTGTTCTTTTCCCTCCCTCAGTTTACAATATACGGTGCCTGCCACTGTCCTTCTATGGTGATGTTTTTCACCATGCCTTGTTTTTTCTTTTTCTTCACACTGTTCCCATATTTTCACAGTTTTTGATGATGGCTTCGCTTTCTGACGCAGAAAAGTCTTCTGACGAAAACTGATGTTGGCGCGCCGGGGCATTTATGGCTCCGCTGACGTCACATCCATGGACGACGTCAAGGCGGAGCCTTTCGGTAGCGCCCCCGGGCGCGCAGAGGTGCTGCTGCGCAACATTTTACGGATCTAGTCTGACGCCTGGGGATATTCTAAATTAAGTAATCTGCGGCTAGACTATATCTCTACGAGATACATTATTACCGAAGGTAAGTAACTTGTTCGTTGGGCTTATCGGAGGGTAGTGCTAAACATTTGTTGTACTCACAGTGGCAATAAATGAGAAACACATTCAAAGAATAAATTCAAGACAAATTTACTAAGAATTTCGTTAAACAGTAAGTACAGGTTTCAATAGAAATATTCACAGGTAAGTAAAACGTTCAAATCTGTGCACTTTTACACACAATGCAATTCTATGGGAGGAAAAGTCAAAGATGCATGTAAAGTAGATACAGTCAGTTTCATGGGGCTCACCTTCTGGGATTGGAATAGCAGTGGGCCAAGTTTCAAAATACTACCAGCAGTTCTTCGGGAACAGCCTAGGATCTACTGGGTACAGGGTGCTGATGAGTCTGGTAGATTGCGCTCTATGGAGAAGGGTGCCACCCAAATAGAGGCTACACAGGAGGACTTGCAGACAAATCTGAGGTCTCCCAAACATGGGCTAAGGTTGCTAGGGGTCTTGGAGCATGGAGACACAGCTGGTTCGTCGGGAGCCTCTGGACCATAGGGATTGGTCAGCTGGGCTGGGTGTGCAAAGATGCACCTTGCTGTCAGGGCAAACAGCTGAAAGAGGAGAAATCAAGGCAGCTGGGCCATTTTCGAGGTGGGTCTAAGTAAAATTGATGTCCTTCGACGGCTTCCTGGTCCTGGTGCAGTGAGAATCCGGACTGGACTCTCCCTTTTGGTGTTTGGTGCAGGGCGTCCGGTAAACCGTGGGTTGGTACATGACGGCTCTGGTTGGTCCTGTTGTCTTCACACTCATTGGGGAGACATATCTGACCTTCCAGAGCACAAGTAGCTTCTCCTAGTCATCTGCCGCTTGGGTCCGGCCAGGGAGCCAGGAGCTTCAAGTCGGTGAACCAGACTATGCTTGTTGGTGCCTGTGGACTGCAGGGCAGTAGCTTCTCCTCAAGGCAGACTTTCGGTGTTTCTCCTGGCAGGCTACCCAAGGCTTTGGTAGTTCTCCAGCTCACTGGGCGCGTCCCTGCCATAATTGTGGAGATTTGGCTGATGACAGCAGGTTTTTCACTAAAGTCCTGCTGCAGGTCTCACCAGGCAGTGAATCTTCCAGGCAGAGCGGTTTTGTCGACTGTGACCCTGCTCTGCCATGCCTGGTTGAGGACTGCTGAATTTTCTGGGGATGTCCAAACATCTTCCATGGACATGCTCTTTGATGCCTCCGTCTCTTCGGAGACTAGGCGGATTCGGCGCTAGAGAGCTTTAAGCACAGCAGTGCTACAGCCAGGCACTTGGGCCTTTCCATACCCTCTCGTCGCCCTCAATCCACTTTTCGTGGCCATAGAAGGCGCTTCTAGCCATGTCAGTACCCATTTAACCACTGTGGCATTCAAACTTTCCAGCCTCTGCGTGGCTATGGACTCGGTACCTACTGGTCTCGTGGGTCGGTTAGCTAGCGTTCGGAATCAGGAGCCACCCCTTTCCCCAGCAGCTTCAGCCTCCAAACCCTCCTCATCTGCACGTTTACCATCATGGGCACCCATTGGACTGCAGAATTTGCCATCACCTTCTGCACTGGCAGTCCATATAATCACACAAGAGAGTTTTGCTGATTTTCCAAAGGGGCTACTACCGCCCCTTTATGATTACGCCTCTTTCCATGCCACCTACGTATGAAAGGCTGGTGAAGGACCACCTATCCCTTCTTCGCCAAGAAGTGATGGCTCTTTTGGCAAAAGGAGCCCTAAAATGAAGTTCCGACACCAGAAGCAGGCCATGGTTGCTTTTCCCGCCACTTTCCGGTGCCCAAGGGGGACGGAGGTCTTTATCCTATCCTCAACCTGCGCGCTCTCTATTTCTTTCTCAAGAAGTTCAAAATGCCCACTCTTGCTTATGTCCTGACTGCCCTGGACCCAGGAGACTGGATGGTAGCGTTTCCTCTCATGCCTGCCCAAAGGCGTTACCTGCGGTTCACGATGGGCCACAAGCACTTTCAGTTTTCCATTTTCCACTTTAGCCTAACCAGCACCCCTCAAGTGCTCTCCTATGTGATGGCAGTGGTTGGAGCTTATCTCCGGAGATCTCCCTTTTGCGATGATTGGCTTTCTCCAGACCATGGCAGATCTTCTGCATTCGCTGGGGTTCACTATCAACATGCCAAAGTCACACCTGACTCCTTCTCAGATGCTCCCTTTCATCGAAGCTGATCTGGACATATCCTCTTGAATGGCAAGTTCAGGATATTTAGGCTACGATACTGATGTTCCAACCTCTATCCTGGATTTCAATGAGACTGACTCTGAGGCTATTGGGCCTCATGGCCTCCAACATCCTGCTGGTGATGCATGCCTTTTGCCATATGCAGGCTCTTCAGGGGATCCTGAAGTTCCAGTGGGTGCAGCATCAGGCAAGTCTCCCTGACCTGGTCCAGATCCCGAAGGGAACTACACAATATTGCAGTGGTGGTTAATGAATCACGATTGGGTCAGACCCCTCTCCTTTCCACAACCAGATCTGACAGTGGTGACAGATGCGTTACTCCTGAGATAGGGGGGTCATTTGGAAGAGGTGGAGATAAGAGGCCTCTGGTCTCGGGCGCAATCCAGACCCCGAATCAACTCTGAAGGGTTATTGCCCAGCTATTGCACCTTTTCTGCAGTTGCCTGATCAGCCATCCTTCTTCAACCCCCCTTTTGCAAATTGGTTTCTGAAAAGTTTATATTTGTTTCCACGTTCTTCCTTTATCATGCCCCAGTGGGACCTCGATTTCGTCCTCACTTTCCATATGTGCGCTCGCTTTGGACTCCTACACAACTGTCCGCCCAGGTTCCATACTCTCAAGACAGTTTTTCTCATGGCTAGAACAACTACCCAATGGGGTCAGTTAGTTTCAGGCCTTGTCACCCAAGCCTCCTTATCTGAACATCTACCCAGACAAACTGATAACTTTCTTTCTCCCGGAAGTAGTCACTTCCTTTCACATGGGCGAATCCATCACTTTGCATACTTTAACGCTTCACCTCATTCTTCCAAGAAAGAGAAGTAACTTCACCGTCTGGACCCATAAAAAGTGTTGCGCTCCTACCTTGACCACACACGAGTTCCGGGTGGACGACCAACTCTTCGTAGCATATGTCGGAGCGAGGAAAGGATGGACTGTACAGGAAAGGACCATCCCACAATGGATTGTGCCCTGTATAAAAATCTGCTACCCCTGAGGGATTGTGTGCTCATTCCACCAGAGCTATGTTAGAAGGGGCGGCCCCAGAGGTCGGGTTATGTCTATCCAACTCCTCCGTGACCCACCTCTCCCACCAATAATGCCGAGCCTTGCGAGGGATCTCCACCGGGGAAGACCTCAAGTAGCGAATCGTACACACGAGGACCACACCACACTTATGAACAGACACAACACCGAAGGATCAGTTATCAACTTCTTTATATTCACGAAAAAAAGGCAATACCACACTTATGTACAACAATCGAGGGATCGCAAAGAGTCTCAAGTCTTTGGGGAGAGGGTAGCGGACAG
Organism: Lissotriton vulgaris; assembly: GCF_964263255.1. Classification (NCBI taxonomy): domain Eukaryota; kingdom Metazoa; phylum Chordata; class Amphibia; order Caudata; family Salamandridae; genus Lissotriton; species Lissotriton vulgaris. The sequence goes on along the minus strand of NC_141691.1, from coordinate 1,889,252,974 downwards.
TCTTAATCTCGTAGGCCAGCACGTAGCGTACCCTGCGCACAGCTCTCAATCCTCGAGCCGGGGGGTTAGGGAAGATGGCAAACGCACTGGTGTTCTTACTCACTTGAAAGAGGGTCTTTTCAGGATGGTGACTTCGATAGTCCAGCCGGACAAGGATGTTCCTTGAGCCGCGACAGCGTCAGCAGGGCTCGCTCTGTAGAAGGTTCAGGAGGAGCCGCGACCACGTCAGCAGGGCTCAGAGGGTTCCGTAGATGTCTTCAAGATTCAATCTCGAGCCGCGACGAGGTCAGCAGGGCTCCGATGGTTGAGTTCCAAGAACGAGCCGCGACAACGTCAGCAGGGCTCAAAGAGTTCACGAGGTTCAGTTCAGCCGCGATCAGATCAGCAGGGCTTCCTGGTCCAAGATACAACTGCCCGCTAGTTCTGGGGCGCCCCTTGATATAGTTCAGTGACCCTTTGATGTCCGGACCCTGGTAGGCGGGGGTCCGAGGCTGTGGGGGCGGTCCTGGGGTGAGGTCCGGCGGTTGGTCCTTTGATCCCTTTGAGGATGCGTCCGGGAATTCCCAGACGCCCAGCAGGTCTGGAGCCAGCACTCTGGGAGGCGTGAGCGAAACCGGTCTCTCAGGGGAGGCCGGAGGTGCCCTCGAAACTCCTCGTCTTCTCTCACTAGGGTAGCCCTCGTCCTCCCAACGGGGGCTGGCGCGTCTGGAGTCTACTCTGCGCTGGGGCGGGGGTCATGCTAGGCCCACGGCATCAGGGGTCACGGAAGGGAAAATGGCTTCCGAGGGGCCTATGGGGCCTTGCGGGTCTGGGGCGTGCGGGTTGGAAGGATGGCCGGGGACAGGCCGATACGGACAATGGGCATTGGGTAGGACATTGGTAGGGCAGCTAGGGAGTCCCTATGTACAGAGTTGGCTGACGGGGAGCTGATTCGTGAGGGGGTGAACCACGCCATGAGGCCGGGTCCAACAAGCTAAAGCGGCAACAACTGTGTTAGCTTGGGGAATTTATGTCTTGGAAATCTGCCAGATGGCAACATTGGCTTCCCTGCACACGTTTACCAAGCACTACTTTCTGGACAGTCAGATCCATTGGGTTGGGCCTACTGCAGGACTTCTTTTTGTGAAATTTGTCCGCTGATCCACATCCAGGAAGATTGGGTATCTATTCTAAGGTAAGGAATCTGCATCTAGAAGTCTCTATTACATGAACAAGTTACTAACTTTCGATGCCTTATCTGGTATAGGCTCTCTGTAGCCACAGATTCCTTACAGACCCAGCCATCCTCCCTGCCCTGAAAATGGATTTCTAGAGGCAGGGCTTTTCCCTTTCAGGGCCCTAGTTTTCCATACCATTAGTCAGTGTACTTCATGGCTCTGCGCTTCTGGCATGGAAAGTCACAAAAAGTAATTGACATCAGCATGCTGGCGTGGCACCCATATAGACCCAGTGCACGTCACTTCCGTCGCTGATGATGCCATGCGGAGCCAAACAGTGCCAGCTACCGGCGTGCCAGCTACCGGGATGTAGGGGTACTGCCCAAGAAAGTTGCCAGATTCAGTCTGACGCCTGGGGATATGTCTAGGGTAATGAATCAGCGGCTAGATAGAGTTTCTACCAGATAATGTGTTACCGAAGGTAAGGGACAATGTGTGGAAATCCAGTTGCAGTAAATATTTATCATATGTGCATCACCAAGTTAAGTGTCTTGATTTGTTTTGACTCTATTAAAATTTTGTTCTCATTGCACTTCAGAATAGCACCAAATGTGCTTCAGGTTTGCTTTCCCAACTGCTGAATGTATACATTTCATTTTCAGGAATTTACATTTTGTTGTGTTACAGAAATTACATCCTACAGCCTTCCTTTCAAACTCTCTGTACCCCAACAGTATTGTCACATAAATCTGAAAGAGACACGTTCGTGATAGATCCCTTACCTTAGAATAATCCCCAGGCGTCAGACTGGACCTGGAAAGTTTTGGCTTAGCAGTACCCCTGCGCGTCGGTAGGTGGCGTTGTGCGGCTCCGTGTTCGTCACTGGTGTCGTAAGCGCCAGGATGACGTCACGAATACTACTTAGGTGCCACCCATGCGCGCTGACGTCAGTTTTGTCTGTTTGCCGCGCCAAAAGCACAGATTCGGGATTGAGAATGTACCTCGGTAATTTTTTGACTACTTTTTGAGACATTTTTGTCTCCTTCTCTTGTCTCCTGGTGCACGTAGAGATGCCCGGCTTTAAGTCTTGTGGGTTGTGCCGCCATAATATGTCGGTGGCGGACCCCCACGATGTTTGCCTCTACTGCCTGGAGACTGACCATGACTCCCGGGACTGTCAAGACTGTCGAGGCATGGCCCGAAGACCTTGTGGGAGCGGCGCCGGAAGTTGGTGGAGGTCCGGCACTCCTCTCACCTCTGCTCCGGGTCTAGGGGCCGTTCCCTGGACCGGAGCCGTCGCTCCTGAGACTTAAGCCTTCACCTTCAGATTCCGGTATGCGACGCCATAAAAAGAAGTAGAAGAAGTGTGTTCGTTCTGTAGTAGGGGATCTCTGTGTATAGTCATAATGTAGTGAATAGTTCCGCCCATGTGCGTGGACCCCGGAGCAATCAAAAATAATCTCTTAAACTGTCTTCAGTGCAGTCCTGCATAGACACTTAAGAGAAAATTAAAGACAATAATGCAGCCTATATTCACAAGGCTACACTGTCCAGTACTTCAACTAGAAATGCAAAGGATATTCCACCAATATCACATTTAACACAGTCTGCTAAGTTTTACCAATAGAGAAACTTCCCCTTCACAAAATCCTTGGAATGATAGAGAGGAAGGAATGGACAGACAAGCCCCATTATGTGTCTGGAAAAAAGGATACCGTGCCTTTAAGAAACTCTCCAGAGACCCTCGATATCCCAGGATGCACAGCAATAGTCCTTTTACTTTCAGTTCTTTTTTCCGACTCCTGCTAGCAGGACCCCGGAGCATTGAGCTCTTCCTTTTTGGGTTTAATTCGAATTTTTGACACTTTTCGAGTGTTTAGAGTGTTTCACTCGACGTCTGCCTACTCCTTCTTTCTTTTGCTGGGGTTTTTTGCCAGTTTTTTGCCATTTTTCTGTAGAAAATGCCTGCATTGTTCGACAGGTGCCCTGAATGTGCCAGTAAGAAGGCCAAATTGGACGTCCACAGAGTGTGTATCCTCTGTCTCCCATCAACCCATGTCCCTGAAGATTGCGAGATCTGTCAGTCCTTTTCCAAGAGGACCCTGAAGGACAGAGAGAGAATCCGGCTCCAAGGCCTGGAGCTGAGGAAACTTCAGGATCAAGGTGGGTCTGGGCATGGGAGGACTGGATCTGAGTCCTCTGCCCGTGGTGTGGTCTCTGCGGAGCTCCCCAGTCAAGAGAACGCCAGAAAACGGCACAGATTTCAGTCGACGTTGATGGCCTCGACGTCAGCGTCGAGAGGGTTGACCACCGTGTGCTCCCTGTCCACCCAGGGCTCTGGGTGGATGCGGTGTCGCCGTTCGACGTTGAGGGGGCTGACGACGAGACCTCGGACGAGGTCGACGTCGAGAACTCATCAACGTCGAGGAGTCATCGACGTCGTGATGGGTCCAGGCGCCGGCGCTCGCCGTCGAGGCGACACCGCCGTTCGCCGTCGAGGTCTTCTCGGCACTCGACGTCGAGGAAAAGGAGGTCGGCGTTGAGGGATGTGTCGGCCCCTCACGGCTGCAAAAGAAATACAGACCCCCTGACTCCGATCCGGCTTTTCTCAGATCGGACCCGGTCCCAGATTCGGTGATCGTCACAGCAGCCAGGAAACAACACGCTACTACTCCTTCATCCACGGTACCACCCCATAAAGAGAGTAGGCAGATGGATTCTGCGGATCGTATGGTCTGCAGTACGGCTGCTACGTCCATGAAAACCGCTAGTGCTATGGCTCTCCTATGGCGATACAAGTAGTCATTGTTGTGAGAAGTTGGCCTGATATATGATGCTCACTAGTTCCAGTGATCACCTTGTATCAGTCCAAACAACCCTTATGGTGATTGGCTGTAAGTCAACCTTATAGACCAGCTATCCTAATGGTAGCATGGACAAAGCAGTCTTTAGGCTAAACTCTTTTGGCATGTGAAGCCAACTGTTTTACCACATATAACCCCTTGAATACCAAGTGAAAGGACACCACACAGGTTGTTATGAAAATAAACAAGTATTTATTAACTAACATACACCTCTGAACTCTTTATGAGGTCAGAGGGCTAAGCACATGACAAACTCTTAGGAAAAATATGTTTAAGTTGCACATTTTACAATGGTGCCCTAGGGGCACGACAAACCATATACTAAGTAAGTGGAATGTGAAAGTCAATCAAAGGAATGGAGCTGTCCAGAGGTTGTAGGAACGCTGGGACCACGCTATACTAACTTGAGGTAAGTACTAGGAGGCCCACGGAACGCGTGTGCAGAGTGTGAACTCACACGCGAGATGCGTACAAAACGTCTATTGACAGACAGTACAGTTTTAAGGTGAGTACGGACGTCCCTGACTAGATAGGACAAAAACGACTGTGGAACTGGACACTAGGAGAGTCAAGCTACACTTGAGCACCGAAATGCTCGTGTTACCTCACCCACAGGCTGCGGGTGCATAGGTGCCAAGTCGTGTCGGGTTCCGGCGTTGAAGTCTATGGAGCCTGGAGGAAAAGATACTGCAGGCGGTCAGGAGGAAGATGTCCGGTGTGATCCAAGGGTGGATCAGTGAAGAGAAGAACCTGAAAGCAGAGGGGACAATGTTCAAAGTCACTATCCAGTGACTGGAGTGGAACCAGGAGTGGAACCAGATGTCGTCGTCGCGATCAGGTGAAGGTGGACGCTTGTCTCTGCAGCCACGTGGACCAGGTGGTGTCTTCGACGACCAGGATGGAGGCACGAGCTGTCCCACGCAGGCTCTCGCTGTCGGCGGTGTCGTCTCCGGATTCGGGTTCAACAGGCCTTGGCAAAGGCAACCCACGCGGTGAGTGGAAACGGCGTCTGGAGTGGACCAGGAGGGTCCGGGGTGCTCCTCTTTTGGAAGGGAGCAAGGGCCAGTCTGGAGCTACCAGACCAGCAGTGAAGTTGTCGGAGCAAGTGACCAGACAACGCGTCGAGCAGCAAACAGGCAGAAGGGCCCCACGCAGATCTCGTGGATGCTGGAGGGCTGGTCTTCGGTGCAGGAGCTGCTCGGGGTCGGGGCTTCTCAGTCCCCAAAGCACTTGGACGAGGATGCCTCTGAAGTCGTGCTAGAGCGAAGTGCTGAGTCTTTCAAGATGGCCGGTCCCATGTGTCTCGTCGTACCCACGTGTCCCAGCTGTGCTGCAGATGTAGGTTGAGGTCGGAGAGGTCTGGGAATCCGGGTCTCGTCGGGCTCTGAAGTCTGGATCCTTGCAGGAAGACGACAAAGGGAAGCCGCTGTACGATGATGGTGCCTGCTTGTGCAGGGTGGACACTCCTTGCCCACAAGGGAGATTTCTTCAGTCTTCTGTGGAGCAGAACGTCGAAGTCCTGAGTTTCTTCTTGTAGAGTTGATCAGGATAATCTAATTTGGAATGGGACCAGCTCCTACCTTTATCCGGCTAAAGGGGGGCTGCACTACGACTAGGTCCCTCCTCTGGGTGGGACCAGGAAGGGGGGTGGTTACACCCCCTATCCTTTGTCCGGTCTTGCGCCAGCTCTGGGGCTGGAGTGACCCAGGAACTGGTTTAGACCTGAGTATGCACAGGGACACCTTGTGTGCCCCAGGCATGTCTCATTCCTTTCAGCCCTGTCCTACCTAATACACAAAATCCTGTCTGGGGTGGTGCTAGCACCTCCCAAGGCAGGAAACCCTTTGTCCAAGCCTCTCTCGCTGGAAGGACTCCCAGCAGCAGGAGGTCAGACTTGTGTCTGTGGTGGCAGCATCCATTTGTGATGCTGAGGCTCGAGTTAACTTTAACCAGGGTTCACAGTTACATACATGTCGTGTCCCTCTAGAAGGGTGGAATGCTACCCTCGCCGCCAGAATTGGCGAGGGGGTAGTATTCCAATTCGTATGACACCTTACTCGACATGTTTTGATAATGCTATACCAAAGTTAGCATTTATCCGCGAGGATTATAATACACTTAAGAGTATATGGTATAGCGTTATCATGGAACAGCTATTAGGACTTGGCTCCGCAAGCTGCAAACGGGCTCAGCTCATGCCAGAGCACCATCTCACATAATTCCAAGCACTCTGCCTTCAGGATTGATAAGGCCTGCCTTAAGAGTGACTGATAGGAATATATGTGTCCATTTAGGGTTAGATATAGGGATACTATATCTAAAGCAAAGGGTGATTACACCACCTTGCCCCAGCTGATTGATCAGCCAGTTGTGTCAGATTTGGATGGCCAGCCAGGGGTGGCATAATACATGCTGCAGCCCCTGGTAGGCCCTGGGTGCACATATACCCTGGGTACCTAAGGTACACTGTACAGGGACTGATAAGGTGACTCAGTATTCAATTAGATATGCACCTAAGGCACATGGAATCCATTTTACAGAGAGAGCAGTAGGCCTGGGGTCCTGAATAGCAGGGTCCCAGGTCAACTAAGTCGAAAAACCAGCAAAACACCAGGCAAAAAGTTGGGGGCAACCATAGTCAAGTTCAAGTTTAATCTTTATTTCGTTGCGTTGCAACATAAAAGATACAATAAAATATAAACAAAACATGATAAAATTCACCACATATAGAACTAACAGTTCATTATAATTGAGCACCCTGTTATACAATCTACATATCATCATATTTGGACACACAAGATTACAAGTTTATGTTTGGCACAGATGTTGAATAAATATATTAAAATGTTTAAAAATCAGATTAAAAAAACATTAAATTGGTTATAACAGCCTGGAATTTGAGAAGACACAAATAGCTAGACACAATTCATGATTTAAAAAAAAAAAAAAAATTCTGGATGGTGTATTTTCCTTATTTAAAATGAAAGGTTTAATTTCCGTCTAATAAAGTAAACGGCCAATAAAAATTTACTGATTCCGAACACAATTACTTGGCTGGTGTCCGTACTTAGGATCCTACCAGCTTCCCTATGAGAGATGGAGCCAATATTACGGCACAGGGGGACTATCCATCTTTTCCTTGCCTTAACGTAGCTAGGGCAGAAGAACAATATATGATATATATCCTCCCTTTGATTATTGGTGCATAAACTGCAATGGTCATTATCTGTCTTCCCCCATCTTTTCTCAATTACCTTGGACCTCAACGTTCCATATCTAAATTTTATATACAGAGATTTGGCCAACGGTGGCTGGAATTCGTCAAGGAATTGTTCGAAGGATGCCTCATTTTTTACCATGAGGAATTTTTCTGTAAGGGGACCGTGTGTTCTTGTATACACAGAATCGTGGCTCACATATGACCAAAAGGACAGTTTGACTATTTTCTTAGAGACTGAATTTAAGGATCCTGGCTCGTTCCAAAAGTGTGTTAATCCGAGCTTGATTAACCAGGTTTTTACATGCTTAAACCAAAACATTTTCCTGTCGCTATCAAGCTCAAGGACTTCTTTCAAGCCGTTTTTGTAGTCAGATAGTTCAATAGTTGTCCATAGTCTGACCCACAATAATACTGGTCTCAATATTGCATGGTGATCTGTGTGTTTGATGTTTAGATCAAGAAATAAGGGTATCAATGGGGTATTGGTTGGAACTTTTAAAAGACCCCTAATAAATTTGTTCTCCAGTGCTTCAAAGGTTTTCTTACATACTGGCCCCCAGATTTCCGCCCCATACAGTGCGTCCGATTGGACCTTATATCTAAAAAGCTCTACTGCTGGGATGACCGCCTTATTCACACTTTTATTGTGTCTCTGCAATATTGGAAAACAGTTTTGTTTAAACACCAGTTTTGATTTCACTAGTTGTGGGCCCCATCCCATTAAAGAATCTATCAGGACTCCCAGATATGTAAAGCTGTGCTCGTAATCTAGTTTTTGACCGTTTAACATTAGATTCCTTTTAAAAGTTTTGTGCGGGTTTAGAGCCATGTATTTTGTTTTTTTTATATTGATTTCTAGACCTTTTGAGGTACAGTACTGTTGGAACCTATCTAAAAGGGTCTGTAGGCCGCGTGGCGTTTGCGAGATTAAAATTGTGTCATCCACGAAAAGGAGTGACGCAACACGTTCCCCTCCCAATCGGGGCGAATCATTATCACAATTTTCCATATAGGCTGCAATATCATTTACGTAAAGGGAGAAAAGTGTGGGGGCCAGTACGCATCCCTGGCGTACTCCCCGTTTTATGGGGATTGGGTCTGTAAGTTCCCCATTTGGGCCCCACCTAACCTTGGCGTAATTCTCCTGATGCAAGCCCATCACCAGTTTTAGCAATTCGCCTGGCAGCCCTTGTCTATCCAGAGATTTCCAAAGTAGATCGCGAGGAATTAGGTCAAATGCTGCTCGTAGGTCTACAAAGGTCACATACAAGTGACCCTTGCGGATAATAACGTATTTCCAGTACAAGCAGCATAGCCTAAGTACCTGGTCTATAGTGCCTGTTTTATTCCTAAATCCCGCCTGATATTTGGATAAAACTGACTCATCCTCCAGCCATGAGTTTATACGATTTAAAATATGTCTAGCATAGATCTTCTGCGTTATATCTAAAAGGCTAATGGGGCGATAATTCGCTGGGTCGCCACGATCCCCCTTTTTAAAAATAGTAATAATTTCTGCGCCATTCCATGTGTCCGGAATATGGTCGCTAGCCGCAACTATGTTAAATAGATGGTTCAAGTAGGGTGCCCAAACATCAACGTTATACAGATAGAGATCGCCCAGAATTTTATCTAGTCCAGGCGCCTTCCCTTTCTTTACCGTGGCAATTGCTATTTCTGTTTCATGTATATCAAACACTACCGGGTGGGTATTAGCTGGTATTGTGACAGTGAATACGTCTGTTGCAACAACATCAGTTGCAGTTTTAGCTGCATATAGTGATGTAAAATGTTTGACCCATGTATCCTCATCTAGGTAGACCTCCCTGGAGCCTTTTTCACGATTGTTTTCCTTAGCTGCTAGTTCCCAGAATTGTCTCTGGACCTTATTTTTGGCGGCTGATAACATACTGAGCCATATTTCCTCATCCCAGGAGGATTTCGCTCTTACTAATATTTTGTTATAAGCCTTCCTTTTATCTCTAATTTCTAATGGACCTTCCCCTTTAACAGCATTAATCAGTGCAGTTTTAGCAAGACGGCATTCCTTGTTGTACCAAGGTTTACCTGTAGCTTTTGCATTGATCGTACCTGCACCTTTTTTGGGTATTTTTGTAAGAAGTTCTAATAATTTGCTGAAAAGGGATTTATGCAGTTTAATAAATTCTTTGGGGTCGCAGCTATAGGGACAATATGAACTTAGGGTGTCTGCAAAGGTGCAGTATATGTTGGCCAATAGATCCTCTTTTTCCAGTACGTAGGCCCATTTAACCGCCCTGCGATTATTACTAAGGATAATGTTATCTTTTGTAGATGAGGATGCTGGGCTATGGCCTCCCTCCGTGGCTCCCAACACCTTTAGCATGCTTTGTTGGTAGCTCATTTCCAGAGGGCAATGGTCGCTTTCATATCTCTCTTTGACTTTTAAATCTACTGTGAAGGGCCACAGATCTAGGGAGACTATAACATAATCTAGTTTACTTTCATACTCGCGTCTCTTAAAAGTAGGGGCTTTCGGGCTGTCAAAGGCATACGCCCGTTACATGCTCTCAGGCCATGAGAGGTCAACAACCTAGTGATCTGCAAAGCCAATGCAGTGCCAGCCACCATTCTATTTTCATTCAGGGCTGGTATTCCATTGGCAGTGTCCTCGTCTTCGAACAGTTGAACTATGTCTGTAATTGGTTCGAAGTTGCAGTTCAGGTCCCCGCATAAGATGACGCTTGCAACTATTTTTAATGAATCCATGAGTGACTCTAGCTTCCCTATGCATGATGATTCCTTATGGGAAGACTGGGGGCTGTTATACACGTTAAAAAGGTGAATCACCCTATTGTCCGCTGTGGTTACTTCCAGACCAAGAATGTCCGGAGAATCAGTGTTAAGCATTTTTATGCCTATTTTGATGGAAACACTGATCCATATTAGCAGACCTCCAGATGCGCGACCTCTTATAGAAGGCACAGCCTCTACTTGATAAGTTTTATAGTCAACCCTTTGCATCTGTACTGTGGCCCATGTTTCCTGTAACACACAAATATCAAAGGTGTTCATGTATTCGTTCCAATCGGGATCACATAGTTTTGCACGCACCCCTTCTATATTCCATGAAACAAGTGTAAGCAAGGGGGGTCCCTCACTTGAACCATGGAGCGCTGCAGGTGAAACAGCAGACAAACTACTATTAACTTCATCATTACCTATAACAACAGCACGTGCGCCCATCGTATGACCACTAGTCCCTTTTTCTTCGTTGTATCTCACAATACATGAAACATTTTCATTCCCCCTAGCATCATCTCTACTTTCTAGCCTTATGGTGGGTGTAAACAGTGGAGATCCCTCGTTAGTCCCAAGAGACACTGCAGGTGAAACAACATGCAAACTGCTATTCGCATCGTCACATATTACAACAGTACGTAACCCTATCTTTGAACAGCTGGTCCCTTTTTCTTCGTAAAACCCCGTGGTGCATGGGACATTTTCAATTCCCCTAACGTCCTCTATGCTCTTTAAATATCAATCACATTCCTCCATGCCACTAAATGCCTCAAACCTGTTTGATAGCTCTAAGGGAGTAAATGGCATCAAATGGGTCATTTTTCCATTTTCTCCTGCATTGTGGCTAGTCGGTACAGTATTCCACCCTTGTATCACAGGAGTTGGAGCTAATTGATGCATGTATGCGGGATTCCTGGCAGACTCCATGTTAAAAAAGTGGTTGGTGAAGTGGGTATTATTGGATAAGTATTGGGGGGGAAATACTGTGGATCTTGGGTAGAAATAGGTCAAAGGACGCGGTACAATACAATTATTTTCATTGCCATAAGGCCAATTCAAAATGTATTGAACTGCTTTTCTATCCCTGAAGTTTACAACAACAATATCACCCCCTATATCCTTTGTTCCCAACCAAGACAAGCGACGAACATGGACTATTTCACCATTTACCTGGTTAGTTTTGGGTCTATACAATGATAGCCAATGCATTATCTTGTTTTTTAGTTGGAAATAGCCTTCCCGTTTACCACTTGACAGTTCAGGAACCCCGGTAAGTACAACCACGTACGGTAGAGCTTCTGGCGGGAGTTCCATAGGTGGTCTCCTGGCCTGTCCCCCTCTCGTATGACCAATCTCATTCTCATCTAATCTTGGGGGTCTGTTTGGGGGGATGCTTGGTTCCCTTGCCTGGGTATTAGCTGGAATATCAGTGTTACTGATTGGTGTTATATTTGACCTACCCATAGATGTTGTTAACTGTTTTGGCTTGGGTTTATTAAGAGGTTTACTAACAGATGGTGGGACACCTGTGGGCAAATGGTTAGAAGTAGCTGAAATAGCTGTTGTCGAATTATTTTCAATAGTGGAGGTAGAGGGTGTAGCAACCACTGCATCTTTTGAGTGGGTATGCAATGGCGTAAAAGCTTTTTGTGGGTGTAACACTTTCAGAGGCCCTATTGACCTGACAGAATTCCCAAGTATTGTCAGATCCCCCCTCTATTTTCCCCAACCTTGCTTCCATTCCCTTAAGTCTTTCAGCTAAGGCAAGCATATAACTTCGCACAATCAGTTCTATATTGTCCAAGAGAGTCTTAGGGGAGGCTGGTTGCGATCCTTCTTCCATTGGGATATGGATGATATCAGGCTCTATGGCTACTTGGGAGGATGGTGTCACGAGTATTGAGGGGGTAGGAACTGATGCTATTACTTGCTTGTTAGCAGGTTCTCCCATGGTCGTGGTAGAAACAGAGTTCACCTTCTTCCCGAATTCGGTGTGACTTAATTTAGGCTTATTTGTGTCCGTTTTTTTCCGTCTCCTTTTGGAAGGTGGAGGCCCATGTATTTTGTGTGGCAATAGCCTCGTGTTTTTGCTTCTTACTACTTTGCCTGGCCTAATTGTAGGCGAAATCATGATTTTAGAAGCTTTAGGTGTGCTAGGGAGATCTTGTGTCACAGTTAATGGCTCTGGTTGGGTTTGCGTAGGTGACACAGCAGGGGCTAAACATTCCTTAAGTAATGCGGGCACACTAGCAGTTGGTGATATGTTGCCTGTCAATGTGGTATTTAAATCATCATCCAAGGTGACAGACATAATAGGTTCAGACAGGGTCCTATTTTTGATACGTTCAATTGAACGACGACGATCTGCTAACAGCAGTTCTTTATTGCCCTCAGGAGCCATTTTAGGAAAATAGTCATCCAAGGTTCGATTTAACATGCCCCCATGTTTGTCCATACCAGCAATAGCAGGGCTAACAACAGCTGTGGCCATCATGCAGAGATAACAATGGTGGGACTACGGTAGTAGATGGATCACTACTTACTCAGATAAATGTCCAGGACCTCGGGCCCAGCCCAGCCTCTTCTGGCCGATGAGGGCAGTAGAGGGCCCGCCCTTTGCCCGGGCTTAGCCCCGCGCTTTGTCCCGCTCGCGTCCCGCTACGCGGAGGGGGCGCTGCTCTTTTGAGCGCCTCCGGGCGCCTCCTGCCTCCGCGTCACACTCGTCGAGCCCCCGCAAAGGCTCCTGGGGGTTGGAGTCCCCCCGCTCTGTGGCCGCGTTGCTGGTGAGAGGCGGCGGCGGGGGGACTCGATTCCTGGTCCTGCGTACCGGTTTCCTGCCACAAGAGGTGGCGTTTCCCTTCGGTAAAGTTTGGGCTCAGTCACTCAGGGCGCTCCGGGCGCGCTGCTCTTTTGAGCACCTCCGGGCGCCTCCTGCCTCCACGTCACACTCGTCGCGCCCCCGCAAAGGCTCCTGGGGGTTGGAGTCCCCCCGCTCTGTGGGCGCGTTGCTGGTGAGAGGCGGCGGCGGGGGGAGCTCGATTCCTGGTCCTGCGTACCGATTTCCTGCCACAAGAGGTGGCGTTTCCCTTCGGTAAAGTTTGGGTCAGGCAACCATAGTCAGATATCCACCTTCCTACAATTGTGGGATTCCCTAGAGCAGTTTCTGGAGCATCTCCCTAGGGACAAGTGGGAGGATTTTCAGGAGATCATCAACAAGGGCATGTTGATGTCCAATCAAGTGATCAGTGCGGCGGCGGATTCCCTGCTCTTGGCTGCCCATGACTACTGCCATGGGATAAATTTGAGTCGTCATGCCTTGTTGCGCCTGACGTCCCTGAAACCAGAGGCCCAGCAGAAGTTAGCCAACCTGCCATTCTCTGGGGCGACATTGTTTTGGAAACACGCTGATGAGGAGATGGCCCTCATGAAGGCCGAGGCTGAAACCCTGACGGCCGTCGGGTTAGAGAAGCCGAAGGAGCAAAAGCAGACTTTCCGCCCCTTCAGAGGCGTTTTGGTGCACATGGCGGGGGGCAGGGTCGTCAAACTGGCCAGCAGCAATGACAGCAGCAGCAGTACCAGAGGCGGCCTTTCCAGAAGTGACACAGGGGCAGAGGCGGCCAGCAGTCCTCCTCGACGCCCAAAGGCCCTGAGTTGCTACTTCCTTCTCATCCGCTCCGGTGGGGGGAAGCATCCAACATTACCTGGCAGAGTGGAGAAAAATTACTCAGGACAAGTGGGTGCTGAATATTGTTTGCAATGGATACAGTCTTCGTTTCACCAGTCCACCTCCAGCAATTCCACCGTTTTGCTTGCAGTTCCAACTGCGCGAGCTCCAGGCGGAGGCCGATATCCTGTTAAGAAAAAGGGCGATAGAAGATGTCCCTCTGTCTCAAAGGGGAAAGGGTCTTTACTCACGTTTCTTCCTAGTGCAGAAGAAGGACAAGAACGAGTTCAGGCCCATTCTGGATTTGCGACAAGCAAACCAATGGATTCGCAGAGAAAAGTTTTGCATGCTGTCTTTGCACCAGATCTATCCTCAGCTACAGAGGGGAGACTGGCTTTGCGCGATAGATACGTAAGATGTGTACTTCCATGTGCCCATTGCACAGAAACACCGGAAGTTCCTGCGCTTGCTCGTCGGCACCAATCACTATCAGTACACCATACTACCGTTTGGACTGAAGTCTGCACCCAGGACTTTTTCTAAATGAATGTCTGTGGTAGCAGCTCACCTGGGTGTTTGTCTACCCTTACCGGGACGACTGGTTGATCAAGGCCTCCACCTTCCAGGAAGCACAATTGCACTTCAACAGGACGGCCGTCCTGCTGAACCAGCTGGGGTTGCACATAAATATGTCCAAGTCTGTCCCGATTCCTGTCCAGTGCCTTCAGTACTTGGGAGCCTCCATCAATACGCTGTCAGCAAGCATGTCTCGTTCGGAGGAGAGACGCTTATTGATCCTTTGGAAGGCTCAGGCTCTCTTAGCTGCTCCATCTACAACAGTGAGGACAGTGTCTTCTCTACTGGGGTCGATGGCCTCTTGCATCTTCCTCACTTCACATGTGCGCCTACACATGAGGCCACTGCAGGAATGTTTGGAGGATCAGTGGGACCAGAAGAGAGGGTGCTGGGACGACAGGGTCCGGTTGTCGCTTCACGCCCGACAGTCCCTGAGATGGTGGTGCTCAGCGGAGAATCTCCTCAGAGGGGTTAATTTCCACAAGGACATTCCCACTCAGACTATCATGACGGATGCGTCTCTCAAGGGATGGGGAGCGCATTGAGACCATCTACAGATCCAGGGAACGTGGTCTCCGGTGGAGTCCACATATCACATCAATTTCCTGGAACTCAGAGCTGTTCACTTGGCACTGAAGGCCTTACATCCGTCCTTCCAAACCAACTCCTTGCTTGTGCAGACGGACAATACGACCACTATGTATTACCTCAACAAGCAGGTGGGCTCAAGATCGCGCACCCTGTCACAAGAAGCGCAGGTGATCTGGCACTGGCTGCTAGCCAGAGGATTGACGATAACGGCGACTCATCTGCCAGGTGTGCAGAATGTTCAGGCGGACGCCCTCAGCAGGTTGATCTAAGAAAACCACGAGTGGGTCATAAACTACGAGGTGCTCAACGACATCTTCGCCATGTGGGGCACTCCAGATGTAGATCTGTTCGCCACCTCCGAAAACAGAAAATGCTGTGACTTCGCCTCGAGGTATTACCAGCCGGGGACTCTTGGGAACGCGTTATGGATCAGCTGGTCGAACAGCTTTCTGTATGCTTTTCCACCCATTCCCCTGATTCCGGCGGTGCTCATCAAGCTGTCCCAGTCCAGGGCGCGAATGATCCTCATCGCTCCGGAATGGCCCAGACAGTGGTGGTTCACCGACCTGCTTCCCCGGTCGCTCCTACCTCACCGGCGGCTGCTATGTCGGCCGGACCTTCTCACAAAGTTCGGGGGCAGATGGTGCACCCCAACCTCTCATCGTTGAGTTTGGCGGCATGGCTCCTGAGATATGGCCACTTGAATCTTCCTGAGGATTGCATGGACATATTGAAGGAGGCTAAGAGGCCTTCCACTAGGACTTCTGACGCTTACAAGTGGAAGAGATTCTGCACCTGGTGCACGTCTAAGAACTATGATTCGACGACCTGCAAGGAGGATGTCGTCCTTCCATACCTTCTGCATCTAGCTCCGTCTGGCCTTAATTTCCATTCCATTAAGGTTCACCTCGCTGCATTAACTGCATACAGGAAATGCCCTTCGCAAACATCCTTCTTTCAAATTCCTGTGATAAAGGATTTTTTGGATGAATTGAAGAAGTTGTTCCCTCCTGTTCGGCTTCCTTCGCCTTTGTGGGAGCTGAATGTGGTGCTGTCCAAGTTGATGAAGGAACCTTTCGAGCCTATTCACAAGGCTTCACTGCAGCACCTGTCGTGGAAGGCGGCGCTCCTCGTGGCCATTACATCGGCCTGCAGGGTGAGTGAAATTCAGGCATTGTGTTGCCAGGAACCTTTTACTGTATTTCATGTGGCTAAGGTTGTCATGCATACTCACCCTAGGTTCCTTCCTAAGGTGATCTCTGATTTTCATCTTAATCAGACTATAACTTTACCAACGTTTTTTCAGAACCCTTCCACTCCAGCGGAACGGTCTCTTCATTACCTGGATGTCAGAAGGGTGTTGAAATTCTACCTGGATAAGACCAAGGGTAATCGTAGGTCCGACCAATTGTTTGTAAACTTTGGGTCGGTCAGGACTGGTTTAGCTACTTCTAAACAGTCCATCTCTGGCTGGATTGTGTCCTGTATCCAGCTATGTTCTCAGAAAGCGAACAAGACCATAGGGGGTAAGCCTAAGGCTCATTCTACCAGGGGCAAAGCAGCTACAACAGCTTTGCTTCGAAATTTTCCCATTGCAGAGATCTGCAGGGCGGCCACTTGGAAGTCGGTCCATACCTTTGCTAAGCATTTCTGGCTGGACTCTGATGCCAGAGCAGATGCTCAAGTTGGGCAGGCTTTGTTAAGAAATCTGTTTGCACAGTACTGGTGTGGTCTTTTTCTCCACAGCCGGGTTATTTGTGGGGATGGGCTTGCCATTCTGTTCACTAGATTATGACTATACACAGAGATCCCCTACTACAGAAGTAGTAGTTTCTTACCTGTAACTCCAGTTCTGTAGTAGGGGTATCTCTGTTATAGTCATAAGTGCCCTCCCTCCTTCCCGGTGGAGAAAATGGTACTGTAATGTATGCTACAGGCCTTGCTTTATACACCTTCAAAAAGAACTGAAAGTAAAAGGACTATTACTGTGCATCCTGGGATACCGAGGGTCCATGGAGAGTTCCTTAAAGGCACGGTATCCTTTTTTCCAGACACATAATGGCAGCCTATGGGGCTTGTCTGTCCATCCCTTCCTCTCTATCATTCCAAGGATTTTGTGAAGGAGAAGTTTCACTATTGGTGAAACTTAGCAGACTGTGTTAAATGTGATATTGGTGGAATATCCTTTGCATTTCTAGTTGAAGTACTGGACAGTGTAGCCTTGTGAATATAGGCTGCATTATTGTCTTTAATTTTCTCTTAAGTGTCTATGCAGGACTGCACTGAAGACAGCTTAAGAGATTATTTTTGATTGCTCCGGGGTCCATGCACATGGGCGGGACTATTCACTAGATTATGACTATAACAGAGATACCCCTACTACAGAACTGGAGGTACAGGTAAGAAACAACTCCTTCTCCGACATCCCCCCAGCGCTCCTCCGAGGGGGACAGGGGCTACACCCCTGCGGCTCCTCAGGAGCCTGGGAGTCCCGCAGCCTACCCGCCATACCCGGGTCCGTTGGCGACTCCCGAACAGATGCAAGAGTTTCTTGCTGCCATGGACCGCCTTTTTAGGCCTCTAGGCCAACCCCGGCCCACTGGATCCAGCACCCTCGGGTCCGGCCCCGGCGCAACAAGGTACAACGCTGCTGGTTATGACCACGACGCAGCCCTTGACTCCAGCCCCAGCGCCGCCGCACAGGGTGCCGTTTATCCCACCCCTGCCCCGGTTCTCAGACTATTTAGTTCCGGCCTATGATCCACATTGGGATGCGGCTCCGGCTCGGCCCCTGTCGGCGCCGCTACCGGCGCCGCTTGCCTCTCTTTGGCTACTTTTTCTACTCCGGAGCCGGACGAGGACTGGGACGGCTCTGAGGACCCCCTTGCGCGGCAGTGTGACTCTGAGCAGGATTGGGTGGATGGCCTTCAAGATGCGGGTGAACTTGATTTGTCTCCTGACCTGGGGTTTGCCTCCCCTCCGCCTACTATGGAGGAGGGCGCTTCCTACACTATAGTGCTGCATCAGGCTGTGGAGGTTCTCCATCTAGACCTCCCTACAGTGGCCCTTAAGACCAACCTCCTTACGGAGGTGCTCCAGACGGCGTCTACGTCGTCTGAGCTGCTGCTCCCTTTCACCTGTGGAGAAGAGCGTCGCTAGGCGTCATCGCCCGGCGCCTGGTGATCCTGCCTTCTTGACCACTCACCCCACGCCTGAGAGCCTGGTCAACCAGGCCTGAATGTCGCAGAGTGCCTTTCCCACGGCTCTGCCAGATAAGGACTCTAAGCAACTGACCAGTATGGCAAGAGGTTGTTCTCCTCAGCCAGCTTGGGGCTGCAGTGAGATAACACCGCCTGCTTATTGGGCCGTTACTCCCACGCGTTGTGGGATTAGGTAGCCGAGGTCTTGCCGAGGTGTTCTGAGGAGGTCCAGGCTGTCCTTTCCCAAGCGGTTGAGGAAGGAAAGGATGCAGCGAAGTTTGCCATCAGGTGTGGTCTGGACACCGCTGATTCATTAGGAAGGGCGATTTCCACGACTGTGGCGTTGCGGCGCCAATCCTGGTTGCGGTCTACTGGGTTCTCGCCCGATGTCCTGGGCTCCTTCATGGACATGCCCTTTGATGGCTCCCCCCTTTTTGGCGACAAGGCTGACAATGCCCTGGAGAGCTTTAAGGACTTGCGGCCACAGCAAAGTCTTTGGGTTTTTCCACAAAGAGCCCTGCCACATTTGGGTTTTGTTCCTTTCGTGGCTAGGGTAAGAGCACCCAAGTACGCTCCTCCACTCAGCCTATGCAGAACCAGCCTCAGCGTGGCCGCAGACGTGTCTTCCGCAGGGTTGGGTCTAGTAACCAGCGAGTGGGTCAGTCCACCTCCACTTCGATCCTTCCACCTCTAAGCCTTCCTAATCCGAGCTTCAGGGAGCACCCCACGCCAGTAGGAGGCAGGGTCCGCCACCACCTACACCACTGGTGCAAAATCACATCGGACAAGTGGGTGCTGCAGATAAATTGCTAAGGTTACCCACTCCCCTTTCTGTCCTCCCCCTCCAGCCATGCCACCTCGGTACTACCACATGTTGGGGGATAATTTGGCTCTTCTCCGTCAGGAAGTCACTGCCCTCCTGGCCAATGGGGCCATCAAGTGCGTTCCCGATCAGGAAGTAGGGAGTGGTTGTTAATTCCACTACTTTCTGCTCCCCAAAAAGGACAAGGGGGGCTTGCGCCCCATCTTGGACCTCCGGGACGTCAATTGCTTCTTTCGGAAGGAGAAGTTCAAAATGCTAACTCTGGCTCAGGTCTGGCTGCCTTGGACCCTGGAGACTGAGTGGTAGCGTTGGACTTGCAGGACGCATATTTTCATATCCCCGTCCTGCCGGCCCACCGGCGTTACCTGCGGTTCACGGTAGGCCAAGAGAATTTTCAGTTTGCCGTGCTCCCTTTGGCCTTACCAGTGTCCCTCGGGTGTTCACGAAGGTGATGGCAGTGGTCACAGCTCATCTGTGCAGGTCAGGGGTGTCAGTCTTCCCCTTCCTCAACGACTGGCTGTTGAAGGCGTGCTCGCCCCAGCCAGTTGTCGCCCACCTCCAGACTACGGCCGACCTCCTGCATTTGCTGGGGTTCTCCATCAATGTGCCAAAGTCACACCTGAGTCCCTATGAGAAGCTCCCCTTCATCTGAGCAGTTCTGGATTCGACACTGTTTCGGGTTTATCCTCTCGAGCAGCGAGTCCGGGATATTCAAGGTATGGTTCTGCTCTTTCAGCCTCTATCCCGGGTTTCGGTCAGGATGACCCTCCGGCTCCTGAGCCTGATGGCCTCCTGCATCCTGCTCGTGACACATGCCAGATGGCATATGCGGGCTGTTCCAGTGGGCACGGCATCAGCGCAACCTGTCCGATCACGTCCAGATCTCAGAGGGCGCTGCATGACAGTTGCAGTGGTGGCTCACGAACCGTGATGGGGTCAGTGGCATATCCCTCTCCCTTCCCCAACCGGAGCACACAGTGGTGACGGATGCATCCCTCCTGGGATGGGGAGGCTACATGGGAGATGCGGAGAGATACCATGGGTAGGACTGTTGAGAAGCTCTGTTTTGTTCAGACCGTCGAAGGGCAGGAACTGGAGGGAGTGTTTCGACCGGATCACTGGGACAATGGCTAATGTGAATAGGCTGAACTGTATTACCTGGAATGTGCGGGGCCTACATACTATGCAGCGCAGACATAAAGTGCATGCCTATTTAGTGCGGAGGGGAGTACACATAGCAATGCTGCAGGAGACGCATCTCACACGACAGGAGGGGGCGGCGCTACAGAGGAGATGGCGGGGACAGGTTTTTCACACCAGCTACTCGGCCTATGCTAGGGGAGTACTAATATGGATTAGGGCAGGCACACCTTTCCAGCTCACGCGCCAATGGGTGGACCAGGAAGGGAGGTATGTGGTGGCGGAGGGGAAGCTAGAAGGTAGAGATGTTGTATTAGCTAGTATATATGCCCCAAATACGGACCAGTTGGCTTTCCTCGCGACACTGTCAGGGACGCTGGCTCACTCCCTGGCGGGCCCGGTCCTGCTGGGGGGCGACTTTAATTCCATTGCAGACCCCTCATTGGATAGGTCCCACCCCCCACTACACGATTCCCCGGTACACAGGCTATCTAGAGGTAGAAGGGAGTGGCAGGAGAGCTGGGAACTTACGGATGTCTGGAGAGGGCAACACCCGACTGACCGGGATTACTCATTTTTCTCCGGGCTGCATGATTTGCATGTCCGATTAGACACGATACTCTGCTCCCGGGGGGTGCTGCCGTACGTTACTGGATCGGAGTACCTGTCGAGAACGATCTCAGACCATAATCCACTCCTGATCCGGCTAGCGTGGGTAGCGGAGAAACCCAGGGTCCCGATCTGGAAACTACGGCCTGAGACCCTGGAAGACCCCCTATTCGAGGCGGCCCTGGTGGAGGGGGTGGCTTTATATTTCACGGAGAATGAAGGGACGGCGACCTCTAGGGCGACGGAATGGGACGCCTTTAAGGTAGTGGTGAGGGGTATCTGTATCAAGGATTATGTAGGCGTGCAGAAAGTGTTGCTGGGCGATTTGGCTAAGGCGGATGCCAAGCTGAGGGAGGCGGAAAGGGAGCGGCCCGGACACCCAGAACTCCAGGAGACGCTTTGCTCGGCTAGGGAGGCGGTAGCCATTGAAGTAGAGAGGCTCCGAGCCTTTGACTATAAGCGATATGTGCTGCGCTCCCATGTGGACGGCGATAAGGCGGGCACCCTCCTGGCGTGGCTTTCGAACCCCACTAGGCGATGCGCTCCCATACTTCAACTGAGGGATACATCGGGCGTTGTACAACACACTCAGCTGGGCATAGTTGACGGCTTCCAGAAATATTACGAGGGCCTGTATAAGAGTGCCCCGGGAGACCGGATGGGGCTGGCAGAACCCTTCTTGACTGGTTTACCCCTACAACGGCTGGAGGCAGAGCAGGCGAAAGACCTGGGATCGGACATTGAACTGGGGGAGATCAGGTCGGCGGTGCGGCGCATGGCACGGAACAAATCGCCGGGAATAGACGGGCTCCCCATAGAGTTTTATGGCAAATATCTAGATGTTCTGGCGCCGCGACTCCTGACCGTTTATAAAGAGGCCAAGGCAGCGGGCCGGCTACCGCAGTCAATGCGGGAGGCATTAGTGGTTCCACTGCTGAAGCCCGGCAGAGAGAGTAGTGACCCCGCGTCCTATCGACCACTCTCTATGCTCGCCGCAGATTATAAGATCCTGAGCTCCATACTAGCGGCGAGGCTCCTGCCTCACATGACGGGACTCGTGCACGAAGACCAGAACGGTTTTATACCGACGCGCAACACCACAATAAATATCAGAAGGCTAGTCCGTCTCATGGACGGGTTGGAAGGCGGGGCTGGGACGGAACTGGTTCTCTCGGTCGACATTGAAAAAGCCTTCGACAGTCTAGAGTGGGACTACCTCTATGCTGTAATGGAGCGAGTTGGGCTGGGAGCTGGCTATATTCATTGGACGAAGGTCCTTTATGCGGAGGCGATAGCAAGGGTGAGGGTGGGATCGACGGTG
This sequence comes from Lissotriton vulgaris, assembly GCF_964263255.1. Lineage (NCBI taxonomy): Eukaryota > Metazoa > Chordata > Amphibia > Caudata > Salamandridae > Lissotriton > Lissotriton vulgaris. Next base: position 1,889,231,028 of record NC_141691.1, on the reverse strand, counting down.
TCCCTCCGCTACCCGGTAGAACGAGGCACTCGACAGGGCTGCTCCCTCTCGCCGCTTCTATTTGCATTGGCTATAGAGCCGCTGGCGGCTGAGGCCCGGACGGGGCGGCACTTCCGTGGAGTGCGGGCCCGAGACGGGCAACATTTCATCTCGCTATATGCCGATGATTTGCTGCTTTTCCTCCACGACGGTGTTGAGGACTTGCAGGGAGCGGAAGCACTACTAGAGAGCTTCAGAGAGATGTCGGGCCTGAGGGTTAACTGGCCCAAGACGACTTTGTTCCCGCTACTGGAGGGCGCTGCCCAGCCACAGCACCGGTCGAAGGCGGCCTGGGAGCCTACCTGTATTAAGTACCTGGGGGTCCATATTTACCATAAGGCGGATGACTTGCTTGAGGGCAACCTGGGGCGGTGCGTGCGAGGACTGAGGGGCTGCATGGCCTTCTGGGCCACGTTACCGCTCTCGGTGGCAGGCCGGATCTCCTTGCTGAAGATGGTTGCCCTGCGGAGATTATTGTATTACTTCCGGACGCTCCCAATCTGGATACCTAGCTCCTTCTTTAGGCTGCTTAAATCTCTGATTACGACGTTCATTTGGGGAGCGGGACGGTGCAGAGTGGCGCTGGCCACGCTTTCTCGCCCGAAAGATGAGGGGGGTCTGGCGGTGCCGGACTTTGAGCTTTATTATCTAGCGGCCCAACTGCAGATCTTCACGCAGGAGGTAGCGAGAGTGTTTCGGGGCCCAGAGGACGAAAGCTTGCGGGGGCCGCCCAGACACGTCCTGGCGTATATTACCCTCCATCAGCGGCTGGACAGTAGGGATTTGTCGCTGGAACAACGCACGTACCGTCAATGCTGGAACCGGGCACAGAGGAGGGCGGGAATTCGGCGCCCATATGCACCAGAGATCCCTCTGGGCATGCTAACAGCCTTACCGCATGGCGGCGACTGGTCGCATCTGCAAGGGTGGGAAGAAGCGGGAGTACAGGTGGTTGGGGACCTCTATGAAAATGGCGCGCCGCTCCCGTTCCAGGAGTTAATGGAGCGCTTCGACATCCCGAGAGGGGGATTTTTGCTTCATGCGGCAGTAACCAGGGCAGTGCAGGCCCACTGGGGTACGGGACTTGAGGAACCTGAGACGGCAGCAGCGTGCCAGTACACTATGATGGCGGCGGGCACGCTCAAGGCGGTAACGTGTCTTTACAATCGAATGGTTAGAGAGAATATCCCTCCTCTTACATCCCTGAAAGCCAAGTGGGAGGCGGACCTGGGTAAAGACATACCTGATACAACGTGGGCACAGCTTATCTGTAGGGCTCGCAACAGCACGAGAAACGCTAGATTTCAACTAATCCACTACTATGTATTGCATAGGGCGTACATGACCCCGGGAAGGATCAGGCGGTATTTTGGCGCGGTAGCAGCGACCTGTCCCCGGTGCCCGGAAGAGGGGGCCGAATTAGTGCACATGCTGTGGGCGTGCCCGGCCCTACGGGATTATTGGCAGGACATAGGGGATGTGTTGAACGAGGTGACTGAAAGGGCCATAGAATATGGACCAGCGGAATGTCTCTTACACTGGTTTCCCCATACCCCCAAAAACAAACTCACGAGCAAGTTTATTGATATGGGGTTGATGGTGGCTAAGAGGGAGATCACCAGGAACTGGAAGGCGAGGGTGGGGCCAACTCCACGGAGGTGGCGGCAGGAATTTCTAAAATGGGCGACGGCTGACAGCACACACAGGTACCAGCTTGCGCGCAGGACCCCTAGCCAGACAGCGGCTGACACTGCGACCTCATGGGAAGTAATGGTACAGGCACTCAGGGATAGCGAGGCTGACGAGGAGGAGGAGGCCCCCGAGGCAGGTAGGGCGGATGAGGCAAGCTGAGGCCCTAGGAGCAGCAGATATGCAGGGGGGCTGACACCAGTACTTCAGGAATGACCGCTATAAGAGCCTTAGGCGGGTGGTGGTGAGTGGGGCGGGACAGGGGGGGGAGTTTTAGGTTTTGCGCAGGGGGTGGGAGTTGGGGTTTAGCGCATAGTTGAGTAAAACTGTAAAAGTAGTCATGCACACAATCCGGACACCAACTACTCCTTTATCTTGAACGTCAGGCATGGAAGAGCAGAGACATAATCGCCGCCCAACCCACGGCGGTCGTGCTGGTAAAGCGTCGTGCAGGTCTGAAGATGGCCGGTCCCTCGAGGTCTCGTCACACCCACGGATCTCAGCTGAGCTGACGATGTAGTTAGAGGTCAGAGGTGCCAGGGAAGCCGGGTCTCGTCGTGCTAGTCAGTCGGATTCCGGAGGAAGGACGTGCAGCAAACCGCAGTGTTCTTAGTTGGTGCCCGCAGATGCAGGGTGACTACTCCTTAGCCACAAGGGATAAATCTTGAGAAGAAGTCTTGAGTTCCTTTCGTAGAAAGTAGTTTCAGGATTCAAAGATGATCTAATTTGGAAGGGGTCCCCGCTCCCACCTTTATACTAAAGAAAGGGGCTGGTACGGGACTAGGACCTGCCCATGGGTGGGGCCAGGAAGGGGGGTGGTTACACCCCTCTCCCATGCCGGACTTTCCCCAGCTCAGGGGCTGGTGTGCCCCTGGAACTGGTTCTAGCCGGCAGATGCATAGTGAGCACCGGGGTGCCACTTGCAGTCACCTTCCTCTAAAGCCCTGCCTACCCAGGATACACAAAACCCTGTCTGGGATGGTGCTAGCACCGCCCCTGACAGGAAACCCTTTGTCCAAGCCTCCCTCACTGGAAGGACTCCCAGCAGCAGGAGGTCAGACTTGTGTCTGTGGTGGCAGCATCCATTTTGTGATGCTGAGGCTTGAGTTAACTTTAACCGGGGTTCACAGTTACATACATGTCGTGTCCCTCTAGAAGGGTGGAATGCTAACCCCGTCGCCAAAATTGGTGAGGGGTTAGTATTCCAATTCGTATGACACCTTACTCGATATGTTTTGATAAAGCGATACCAAAGATAGCAAATAACCGCGAGGATTATAATGCACTTAAGAGTATATGGTACGCGTTATCATAGAACAGCTATTAGGACTTGGTTCCGCAAGCTGCAGACGGGCTCAGCTCATGCTAGAGCACCATCTCACATAATTCCAAGCACTCTGCCTTCAGGATTGTTAAGGCCTGCCATAGGAGTGACTGATAGGAATACATGTGTCTATTTTAGGGTTAGATATAGGTATACTATATCTACAGCAAAGGGTGATTACACCACTTTGCCCCAGCTGTCGTGCAGCCAGATGTGTCAGATTTAGATGGCCAGCCAGGGGTGGCATAATACATGCTGCAGGCCCTGGTAGGCCCTGGGTACACCTATGCCCTGAGTTACAGGGTCTGATAAGGTGGCCCAGTACCAATTGGTAAATGCACCTAAGGTACATGGAATCCATTTTAGAGAGAGAGCAGTAGGCCTGGGGCCCTGAATAGCAGGGTCCCAGGTCAACTAAGTTGAAAATCCAGCAAAACACCAGGCAAAAAGTTGGGGGTAACCATAGTCAGGTATCCACCTTCCTACAGCAATGTCATCAGTTCTGCGAGTTGGAATTTGCAAGGCGGCGCTCACTCAGAGATGCTTTTTGTCGCAAGTGGAACTGCGGTCTATTGTACACCTATACCACTTTTGACCAGAGTGCTGAAGAAGATCAAGTGCGACCAGGCCCAAGTCATTCTTGTGGCTCCAGACTGGGCTCGAATAGTATGGTATCCCGAGCTACTCAGTATGAGCAACGATCCCCTGATCCGTCTGCTACTTTCGGATCTTCTGTTGCAGCAGCAGGCGACGGTCCTCCTCCCGAACCTGACCAGCCTCCACCTCCATGTGTGGAGATTGAGCGGCGACAGTTGACACCCTTCCTCCCGAAGTCTGTGATGTCATTCTGACAGCTAGGCGTCCCTCCACCAAAACGGTATACGCCTGCAGGTGGAACAGGTTTGTGGCATGGTGCGCAGCAAAGGCTGTGGTTCCCCTTTCTGCCCCTCATTCTGAGGTTTTTCTGTTCCTTCTCTCTTTGGCCCAGCAGGGCTCTGCTCTGGCAACTATCAAAGGTTATCTTTCAGCCATTTCGCTTTCCTTCGGCTTCCAGATCAGCCTTCTCTTTTTAAGTCCCCGATGGTTAAGGGCATTAAGCACACGTTTACACCGGTGCCCTTCATAATGCCTCAGTGGGACTTGAATCTTGTCTTGACTTTTCGGATGTGCGCTCCCTTTGAGCCCCTTCATAACTGTCCCTTACGTCTTCTCACTTTAAAGATGACTTTCCTGGTTGCTGTCACTTCTGCCAGAAGAGTGAGTGAGCTCCAGGCTCTCTCTATAAACTTCCTTTCCTCTCTGTTCATCCGGACAAGGTGGTTTTAAGGACCCGTCCTTCTTTTCTGCCAAAGGTTGTCACCCCTTCCACATTGGGCAGACCATCACTTTGCCCACCTTCTTTCCTCCTCCGCATCCTTCAAGGGATGAGGGGAGCTCCACCGTCTGGCCCCAAAACGTGCACTCGCATTCGATCTGCAGCGTACACAGCAGTTCGGGTGGATGATCAGCTTTTTTGTTGGCTACGTGGGCACCAAAAAAGGTTGGGCTGTGCACAAACGGACCATCGGTGGGTCATTCTGTGCATCAAAGCATGTTACTCCTTGGCCAAAAAGGAGCCTCCTGTGGGACTGCGTGCCCATTCGACCAGGGCAACTGCAGCCACTACTGCCTTGGGACGCGGCGTTCCCTTGCAGGACATTTGTCAGGCAGCTACGTGGGCCTCGCTGCACACGTAGCAGCACTACTGCCTTAAAAGTCAGGTCCGGAGAGACGGCTTCTTTGGCCGTTGTGTGCTCCATGACTTTCTGGTGTAATCCTTATTCTAAGTAAGGAATCTGTCACTAAATAATGTCTCTTACAGATATATTGTTACACAAGTAGTAACTTGTGCTTCACATTACTTTTCTTACTGTTACTGCAAGGTGAGAGGAGTTTGTAAACACTAATCTCCATGCTGCAAAATAAGTAGCAGTTTGTCAGATCATAGCTTGACATTTGACTTGTCTTTGAAGTGCAGCAAATGTAATAAGAAAAATACAGAACTTAGTAATCTTTATTTATTGCGTGGACTTTCACTGCCTACCAAAAATCGGTTCACAACCCACAGTTTGGGAAACACTAGTCTAGAGGCAAAAAACTTCAAACTCCACTGGCCTGCTAACCATTCTGGCATGTCCACTGTCCTGTGGAACTCATTGCCAGATAACCCCATATGTACCAAGGACTAGCTAGTTTCAAGACAACCTAAGACATCTCTCAGTCTTCACCTTATCCCTGCCAGCATGTGCACTAACATTTTCTTTTTTCGTCATTCACTTTAGTTTCAATTATCTTTTCCTGATTATCTCACTCTTCCTCCTCCTTCAGATGTAGTGAGCACTTTATACAGATACTCGAGAACAAAAAACTCAAATCACATCTCTTCCATGTATGTGCACTTACTTTATTTTCTCTTGAGATTCATTTTCGATACACTTCTTCTTGTTCTCTCAGTCTTCACTACTATTCCTTCTGATTCTTCCTTTGTTTTTCCTGCCCCTTTGAGTCCTTCACTCAACACAACTGTGCTGCATCTTAAATTCTTATTGCTTTTCTCGTGAACTTGTTCTTCCCTCCTCTTTAATATCTTCTTTTCTTTTGAAAGTCTTGTTTCTTTTCTTCTGGCTGCTCCCAGAACAGAAAGGAGTCTCTGCTTCTCCTTTCTCCTTATAGGGGTGAGGTGGAGCATAGAATGCCAGCAGGGTGATGGTTTGACCGCCGTGGAACGGCGGTACATCTTTGGTAAGAAGGATGCTTGTGGGCGCAGAACCAGTTGGTGTGAGAAGAATCTTCGGCTAGTTAGGAGCTCTTCTCTGAAGAGCGTTACCGAAGGAAATTAAGATGTTCTTTATGTCAATTTGAAGAAGCCTTTCTTGGATTAGTCCCAGGGTCCATTCGTGACAATCTGTTATATCATAGCAATTTCAGACTCACTTTTCATTCATGAGTGTGATTCTTCCTCCACAGAGATTTTTAGCCTTACAGAGCACGAGTCTCCTATTTAAGGCCAATCCGAATCAGCTAACGACGTCAACGTTACAACATTTGAGCTTGATGACTTCTGATCAATTCTTTGGTCCACAGACCCAGTTGCAGTGATGCACCCTTCTGTGGGCACACTTATTAGTGGAAGGAAGCATGTAGCTCTGCAGAAGGGATATTTGTTTTCATTACCCATGGTCAGATTTGACTGTAGTTTTAGAAGCATCCCTAAAGGTTTGGTGTGCTCATCTACAGAATTAGCGTTCAGTGCAATATGTTCAACATAGGAAAGTATGCTTTCTCATACGCTATAGAATTGGGAGCTACCAGACTGTGGTTGCAGCCTATGCAGGTTTCAACCAGTTGTATGTGGTACATCAACAAGTAAGGAAAATACATTCTCGCCCCCTGTGGAGGCTTAGAAAAAAAATTCTGGTCCTAGAGAACAAATAAGTCTTAACAGCTAATCGAGCAGGGAAAAAGAGAACAAGAAAGCAGACTGTCTGAACTGGATGATGTCTGTAAATCACAATGGTCATTTTTGCCCAGAGGTGATGTCCTGGATTCCAAATGTTTCACAGCATAGATCTGTTGTCGTAAGACAGAATATGCATTGTCATTGTTTTTGCATGCGGGAAATGCATTTTTCCAAAAATGAACCCTCAACCTCGATGATGTGTTTCCTCTTTTACAGTTGAAGACGAAAGCCCCTCCCACATCTTGCCTTCACCAAGCACAAATGATTCTGGTTTCCAAAGAAGGGGCTTGTTGACCCAGCTATTAAGATCTTCTTGACCTGAGCCTGAGCCTAGCCTTGTCTTCACTACTTCCTCTGAGGGACTATCAGTTATGTCAGTAAGACAGCACTCTTGAAAGGTTGGCAGTTGATAGTTATTACCTTCCTCATAGAGTTTGCAAAGTGGTTAGTGGCCCGAATTTAACATGAGTAACTAAGTTTAGTAGGTGGTCTGTGTGTGCTGTTTGGTATAGAGATTTTTCCATGCCCCCTCTGTAGACGTAGATGGTTCATTATCTACAGTTTTGTCCTTCATTTCTGTGAAAAGGGCCATAATGTAAATACAACTATAGGTTATTTAGCTAAATAACAACTTGTCTGTTTTCACCTGAGCAGGGCTCATGTTTTTTAAACTTCCTATAGGTTTTTTGAAGCCTTAACCAAATAGGTTCTCCCAAAGCAATTTATTGTTTGTGCTGTGGTTTAAATTTGATGTTGGTGTGTCTACTTTTCATTGGATACTTTGCACTTATGCGATCTTAACTTTCCTTCGTGGAAGGTAGCCATTTTTGTGTGCAATTGCTTTGGTTTGGAAGTTTATTGGATTTCGGGTCCTGTCTTTTTGTTTATCCATTGTTGTTTTTTAGAATAATAAGTCAATGCTGCAGTTCAAGCCTTCCTTTTTGTCCAAGGCTATGTCTGATATCCACATCTCTTATTCTATATCTTTGCCTGCTTTCTTTTCTCGTCCACATACTTCTGAACATGGAGACACATAATACAGGTACGACTTAAGAAGGGTCTGAGTTTTTATATCCCGTTGACCTCTGGGTTCTGAAATTATGACAGTCTGTTTCCAAGGTATCTACAGTTACGAAGCGTATGATTTCTCACTGGATTTCACTGGTGAGAGCATTAATATGAGGCAGCTGTGGCTTTTAGGGATATTTCAGTGCAGTTGATTTGCAAAGCTGCTAGCTGGTCTTCATTCTTTCTCGAAACACTATTGCCTTGAAATGGGGAATAAGCCTCCATCACAGTTTGGTATGGTAGTTGTATATTCTATTTCATCAAAACTTGACTTTGTCCTCCCCATTCCTCATGTTGTATGGGGAAGTGCCTGTGAGAGTGTGGAAGTTTTCGTTTTCTGTGGGAGCCAAATCATTACAAGTAAAAATTACATAAACTGATGCATGTGACTGTTTCTGCACATTATTTACACCCTTCCATCATGAGTATTGCTTAGCTTTTTCTGCGTCAACGTTTTATGTCCATAAGAGTATTGCTTCGCTTTTTCTGCACCAACGTTTTATGTCCATAAGAGTATTGCTTAGCTTTTTCTGCACCAACGTTTTATGTCCATAAGACATTGCAGGTGTGGTAAAAAGATGGAACTGATGTCACAGGAACACATAGCCCCTTATATTGCATTCAGCACTTTACTTCAGGTAGAGTTGCAAGATAGTGATTTTATGCCATTTTCAGTGATACCTCAATGGTGAGTGCTCTGGATGAATTATCGGATGCTGTCTGGTGTCTGGAAGTGGTTTCAAGTAAGTAATCTGGAAGAGTAGCCATATCCATATCCATCAAAAATAATGTTTGTGAAGGCAAGCAATTAGAACTTCTATGTTATACATGATCCACCTCATAAAATGTGTTAATACTGTGGCATGCAAATAAAATATATAGTCATTGTCTTGTGTTTGATCTTTTTTTTAGTTGCACTAAGAAAAATAGATGCCAGTTATCATCTTTCCATGGATAGATATAATCAGCAACCTGAAATTTTACAAAAGTCACCACAAACTGTAGATCTTCCACCAAAACCACTATTTGTTGACATGCCTTCAAAGCTGCTGACTGGAGAAGTATCTCATAAACCTCAAGTGGGAGAATTGCCCCCAAAACCCGGAGAACTACCTCCAAAACCCCAGCTTGGAGATTTGCCACCCAAACCACTACTTGGGGATTTACCTCCAAAACCACAAGTAAAGGATCTTCCACCAAAACCACAGCTTGGTGAGGTAACATCAAAAACACAAGTAGGAGAAATATCACTGAAGACTCCTATGTCAGACTTACATCACAAACCTCAGCCAGCGGACCTTTCTCCAAATAAGCCGACTAGTGATTCCATCCAGAGGCAGATATCTCAAGAATCCAGTGATGGAGCACCTCCGCTTCCAGAGACTCCGGTTCCCCTACCCAGAAAAATCAATACAGTAAGTATACATTGTAGATTTAAAGCCAACTGGCATGGTGAACTTAAAGAACTTGTTTTAAGAGTACGCTCCAATAAATGTTGTGTTATATAATAAAACTGAAATGACTAAAGTTCAATGTGATGTCATAGTTAAGTTTTGATATAAGGTAAACACTAGCATTTAAAAATCTAAATACTCAGAAATTTAGCAGTTTCAGTTTACTGAGCTAGTTAACTTGAGCCACCGCCATGACTGCCTTTGACTTCATATGTTACATCACTCATATTAATTGATATCATTGATGATATGTATCTTACAGTCATTGTGACACTGTCCTATTGGGTTTGTGGGCTTGAAGGGATTTAATACACTACACCTGTCTATTCACCTTAATGGGATTACCAACTTAAAGACATTACACGGCCTGCAGTTTTAAGTCAAGAGGTTGACAGGTATACATTTGCTACTGTAAAGACACCTTCAGGCCCTGTGGACAACACTCTGTAGTTTAGTAAATTACGCACTCACTGGTATAGAACAGTAATATGAAGTTCTGGAAATAAACATGTACAATGTATACAACATATCTATGTCACTGTATTACAACTACTTAACATGGACAAATGCCTAGATATCCACTGGTGGTTAATGTATTTTGAAAAGCAGCTTAAGCCTTTCTTACAGTTTTTTAGAACAGGCATTCATTTTAAGCCATAACCTGCTTTCAAACATACCTCTGCAGCCGACACCAGGTGCGCTCAGCCTTTACCTTGTTTAATATGAAGTACATGTTCCATCCCAAGCTTTTGTAATTTGTAAATGGTGCACCATATAACTATGCACAATTACACTTGTCTCCAGGGCTTATGTTAATTCCATGCTATAGACCCGCACTTGCACGCTCAGTAACTCTATGCTGTATATGATTATAGTGTTACACTAATGTCATTAGTAATAAAATTTTAAATGTCATGAGTAATTTAATATGAGGTCATAAGCAGTGCTTTGCGTGGGTGGGCACAAGTTTTAGTTAGTTCAGTAACTTATAACTGGTGAATTTCAGTGGTCTTTTGGTTTTTAAGTGTTAGTTTTTAACCTTGTTTCTACACCTAACTATGCCACTGTAACCATTTTTTTCAGTGAACTTCTAGTTTTTTTTTTTAATGTATGCGAAGATCTTATCATCGATTGTTAGGAATTATAATCAACCAATGAATGTGAATGTGTTAAATGACTTCTTATGGCAACATTAACAAAGGTGTTAGCCGAAACGCATCTGTCTTTACACCCGTTCATTAAAATTTAGTCAAACCCCTCCCATGAGTTCTGACTGTCTGTTGTTGCAGTGGAAGGAGTGGTTCATTTCCTTGAGTTCACCCTCACACGGTGGAGCTCCTGGCCTTAATGGCAGTGTCTTAATGGTGACTTCCGAGCAGGTGTGTGTGTATACATATATATATATACACACATACATGTGACCAAGGCCTCTGGGCAGGCCGAAACGTTATGCTGGTGGCGAAGAAATAAACCGAATAAAATATTCACCTTAAGCTTGGGTCGGCTCTCGTTTCCTTCTCTGGTGGAGTCCTTTTTGAAGGTGGATTGCTGGAGTTGTCTGTTCGATGTTTTGCTGTATAGACAATTACATACACACACACACACACATATATATATATATATATATATATATATATATATATATATATATATATATAAATTTACTATTTAAAAAAAATTAAGGAGCTGTTAAGCAACTGAGAAGATGGGTTGGCTGAGTAAACATGTGGAAAGAGTATGATGTGTCTATGTAGATGTCTCTCTCTTTAACTATTTTAGCCCATTTAAAAATACATTATTCCTCAAAGTACTAAATACCCATAAGTTTGGTAGGCACGGAATCCACATAGCTATGTTGCAGGAAACGCTTACATCAAAATCAGAGACTCAAAAGCTCCACGAGAAATGGAGAGGTCAGATGTTCTCTGCGACTTAATCCACCTATGCCCGAGGGGTGGTGATCTGGGTAGCCCCACTAGTTTCGTTCAGTCCTTAGCTGTGAAGAGGGGGAGATATGTCCTGGTGCCTTCTGAACTAGACGGTACAGAAATCTGCCGACCGAATGTCTATGCCCCGAATCTGAATGACGGAGATTTTTACCTACACTTGGAGACTCCCCTACAGGCATATGTAGGGACCCCTGTACCATGGGCTGGGGACTTCAATTGTGTCCTGGATAGCACACTGGACAGACAGACGTGGGTCCCCTTTTGCAACTGCACCCAGAGGCTACGAAAGACAATGTATTCCGGGGAGAGATTAGAGAGGTGACCAGTGATTACTTTGACAACAACTGGCATTTCACTGTTTGAAGGGGGACAGAATGGGAAGTGCTAAAGGTGGTAACATGTGAAGAGTGCTACTCAAAGGTGGGCCGGGTTGAGAAAGTACCTGGAGATGGACCGATGAATCGGGCGTCACTAGGGTCGAAACATCGACAAAGAAACCCTTGGACCCACAGAGAGTATTCCATAGCAATCGCCAACCGCAGTGGCACAGAGGAATATCTCCAATTGAATATTGTCTTGGCCAACATCTTATCCCAATCTTTCCTTCACCTGTATATAAGTCACTGGTTTTATTTCACCACTGCACTCAAATATCACGATCACCTTATTCTGATGCGCCGTTTTTGTAAAACTTTCTAATGTATGTATTGAATACAGGGTAATTATAAATGACACTAAATTCATAAAATAATCTGTCTATACCCTATTTGTTCGTTTTGGATTTGCATTTTTGTGTTTGGTCTATTTAGAGCAAGTTAATACTGCAATCTGTGAAAAAAGTGTATGAACTCATTTTCTAAAGCTTTAACTACTTTTTACCCGTTGCTGCAGCAGGGCAGGGTTCTGCACCTGAACCTTCGCACAATCCGCCTTAATGCTTCGAGATTGAGCTGCGACAGCTAAACACCTTCGACCTTCTTCTGGAGGTGGTTGATGTCCTCTTGGCAGCCAGACATCCCTCAACAAAAACTGTATATGGCTTTTATTGGGACATGTTTGTGGCTTGAGCTGCACACACTACTTTGACCCCAGATAATCGCCTACCTGCCAAGTTATTTGACGTTCTGGTATTTGTTCGATCTTGCCCAGCCAGACTTTGCTTTGGGCAAAGTTAAGGGTTATCTTTCTGACCACTCTGCCTTTTTACAATTGCCAGATCAGTCCTTGTTGTTTACGTTATCGGTTGTGAATCGATTTTTATAAGGGCTGTAACACATTTCCCTCTTTGTCATGCCCCCAATGGGACCTTAATATGGTCCTGACGTATATGATGTGCACTTCGATCAAGCAGCTCTACAGCTGTCCACCATGGTTCCTTACAATCAAAACTATGTTCCTCTTCGCCATTACTTCAACACAGTGTGTGAGTGAGTGTCAGGATTTTTGTGTCAATCCTCCATGCACAGACAAACTGGCCCTGCAGACTCTGGCATCCTTCCTGCCGAAAGTTGTGACGCAATCCACATTGGTCAAATCAGGAAGAGAGACTACATTGCTCAGACCCCAGGAGAGCACTGAGCTTATGCATAGATTGTACCAAAGACCACCGGCTGGATGTTCAGCATTTTGTGTGATTCTCTGGAGTGAAAAATGGAAAGACAGTGCAAAAGAGAACGATCGCCCACAGGATTGTGCTCGGCATTAAAATCTGCTACAAACTGCCCAAAAAGAAGACTCTAGAAGGACTAGAAAGACTGCATGATCATTTCACCAGGGCTAAAGCTTCTACCACTGCGTTGCCATGCAAAGTCCCTTTCCTAGATATTTTCCAGGTGAATAAAGGGGCGTCCCTCCATACATTCACAAAGCATTATTAGCCGGACAGTCCGGTTTGCAGAGAGGGGTATTTGTCCAGTCAGCTCTGCAGGACTTTCTGGCCTGAGTCTATTCACGGCCCCTTTGAATAGGCATTGCTTTGGTATGTATTCAAAAGGTGAGGAATCTGCTGCTAGACATCTCTATCAGGATAACAAGTTACTTTGATAATGCTCTTTGTGATAGAGACTCTAACCCCTGATTCCTCACTGACCCTCGTCTCCTCCCTGTTCTGTGATTGGGCTCTATCCATTATTAAGATCACACGTCTAGGTGAGGGATCTGCAGCTGGATAGTTTCTACCACAAAGAGTATTACAGAAGCTAAGTATCTTGTTCTTCCATGTCAGTAGACACGTATTCAGAGCTACCCCTCAACTCTTTGAGATTCTTTCCATTAACAATCCTTCTAAAATTCTACAGTGTGCAAGGGAAGTATGTCCCCTTCCAAATATATAGGGTTTAAACCCTGTGAGGAATATCACAAACGAGTGTCTCAGACTGATCCATATGTGGTTTGCCTGTGGTGCCGAAGCTTGGACCACTACTCTAAGGCCTGTACTGATAATGCCTTGAAGCACCCCAAGGCCGTTTGAGACCGGGAAGCTAAGCTCTTTGTGGCAGAGCACAGCAAGAGTGGATCGGTCCAAGTCTAAAGGGTAGGACCCTGTCCCACTCCTAAGGTTGCTGTAGCAATAGGTCTTTACAATCTAAGATCTCAGGAAAATCCGAGCTGAAGTGTGACTGGGCTCCTTGCAACCAATCCCGGTCTCCTGAGAAGTAGCAAAGACATCTTTGCGGTTCCTGAAGTCGCTTTACTTCAGATTCAATTCCGACCCTTGTTCCTTGGCATCCGGAATTTTTGGGGCCATGAGTAACGCCGCAGAAAATTTAAGACATCTGCAAATCAATGGTGCAGCTTTTTGGCACATTACTGGCTTTGTCTGGCACGCTTGTGGGGCCTGAGGAGCAGAGAGGATCACAACTGGGTGTCCGTCACTGGGTCCATCCTCCATGACTTTGGTACTGGTTCCCTTACCAGTGCTACAACCCACAACGTAACATGATCCACCGACTCAATGCTGGTGCAATTGACTCTAAATGATGATGGCCAACCCATAGCGCTGTCTGAAGCCGACGCTGTGAGCCCGGACATTGACTGAGGCTGGGCGCTCCTTTATCTGAGCCGTTACCTCTTTACTTTACCACCCATCCGACTCTGATGCAGTGCCTCTACCTTCACGAAAAGCTCATGTCCTTCATGAGTTATTCGGCCAGACTCCGTAATGTGGGCTATGCTGCTGGGGAAGACCTTGCCCTGCACTAGAACTACTGGTACGAAGACCTCCCAAGATCCCAGAATTCTGGATTCCTCTCCAGACAATAAATTAGTCCTCCACCCCCCAGCGCCTGCCACAAGTTCTGAGCTTCAACTCCCTTTCAAGGAGGCTCTTACTAAAATGTTCTTGGGTACCTGGGCCAAACTCTGCTTAGGTGTACTTGTGTGTCGCCAGATAACATCTCCCTGCTTTGGGCAACCCAGCCTTCCTCATCCATCACCCCACTGTATTTCCCACTATTCCCTTTTACAGGGAATCAAAGAGGATGGAGACTTTTGGTTGGCTGTTTTTGTCCTCTACAAGATTGGCTCTTCGCTCAGAGAATAGAAGCTGTCTGTTAATTCATCCCTTACAATGCTTGTGGGAATACGTGGCCCAAGTATTGCCCAGGGTCCTGAAAGAAGCCTGTGATATACTATCCTAGGGAATGCAAGATGATCGTGATGGGACCAAGTTCATCATCCACTGCAGAATGGATATCACTGATTACCTTAGCAGGGCTAGTGGCACTAGTATAGCTAATTGCAGGTATGGCTGGTTGCAGTACACTGTTTTTTCAGTAGATTTCCAGACTAGTCTTATGGCCATGCCATTTGACGTATCCTGATTTTTTTTTTAAGGATAAAGCGTACTCGGCCCTGGAGCACTTCAAAGTTAGCAGGGCACATCGCTCCATTGGTATTTCTGCTCCTCTGTGCCAGCCACACCAGCAGATTGACCCATTCATAGTTATGGTAGAGGCTGCTAATATCGCCAGCAGATCCCAAAGGAGAGGGTAACAGGGAAAGCGTGCATCCCTTTATCCTGCCGCCCAAGCCTCTTTATCATACGTGTAAGGAAATGCCCCTTTTCTGTACGGTCACCCACGTTTTTTCTAACTGATGCTGCTGGTGTTTTGACTTGGAGTGCACTGAGGCCGGATAACCAAACCTCAGTGCCAATGCCCTGATCCCCAAAATAAGTATGTTACATTGGCTATACTAAGCTGGCATAAGATAACTTACCTGTATGTTCCTAGTATATGGTCCCCAGGGCATGTGAGTAAGAGAGTAGAGTCTACCCCAGGGATTGCAGCACTGGTTGAGCGATTCTGGGTGTGACAAGTGTAAAACTAGTCTCCAAGTCCGCCATTGCAGTGGAAGATAAGTTTTGAACTGCTAGCCTGACTTTGCACTTTAGAAACCATTGCAAAGTCATCTGTACCCCTGAAACTTGTTTAATTGCCTGAAGAACTGGTCTACTGAGCCCAGGAGAGTTGTCAGAGTGCTGCCTGGTCAAAAGAGACGCAGAGTTATCATCCGTGGAAGGATTTGGCTGTGACCGCAATAATGGGCAACTGGTACTCCAGTGGCGAATGGACTTCTACCAGCACTGAGAGGACTGTGACCAGGACTGCCTCATTCCTTTGTGGATCAAGGAGTAGCCGCAGGAAGACCCCCTTTAACCATATTGCATCCACAACATCCTTAAGTATTTTCAGCATACTTCATGCCTTGTTTCTGGACCGCCTCCATAGAAATCCATTGTAAAGCAGATAAAGTGCCTGGAACAGGCTGGGGAATGTTTCACCTGCAGGCGTTACTGATTCTGAGAAGCTTGCTGGTCTCCCTGACTGCCTAACTACTGGGCTTGGTTGTCTAACGTGACTCTAATTGATGACTGCATGACAACTAGCCCAACATTTTGGTGAAAATGTTTGTGTCAAATTAATTTAATTTGCCAAAGCTTGTTCGCAGTTGAGTGAAATGCTTTAATTTACTATACCTTGTAAGTTCTATATCTCCAAAACCCTCTGGTGGATCTATTTTATTGCAGTGTCTAAAAATACAGCTTATTTTTGTAAATTGGTATATGTTTCTTTGGTGTCTTACCAATTTTTTGATGCTGTTTAAATGCTTCACACTTTTTCCTTGTATAAGCCTGAGAACCTCAGCTAACCAGTGTTGAGCTGAGGATTTACAAACCAATCCTAACGGTTCTAAAGGGATTGGTAAGTATATTACAATGAGGTCGCACAACCACACCATATAATACACCCCATTTCCGCAAATTGGTGCCGAACAGTGGGATCCAGAACTTGTGTTTGGCTGTACCATACGGTTGCTGAAGCTGGGACAAAGAAAATTCACTTATTCTGTGTGCCTCCCAAGGAGTTGTTGAGTAGTTGATGACAGTATAAACAACAAAAGAGTGTGACTACTAAAACATCAGGAGAGGGAGCATGGGGATAGATATATAAATCTATTTAGATTTGTACAGAAGGCGCTAACTCACCAACCTGGTTGGTGACATGCTTCATCATCAGGCCCCACCGGGAGAGACCGAGTACCTTCCCGTGTACTTCGATGCCAGAGTTACTGCGGAGCTGGTTTTTTGTGTTTGTGAAGGTTGGAAGGGTGACAGTGTGATTTACTTAAAAATGTCTGGATTGTGTCACAATTTTTTTTATTGGGTGGCCAAGTAGACATATTAAAAACAAGGAGTGTGAAGGGGCCAAAACAATTGTTCGCCTACTTCCTCTTAAGTGGGGTCAACATGTTTCTGCCATTGTGGTGTTAGTTACCTGGCATTCCATGGGTCTTGGGAGGGGGGTGGTGGCGAAAATGGCACACCGCCCACGTCGCCAGGCACCCGCTTGGTACATGTGTGTTACCCTTAGTTACCCGTCCCCGTCGGGACCCATGGTGTGAGGATTTCTCACATCAAAAGTGCAGCTGGTCCCTTTAAATTAGAGGCTAACCACCCCCTTTTTCTTCTAATTGCACTTTTTTACATTTTTCACTTTCACGTCCTCAGGTCAGGGTGGGCCTTAGCGCGCCCATACCGCCGAGGTACAACTCTTAGGTCCTGACAAATGGCAGGTAACTAACACCACAATGGCAGAAACATGTTGACCCCATTAAGAGGAAGTCGCCGATAAAAATGTATTTGGCCCCCTTCCCACACCTTGTTTTTAATATGTCTGATTGGCCACCCAATAAAAAAAATTCATGACACAATCTAGACATTTTTTAAGTAAATCACACTGTCACCCTTCCACCCTTCACAAACACAAAAAAACAGCTCCACAGTAACTCTGGCATCGAAGCACTCCGGGGAGGCACTCTGTCTCTCCCGGTGGGGCCTGATGATGAAGCATGTCACCAACCAGGTTGGTGAGTGAGGGCCGTCTATACAAACCTAAATAGATTTATATATCTATCCCCATGCTACCTCTCTTGATGTTTTAGTAGTCACACTCTTATGTTGTTTAAACTACATATTGGGGGGACAAAGAGTTCTTTCTCTATAATATCCCTCTCTCTCTTGTTGATTATGAGAAGAGAGTGATTGGTGATTCCATAAGGATATTTCCACAGGATTGCAATTTTTGTTTCTCAAAGAGTTGAGAAAAGTTTTGGAAAGTTGTGGCAAACTTTCCATAAAGTCTGAAAACGTTCTCAGTAAGTTTCTCAGGAGCCACTTTCCCAGCAAGGTAACATGGAGCTTGACATGTCCAACCTCTCCTCATTCAAGATATATGAGGGGAGAGCCCTCTCTAGGGGCTGGAAGATTAACGTGGGAACCAAGGCAAGAAAGAGTGCGTTAATAAGGGTCCTCAAACCTTGGGAAAAGGGCAACAGTATGCTGGAGAGAGCAGATAGGAGCCAGCTCCCCCACCCCCACATCAGACCAAGCGTGATTTCCAGAGCAGGCTCCATCGTTAGCCAGAGATCTCTACAAGAGAGCCTAGCAGCACTGGACCTGGAACAGTGAGCCATAGCCCTGGCTGAAGGTAGATTGCCCCTGGAAGAGGGAAGGGCCAGGCTGGGCCTAGAGCCCAAAGAAGATGATTGAAGCAGAAGTGCAACTGTAGCTTCAGACAGGGGTGCCCTTGATGTCAGATTGTGCAAATGGATTGTCCATAGCTATGTCCAGTGAATGACATAGACAAGTGACTAGCCTCTTATGAGAGAGCTCTCAGGATGAGAACACTGGAGAACACTGCTATGTGAGTCAGTATCATTATTTAGTAGGGACAGACTGCTCACACTTAAGGAGGAGATAGCAGAGTCCTACCCACACATGAAAGCAGCACTTGTACAACTTTTTGGTTCATGAGGAGAATAGGCAGAAACTTAGGACAACCCAGAAGGGGGCTTCACACACATGGATGGACTTAGTTGGCACTTAATTTAAGGCACTAGATAGTAGGGTCAAAGGAAACAAAGTAGATGCTTTTGAAGGATTCTTCAATTTGGTTGTCAAGGAGCACATTTCAACAACTTGTCACTCCGAGAAGTTGCACCAGCATCTGTTAGAATCTAAACTGTCTAGCTCCAGCGAACTGATCAGTGGGTTTGTAACAGGGTCCACAAGGAAACTCTGGAGGTGACCAGACAAAAAGTGGTCAGGGCCTCCTTTAGGAGAAAGGGGGGGGGGGGGAGATAAAAAGAATGATAGTCCCAAAGACTCCCCAAAAGATGCAAACAGTGACAATATCCCATTTGAAGAGGAGGGGATATCAGAAAAATGAGTTTGACTTCTCAAACGCGGGGTGTGATTTGATTGGAATTTGCCAGGACATTAGAGGTGAGATGCAGTGTGCACAAAGAAAGCACCCAATGATGACCAGTCCAAGGGGTTAGCCAAAGTAATGATAGGTTGGTAGATTGCCCCTAGAGATCCCAAACGGTACACAGAGGCCACCTTAGTGTCCATGGGTGGAAAGTACATCGAACCTTTGGCTCATTGGCCTCTAAGTATGGAGAAGTAACAACACTGGTATGAAATTGATTAGGTGGCGGTGAAGATGAAGGCTCTGAGGAACACAGGTGCCATTGTGATGGCCAAACTGGTTTCTCCAGACCAGATGCTGCCAGAGGAAGTGCATGAGATTGTCAATACTGATAATGTCACAACGTCACACCCTATGGCTGTGGTTGACTTTGATGGGGAAGGAGTTACTGGCCCAAAGAAAGTAGCTGTGCCCCTGCCATCCCAGTAGAGTGTCTGCTGGGCAGTGGTCTTGAAACCTCTGCTTAGGCAGAGGTAGAAAGAAGAACACATGCAGCAGTGCTAGGTCTTCCAGAATGGGTTTGTGTCACAACCAGAACACAGATGGCCCAGAGGGGGAGTCAAAGGGTCCTAGAGCCTAAAACAATGGCCTAGGCCCCTAGAGCCAAGAGAAGGGAAAGGAAGGCTTGCAATCCACCTTCCCGAAGTGCACAGGCCCAGAAGGAGCCTAAGCCTCAGGGAGAGGGCCTCACGCCTGAAGAAGACACTGTTGGCCTCAGAGAGGACCTCAGTGATGGACAGAGGACAAACCCCACTCTAGAGGACCTGTGACAATTAGCTGTCAGACAGGTACAAGGGGATACCAGTAGTAGTCTAGAGGTGTAGTGAGAGGAGGCCATCTGTACAGAGAGGTAAGGGGCCTCAAATCAGGGGCAGCAAGAAGATTGGAGGTCTCCCAGGAGTACAGGGATTTCCTCCTAAACATGCCCGTGATATTCCCTTATCTGGACACCTGGGGCAGATCAGGACCTGGGAGAGGCTAGTCAATCTGGCCCCAGATGTCTGATAAGGTCAAGGAGTGTTGTTGCTCCTGTTTCACTTGCCAAACCAGTGGCAAGATAGGGGTCAAGACAAAGGGTCCCCTAATAACAGTACTAATGGTGAGGACTCCCTTTGAGGGGTGAAGTTTACTATTGTTGGCTAGAGCCCTCCTGGGATTCTTCACCAGGGTTGGGTTTCCTAAGGAGGTGATCTCAGATAGAGGCATGCATTATATATCGGTCTATCTGAAGGCTATGTGGGATTAGTGGGGTGTGACTTACAATATCACCACCTCCTACCAGCCATAAAGCAATTGTCTAGTTTAGAGGTTCCACAAGATAATAAAAGGCATGATCCTGGGGTTACTTGAGAAACACCAGAGGAGATGGGATGTTCTTCTCCCATGTCTTCTATTCACCTACAGGGAGGTCCCTTAAAAAAAGAAGTTGGCTTTAGTTTCTTTCTCTTTAAACACCCTGTAAGGGGTCCACTAAGCTTGGTTAGAGAGGATTCGGAAAGACCTCTTAAAGAACCAAAGCAGGACATAGTGTACTATGTGCTTGGCCTTTGTTCTAGGATGGCTGAGTACATGAAGAAAGTGACTAAAAAACTGATTGCCGACCAGGAGTTTATGAAGCACTGGTATGACCAGAACTCCTCAATATTTGAGTGCCAGCGAGGACAGTTTGTGTGGGTCTTGGAGCCATTGGCACCTTGAGCACTACAGGACAAGTGGACTGGGCCATACCCAGTCATAGAGAACAAGCATTTGCAATGCAATAGGTCTCGCATTATTAAAGTTTGTTTTATGGGTGTTGCATTCTTTAGCAATGCCAATAGCTCAAACTTTAATCATGCAAGACCTATTGCATTGCGAATGCTTGTTTTTGCTGAGACTAAAAACCGTGCGTTGGTTAAGTGTTCATTTTGAGGCCATTCCATTACCTGACACGCATTACCGGGCTGCAGATTTGCATTTTTCACCAGCTCGGAACGCAGTGAATGATTAAACCGTATTTGCGGTGTTAAGAAAAAAACAAAACGTCAAGCAGTTTAATTTTCCACTTAATGTGTAGTGCCGAACAGCAGTGCCTAGAAGTATGTGCCATCTGGTGCAGAAGTGTGAGATGCCATTTACCCTATGCTTTCCTCTTCTCCCAGGCATCTTGGCCAGCTCTTCCCTATTGAGTACAGCAGAAGCAGTACTCAATTGTATTTCATCAAACCAGGGTGCAAGGGTTTTCGTTTGCCGCCTTATGATTACTGGCAGCATTTTTGTCATTCAGTTTCGCTGTACTGTGGATTTAACATGGAATCTGATCTTTGTACTGTAGTAATGAATACCTGGAAATGCATCTTTATTGCACTTGCTCCAAATAACGTGTTATTAGACCAGTCTACTGTGGCATATAGTCTGGGTGCAGCGCCGGGGAGGAAAAGCTGGCCTATGTGCCTGTGGGGGAGGGAGAGGGGAGATAAAAAGAAAGATAGTCCCAAAGACTCACCAAAAGATGCCAACAGTGACCATATCCCATTTGAAGAGGAGGGGATATCAGAGAAATGAGTTTGACTTCTCAAAAGCGGGGGGGTGATTTGATTGGAATTTGCCAGGACACTAGAGGTGAGATGCAGTGTGCACAAAGAAAGCACCCAATGATGACCAGTCCAAGGGGTTAGCCAATGTAGGGATAGGTTGGTAGATTGCCCCTAGAGATCCCAAAAGGTACACAGAGGCCACCTTAGTGTCCATGGGTGGGAAGAACATCGAACCTTTGGCTCATTGGCCTCTAAGAATGGAGAAGTACCAACCCTGGTATGAAATTGATTAGGTGGCGGTGGAGATGAAGGCTCTGAGGAACACAGGTGCCATTGTGATGGCCAAACTGGTTTCTCCAGACCAGATCCTGCCAGAGGAAGTGCATGAGATTGCCAATACTGATAATGTCACAACGTCACACCCTATGGCTGTGGTTGACTTTGATGGGGAAGGAGTTACTGGCCCAAAGAAAGTAGCTGTGTCCCCTGCCATCCCAGTAGAGTATCTGCTGGGCAGTGGTCTTGAAACCTCTGCTTAGGCAGAGGTAGAAAGAAGAACACATGCAGCAGTGCTAGGTCTTCCAGAATGGGGTTGTGTCACAACCAGAACACAGATGGCCCAGAGGGGGAGTCAAAGGGTCCTAGAGCCTAAAACAATGGCCCAGGCCCCTAGAGCCAAGAGAAGGGAAAGGAAGGCTTGCAATCCACCTTCCCGAAGTGCACAGGCCCAGAAGGAGCCTAAGCCTCAGGGAGAGGGCCTCATGCCTGAAGAAGACACTGCTGGCCTCAGAGAGGGCCTAAGTGAAGGACAGAGGACAAACCACACTCTAGAGGACCTGTGACAATTAGCTGCCAGACAGGTACGAGGGGATACCAGTAGTAGTCTAAAGGTGTAGTGGGAGGAGACCATCCTGTACAGAGAGGTAAGGGGCCTCAAATCAGGGGCAGCAAGAAGATTGGAGGTCTCTCAAGAGTACAGGGAGTTCCTCCTAAACATGCCCGTGAAATTCCCCTAGCTGGACATCTGGGGCAGATCAGGACCTGGGAGAGGCTAGTCAATCTGGCCCCAGATGTCTGATAAGGTCAAGGAGTTTTGTTGCTCCTGTTTCACTTGCCAAGCCAGTGGCAAGATAGGGGTCAAGACAAAGGCTCCCCTAATAACAGTACTAATGGTGAGGACTCCCTTTGAGGGGCGAAGTTTGCTATTGTTGGCTAGAGCCCTCCTTGGATTCTTCACCAGGGTTGGGTTTCCTAAGGAGGTGATCAGATAGAGGCATACATTATATATCGGTCTATCTGAAGGCTATGTGGGATGAGTGGGGTGTGACTTACAATATCACCACCTCGTACCAGCCATAAAGCAATTGTTTAGTTTATAGGTTCCACAAGATAATAAAAGGTATGATCCTGGGGTTACTTGAGAAACTCCGGAGGAGATGGGATGTTCTTCTCCCATGTCTTCTATTCACCTACAGGGATATCCCTTAAAAAAATAAGTTGGCTTTAGTTTTTTTCTCTTTGAACTGTGTCACCGAGCAACCCCCCATCTCCCCTCTCCCTCCCCCACAGACACATAGGCCAGCTTTTCCTCCCCGGCGCTGCACCCAGACTATATGCCACAGTAGATTGGTCCAATAACACGTTATTTGGAGCAAGTGCAATAAAGATGCATTTCCAGGTATTCATTACTACAGTACAAAGGTCAGATTTCATGTTATATCCACAGTACAGCGAAACTGAATGACAAAAATGCTCCCAGTAATCATAAGGCGGCAAACGAAAACCCTTGCACCCTGGTTTGATTAAATACAATTTATAGAACAAATGCTCGTGAAAATACAAAGTCACAAACCTTATCAGCAGAGAGTGATGTGCTGTTTATTACCAATGCTGAAGGAGGGGAGGTATGTGACATCACAACCAACCTGAGGCTCAGTGGCGTAACAGTAGGACCTGCAGCCCTATGGTGAGGAGGGATCCCTGAGCCCAAGGGGCACTCTACGACATTATGCATGGCCCTGACCCGAGAGCTCCTGACTGGGCCTGGAGTGTGTTGCGGTGGTGGGGGGTCCTTCATGTGCTTTGAAGGGAGCCCCTTTAAGTTTCGTTATGCCACTGCTGAGGCTTACTTAGCCTCTCAAGAATCATGGAGGAGTCTTTACACACTCAACAATGATAATGAATGGCAAATTACACGCTGCACCCGGTCGGTCTGTCTAGATACACTCAAACACACGCACACACATTCTCACACACACACAGAGCGCAATATACTATTCATAACATCAGCATTTAATGTAGAGTATAGATAGATCTTGTTTCCACTCACTGGAAAGGGTTTGATTTTCCTAATTGTGGTTACAGCAAGTGCGTCTCCAAGTAAATGAAAGAGTTGCTCTGTTGAAAAACATCTAGTAAATACAACCGCTTATTAATTGGGGACCCCCATATCCAAACACTCAGGACGAATACCAACGCCACTCACCCCGCCCCATCACTGAGACACTACTGACAGTGAGTGCACAGGTTCATATGCACGCTATATATGCTCCATCGCTCACCACGCCAAAAGAAAGATTGCCAACTCCGCATTAGTGGGCTTGACTTCTGCCTTCAAAAGCAAAAATAAGTCTATGCTCAACAGTCACAGGAAGAGAAAGTACCAACAGCCTTGGAAAAAGAAGTCACTGAAACAAACCACTCCTTTCATCAGGTTCAAAAAATTCAGAACGCAGCACCCACCACCAAATTAACTGCAGTAGCTCACTGAAATCACTGTCCTTGTTGAAAACAGAAAACAATAAGACTGTGAAACCAGCCGTGGTAATGGCGGGCAGCAAATGTAAACAAGACACACTGGTAGCTAGATTCTGCTTCCCCGGCTCCAATAAATGCACCGTTGCTTCCCTGAGAAATGGATCCAAAAATGAAAATGAACAATCCTGCTGAGTGGTGCGCGCCACAGGAGACATGCTTTCAATAATAGACACCAATAGGCTGTGGGCGGAGCAATGCGCCCGCCTTTGGCCAATAGCGTGCAGTCTTTCATTAAAAGACGCACGCTAAGGCCAATGGGGTAGCTGAAAAGGAAACGCACACACACGAGCCTGTGCGATTCCAGGTCAGCTTGAAAACCCTGTTTTTCATCTACTAGAGGTCTCGCGACCTAAAAAGGTGGCTATCACTAACTTGGGTATCCCCAGGAATTTTCACACGGTCACCCATGTGGATAGACTCAAGTTGCACCATGACGTGGCAGGCCTCATCATCCTGATGGTGACTGATGGAGGAAAGGAGGAAGAGAGTGAATCCCTTCCAGACCTCTTATCCTCTAAAGCCCAATATAGCAGTGTGGGGGTAGTAGTTCTCTCTTCCACCATGACAGAACAGAGGCAAAGGGGATGCTATTACCTACTGAAGCAGTTAACTGGACTGTCTCTGCCCCAGGTCTTACAACATGGTGTACCCATGATGTGGACACTGATGACAGCTTGTCTGTCAGAAGCAAACTGTACTGGTTGTCTCACCAGTTCAAAGCCAGCATCAAGTCTGAGATTGCCAAGATGTTGGAGTTCAGAGTGATTGAGCCCTCCAGTAGTCCATGAGCTTGCCCAGTGGTACTGGTGCCCAACCCCAGCCCCACAGGGAGGAAACCTGAGATGAGGTTATGTGTGGACTGCAGGGTCCTCAATTCAGTCACCAACCCTGATGCCCACCCCATCCCAGCAAATGAGCTCATTGGTAGGTTGGGGGCAGCAAGATATCTAAGTATCTTTGATCCAACATCGGGCTATTGGGAGACAGCCCTCACCCCAGGACCTAATGAGGGGTCTGCCTTTTACACATCTGAAGGCCATTTTCGGTTTAAGGTGATGTCCTTTGGTTTACAAAATACACCTGACACCTTCCAGAGAATGGTGAATCGAATACTTTCAGAACTGGAGATTTTCAGTGCAGCTTACCTGGATAATAAAGCTGTATTAAGTCCTACCCGGGAGGATTACCTTGTCCACCACAAGGAAGTGCGCCGAAAGTGATGTACACTGTATCTATAATGGCGCGCTGAGGTCAATTCTTTCCTTCCATGTCAGATAGCGCTGATCCAGTCTGAGCTACCCCTCGGTCTTTTTTTGACTGGCTTTTTTGTTTTCGAACTTTTTGGAGAATTTTATCCTTGTGTGAGGTCATGTCACCCAAGAAACTTGCTGGTTTCAAAGCATATGGGGCCTGTCACATGCAAATGTCAGTGACAGACCCCCACTTGGTGTGTTTGTGGTCCTTGGAACAGGACCATGACTCCAAGACCTGTGAGGACTGCCACGTCATGCATCCTGAGGTGCTGAGGGAAGTTCCCTCGAGTTCCTCGACGCCGGTCGACTCTGCTACACTCGAGTTCCTATTCATGCTGAAGGTCTTGGGACCATTTACAAAGTCCTTCCCAACAGTCATTGTTCCACTCCAAGTTATTAGGGAAATCTGACAACTTCAAGAAGTCGAAGTCTACAAGGCATGCTTTCCCACCAACGGTTGTCAAAGGTAACCGTGGTTCAATACAAAAGCGATGAATGTGGCAAACAAGTTATTGTAGCCTCGCATAACACTATTCAATGTGTAATTCACATAGAAGTATTGCTTTTGGGTAACTAAAAATCCAACAAAGGGCTCGTGGACACTGTGAAACAGTAATAACCTTTTTCCTTATTCACAGTATCACACACAATTTTCTAAGAAAGATGAACACAAGGGAGTACAGCATTTTGTCTCACTTGCAGGCTGGCTTTCGAACTTGCGTTAGCACGGTCGACCAAGTTATGTATTTTACTATGCTTTACTGGAAGACCGTCCTAATTGGCAAAGGCAGCCTCTATGCCGCCTTCATAGATCTACGGGCAGCATTTGATTTGGTCCCTCCCCACACGTTATGGAAAGTACTCAATGAAATGGGAATGCCAGGGGAACTTTTGTCTCTAATAAACAAGCTCCATCAGGAGAATTTCGCCCAGATTAGGTGGGGTAGTCCTGGTAATGTTACACCGCAGTTCCCGGTAGAAACAGGTGTCCGCCAAGGATGTGTCCTGGCACCAACATTATTTTCCTTATATATAAATGATGTTGCAAAAATTTTAATCGATTCTAATGTTGATGCTCCTATTCTTGCTGGAGGCAAAATCCCTATATTAATGTTTGCAGACGATTGTCTAATAGTTTCCAAAACCCCGAGCGGGCTACAGAAGGCTCTGACAATTTTCGAGGACTTCGGTGTCGCCCGTGGTTTGGAAGTTAATGTTCTTAAATCTAAGTACATGTCTTTTAATGCACCTAAAGCCAGTAGGGGTACTGTCCATATGAGTAGCGGCCCACTTGAGAAGGTACAGGCATTTAGCTATCTGGATATCTGCATTCAACAGGACTTGTCCTGGAGGCAGCAGATTGATTTGGCCACCTTGAAGCACCGACAACTTTCAGGAGCCTTGACTATAGAGCACTCTAGGTCTTTGACTAAACCGATAAGTCCGGTGCTAGCGGTTTACAATGGCAAGGTAGTTAGTTCTACTCTGTATGGTGTAGAAATGTGGGGAAATGAAAGGCTAAAGGGGATAACTGTCTCTGAAAACACATTTCTCATAAAACTAATAAGGTTACCACAAAGCATCCCATTGAATCCTTGTTTTATGACCTGGGTATATCACCAATAGCTCTAATCGCATCTCTGCGCCCAATATTATATTGGCGGCGAATCTGGACTACACCGGAACTGGAAACATACACCAGAGGGCTGATGGATGTGATCAAAAGTGACGGTTCCCGGAAAGTTAAATGGCTGGGACATATTCAAAATCTTTTGACTGAGCTAGGACTAGGTGAATTGTGGAAGGATCCATTCCACGCCAGGTTCCCACCGAAGAAGACGCTGAAGACTTTGTACTGGAACTTGGTGGTTACAAAGATTTTTAATACTACTCCTTCACAATCTCTTGTAGGTCTATTCTTAGAAATCAAAGATTGTCCCAAACTTGAGGATTTCTGGGCTGTCATTACGAAGCCCCTTGATCGCAAACTTTACTTTCAGCTAAGAGTGGGAAGCCTGCCTATAAGGGCATTCTCAAATAGATGGTCCAGTGGGGGCAAGGTGGCTTGTCCAGCTTGCTCAGATGTTACTGAAACTGTCGGCCATCTTCTGTTTGAGTGCCCAATGTATGCAGTGCCGAGACGGAAGTGGCTAAAACCGATGTGTAGGTCATTGGGAACAAGGAAAGGAATGTTTGCAGTTAGACTCATCCGGACCAGCTCTAACATGTCTGTGTATATAGCCGTGTCAAAATTCTTAGGATGGGCATGGACGATTAGAGCCCGACTCTTGAAAGAATAATACATTATTTAAAGTCGTAGGCTAAGCACCTCTGTTGAGAGTAATATTTTGCACATTTGTACTGTGACAATTATCGAATAAAGCTGACTTGACTTGACTTGACTTGAACACTTTTAAGTTAAAAGTATTTATTACTACAGAAAAAAAAATTCTCAGTACATCTAAAACAACTACATAGAATATTATAACAGCAGGAAGGCACTATAACCGCATCGCTGCAGCGGCTTTTCCCGCTGTGTGCGGCAAAATTCAAAGAGCCGTTTTACATGACGAGCTCAGCTCGTCATCAGCACACGACTACCGTGGCTGATGACGAGCTGAGCTCGTCATCAGCAGCGAAGAGGTTAAGTAACGAGAACAAAATGAACATTTCCAGCAATGCTAAAAAATAATTTAAAATGTTATCTAGAACCTAACACCCTAATGCCTACTTCTATGTGCTATACTGTAAGAGCATAAAAGGCAGAACAACTGAAATCTAGAGTTTTGTAGACATTCTGTAAACCTGCTTGACAGCCAAGGCTGTCTTTATGAGCGAAGGTGTGAAGAATGTTCCCCCCCATAGGGCAAACACAGACTATGGTAGCAGTGAGTCAGTCTTCCCCTGGGACTTGATTTTATCAGCTTTAGTCTTCAGGACATAAGAATAATCTGCGAAGTGGGAAAAGTGTTGGCATCAGACAAGACCATCTCCGGCAGAATCTCGAGCTATAATCTGGGAAAAGGACCTCTCTTGACAAGTGGTCAAGTGGCAGTCCTTATATACTATATATCTAGAAATTGGAAACATACAAGCCATATAAGACAGAAGGACGTAATTTCAGACTATATTAAGACCTATAAGGCAGAAGGACGTCAATTCAGACTATATTATGTTGATTAATGTCTGTTTGTGTTATTATCTAACCTTGACATGGTGAGGAATAGACATTTTACCCAGACACATGCCGCATTAGATGTTGTTTCTATGTCATTAATCAAAGAACTTGGTGTTGCCCAAGTATTGGAACTTTCATAGATTCCCATGCTTTGTATCATTCCCCGTCGTCGGAATGGGAGCCTCGGTAAATAAAAAATACCATAGCAGTAAGCACAAAGTGAAAAAATAGGCCTAGGCCTCATCTCATTTTATAGCATATCCACCTCTTTTTGTAAAAGAGACCAAATTCTTGCAGTAGCCAATCAGAGCAGCCTCACCCCATAGAACCTTCTTGAGAGAGCCTAAGAGCCTCAGATTTTCTACCGCACATTGTGCAAGGGAGTCTCCATTGAGCTCTGCTCAATTTTCTTCACTTCTAAGTATATTTCCACAGCTTTTGGCCTGTTTTTTGTCATGTCTGACAAAGAGAAGAAAGTTTTTAGAGCCTGTGCTACTTGCTCTAAAAAGAGGTTGTTTGAAGACAAACACGAAGACTGCATATACTGCTTATATCCGGATCATAAGGCCACTGACTGCAAGATTTGCAGAACCTTCTCCACCAAGACCTTGAGGGACAGAGAAGGACGCCTGCTAACTTGGCTACAAAAAATGAAGGACCGCAAGGAAGTTCTGTCTTCAGACAGTGAGGGCTCCTCTTCGGTGGTGTCATCAAGAAAATCAAGGAAGAGGGGTAGGTCTCCCCCTACTACATCTGATGAGCCCCATGTCAAGGCCTTGCCCGGTACCTCTGATAGGTCTGATAGGCCTCCTTCCCTAAAATCTCCTCACCGCGGTGAAAAGGAGAGGCGTCGCAACCTTCAAAAAAAGGCTAAAAAGATCGTCCCTGTGACTTCACCACTCTCTGAAAAGGAAAGAGGGGTGAAAAAGCCTTCCACTACGATTCAGGAGATTGTTTCTGACAAGAAACAGCGTTCGTCGACGGCGAAAACCACAGGTACGTCGACGATTCCTGTCAAGAAAGACTTGTCTCTAAAATTGGCCTCGTCGACGGGCTCGTCGACGATGGCTACGACGACGGCATCTACACTGTCGACGATGTTTAAGACGCCTGATGCCGGCTCGTCGTCGACGAAAATGACTTTTTCCACGTCGATGACGACGAGAGTCGCGGCGATGACGACGACGAAGACAACCTCGACGACGCCGGTGACCATGATTCTGACGACGAGTTCGACGATGGTTCCGTCGACTATCCAACCATCGTCGACGATGACCATCTCCCCGACGACAATTCAGCCTTCGACGACGAGCACAGTTTCTTCGTCAGCGCTTCCGTCGACGAAACAGTCTTTGAAGATTCAACCGTCGACGACGATTCGGACGACGACGTCGTCGACGACTGGGAAACTTGCAATTTCTCACAGAAAAAGACAAATAACGCCAGAAATGACATCTCCACGGCGAGTTACGCAGTTGCCTCCTACCTTATTGCTTGATGAGGACTCTGAGGAGGAGACTGATAGCAATTATGGGCCGGCTTATAGCCCTTCTGACTTACAAGTCAAATTACAGGAGGTCAGTTCTGAAGAAGGTGAAACGGAGCAACAACACTATGCTCCACAAGACTATTATGACCAGCAGGAGAGGCCTCGCATGCAAGTTCATTCGCAGAAACCCCCATGTCAGTCCCAGCAGGACATGGTAGCGATGCCATCCTCTCTCATCTCTGATCTACAATTAATGTTGCAGGACTATCGGAGGCGGTTTCCTGCTCCACAGGAGGTTCAACAAGTGCGTCCTCCCTCACCTCCGCCTCAGTCATCTCAATCAATGGCAGACAACTCTTTGCCTTCAAGAGGGCATGGCCCAGAGCCCGTAGAACATCCACAAGAGGTGGTTGCCATTCGGGATGATACTGATGATGATAATGCCTCATCAGATGTGGATCAGCAAGGGGACCCTGACCAAGATCAGAATATGGACTGGAATCAGGATGGCCTTCAAGATCCAGACGTCACAGGGCCTGATACCGCAATCTCTCCTCCAGCAGATATTGGAGGTTTTCACAACTTAATGGAACGAGCATCCAAGAGATTTGGTCTTCTAGTTACCACAGAACAATCTGAATGTTTTTTGTATGACTTCAAAGAACCATTCCGGAAGTCAGTTCGCTCAATCCCCATCATTGAACATGTTTGGTCAGAAGGCTTAAAAGCTATGCAAAATCCAGCCACGGTCCTCCCAGTACTCCCCAGACTGGAGAAAAAATATAAGGCGCCGGAGGGCAGCCCGGCTTGTCTTCTAGGTCAACCAAAACCGGACTCGGTTATCTCCCAGGCCGCACAGAGTAAATCTAAGAATCCATCCACGCCGCTAACAACGCCACCTGATAAAGAGGGAAGGCGTCTGGACAATATTGGAAAAAGATTCTCCGCAATGGCCAGCCTCCTCGTTAGGGTGGCTAATGCTTTGGCGATTCTGGGGAGATATGATCGTCAGATGTGGTGTGACCTCTCCCCATTTGTGGAAGAACTTCAGGATGGGTCTAAGGACGAGGTCAGAAAGATCTTGATAAAAGGGGAGCGTGCCTCTTCAGAGGTAATCGACTGCGCTATGGATATAGCAACTACGGCTTTCTGAGCGCTAGCCGGCTCGGCAGTTTTGAGATGCCAGGGTTGGTTGCGAGCCACGTGGTTTCGACACGAAGTACAGAACAAGATTCTGGATCTGCCCTATGATGGAGAGATGTTATTTGGCAAACACGTGGATCACGCCCTACAAGGCATAAAGAAAGATACGGATACGGCCAAGTCCTTGGGAACTTTACAATACCGCAAAGTGCCCTTTAGGGGGGCAAGAGGAAGGGGTTTCTCATCCTACAGAGGCGGCAATCAGCACCGCTACTCTTCCAACTCCCAACCTGGCCAGTCATACAAACCCCAATATTCACAGAGAGGGTCTTTCTCTCGCCAGCCGCCGAGAGGATGTCAGGGGCAGCAGAGGAGAGATAATACCAAGAGACAATAGCGACCATGTGGCTCTTTCTACTCTTCCTGTACCCTCGTTAACACCAGTGGGGGGCAGGATTGCCCATTGCCTCAACAGCTGGAAGGTCATTGTAGGAAGGTGGATACCTGACTATGGTTACCCCCAACTTTTTGCCTGGTGTTTTGCTGGTTTTTCGACTTAGTTGACCTGGGACCCTGCTATTCAGGGCCCCAGGCCTACTGCTCTCTCTGTAAAATGGATTCCATGTACCCTAGGTACATATCTAATTGGTACTGGGCCACCTTATCAGACCCTGTAACTCAGGGCATAGGTGTACCCAGGGCCTACCAGGGGCTGCAGCATGTATTATGCCACCCCTGGCTAGCCATCTAAATCTGACACAACTGGCTGCACGACAGCTGGGGCAAAGTGGTGTAATCACCCTTTGCTGTAGATATAGTATACCTATATCTAACCCTAAAATGGACACATATACTCCTATAAGTCACTCCTATGGCAGGCATTAACAATCCTGGGGGCAGAGTGCTTGGAATTATGTGAGATAGTGCTCTGGCATGAGCTGAGCCTGTCTACAGCTTTCAGAACCAAGTCCTTTAGCTGTTTCCATGATAACGCTATACCATATACTCTTGAGTGCATTATAACCTCGCGGTTATTGCTAACTTTGGCATAGCATTATCAAAACATGTCGAGTAAGGTGTCATACGAATTGGAATACTACCCCCTCGCCAATTCTGGCGACGGGGGTAGCATTCCACCCTTTTAGAGGGACACAACATGTATGTAACTGTGAACCCCGGTTAAAGTTAACTCGAGCCTCAGCATCACAAAATGGATGCTGCCACCACAGACACAAGTCTGAACTCCTGCTGCTGGGAGTCCTTCCAGCGAGGGAGGCTTGGGTAAAGGGTTTCCTCCCTTGGGAGTTGCTAGCACCACCCCAGACAGGATTTTGTGTATTAGGTAGGACAGGCCTGAAAGGAATGAGACATGCCTGGGCCACACAAGGTGCCCTTTGCATACAACGGTTCAAACCAGTTGCTGGGGCACTCCAGCCCCAGCTCTGGCGCGACACCGAACAAAGGATAGGGGGTATAACCACCCCCCTTTCTGGTCCCACCCATAGGAGGGACCTAGTGATAGTACAGCCCCCTTTAGGAGAATAAAGTTAGGAGCTGGTCCCATTCCAAATTAGATTAATCCTGAACTGAAACTCTACAAGAAGAAACTCTGGACTTCGACTTTCTACACAGAAGACTGAAGAAATCTCCCTTGTGGGCAAGGAGTGTCCACCCTGCACAAGCAGGCACCATCAGCGTCCAGCGGCTTCACTTTGTCGTCTAGACGATGATCCACGACATCAACACTGCTGGTCTGGTTGCTCCAGACTGGCCCTTGCTTCCTTCCAAAAGAGAGGCATCCCGGACCCTCCTGGTCCACACCAGACGTATTTTCCACTCACCGCGTGTTTTGCCTTTGCCAAGGCCTGTTGACTCCAAATCCGGATCCGACACCGCCGACAACGAGAGCCTGCGTGGGACAGCTCGTGCCTCCATCCTGGTCGTCAAAGACACCACCTGGTCCACGTGGCTGCAGAGTCAAGCGTCCACTCTTCACCTGATCGCGATGACAGACTCTGGTTCCTTCCTGGTTCCACTCCAGTCACTGGCTAGTGACTTTGAACACTGTTCCCTCTGCTTTCAGTTCCTCTTCTTCCTCGATCCACCCTTGGGTCGCACCGGACATCTTCCTCCTGGTCGCCTGCAGCATCTTTTCTTTCAGGCTCCATAGATTTCAATGCAGAAACCCGACACGACTTCGCACCTATGCACCCGCAGCCCGTGGGTGAGGTAACAAGAGCATTTCGGTGCTCAAGGGTAGATTGACTCTCCTAGTGTCCAGTTTCACAGTCGTTTTAGTCCTAGTCAGGATTGTCCGTACTCACCTTTTTCTTGAACTGTACTGTCCATAGACGTTGTTACGCATCTCGCGTGTGAGTTCACACTCTGCACACGCGTTCCGTGGGCCTCCTATTACTTACCTAAAGTTAGGATAGTGTAGTCCCAGCAATCCTACAGCCTCTGAACAGCTCCATTCCTTCAATTGACTTCCTTATACCACTAGTTTAGTATATGGCAACATTGTAACTCGTGCAACTTAACGTATTTTTCTTAAGAATCTTGTCATGTGCTTAGCCCTCTGATCTCATAAAGAGTTCAGAGGTGTTTGTTAGTTAATAAATATCTTGTTTATTTCATAACTACCTGTGTAGTGTCCTTTCATTTGGTATTCAAAGGGTTATATGTGGTAAAACAGCTGGCTTCACATGCCAAAAGAGTTTAGCCTAAGACTGCTTTGTCCATGCCACCATTAGGATAGCTGGTCTATAAGGTTGACTTACAACCAATCACCATAAGGGTTGTTTGGACTAATACAAGGTGATCACTAGAACTAGTGAGCATCATATATCAGGCCAACTTTTCACACATGGGAATCTATGAAAGTTCCAATACTGGGGCAAGAAAACAAGTTACTTGCCTGTAACTTTGGTTTCCCAGTATTGGTATCTTTCATAGATTCCCATGCGCCCACCCTCCTCCCCTGGGAAAGCTCAGCCTTATTATCCAATGATGTTGCTGTTCACAACGGCTACGAAAGTCTGAGGCTCTGAGGGTCTCTCAGGAAGGTTCTATGGGGTGAGGCTGCTCTGATTGGCTACTGCAAGAATTTGGTCTCTTTTACAAAAAGAGGTGGATAAGCTACAAAATGAGATGAGGCCTAGGCCTATTTTTCACTTTGTATTGTATTGTATTGTATATTTGTATAGCGCTTTACTGTCACCCCAAGGGCATCCTGGCGCTTGAGATCACTGTCAGCAACAGAAACAACATCTTAAACTGCCCTAGGGAACAAGTGGGTCTTCAACGCTTTTTTAAATGGTAGAAAGTCCCTTTGACCTCGTAGAAGGAGTGGCAGAGAATTCCAGAGTTTAGCCGCTGCGACACTAAACGAGCGTCCACCCATCCTCACTCTCTGGAATCTCGGTACCACCACCAACCACGCAGAAGAAGAGCGCAAACATTGCGTGGACAAATACCATGAAAACATATTCTGCAGTGGGATCGGGCCCTGTCCGTGCAAAGCCCTGAACACCAGGCAGGTAGCTTTGTACTGAACACGTAAATGGACCGGCAGCCAATGTAGGTCCCGAAGAGCAGCGGTGGAGGAGCTGAAGTTAGGGCGAGAGAGAGCCAGCTTGGCCGCCATGTTCTGCACCCGTTGCAGCTTGCATAGCAATGTTTTAGGAGCTTCCAGAAGTAGAGCGTTACAATAGTCTAAACGACTTAAGATGGTCCCACGCACTACTTCTGGTCTAGACTGTTGAGGTAAAAGGGCCAAAACTTTACGGAGCATGCGCAACAGCATCATGCACGTAGCCGTGGTCTTATTTACGTGTATATCCAGCTGCAAGTTAGGCCCAAAAGTAACCCCTAAATTACGTGCAGACTCAGCGGCTGACACAGTCTCAGGAAAGGTCGAGGGCCAAAAGTTGTCGGGGAGTGAGCGCGGTATTTTATCAGAAGAACAGTAAAGCACCTCCTTTTTTTTGCTGTTGAACTGAAGGGCGATAGATCGGAGCCAGTCAGCTGTAGCTGACATACAGCGGTGGAATGTTTCCAACGGGACCGAGTTATTTCCTTCCAGTGAAAAGACCAATTG
Organism: Lissotriton vulgaris; assembly: GCF_964263255.1. Classification (NCBI taxonomy): domain Eukaryota; kingdom Metazoa; phylum Chordata; class Amphibia; order Caudata; family Salamandridae; genus Lissotriton; species Lissotriton vulgaris. Next base: position 1,889,195,739 of record NC_141691.1, on the reverse strand, counting down.
GGTATCATCAGCATAATTGAATGCTGAGATACCGAATGATTTTATCAGATGGACCAGAGGGCGAAGGTAAAGGTTGAAAAGTATGGGGCTGATGGCCGAGCCCTGTGGTACCCCCTGCCCCACATTCCTCACCTCCGGTCTAAATGGGGGCAGCGCCGCCACCTGCCGTCGGTTGTTCAAATAAGAGACCAACCAATCCCTTGCCAGCCCGGTGACCCCACACTCTTCCAGTCTCCTGATGAGGGTAGAGTGGCAGACCGTGTCGAACGCGGCCGACATGTCGAGCAGCACTAAGAAGGCTGCCCGACCCATGTCAACCCGCGAACGAAGGTTGTCCAACACGGCCACCAGCGCAGATTCAGTCCCATGCGCTGGACGGAAGCCAAATTGTGCCTCATCAAACCAGGTGTTCTCTTCCAGGAAACCGGACAGGGCGCGGGTCACTAACTTCTCCATGATTTTGATAGGGAACGGCAGCAAGGAGATGGGTCTATAATTAGACAGGCAGGCAGGGTCCAATGTGGGTTTCTTTAAAAGAGGTGACACCACTGCCAGCTTCCAGCACTCGGGAACGATTGCAGTGTCAAAGCACTGGAGGCAGATGGAGTGCAAGAGCTGTAAAAGTTCATCTTGGAACACCTTCCCGAATTTAGGAGGCAGTGGGTCCAAGGGGGAACCCAATGGCACAGTTAGTGCCAATTTACAGAACTCCTTGTAGGACGGGCTGGGGAAGCAACAGAGCTGGGGTCGACTGGGGTAGACCGCCAAGGCTTCCATGCTGTGCTTTCTACTATGGTATTTTTTATTTACTGAGGCTCCCATTCCGACGACGGGGAATGATACAAAGCATGGGAATCTATGAAAGTTACCAATACTGGGGAACCAAAGTTACAGGTAAGTAACTTGTTTTCTTATCACAGTTCCTAGAAAGATATGGGCTGGCAACATCTGCGTTAAGGTAGACATGACAATGATTCTGCATTAATCAGCGAATATGTAGGCTTCTATTGCCTAAGTTAAGGAAGATGGTGGTCTCCAGGAACTAACATAGTCCGAGCCAATATAAGCTGAACCTTAGGAACTTTAGGTCTTTCCCGTCTTGTGCACTGGAATGTGACATCATAAGGGCGTATTTTAATCAATAGGAATTTGACTAATATGTAGAGAAATCTGTGATCTAAAAAATCATCATCTACATTTATCTAGTATAAGATGCTTGTCTAAAACATTTATATGTAATTTAAAATAATATAAAAGTCATGAGTGTATTGTAGATATAAAAGATAAATAAAACATAAGATAATATATAGTTCAAATAGTGAAGCATTTATATATATATATATATATATATTTTTTTTTTTTTAAACATGACAAGTCATACAGTGGTTGGTGTCATTCCGATATATAAAGACACAGGCATATATAGATATCTGTTGAACATTGCAGAAACACAGCAATAGTTCCTTATACTATCAACAAGCCACATTTTAACGGCAGAATTCAGGTCCCTCTTTTTACGGAATTCCAAGAGTTACAGCCATAATAGGTGTACACAGACCCCCCCCCCCCCCACCCCACCCCCCCATATGCATTTCACTTTCCCCATATTTTAGTCCACTTAGACAAGCAACCTCTTCCCTGGTAAACCACTCCCTCAACCCACATACATCAATCCAGGTCTCTCCCAGTGCTTAAAACTCTGACTCAGGTCAGACATCCACATATGCGATATGTTTCATTTGGCCACCATGAACCCCAGCCAAAGCCAGAGTTAATCAATGCAGGTGTGGTCGGTCTCCTCCCAAATATTTAGGAGGCACCACTTGGCGTATAAACTCAGATCCTCCCCACAGACACCATTGAGACAGATAAGAACTTTCCCCCAATAACACAGGAGCGCCGGCCAGCTCCATATCATGTGGAAAAATGTGCCCTCCAATCCGCACTTCTTAGGACACAATGTTCTAGTTACTCATTTTAACCAGGGTAGTACAGGCGTAGTAACTGCAGTGGAGGATTTCTATTTGTAATAATTGAAAGCGCAAGCGTATGGCCAATTCTTTCAGGGAAGCCAGCACCTCTGACCACTTTTCATCCTCCAATTCTCCCAAAATTTTGCTTCCATCTCATTCTCTCGAATTCAATGCTGTTTTTAATTTTCAGCAAATTGTGAGCTCATTTGTTAATTATGAGGCTCAGTGTCATTTCACTTATTTCCTGTGGCTTTATCGCTTTATGCCGTTCAGTAAGAGGTTGTAACACATCCTAGATCAAATTATAACAAAACAACTCAAAAAACGAATCATGAATTCATTAACTTGAAACAATCAATACATTGATATTTACATTGACATTTAGACATCAACATGCAACAACTTAATGTAAAGGTACACCAGAGACTATTAAGATTCAGTCCTTTCTCATCATTCCTTTTGTAATTTTAGGACTGCTATCACTATAGGCGTGTTTTTATCTGGAAAGAGGTCAAGTGTGACCAGCGCTGCGGGACATCCTTTCGATTTTTTGCCTTTTAGTGAGTGCGAGAAGTAGATCTTGTTGGAAATACCGACGCGTTTCCAAACCCGGTCCGATTGATAGGGTTTTTCCTCAGGGCAAGCCTGGGTACCTAACAAATTAAAAATATAATTTTAGTCTCTACTCTTTCCCTTATTGTGTCATTATTCACACGTTTAAAGAACATAAAGTACCTTAATGTTCCCAAGACGCGATGTCGTCTGTGTGCTCAATCGCGTAACCTTTTATCTGCATAAAGAAAAAGGGGACAGTCGATTGTCTCCTTGTGTATTGTAACCATGGGCATTTCATTATTAGTGCCGTTCCGCTATTTACACTTACTTTGTGTTGCAGTGCCTTGCACTACAGCTGGATCACACGTGCGAACGTTGTCCAAAGATAACTTCACGTTATCCTTAATGGAGGCGAGAGCAGGGTTTGGGTTTTCCTCGTTGTTTATGTTTGGGCGCGTCTCCCTTAATGAGATTGCGTCCGCGTTCGATATTTCCCGCTGCAAAGTTAAACATTAGGGTTAGCTTAGTAATCCCGTAACTAGCCTGTTATTGCAAGTTGGGGGGCAAGGAGCAAGCTCACCTTGTTGTTTTAAGCTAGAATCTGCAGTCGTTCCACCACATTATCATTCAGACTCCATCCGGAAGTGGCCTTTATTAATCACCTGACTTTGCCTCGCTCGAAGAGTTGTGGAAGTTGTAGTCATTAATAGCTAATGGGAACGGACTTTTGTGAAAGTTAGTGGTTTTGCTCATGTTTAATCATCACTTTCACATTTGTGTTTCTTTTAAAAGCAGGTGGGGTTTCTCAGTGGGGACGGTGGTGTCACAAAGCGGCTCAATGAATATTTCTTTGCAACTCAGTGAGTTCGTTCATCCCCTCTATTACACAGTTGAACTTCAGGATTAAATATGCTTCTCTTTGCAGCAATAATGTCTCTACATCCCCTCCCCGTGGGGGAGTTTTTATTCCTGACAGTACAGTCCACTTGAATTATTTTTCTGTGTGACCACTTTGAATGAAATGTTGAACCATTGGAGCTGTTAGTACTTTTTGTTTAATTTGTGACCGATGTTGGGATATTCTTTGATTTATTTGCTGATTTGTTTTCCCAATATATAGTTTGGGACATGAGCAGATAATCGCATACACCAAGTTGCGACTTTTACAGTTCGTAAACTCTTTGAGTCCATTTAATATTGTTGAACTCAAAATCTGTGCCTTCGATTGTAGTGGCACATGAAACACATGTGCCACACTTGTGATGGCCTTCTATTGGTTTTAGTCGCCACAATGCGCGTAAATCTGTTTTGGCCTGACTGACCCCCAAATCTGCCCTCACAATCTGCTGTCCTATGCTCTTATTCTTTTTAAGAGCAAAAAGCGGTTTATCCATTGGAATCCCTAGTCCAGTTAACAGATGCCAGTTTTTCAAAATTATTGTTTTGAACTTGTTTGTGTAAGGGCCATAGGTTGTAACACATACTAACCTCCAAAGGTTTTTTTTGTTTTTTGGACAACAATTCTTCCCTTGGTGTATACCAGGCTCTTCTAATGGAAAGTTTTAGCATTTTGTCTGGGTAGCCTCTTGTTTTAAGTTGGTTACTCAGAATTTCTGAATGTGCTAAAAAGTCTTCTTTCCTAAAACAATTCCTCCTAATCCTAAGCATTTGGCTATAGGGGAGATTGGCTTTTAGACTTTGTGGGTGGTAGCTTTTATAGTGGAGGATGGTATTTTTGTCTGTTGATTTAAAGTACAATGTCGTGATCAGTTTTTGATCCTGTACACCAACCTCTACGTCTAGAAACGTGAGAAGGGTAGTACTGTGCGTTATAGTAAATTTTATGTCAGGATGTCTCATATTCAGCCATTCATGAAACTGGATCAAAGTTTCTACAGAACCGTTCCATTGACACCAGATGTCGTCTATGTAACGATACCAATTTAGAATGTGATTTTGATAGGGATTATCTTGGTACACAAAACGCTCCCCGTACAGGGCCATGAAGAGGACCGCCATCTCAGGGGCATAAGGACACCCAATGGCGGTCCCCTTCACCTGCACGTAAAACGTGTCCATGAACCGAAAGTAGTTCCTCTTGAGTGCGATTCTGGCTAGATCTATTATGAATTCCGTGGGAACTCTTTGTGGCTTGGGGCGAGTTTCAAGAAAAAACTCTATTGCTTCTAATCCCTCCTCTTGCGGGATTTGTGTATACAGGGAAATTATATCAAAGGACACCATTAGGTGTTGGCTGTTGTCAAATGCTTCCCCTTCAACCTTGTTAAAAAAGTCCATGGTATCTTTCAGATAGGATTTTACCTGGCCCATGAATGGCTTTAAAAATACATCTACGTATTTTGCTAATGGCTCTAATAGAGAGTCACACCCGGAGAGTATTGGTCTCCCGGGTTGTTCTGTAAGATGTTTATGTATTTTAGGTAAAAAGTAGATTACCGGGGTACGAGGATTCTTTTTCATTAAATACTCAAACTCCTTCGGACCCAAGATGCCTTTGTCAAACCCTTCCGTTAATTTAGTTCTTATCTCACTTTGTATTTGCTCAGTGGGATCTTCATTCAGGGCTCTGTACCACTCTAGTTTGTCAATTTGGTTGTGTGCTTCTGCGATATATTTATCTTTTGCCCACACCACTAGTGCTCCCCCCTTGTCAGCAGGTTTAACTACTATTGTATCATCTTTTCTCAAATCATGAATGGCTGTTTGTTGATCTTTTGTGGGATTTCTCTTGTAAAAGGTTTTTTGTTTGCCCAACTGTGCAATAGAGGAAAGTACCAAACGTTATTATTTCTTTTGGGACCATGTGTGTTGGAGGAATAAATGTAGACTTGTTGACAAGGCCAGAGGGTTCAGATACCTGTGTGTCTTCTTTGTCATGGAAGAATGCCTTTAATCGCAATTTTCTACAAAATTCGAGTGTTTCAATTTTCAGTTTAGTCAAATCTGTATTTGTTGCTGGAACAAATTTTAAACCTAGCTCTAAGACTGTTCTTTCATGCGCTGTCAGTTGTTTCTCAGACAGATTCACTATGGATGTTTCAGCTAGCTTTTGTAGTAATTCCGGCATGTCCTCATTTCCCATGCTATCGGTGGTTTGAATCTTACTCTGTTTCTGGCTTCTCCTGTCTCTAAAAAAGAGTTATTACGTTTAGAGGGGCCTTCCCTGGGGTCAGAGTCTCCTGCTTATTCTGATGAGGGAGTATCTGAAAACGTTAAAAAACGACTTTTTGAACGCCCTTGATATTGGGATAGGGCACGTCGGGATTCGATTTGGGTATAATAGTCGTCCTTTAAGTATGGGTACACAGATTCAATTTTAAATGACTTTACATCTTTTTCAAATTTGTTGGACCTGAAACTAATAGTGTTGTCCCTGAATGTTTGAATCCCTTTATCAATCTTTTCCAAAAGAGCTTTTGCTTCAGTGACAGTATGGTTATCTTCGATTGCCTTTCTTAAAGTCTCAATTTCCTCCTGGTCTTTTTCACATAGTCGCTTAGCTGTTTCAACTGTATGGACAATAAGGTCCCTACTACATTTCGTTGCTATGTAGCTGAATCCCTTTTTATACACTGGGTCCTCCGTGAACACCACCGGCACATTCTTTACTTGGAGCCCCCACGGTATAGTCCCTGCTTTTAAATGTTCAAATAAGAAATGCCCATGGAGTTCAGTTCGAATATGTTTTTTGGTCAATCTTGTTAGTTTGTCTGTCTCATTCTGTTGTTGAGCATTCGTGCTCAGTTTAATTGCTGAAAAAGGAGAGGGACCAGAAATTACATTTTTAATGTGATCTTCAGTAAAAGAAAGTGTTTCTTCCTCTGACATATTTTCCGGACTATTATGACTAGCCCCTACTAGGGTTTCTTGTTAAGTTCAAAGGCTGGTTTAGATGCCTTCTTGAACCCTCGCGGGCATAACCCGCTCGTCAAACTATATATACTAGAGGGGTTTTGTCCTACAGTACCAGGCAGGACAGATTCATAATAATAAAACACAAGTGCCTGGTCTCGAATTCAATGCTGTTTTTAATTTTCAGCAAATTGTGAGCTCATTTGTTAATTATGAGGCTCAGTGTCATTTCACTTATTTCCTGTGGCTTTATCGCTTTATGCGGTTCAGTAAGAGGTTGTAACACATCCTAGATCAAATTATAACAAAACAACTAAAAAAACGAATCATGAATTCATTAACATGAAACAATCAATACATTGATATTTACATTGACATTTAGACATCAACGTGCAACAACTTAATGTAAAGGTACACCAGAGACTATTAAGATTCAGTCCTTTCTCATCATTCCTTTTGTAATTTTAGGACTGCTATCACTATAGGCGTGTTTTTATCTGGAAAGAGGTCAAGTGTGACCAGCGCTGCGGGACATCCTTTCGATTTTTTGCCTTTTAGTGAGTGCGAGAAGTAGATCTCGTTGGAAATACCGACGCGTTTCCAAACCCGGTCCGATTGATAGGGTTTTTCCTCAGGGCAAGCCTGGGTACCTAACAAATTAAAAATATAATTTTAGTCTCTACTCTTTCCCTTATTGTGTCATTATTCACACGTTTAAAGAACATAAAGTACCTTAATGTTCCCAAGACGCAATGTCGTCTGTGTGCTCAATCGCGTAACCTTTGATCTGCATAAAGAAAAAGGGGACAGTCGATTGTCCCCTTGTGTATTGTAACCATGGGCATTCCATTATTAGTGCCGTTCCGCTATTTACACTTACTTTGTGTTGCAGTGCCTTGCACTACAGCTGGATCACACGTGCGAACGTTGTCCGAAGATAACTTCACGTTATCCTTAATGGAGGCGAAAGCAGGGTTTGGGTTTTCCTCGTTGTTTATGTTTGGGCGCGTCTCCCTTAATGAGATTGCGTCCGCGTTCGATATTTCCCGCTGCAAAGTTAAACACTAGGGTTAGCTTAGTAATCCCGTAACTAGCCTGTTATTGCAAGTTGGGGGGCAAGGAGCAAGCTCACCTTGTTGTTTTAAGCTAGAATCTGCAGTTGTTCCACCACATTATCATTCGGACTCCATCCGAAAGTGGCCTTTATTAATCACCTGACTTTGCCTCGCTCGAAGAGTTGTGGGAGTTGTAGTCATTAATAGCTAATGGGAACGGACTTTTGTGAAAGTTAGTGGTTTTGCTCATGTTTAATCATCACTTTCACATTTGTGTTTCTTTTAAAAGCAGGTGGGGTTTCTCAGTGGGGACGGTGGTGTCACAAAGCGGCTAAATGAATATTTCTTTGCAACTCAGTGAGTTCGTTCATCCCCTCTATTACACAGTTGAACTTCAGGATTAAATATGCTTCTCTTTGCAGCAATAATGTCTCTACATCCCCTCCCCGTGGGGGAGTTTTTATTCCTGACAGTACAGTCCACTTGAATTCTTTTTCTGTGTGACCACTTTGAATGAAATGTTGAACCATTGGAGCTGTTAGTACTTTTTGTTTAATTCGGGACCGATGTTGTGATATTCTTTGATTTATTTGCTGATTTGTTTTCCCAATATATAGTTTGGGACATGGGCAGATAATCAGATACACCAAGTTGCGACTTTTACAGTTCGTAAACTCTTTGAGTCCATTTAATATTGTTGAACTCAAAATCTGTGCCTTCGATTGTAGTGGCACATGAAACACACGTGCCACACTTTTGATGGCCTTCTATTAGTTTTAGTCGCCACAATGCGCGTAAATCTGTTTTGGCCTGACTGACCCCCAAATCTACCCTCACAATCTGCTGTCCTATGCTCTTATTCTTTTTAAGAGCAAAAAGCGGTTTATCCATTGGAATCCCTAGTCCAGTTAACAGATGCCAGTTTTTCAAAATTATTGATTTGAACTTGTTTGTGTAAGGGCCATAGGTTGTAACACATACTAACCTCTCCAAAGGTTTTTTTTGTTTTTTGGACAACAATTCTTCCCTTGGTGTATACCAGGCTCTTCTAATGGAATGTTTTAGCATTTTGTCTGGGTAGCCTCTTGTTTTAAGTTGGTTACTCAGAATTTCTGAATGTTTCTAAAAAGTCTTCTTTCTTAGAACAATTCCACCTAATCCTAAGCATTTGGCTATAGGGGAGATTGGCTTTTAGACTTTGTGGGTGGTAGCTTTTATAGTGGAGGATAGTATTTTTGTCTGTCGATTTACGGTATAATGTCGTGATCAGTTTTTGATCCTGTACACCAACCTCTACGTCTAGAAACGTGAGACGGGTAGTACTGTGCGTTATAGTAAATTTTATGTCAGGATGTCTCGTATTCAGCCATTCATGAAATTGGATCAAAGTTTCTACAGAACCGTTCCATTGACACCAGATGTCGTCCATGTAATGATACCAATTTAGAATGTGATTTTGATAGGGATTATCTTGGTACACAAAACGCTCCTCGTGCAGGGCCATGAAGAGGACCGCCATCTCAGGGGCTGGAGTTCTGGACTTTTTGGTTCCGTCCAGAGGTGTCAGGGATAACACCCGAAGACCCCTGAGTTCTACCTGTCTCGGTGCACAAATAAACAGAAACACGGGCTTCTCGATGGTGGCGTCAAAGACCAAAGGTTTATTACTGCAGGGACACAGAAGTCACAGAAACTACACACGGGCAGTATCTAGGAGCCTGTTCGATTTGTACAAGAAGGGTTGCTACTTATATACGAAATATTGGCCTTCAGGCAAATTCTTCACATGTTAGTACATTCCCAAACCTTTGTGTCCTAAACAATAAATATTTGGCGTTGCACAGGAATCGTCGATAATATCTGATGTCAAACATTACGAAGAGGGGTTCCCACTATTCCATCACAATCCCATGTCAACATTTCATTCAAGAGCCGGACCTCCTCATCGTAAATTTCGTTACCTCCCCCTAATAAAGGCCCAGAAAGAAAGGAGCGGAGCCAGGTGCAGAAGATAGAAAAGCAGGATAAGAGATGTTTGTGGGTCGTAAATGGGCAAGGCTACCAGCTTCGGCCGCCTAATCATGATCAGGCCAACGAACACAAGAACCAGTATAGCAGGACTGGCCTCAGGCAGAGGAGGCAGCCTTTGTCGAGTCATGCAGCCACAGCGTGTTCTGTTCTAAGGTGTACGTGTCACTAGAGAGGTGAATGTCCGGCTAAGCCTACGTGTCCTTAATCGAAATGAAGTAATTGCGTATCCATTGTCTATGTGAGGGCAAGAAATACAAAATGGCTGCCATGATCTAAGATGGATGCCATGGGTAAATCAGAAATGTGTTTGTAACAGGAGTACTCTTGCTCGTAGCATAGCGAAAACACCAGGATATGCTAAATGGACCATTTGCGGTTCACTGATACCAAAATTATGTATTTACGACAATATTGAAAACACGGGTTCAAATCGTCACAGAACCTCAGGGCATAAGGACACCCCATGGCGGTCCCCTTCACCTGCACGTAGAACGTGTCCATGAACCGAAAGTAGTTCCTCTTGAGTGCGATTCTGGCTAGATCTATTATGAATTCCGTGGGAACTCTTTGTGGCTTGGGGCGAGTTTCAAGAAAAAACTCTATTGCTTCTAATCCCTCCTCTTGCGGGATTTGTGTATACAGGGAAATGATATCAAAGGACACCATTAGGTGTTGGCTGTTGTCAAATGCTGCCCCTTCAACCTTGTTAATAAAGTCCATGGTATCTTTCAGATAGGATTTTACCTGGCCCATGAATGGCTTTAAAAATACATCTACTTATTTTGCTAATGGCTCTAATAGAGAGTCACACCCGGAGACTATCGGTCTCCCGGGTGGTTCTGTAAGATGTTTATGTATTTTAGGTAAAAAGTAGATTACCGGGGTACGAGGATTCTTTTTCATTAAGTACTCAAACTCTTCGGACCCAAGATGCCTTTGTCAGACCCTTCCGTTAATTTAGTTCTTATCTCACTTTGTATTTGCTCAGTGGGATCTTCATTCAGGGCTCTGTACCACTCTAGTTTGTCAATTTGGCTGTGTGCTTCTGCGATATATTTATCTTTTGCCCACACCACTAGTGCTCCCCCCTTGTCAGCAGGTTTAACTACTATTGTATCATCTTTTCTCAAATCATGAATGGCTGTTTGTTGATCTTTTGTGAGATTTCTCTTGTAAAAGGTTTTTTGTTTGCCCAACTGTGCAATAGAGGAAAGTACCGCTTGTTCAAACGTTATTATTTCTTTTGGGACCATGTGTGTGGGAGGAATAAATGTAGACTTGTTGACAAGGCCAGAGGGTTCAGATACCCGTGTGTCTTCCTTGTCATGGAAGAATGCCTTTAATCGCAATTTTCTACAAAATTCGAGTGTTTCGATTTTTAGTTTAGTTAAATCTGTATTTGTCGCTGGAACGAATTTTAAACCTAGCTCTAAGACTGTTCTTTCATGCGCTGTCAGTTGTTTCTCAGACAGATTCACTATGGATGTTTCAGCTAGCTTTTGTAGTAATTCCGGCGTGTCCTCATTTCCCATGCGGTCGGTGGTTTGAATCTTACTCTGTTTCTGGCTTCTCCTTTCTCTAAAAAAGAGTTATTACGTTTAGAGGGGCCTTCCCTGGGGTCAGAGTCTCCTGCTGATTCTGATGAGGAAGTATCTGAAAACGTTAAAAAACGACTTTTTGAACGCCCTTGATATTGGGATAGGGCACGTCGGGATTCGATTTGGGTATAATAGTATGGGTACACAGATTCAATTTTAAATGACTTTACATCTTTTTCAAATTTGTTGGACCTGAAACTAATAGTGTTGTCCCTGAATGTTTGAATCTCTTTATCAATCTTTTCCAAAAGAGCTTTTGCTTCAGTGACAGTATGGTTATCTTCGATTGCCTTTCTTAAAGTCTCAATTTCCTCCTGCTCTTTTTCACATAGTCGCTTAGCTGTTTCAACTGTATGGACCATAAGGTCCCTACTACATTTCGTTGCTATATAGCTGAATCCCTTTTTATACACTGGGTCCTCCCTGAACACCACCGGCACGTGAATTCTTTTTCTGTGTGAACACTTTGAATGAAATGTTGAACCATTGGAGCTGTTAGTACTTTTTGCTTAATTCGGGACCGATGTTGTGATATTCTTTGATTTATTTGCTGATTTGTTTTCCCAATATATAGTTTGGGACATGGGCAGATAATCGCATACACCAAGTTGCGACTTTTACAGTTCGTACCGGGTTTGGAAACGCATCGGCATTTCCAACGAGATCTACTTCTCGCACTCACTAAAAGGCAAAAAATCGAAAGGATGTGCCGCAGCGCTGGACACACTTGAACTCTTTCCAGATAAAAAGACGCCTATAGTGATAGCAGTCCTAAAATTACAAAACGAATGATGAGAAAGGACTGAATCTTAATAGTCTCTGGTGTACCTTTATATTAAGTTGTTGCATGTTGATGTCTAAATGTCAATGTAAATATCAATGTATTGATTGTTTCATGTTAATGAATTCATGATTCGTTTTTTGAGTTGTTTTGTTATAATTTGATCTAGGATGTGTTACAACCTCTTACTGAACAGCATAAAGCGATAAAGCCACAGGAAATAAGTGAAATGACACTGAGCCTCATAATTAACAAATGAGCTCACAATTTGCTGAAAATTAAAAACAGCATTGAATTCGAGACCAGGCACTTGTGTTTTATTATTATGAATCTGTCCTGCCTGGTCCTGTAGGACAAAACCCCTCTAGTATATATAGTCCATCTCATTCTCAGCTTAGGCAAAGGATATGGGGTGTTATTTAATAATTTACTGTAAGTGAGCGAGATCACCTTTTTCGGCATGAACTCCTCTAGCAATTTATCTTCCAGCGGGGAGGGCTCAGGAACGTCATCACCCTTTGAGATAACTTAGCAAAGAGCATGGCTTATTAAACAATAGGCTTCAGTAGGTGCCAGTTGATCGTTCTGTAGTTCTGAAAACGGAAATACCTCTCCCTCTGCCACAAGTCTCCTACTTTGGACAGGCCAATTAAATCCTATTTATTAAACCGTGCTTCGTAGCTAGGGTACCCAACTTCGCTGTATCCAACAATGGGGTGGGCTGTAGTATCACGCCCTTCCAACCCATAGCGTGAAGTGCAGTATCCAGAGGGCTACTGTTATGGCTGTCGGACTGCGAAAGGGTGCCATGCCTGGACCCCTATAGATGGCTCTGAGACAGCTGCCTGTCGCAAGCGTGTCCATCCATCCTGTATGCTGGTTCGTCATCTGAGAGGTGGGCCCAGTGATTAATTGCACTCAATTGCGCAACCCAATAATACTTTTGTATGTCAGGGAGAGCTATCCCCCAACATACCATCCCTGAGTAAGTTTCGGGAGAGTGGTTCGAAGGGCGGAGCATCAGTGGCTCGAAAGTAGGAGGATGGGACCGGGTAAGGCGTATTGTGATGCACATACAAGAAGCAGGGCAAGGCCATCATGTTGAAAAGAGCTGCCCTTCCCATGAGAGACAGTGGTAGGGCGCTCCAATGTTGTATATATGTCCTCAGTTTTGTCAGCAGCAGTTTCAAACTACTCATGTGAAAAACTCACGACTCCCGGGTGATGTTTAGCCCCAACTATCGAAAGCCCTCCGTACCCACCAGCAAAACCGGCGCCGCCAAACTGAGTTTGTAAATCATTGATATGTTCCAATTGTGTAGCTAGAGTATCCACTGTACTGTCAAGGGTGGTGTTAGGGTTGGTAACATTAAGCAGGATATCATCCGCATAAAAGGAGATTCTGGTTTCCCACACTGCAGGCCACCTCAGTGCTCTGATTAGCGGGTCAGTTCACACCCAAGCCTCAAGCGGTTCCAGCACAAGAGAAAAAAGCAAGGCAAAAAGGGGACATCCCTGCCTCTTTCCACGTCATAAAGGGAACCGTGCGGATGTACCTTCATTCACCATCATCTGCACAAGGAGATCAGAGTTAGGAGCCTGATCCAGGAGAGAAAACGCAGGCCGAACCCGAGCTTATCAAGTACAACATAGATGAAGGGACTTTCCATGGTGTCAAAGGCCATGTGAGCCTCCAGGGACAATATTAGAGCATTCCCATGTATCTACTGAGCTCAGACCAAGGCACCATGCAGTCGACCCAATTTAAGTGCAGTACTTCTCCCCAACATAAAGCCAGATTGATCCGGGTTTACTAGGGGCCAAGCAATCATGTCGCTAGGAGTTTCACTAATATTTCAACCTCCGCATTTAGTGATCTGCTCCTATACAAGGCACAGTTCTCCTGTGGCCTACCCACTTTGTGAATCACAACTATCTTAGCTGTTCTTTGATCTCTGGGTAGTGTGAAGCATGAATATTTTAAATTCTTGCTTTACAGCTAATATTCGCAAAATCATATTTCATTTTTTTTTAAAACATATTTTATTGAAGGTTTTCTTCATACAACAATATCACAATAATCCACACCTTCAATGGCCAAACATGTCCTCAGTTACATTCCAACAAATCCAAACCGTACCCCCCACCTTCCCCCCAAGTGGTGTGGGAGTGTCTGTGCAGAAAGAATATCATGTGTTATGCAGTAGAAATTGGTGAGTGCGCAATGCAATGGGGATTCTAAATGTCGTTCATGCATTCCTAGTACTCTAGCTTACTTCCTCCACCAGCAGGTCTGATAAGGCCAATACCAGCGTTTCCCATGCTCTCGCGTGCTCCAATGCTTTTTCTTGTTTGGAGCGCCGAGCCTGTCGCAACCGGACAGTGCTCTCGCACCTTGCCCACTTACACAGTTCCGCCCTCCAGCGCCTGTAGGATGGACCCTCCTTAGATTTCCAGTGTAGGGTAATCTCTCTCTTCGCCAACATTAGCCCTAAGTCTATAAATGTACTCGTTATTTTAGTTTTGGGCGTGTGCGGAAACCAGAGTAACATACATGTAGCATGTCATAGGTCAGTTCCCTACCCGTGACCTCATTTAGAAGTGCTCCCACTTCCACCCAGTAGTATCCTATTCGCGGGCAATTTCAGAGCATGTGTTCCAACTCTGCTCCCTCGTTGAGACACCTGGGGCATGCTGCGTCTTGCACCTTAATGTGCCTCTGAATCTTCCCCGGCGTCAGATAAGCCCGGTGTATTACAAAAAACTGTATTAACGGAAGTCTCGCGTTTCGTGTGCCCTTCCACGCCCTCTGAGGATGTGTCCCCATGTCGTGTCTGGTATGGGCCTGTCCAACCCCTCTTCCCATTTTAATTTCAGAGCGGCTAGCGGTTGCAATCCCTCATGAAGCATCCTGGAATGGAGGCAAGTAACTGCCTTATCTGAAAGAAACACGTTGGTGTTAGATTCCTTACCTTAGAATATCCCCAGGCGTCAGTCTGGATCCGGAAACTTTTGCGTAGCAGTACCCCTGCGCGTCGGTAGGCGTCGTCTGCAGGCGTCCCCTGTGGCTCCGCGTCCGTCGTCAGCGTCGTGCGCTGTGATGACGTCGCTGGAGTATATAGACGCCGCCTCCGCGCGCTGACGTCAGTTCTTCTTTTTTCCGCGCCAGCAAGCGCAGATCCGAAGAGTAGTACTCCGGTCTTTTGACCAACTTTGTTCAACTCTATAACTCTTTTTGTGCCTGGTAGGATGCCCGGTTTCAAGAATTGTGACGGGTGTGACCGCACAATGTCGGTCACGGACCATCACCGACTCTGTCTCCGGTGCCTGGGCCCCGACCACGACGTGGACGCCTGCGTCGACTGCCGGGCCCTCACTAACAAGGCTAGACGGGAGCGGTCCCGCAAGCTGCTTGAGCTCCGGGTGTCGGCCCCGCGTCAGGAGAGGTCTCGGTCCGGCCGGAGATCCAGGGAGCGTTCGAGGGAGCGGTCGCGGAGCCGCGCCGAGCGCTCCGGAAGTCGTCACCACTCGTCGGGCTCATCAGGTAAGAAACACAAGAAGTCGGGGCGTCGTCATCGTACCCCCGACTGCCCCCGACGCTCGCGTCGCAACGCGGCCGGGGGTTCGGGTGACCCCAACTCCGCAGCTCCGCGTGAGTCGCCGGCGCGGCCTGCCCCATACCCTCCGGTCCCTGGGCACGGTGCGACGCCTGAGGAGATTGAGGCGTTCCTCATGGCCATGAGGGCGCTCAGTTCTCCGACGGGGCCTACGGCGCCTTCGGGCCCAGTGCTACCGTCTGGAGGCCCTGGCGGATCGGGTGTCCCTGGCTCGACGCCATCGGGTGCTCCGGGCCCGGTGCCGCCGACGGCTCCGACCCTGGCGCCGCAAGGGCCTTCGGGGTCGGCGCCGGCTGGTTCGGCGCCGATTCCATCGGGGTTGCCCCCGACGCCGCCCCCGCGCGGCGCCGGTTCTCCTGTGCCGGCTTCGGCCGGCTCCGGGCGGCGCCGTCCCCCTACCCTCCCCGAATCCGGACGCGGAGTCGGACCGGCGTCGATCGACGCCGGGTTCGACGCCGATGGGGCCTGTGAACCCCGAGGAGCCGGTCTACATCGTTGACTCCGAGTATGGAGAAGATGAAGAGTACGGGGAAGGTTGGGAGGGGTCTGAGGACCCTCTGTCACGCGAGTGCCAGTATGACCCGGACTGGACAGGTGATTTGGGGGATGCCAGTGGTCTGGACGATTCTCCTAACCCTGGTTTTGTCTCTCCTCCTTCTGTGGAGTCGGTGGAGGGAGCTGCATACTCAGTGGTGCTGATGAGGGCTGCCAAGGCCTTACACCTTGAGCTCCCCGTCGCGGCCGTGAGGCCTAACATCCTCACTGAGGTCTTCAAACCGCAGTCATGCCCACAGGAGCCTCTGCTGCCGTTTAACGAAGCCTTATCAGACGTTCTGTTGGGCACGTGGTCCAGGCCCGCTTCAGGTTCGCCTGTTGATCGGAACGTGGCCAGGCGCCACCGTCCATGTCCGGACGACCCCAAATTCCTGTCCGCCCATCCCACTCCCGAGAGTCTGGTGATCCAGGCCTCTACCTCCCAGTCCGCATTCCCGTCGGCCCCGCCCGATCGGGAATCCAAGAGGTATGACCAATATGGCAAGAAGGTCTTCTCGTCCCTGAGTCTGGGACTGCGGTCTTGCAACACCGCATGCCTCTTGGGCCGCTACACCCACTCTGTGTGGGACACGGTCGCGGAGGTGCTGCCAGAATGCCCCATGGAGGTGCGGGCGAAGCTCGGCAAGGCTGTGGCTGAGGGCAGAGACGCAGCTAAATATTCAATACGGTGTGGTCTTGATACGACCGACTCGCTGGGCAGAGCTATGTCAACGACGGTGGCGATTCGTCGCCACGCCTGGCTGAGATCCGCCAACTTTTCGGCCGATGTCCAAAATGCCCTGATAGACATGCCGTTCGATGGCTGTCGCCTCTTTGGTGACAAGGCGGACCACGCGCTGGAACGCTTCAAGGACTCCAGGGTCACGGCCAAGTCCTTGGGTCTCTCGACCCAGCGCCAGCAAACGAGTTCGTTTCGCTCCTTTCGTGGCCAAGGAAGGGGCGTCTTCACACGTGCTGCCAGCCACGCACCGCAACAATCCTTTCAACGCGGTGGCGGCCGTGGAAACCGCCGTGGCGGCGGTCGGGATCAACGGCGGGGTCAGACCACACCTCCCCCCGCAGCATCTGCCTCCAAATCCTCCTAGTCCGTGCTTTCGGCCCCATGTGACGCCAGTGGGTGGCAGGGTTCGCCATCACCACGCTCACTGGCGCACAATCACGTCGGACAGGTGGGTGCTGCAACTCGTCCGAAGGGGCTACTCCCTCCCCTTCGAGACAACTCCTCCAGCCATGCCACTGCAGAACCACCGTGTGTCGGGGGACCACTTGACACTTCTGCAGGAGGAAGTTACGGCCCTCTTGGCCAAGGGGGCCATCGAGCGTGTTCCTGGGCCAGAAGTAGGGCGTGGTTGCTATTCCCACTACTTTCTGGTACCCAAGAAGGACAAGGGGGGCCTACGTCCTATCTTGGATCTAAGGAACGTCAACGGCTTCCTCCGGAAGGAGAAGTTCAAGATGTTGACGTTAGCTCAGGTCTTGGCTGCTCTAGACCCACAAGACTGGATGGTAGCGTTGGACTTGCAGGATGCCTATTTTCACATCCCCGTCCTGCCGGCCCACCGGCGTTACCTGCGGTTCATGGTAGGCCAGGAGCACTTTCAGTTTATCGTGCTTCCCTTCGGCCTTACCAGCGCCCCACGGGTGTTCACAAAAGTGATGGCGGTGGTCGCAGCCCATCTGCGCAGGTTGGGGGTTTCAGTCTTCCCCTACCTAGACGACTGGTTGTTGAAGGCGGGCTCGCCCCAGACAGTCGTCCACCACCTTCAGATGACGGCAGACCTCTTGCACGACCTGGGGTTCTCCATCAATGTGCCGAAATCGCACCTGTGTCCCTCTCAAAAGCTCCTTTTCATCGGAGCGGTTCTGGACTCTGCGCAGTTTCGGGTTTATCCTCCGGAACGGCGGGTCCGGGATATACAGGCTTTGATTCCTATCTTTCAGCCGCTATCCCGGGTTTCGGTCAGGTTGACGCTGCGGCTGCTGGGACTGATGGCTTCCTGCATCCTTCTGGTGCATCACGCCCGGTGGCGGATGCGGGCTCTGCAGTGGGACCTGAAGTTTCAGTGGGCCCAGCATCAGGGCAACTTGTCCGACCACGTCTTGATCTCGGAGGGCACTGCGAGACAACTGCAGTGGTGGCTTACGGACCGCGATTGGGTCAGAGGCAGATCCCTCTCCCTTCCCCAACCGGAGCACGTTGTCGTGACGGACGCGTCCCTCCAGGGCTGGGGTGGCCACTTGGGAGAGGCAGAGATCAGAGGCATCGGGTCTCCGGCGGAGTCCCGGCTCCATATCAACCTGTTGGAGCTGCGGGCGATTCGTCTAGCACTGAAGGCATTCCTCCCCTTTGTCAACGGGAGTGTAGTGCAGGTGTTCACCGACAACACCACCGCCATGTGGTACTGCAACAAACAGGGCGGAGTGGGGTCGTGGACCCTTTGCCAGGAGGCTCTGCCCCTCTGGCAGTGGCTGGAACGTCAGGGTGTGACCTTGACGGTTCAACACCTGACAGGCTCTCTGAACGCCAGGGCGGACGAACTCAGCCGTCGGTGCTCGATGGATCACGAATGGCGTCTGAACTCGGACGTGGCGCAAGGCATCTTTCTGCAATGGGGAGAGCCTTGGTTAGATCTATTCACCACAGAAGAGAACGCGCAATGTCATCAGTTCTGCGCGTTGGAGTTTCCAAGACGGCACTCGCACGGCGACGCCTTTCGGCGCGAGTGGAGTTGCGGTCTGTTATACGCCTTTCCGCCTATACCACTTCTGCCCAGAGTGCTGAAGAAGATCAGGCGCGACCGGGCCCAAGTCATCCTTGTGGCTCCGGACTGGGCTCGAAGGTACTGGTATCCCGAGCTACTCAGCATGTCAGTCGGTCCCCCGATCCGCCTGCCCCTTCAGGAGGACCTTCTGTCGCAGCAGCAGGGGACGGTCCTCCACCCGAACCTGTCCAGTCTCCACCTCCATGCTTGGAGATTGAGCGGCGGCAGTTGAGGCCATTTGACTTGCCTCCTGAAGTCTGTGATGTAATTCTGGCAGCCAGGCGTCCCTCCACAAAGTCGGTATACGCCTGTCGGTGGAACAGATTTGTGGCATGGTGCACAGCAAAGGCTTTGGATCCTCTTTCTGCCCCTCTTTCAGAGGTTCTTCTGTTTCTTCTTTCTCTTGCCCAGCAGGGCTCTGCTCTGGGCACTATCAAGGGCTACCTTTCTGCCCTTTCAGCCTTTCTAAGGCTTCCTGATCAGCCTTCTTTGTTCAAGTCCCCGATTGTAACGAGATTCTTGAAGGGCATCACACGCATGTATCCACCTGTTCCGTTTGTGATGCCTCAGTGGGACTTGAACCTGGTTCTTACCTTTCTGATGTGTGCTCCCTTTGAGCCCCTTCATTCTTGCCCTCTTCGTCTCCTGACTTTGAAGACGGCTTTCCTGGTTGCCATCACCTCTGCCAGGAGAGTGAGTGAGCTCCAGGCTCTTTCTGTCCAACCTCCTTTCCTGTCCATTCATCCTGACAAGGTGGTTCTGAGGACTAGACCTTCTTTCCTGCCCAAAGTAGTTTCTGCTTTTCACATCGGGCAGTCCATCACCCTCCCTTCCTTCTTCCCGCCTCCGCATCCTTCAAAGGATGAAGAGCGGCTCCATCGTCTGGACCCAAAACGTGCGCTTTCATTTTATATGGATCGCACACGCCAGTTCCGGGTGGATGACCAACTGTTTGTTGGCTACGTGGGTGCGAAGAAGGGACGGGCGGTGTGTAAACGAACCATCTCTCGGTGGGTCGTTCTGTGCATCAAAGCGTGCTACTCTTTGGCTCGGAAGGAGCCTCCTGTTGGGCTGAGGGCCCATTCCACTCGGGCCACGGCGGCTACTACTGCCTTGGGCCGGGGAGTCCCCTTGCAGGACATTTGCCAGGCGGCTACGTGGGCCTCGCTGCACACATTTGCGAGGCACTACTGCCTGGACAGTCAAGTCCGGAGGGATGGCTTCTTTGGCCGTTCTGTCCTCCAGGACTTTCTGGTGTAGGAATGTATTGGTTCGCAGACCCACCACCGGGGTTGGTATTGCTGGGGTATCTATTCTAAGGTAAGGAATCTAACACTAACGTGTTTCTTTCAGATGAACAAGTTACTTACCTTCGGTAACGATATATCTGTAAGAAACATTAGTTAGTGTTAGATTCCTTACCGAACCCGCCCGTCCTCCCCGTTCTGCGAACTGATACCTAGGGTTAAGGACATCCCTTTCAGGGCCCTAGTTTCAAATGGCACCAGTGTTGGTTCTCTCATGGCTCTGCGTTTTCTGGCGCGGAAAAGCTGTGTACAAAGAACTGACGTCAGCGCGCGGAGGCGGCGTCTATATACTCCAGCGACGTCATCACGGCGCCCGACGACGGACGCGGAGCCGCAGGGGACGCCTGCAGACGACGCCTACCGACGCGCAGGGGTACTGCTACGCAAAAGTTTCCGGATCCAGACTGACGCCTGGGGATATTCTAAGGTAAGGAATCTAACACTAACTAATGTTTCTTACAGATATATCGTTACCGAAGGTAAGTAACTTGTTCAAAAGTCCCGGACGCCATCACCACATATTGACATGTCATGGTAGTTTTGGGTTCGGCCTGCCCCACCCTCCTATGCATCAGAACTGCCACCACCACCGCCGCATGGATCAGGAAATCGCCTATAGGGAGGTAATATCTCTCCTGCAGTGCCTGAAAGGACAGCAATTCCCCCATCTCATATAGATCCCCCACATCTGGATTCCTAATTGCTCCCACTCCTCAAGAGCCGACCAGTCGCTCCCATGGGGACTTGCTGTCAGCATCCCCAGCGGGATCGACGGTGCATACGAATGCAGGACCCCTGCCCTATGCTCGCTACGATTCCAACAGGATTTCAAAGTACTCTCCTCTAGCGACAAGTCCCTGGATAAAAGTGCCTGTTGTAACACTATATATGAAAGGACATGTCTCTGTATGCCCGTGCTTCTCAGGTGGTCGGGGCCGCGGAATTCCACGGCAACCGCTTGCGTGAGGACCTGTAGCTGCGCCGCTAAATAATAAAGGTCAAAGTAGAACTGCCAGACCCCCCTCCACTTTAGGACGTATCAGTGTATCCAAGGCTATCCTCTTCCTGCCAACTCCCCACAGGAATCCTATAGTCATCGTTCTGAGCTCCCTGAACAGCGCCGGCGGAATCCATACGGGGAGTGTCCTGAAATAATAAAGGAGCCTCGGCAACGCCACCATTTTAAGTAAGGCTATCCTACCCAAGACTGACAGCAGAAGTATGGACCAGAATGCCAGATTTCCTCGCAGGGCTCGTACACAACGCCCTATGTTCCCTTCTAGGATGTCTGCGGCTGCGTGATAGATCCGGACCCCAAGGTAGGTGATGCATCTCGGTTCCCACTTGATCCCCTGGGGAAGGGTCGGTGTCTACATGCGAGGTCTTACCGGAAGTAGAGTAGTCTTTCCCCAGTTCACCTTAAGCCCTGAAAAGTGTCCAAACCTAGTCAGTAAAGCGATCGCTCCCCGCAACGCTCCTCCCGTGTCTTCCAGGTATAGAAGCAGGTCATCTGCATATAACGAGATACCGTGAGGTATCGTGTTCTGCCATAGTCCGTCGAAGCTCATTCCTAGTCTCGCCTGCGCTGCCAGGGGTTCTATGGGCAGGACAAATAACAACGGGGATAGGGAACATCCCTGTCGCGTTCCCCTCAGGACCGGGTACTGGTCAGAGATCAGTCTCCCCAACCTCACCCTTGCCACCGCTGATGAATATAGCATGCTGACCCAGGTCCCAAACAACGCACCTAAGCGAAATCGTTCCTGTACTCTATGGAGATACCTCCATTCCAAGCTATCAAAAGCTTTTACTATATCTACTGAGAGCACTGCCGGCGCCTCAAGAACACTGTGGTCAGCGCCTATTATCCGCATAAGCCACCGTATATTCGAGGAGGTATTCCTGGTCGGAATAAATCCAGCTTGGTCCGGGTGGACGAGAGTGGTCATATGTGGTAGCAATCTAGTGGCCAGTATCTTACTCAATATCTTATAATCCGTCGTCAACATGGACAGCGGTCTATAAGACGTTACGTCCTCCCCAGGTTTACCTGGTTTCAAAAGGGGTATGATCAATGCCTCACGCATGGAGGATGGCAGCTCCCTAGCCTCTGAATACACTGCGAGGAGACGAGGAGCGAGTAGATCTATATAATGCGCGTAGAATTCCACTGGCAGTCCATCTACTCCCAGAGTTTTGTTCCGAGCCATATGTTTGATTGCACTACGGATTTCCTCTAATGTGACCTCCTATCCCAATAATTTAGCCTGCTCGTCCTCTAACTGAAAACCCAACTATTTTATGAAAAATTACCACACTATATGCTTTTAGTGGTGCGGGCTGTTGATTTACCCATTTTTTTTTCATTAATTCTTAATTTGAATAGGAAACTCTCTTATTTCCAAAAGAAACCTGAACAAGATCTACAA
The DNA here is from genome assembly GCF_964263255.1 of Lissotriton vulgaris. Taxonomy (NCBI): domain Eukaryota; kingdom Metazoa; phylum Chordata; class Amphibia; order Caudata; family Salamandridae; genus Lissotriton; species Lissotriton vulgaris. The sequence continues at coordinate 1,889,173,203 of NC_141691.1, read as the reverse complement.
AAAATTCCAAATTATAATCACTTATAGACATTTACAATGGACAAAATCAATAATAATCCAATAACACACATTCATAAATTGCACAATACATCATGTGAATTGTGAACGAATCATGTTTGGTTATACAAATTATAAAAAAATTATTATGTACAACCAGAAAAACTGAACCATTCACAGATAAATTCAGTATAGATGTCGTGATTTAACAGTTTGACTATTTCATATCAAATAAAGAATATGCCGACGCGTTCCTGGCCACGGTTAATTCCTTTACGGGGTTTCATCAGGGCTCCTTGATAAAAGCATATTGAAGCAATCTAAAACAACAAAAACATGTACATTCATCACTACTTGTGCTCCTATTTACCCTTAACACACTTCATTTGGTAAATTTGGCTACAACTCATACCTTCTGATAGCCTCTTGGCAGAAGACAACAGTGTAACTTCAATCAATCCTGAGGCGGCGGGGCCGGGGTTTTACTACAAAGAACAAACCAATTATATGAAATGAACCTCCGGCGTATCCTCTGCGATTTGCACACCTGCGGAACCTTTAGAGGCGCCATCTCACGATGTTCCTTACGGTCCGTGCCCGCCCTGTAGGTCTCCAGCCATGCCCACGTCTCATCGGGTGTTGCAAAGAATTGCGTTGTTCCGTCTAATATCATCCGTAGCTTGGCTGGAAAAAGCAAGGAGTACTGAATCCCCTCAGTCCGGAGTTCGCGTTTGACTGATAGGAAGGACACATGGAGCCTTTGCGTTTCGAACGTGTAATCCGGGAACAATGTCACCTTGCTAATTTCCACAGAGAACGGCCCTGCGCTGCGTGCCTTTTGGAGCAAGAGATTCCTGTCCTTGTAATGGAGCAACTTGGCCACCACAGGCCTTGGTGGACGGCCTGGCCGGGGAGGCCGCGCCGGGACCCGGTGCGCCCGTTCGAGCGTGAAGAACTTGGTCAAGCCCTCTGGGGCTACTGTCGTCTGCAACCAGGATTCCAGGTAGCCGATCATGTCTCCCCCTTCGATTTTTTCCGGTAGACCCACGACGCGTATATTGTTGCGTCTGTTCCCGCTTTCGGAATCCTCTGCCCTCTTCTCCAGGCTTTGTATTCGCTCCTTCGCATTCTCCATTTTACTTGCAAGGGTTGGTGGGGCTGGAGTCAAGTCCTGAAGCACGTATTCGTTCATCTTCACCCTGTCTGCTAATTTGGAGTGGTCTGCACGGAGGAGTCCCAGCCCCGTCGCGACCTGGGCAATGTCCTGATGTAAGGCCTCCCTCGTCGCCATGATCGCCTCCAAGATGCGGTCCAGCTGGTGTTGCAGATGCGCAGGACCCTGCGTCACCTGGTCCTGTGTCTCTGACTCCATGGCCCCCTCCGTCTTCCCCTTGGGCTTAACCATATTGAGACGCTTGCCACTAATACATCCCCCCACAGGTGTCGGCAGGGGTGGCAGCGCACAAGTCACGCTCCTACGCACTGGCCAGCAGTCGTATTCTCCACGAGCCAGTTTTAACTTACGCCAAATGGGTGGGTCCCAAGTATCGGCCACACTCCGCCGTTGTGGATGTCCCACCTGCAACCTCCAGCCACCTGAGGCCAGTCTGCAGGCCGCTGCCCAACACCGCTGCTCAGCAAGGCCGGCTCCTGCCCCCTCCGGTAGACGCGTCCATGCGCCAGGAGTGCGTCAAGCCCGGCGTGTCGTGGGGGAAGTGCGTCGTGAGTCCTCCTGCACTCACGCTCTCACGCACCTGCCAGCACTATCAGCGGCAATTCTCAATCCTCTGCCATTCAGTCCAGCAGCCAGTGGTATATTGTCCCGTGTAGTGCTCCTGCCAGCTGCTTGCCCCCGTGTTATGGTTGTCCAGCCCCAGTGAGCAGTGTGCTCCCACGATGCCACTCTTAAAGTGCACAGCTTCCGCTCCAGCACATCTTTGCACCCGCAGTCGCAAGAATGGCAGGCGCCCCACCAACTGCACACCACTGCCACTATGCTCGTCTCTGCTCCACGTGTTTGTCCCCCAGTGATGGTGTTAGCGCCAATCAATTCCAGCCCGCCAAAGAAGCTCCCGCAGCGCTGTGTAACTCCTCCAAAATCTCAGGCAGCAGCTCTACGTCTCCAACTGCCCTCAATCTCCTGCCTGCAGGCCGCTGCCTTCCCGCGTCCCGCCGCCACCACCGCAGCGCAGGGCCCCCGGTGCTCCTCGCCTCTTTCTCCCAGTCTTCTGCTTGTAGAGAGTGTTGTTGTACCTTCAACGATCGGGGCCTCAATCACCGCGCCCTGCTAGTGCTCCAGCCTTCAGCCACCGCAGGGGGCGCCCCGGGAAAGTCACCGCTCTCCCCTGGTCAATAGTACTAGGCCGCTCAGTCCAGGGCCCACGCTCTCCACTTTCCTCCGGTCGCGGGAAAAGTATCAGTGGCCAGCAGCATGTATCTCAGGTCCGGTCTGATGTGCCACACCTCACTCCCCACAGTCATCTGGTGTCTCCGGTAGTCTGCGCCGCCATGACAGTGCCGCCGCTCGTATCCCACTTCACAAATTACGGCTCAGCAAGGGCAATCTTCCTTACCGCAGTCGCAGCGTGGGAACGGGACGCCGTCTCCTGCCTCTGCGTTCATCTCCGGTAGTCTGCCTTCCCACGATGCCGGCATCGCACCGTGCTCAGTATCAGTGCTCACAGACAAAGGGTGGCCGCCATCTTAGGTTTCATCAGCGCCGAAGCTCCGGTTTGCCGTTTTCGTTCCCTCAGCACTCCGGGAGGTCCGCAACCACTCGTCAGCGCATTACAGCTTTCCCCGAATGCTCCGACACCTGCATGGTTGATTCTGCGGGTCTACTCGCCGATATGCACAGGATAATTCCGGGATAGGCGCGGAGCTCCGCGCTCACGCCGCCATTCCCATCGGTGCCCAAGCCACGCCCCCCAAAATCATATTTCATAATCTATCTAGAGCATGCTATGCTTGTTGGCAAAAAAAATACCAGTGATAATATAGATAAGCCAAATTTAAATTAAGCGGTATAAAAAACGAAAATTAAATCCATTAAAAAGAGGTAAAAAGATTTTCTTTTTCAGTTTTCAGTTTGTGTAGGCTTTGTAGTAGATATGGGCATGACTCGACAGGTGCATTGCTCTGCATTGTTTCTGGTCTATGTAGAGGTTGCAGGATCATTTCCATATCAAGATAAGTCACTAGGGGCAGCTCTAGATGCAAGTCCAAGATAATGTCAGTCGGAGCGTTTATGCTCCAGAACACAGGTTTTACTTGTGTAGCATTCGCTTTGCAAGATGTGAGCATCCAGTGCTCGCTGAGTTCAGATAGCCAAGCCTGTCCCATGTAGCGTGCTAGAGTCTCTCTGCAACTTTGTTCAGTAGTATATGGGTACTCCATTTGATCTCTTTGGCGAAACAGAATAAAGATGATTCCCTAGCCAGTAAGCAGTATTATGATCGGAAATCCTCTTATAAATCTGGAAAACAGAGTGAAAAAATTACTGCATCAGTTCAAATGCTGCTTTAAATCCTGTTACTAGACCAGATCCAATGTTCTTAAAAAGATGATCTTAAAGTGACAGTGATATATTCCTTACCTTAGAATTACCCCCAGACGTCAGACTAGATCCAGAGAATTTTTTCCTAGCAGTACCCCTGCACGTTGGTAGGTGGCGCTGGTCGACTCCGCGTTTGTTGTTGGCGTCATAGTCACCAGGATGGCGTAGCGGTGCCTACTTAGACACCGTCCCTGCGCGCTGACATCAGTTATTTATTTTTCTACACCAGCCTAGCGCAGATCCGGAGAGAGCTACCCCTTTAGTCACTTTTTGACTAAACTTTTTCGATGTTTTTGCAACTTCTTTTTCGAGTTTTTGACTCCTGGTGCACAACAGATGTCTCAACGCTGGACCGGGTTCGAGCCTTAAGATGCCTGTCACAGGATTATGTCTGTCACGGACCCGCACCTCGTGTGCCTTTGTTGTCTGGAGCGCGACCACAACCTGAAGTCGTGCTCTAACTGCTGGGCTATAAATCCATAGTCTTTGCGGGAACGGTCCCGAAAGCTCTTGGAGGCCCGCAGTCGGCTCCGCGTTACTCCTGGTCTTTTTCAAGAGGAAGGTCTTGAGGTTCTTGTGGAGCCTTCACACCTCATTGCTTTCAAACTTTTTTCGAAGTCTTCGGGTAAGACGATGCACTAGAAGAAGGCGAAGAAGCACCTGCTCCCTTCGCCTTCTCCCCTTTGGTCAGCTGACGTGAGGCGGGACCCACAGCATTGTCGCTCTAAGGCTTCGTCTCTGGTGCCTTCTTCATGGACGACTTCACGCCTCCCCGCATTTCTGGGAGCCGGAACGTCCCCTGCCCAACTTCATACATTTTCCAAAGCCCTCCATCGCATCTTTGGGCAGCCCGACTCCGCCTTCGATGCCGGCGGCTCCAGTGCCAGAGGGCCTACGCGGATGCAGGCATATTCCAGATCTACGCAGGTCGATCTTACCGATCTTCCGGTTGATGACGCCACTGGCGCCGGCCATGCCCCAGCCGACGCCGTCCCCATCCTCACCCCCGAGATGGACCCAGAGCAATACTGACGTCTGTTGACGTCTTATCCGACGCCGGTGGTGATGAGGACTGGAGGGGTCACTGGACCCTTTAGCAGACCAGCTAGAAGAGCCATACTGAAGAGATGACCTGGGTGACGCCAGCGGTCTGGACACTTCCTCAGCCCTTGGCATGCTTTCTCCCTCTACCGTGGTTACGGAGGAGGTAGAGTCCTATGCTGTGGTGGTCAGAAGGGCGGCTTAGTTCTTGGGCCTTGTGCTCCCTTCATTTGTGATCCGGACGGACCTGATGGAGGTGCTTCAACCTGCGGCATCCACTTCTGGACCCCTATTGCCCTTCAATAAAGCCCTCACTGATGTCCTTCTGGGCACCTGGTCAAAGCCTAGCACAGAGGCTCCTGTGGAAAAAACGATCGCTCGCAACCATCGCCCAGCCGCAGGTTACCCTTCCCCTGATAGCTTGGTGTGGTCCAAGCCTTTTCGTACAAGGGCGCATTCCCTTCTGCTTCCTGTGAGAAGTTGGCCCGATATATAATGTTCACTATTCTAGTGAGCACTTCGTATCAGTCCAAACAACCCTTATTGATGATTGGTTGTAATGCCTTGCTGAACCTTTGCTGCTTCAACTCACCAGGAATCTAAGCCTACTTCTTGCGGAACCCGCTCCGCGGGTCCCGCTGCGACAGGAGTGCCGCCTGCTGCCTCTTTCAAGGGGACAACGTGGGATTTGAAGTGCCGGGGCTGCGAGCGTGTGAGCGCGCTCTACTGGGACTGCATATCCCAGGAGCGCCCACCTGCCTGACTAGTCACACCTGGGCCGCTCTCCCCGACCCCTCCCACCCCTTCACCGAGCCTTCTTTTACTGTGCTCGCAGAGCTTGCGAGCGGGACGCCTTGCTGAACCTTTGCTGCTTCAACTCACCAGGAATCTAAGCCTACTTCTTGCGGAACCCGCTCCGCGGGTCCCGCTGCGACAGGAGTGCCGCCTGCTGCCTCTTTCAAGGGGACAACGTGGGATTTGAAGTGCCGGGGCTGCGAGCGTGTGAGCGCGCTCTACTGGGACTGCATATCCCAGGAGCGCCCACCTGCCTGACTAGTCACACCTGGGCCGCTCTCCCCGACCCCTCCCACCCCTTCACCGAGCCTTCTTTTACTGTGCTCGCAGAGCTTGCGAGCGGGACGCCTTGCTGAACCTTTGCTGCTTCAACTCACCAGGAATCTAAGCCTACTTCTTGCGGAACCCGCTCCGCGGGTCCCGCTGCGACAGGAGTGCCGCCTGCTGCCTCTTTCAAGGGGACAACGTGGGATTTGAAGTGCCGGGGCTGCGAGCGTGTGAGCGCGCTCTACTGGGACTGCATATCCCAGGAGCGCCCACCTGCCTGACTAGTCACACCTGGGCCGCTCTCCCCGACCCCTCCCACCCCTTCACCGAGCCTTCTTTTACTGTGCTCGCAGAGCTTGCGAGCGGGACGCCTTGCTGAACCTTTGCTGCTTCAACTCACCAGGAATCTAAGCCTACTTCTTGCGGAACCCGCTCCGCGGGTCCCGCTGCGACAGGAGTGCCGCCTGCTGCCTCTTTCAAGGGGACAACGTGGGATTTGAAGTGCCGGGGCTGCGAGCGTGTGAGCGCGCTCTACTGGGACTGCATATCCCAGGAGCGCCCACCTGCCTGACTAGTCACACCTGGGCCGCTCTCCCCGACCCCTCCCACCCCTTAACCTACGTTGAACTATACTATATTAAGCACCTTGATTTCCAGCTGCGCGGGAGCGCGCGGGAGGGCGCCGGGAGAAGCCCGGGACAAGGGCGGGACCGTCTGTGGCCGTCCGGGGCCGAGGGAGGCCGGGCTGGGCCACCCCATTGACGAGTAGGACTTGAGATCTGTTTCCTGTATTTTGTTATACTCGGGACTCCATTGATTCATTATATTGTGTGCCCCACTGTGTTTATGTACTCGTAAATTCTGCCAATAATGTCTCACATGTTAAATACCACCAGCTTACCACCTCCCCATTCTGAGGGTGGTACGACCATTCTAGGCCCCTTGGACAAATTCTTTTTCAATCGTCCCAACCAAGATATAGACAAAGAGATCTCACTGGCAGAAAAACGTGCAGACCGTAGGCTGTCCATTGAGCTTCTTAAAAGCTCCATGGAAAAACGGTTGCCGCAAGCTTATCCGGCATTGGTAACCCCTCTGTCCTCTATAACTTTGCCTGGGGTGATTGAAATACAAAACACTTCTCCCTCTACTTTGGAGATTGAGGACGGCCCACTACAAAGATTGGACAATGCCACTTTGCCCACATCTTTACCTTTAGACCCCATTGTTCATTCATCTATAGTGGAAACCATAATTAAAACTAGTATGTCAGGCCCAAAACTATGTGTAAAAAGGAAAAGGATTACTGCCCCAAGGAAATCCCATCCTTCCAAACCCCCTAACAAGGTAAGAAAAGTGGTAAAAAATCTATTATTTACACAAAAGGCACACAGCGGGGTAAGTGGAAGTGGCGACTTATTAAATGAGGGGGACAATGTAGTTTTAGAGAATTTTAATCCACCATTTAGTGACCCCCAGGGGAACGGGTTGGCTGCGAACATTCCTCCAATAGACTCATTGATACCTGAGTTGGAGAAATTACTAAGGTTGCTTCTGACACCCATTGAGGCCAAAGTAAATAAGTTAATGGACCGACTAGACCACTTTGAGCAGGCTACCTTGGATAATTTTTTCCATACTAAGTCACTAATTAAATTGCAGCCCAAGATAACTGAGTCTAGTAGGGCTCAGGAAATTTCAGAAAAAGCACAAAATCTGCCTGTTGTTGTAACACTCCCCCAAGCAGGCTGTACTATAAGTAAGACCCAGGCAAAGGGACCAAGTCAACCGCTTATTTCACCAGAGCAGGTCTGTCCGAGCACTAGTGCAAGGGAAGAAGCATCTAAGGTCCAACACCTTATGGTAAAGGACAAGAATAAGACGGGCCTACAAAACAGCAACACCGTTGCAAGTAACCATCGGCCAATGCCAAGTATTTCCAATCCCGACACAAACATTGGAGCAGAGGGCCTTAATGGCCCCAGGACAACTAAAGCTTTATCCACAAATCCCCAGCAAAAATCAAATATCCCTAACCCTTGTCCTAGTGCCCCGGTTAATAGACCACCACCGACTTATTTGGAGAAACAACCCCGAAAGATTCCTCCTGTGAATCTTACCCCGGATTCCCACCCTTTCGTGGCGGTTCTCACTAATGTTCCACCTCTTTTAGTCGGTCAAAGAGAAAACTTCCAGATGCTCAAAAATAAAGTAATGCACTGGTTGAAGGAAAATAGACCACTCCCGGGGGGGCTGGACGGGTTGATAATAGGGGCAAGGAGGATCGACTGGATTGGGTACACCAGTAAAAACTTGGGGGGTGACTGTATTATCATCAATTTTCAAGACCCCAGGGTGGCTGGTTGGATTACAAGGCAGGGTTGGGGTACAAGTAGTGGTGGAATTGGTATTGTGGATCTTTCTTTTTTCTACCCAAGACAAACATGCTTATTAAAAGGCGGGCCCATGAATCTAAATAGTTCCACCAATCCTCCGTTGGTAATGATTGCACCCCCACCCTCTACCCTACTGCAATGGCAACCCCAAAATATTGGTTCAAATCATAATAATCTGGAAGACACTCAATGTTTGAACTGGGGATATTGACCAAAGCTTAACATAAGG